>NW_003852407.1:16713769-16759609 GCF_000181295.1 Otolemur garnettii
AGGCAGGCAGGCAGGCAGCCGTTGTCTGGTAGTTGTTTGACTAAATGTTTGTTGATGATCTAATATATTTATCATAAAATATAAGTATATGTAACTACCAAGTAGCTTGTTATTTCTGCCTAGATTGTAAGTGAAATGTTGGGTATGTCCTAGGTTTTCTGATGTTGTTTGTTTGTTTGTTGTAGAGACGAGGTCTCACTATGTTGTCCAGGCTGGTCCTGAACCCCTGGCCTTAAGCCATCTTCTTGCTTTGGCCTTCCAAGGTGCTGAGATTACAGCTGTCAGCCACTACTACTAGCCAGCCATTATTCCTTGAGTAAGTTTATTTTATTTATTTGTTTTTCTTTTTTTTGAGACAGAGTTTCACTTTGTTCCCCTCAGTAGAATGCCATGGCATCATAGCTCGTTGCAACCTCAAACTCTTGGGCTCAGGCCGTCCTCTTGCCTCAGCTTCCCAAGTAGCTGGGACTATAGGCACCCGTCAAAATGCCCAGCTATTTTTAGCGACAAGGGCTTGCTATTGCTCAGGCTGGTCTTCAACTCCTGAGCTTAAGCAATCCCCTGCCTTGGCCTCCCAGAGTGCTAGCATTACAGGTATGAGCCACCATGCTCAGCCTATTTCTTGAGAAATTTTAATAAAGTGATCAATTTTACATTTTCTATGACACTGGTGATTATATATCCATGAAAGGATAATATATAATCAATTTAAGTGAGGGGAAAGGAAAGGGAGGGATTATCTTCTGAGATAATCAGAATTAAAAAATACAAAGAAATCACACACAAAAAATTAAAAGTCAAGTCATTTGCATCCCATTATCTCTAGTCTACCTCCAATCCTACCCTGAAAGTTTTCTACTTCTTGGGTAGTTGCGAACATGTGTACCTATCTGTCAGCACTGCTTGTGGAGACAAGTTTGCACTCACATTTGCGTCCTAATCTTGTCTCTACAGCTTACTAGCTATGTGTCTCGAACACATTAGTAACCTCTCTGATACTCAATTTCCTCATTTGTGAAAAGCATGAACAAGTTTCCCACAGGACACATAAGGATTAATGATGCAATATATGTACAGTTGGTAGCAGAGTACGGGGTACGCCGTAGGCATCAAATAAAGTTTCTTCTCTCCCTGTTTTTTTCTCTTTGTACACAGGGATTCCAGTGTTCAACTGGAAAACAGACAGGTTAGATAGAAATGAAGGTCAGTCTACCTGGGCTGCAGGTTGTTCACAGATCCTGTTTCTTCACCCCCTACTTACTCTCAGCAGGACCAGAACCCCTAAGCTCTCACCAGCTTGTTGATGGCAGGACTTGTTATCAGGAAAGCAAAATCACAAAGTGAAGTGGGGGTCGAAGGAACACATTTCTTGATTAGGGGTCTCAGGATACTCGAGCATTCCAGGCCCTGGCCCAGGAGACATCAGTAGCATTCTTTCCACATACCACTGCCCACTTGTAAAGAAAATTCTGATAAGATATGTCAACCTCAGAATAATTGTAGGGACATTTTTATTTGCAAGAGTAAACATTACTTCACTGGATCCTGGCACTCTACACAAAAGACAGAAATCTCTAGGGATGTACAATGTGTTAAGGGTGTGCTAAGCAGGCAGCAGGTTTATTTCTATATCAAACACAGTAGTTGCCTCTGAGGCCACAAGTATCCGTGACAGGGAATATGAGTTTGTGAAGGGGGATTTTATACCAAACTACTCAATAAACTGTTAAAAGTTTTGCTCTGAATCAATCGAATCCATTGTTAATTAAAGCTGGTCCCCAGTGATCCTTGCAGGCAACAGAAGGCCCTGGAGAGTTAGTTAGAATCCCTGTACAAGTATCAAACTCATTATAAACAAAGCAATCAGCAAGTCCTAATCCAGTCACTTGGTTCTTACAGCATTTTAAAGAGAAAGAGTAAACCATGAGCCCGTTTAAAAATAAATGTATTGATCTCATTCTCAATTCTCATGTTTCCCCAAAGGAAAGCTCTCAGAAAGTTTTCATTTGCAAGGTACACATACCTCATATAGACTGCTGAGTCATGCTGGGACCAAAACAAAACAACAACAACAACAACAAAAAAAAAACACCCTGCCTAGAAGACCTGCACAACAATAAACTCACGGCCACCAAACCCAAATGGGTCTCAATGCTTCCTTTTGCTTCTCTAGTCAGAACTGTGTCATTATTCATAAACCAGGTGTTTCAATGGCTTTATAGAGAGGGTTGAAGCCTTTAGACCAGAACTTCAGTTTTCTGTCCCCCAGACCTACACATTTACCAGAAGGACAGCCATCTTCCTCCAATCCTTGTTTGCTGAAATGAAGAGGTGTATCTTGCCTCCTGCCTTCTCAAAGCCCTGGCTTGCTTAAATCTGAAAGTAAGTCACCATATCAAAGAGACATCTGTATGCCCACGTTTACTGCAACACTGGCCAGGATATGAATCCACACAGGTGTCCAGGAACATGTGGAAGGATCAAGAAACCGTGGCATATATTCACAGTGAAATACTATTCAGCCATAAAAAAGAACGAAATCCTGTCACTCCTGGCAACACGGAAGGAACTTGAGGACATTATACATATTAAGTGAGACAAGCCGGGAACAGAAAGTTAAACACTGCCTGATTTTACTCACAGGGGGAAGCTAAGAAAAGGTTGATCTCATAGAAGTAAAAAGTAGAACAGACGATACTGGAGACTGGGAAAGGTTGAGGGAAAGGAGGGATGGGGGAGATTTGCTGGACAGTATAAAATTATAGCTAGATGGAGGAGCAAGTTCTAGCACTCCACAGCACTGTAGGATGAATACAGCATAACCATGATATTTGTGAGGAGGATACTGAATGTTCCCAACACAAAGAAATGCTAAATGTTCGAGATGACAGATGTGCTGATTGATCTGATCACCATACATTGAATGCATCAAACGTCACTACAGACCAAGAGTGGGGGCTCACGTTGGTAGTCCTAGCACTCTGGGAGGCAGTGGTGGGAGGAGTGCTTGAGGCCAGCAGTTCAAAAAACCAGCCTGAGCAAGAGCTGACATGCCTCTCCAAAGAAAAAAGGCAAAAGAAAAATTAGCCAGGCATGGTGGGACACACCTGTACTCCCAGATACAACCTGAAGTCCTCCGTGACCTCCCGTCGGTCTGTCTCTCCAGCCCTATCTTTTACTTCTCCCTTGATGCTGCAGCCCATTCCTGAATTGCTTTTCATTTCATTAACATGCCATATACTTCTCTTATTTTCTCTCCAGATCTTTGAAGCTGCTATGCTGTCTGCCAGACAATTTCCCTTTCTCTGGAGTGCCCCCACCTTCCCAACACCCAGCTAGCTCCCGCTTTCCCTTCAAGATGTAGGTTAAATGTTGTTGATCTTGGAAGCTTTGTCAGACCTCTGCTTCTAGCTTAGCTGACACTGCTTATGGCTCTATGAACAGGACTGCCTGACTCAGGAACACTCTCCCTACAGCTGACCTTTTCTCCATCAAGGCCAAGATCCTGACTGGCTGGCCCCAAATCTGCCCTCTGCCTACTGTACAGTGATGGAGCCATAGAGGAGCTTAATTAATATTTAACACAAAATTCTGCAAAAAATTTGACCTGAGACATTCCAAACATCCAGAAGAAGAAAAAAAGCATAACAGTGTAACATACTTTTATACCAACCAGCTATATTCAGCACTTAAGAACATTCAGTCCTATTTCCTTTATCTGATCATCTATCTCTTTATCTGACAAATGAAATGACAGAGTAAAGGAGTGAATTCTTAAGTCTTAACAACGTGTCCATAGAACATATAAAATAAACTACTGAAGAAGAGGAGGAAGAACTATGAAGAAAAACTTCTAAATCTCTACTTACGCAATTACGTAAAATTCAGAAGAGATGACAATAAACCCTTCACTCCACAGTTCTCTATGCGTACCTGTCACACCATTATTTAACTCGCACGAGTCTTGTAAGGTAACATCATCAACAAACAAAAAGAACCCCACAAAGAACCTGTGGTTCAAGGGGGGACAGGGAGAGAAAATCAATATTTTCTGAGTGTCCTGATGCACAGCTCTTATGTTACCTTTATTTTCACGAAGAACTCAAGGTGTATTACACCTGTTTGGAAGATGATGAGAGGAGGGTTCAGGGAGGTACAGCTACTTGCCCAGGTCCTGAAGGAGACAAGCAGCAGATTTAGGAATGTGTTCTAAGTCTCTTTTTCTCTCTATCACTCCCCTATCCATTACTATTTAAGATTAAAAAAAATAGTAAATTAAAAATATTTTATTTATGGTATGAGATGGGTAAAATACATGGTATTGCTTTTACGTGCACAAGGAATGCTTAGGCTAATTCTCTTTTAAGTTCTGATTAACCTATGATGAGGTAACAGATGAGGTAGAGAAGGAAAGGACCCCAAAACCAGGGTTCTGCTGCTGTGGGATGTCACTCAACTCTGCTCACCCAAAAACATTCACGTGTAAAGGGAGCGTATTGGGTTAGATTATAAATGAGGTTCCCACCAGCTGTTTTGAAAACAAAATACAAGTGAAACCCTACAACTCTTAGAGATTTGCTGCAGTCATCAGCTGGTGTAGGCCTTCCTGATCCTGGCCTGGGCTCTGTGCATTTTTCAGTAAATGCAGTCACTGGGGGACTCAATCTAGGCCAACTTTAATTGGAATATTGGTCAGAGTAAGTGCATCTAACCTTCAAACTCCCAGAAATAGATCTCCTGCAGATTCTGATGCAATAACTGATGACTGTGCCTTTCAAAAGAAGAGCCATAAAAAAGCTTCATTCCAAAGGAAATCCCTGTTCATCCCTACCCTATGTATCTTCCGCCAGACAAACCATCCTACTCATAAAGACACTCTACCCCACTAGATAGTATGATCTAAGAACTCTGTCTTGGTCATTTTTATATTCCCAGCTTTTAGCATACACTTGGCCCAGTTGCTAATCCATAAACGTATAGAATGAATGGCAAATTTCACTATCCCCGAGTATCCCAAAGCAACTTGCCTTCATGGCTCAGCTCAGATGCCATCTTGACCTCCCACACCTAAACCCCATGATATTTTAACTTTATTTTTTCCCTATTGTTCAACTCATTTTTCTATATTAGAGTTATTTATGCATATATTCTAGCTGTCCAATAAAGTCAAACTTTCTGAGACAGCCATCTCTTGCTCACTACTGAAACCCTGCAATATACCAGCTCATCATAGGGACACAAAAATGTGGAATGAACACATCACTTGCATATATTATACATATAAATTTATAAATATTATATATGCATAATATGTACATATATACATACGTATATACCAAAACTATTAGCATAGTGCTTTAGAGACAGTAGATATTCAGTAAATACTATTGAATAAGTTAAATGTTCTTCCTTATAAAGTTGAGCTAAAAAGTACCCTAAGAGCGCAAATATATGTAAATTATTCTAAATCTTTTGGGAAAAAAAATATGGTAAATTACATTAAAATTCATAAAAATTGGCTTGGTGTCTGTAGCTCATTGGCTAAGGCGCTGGCCATATACACTAAGGCTGGCGGGTTTGAACCCAGCTCAGGCCTGCTAAACAACAATGACAACTACAACAAAACCAATAGCTAGGTGGTGTGGTGGGCACCTGTAGTCTCAGCTACTTGGGAGGCTGAGGCAAGAGAATCGTTTAAGCCCAAGAGTTTGAGGTTACTGTGAGCTGTGATGCCACACAGCACTCTACTGGGTGACATAGTGAGACCCTGTCTCAAATAAATAAATTGACATATCTTTGACTAATAATCCAACTTCTGAGATTTTTGTCCTTAGGAAATAGATAGATACAAACCAAACCAACTGGAACAACAGTAAAATCTGTATTAAAAATTTAGCCTGTTTGACAGTGAAAAATCGGAAAACAGTAAAAATTAAAGTATATATCATGGCCCATTATTCCATTCTAATGATAGTTCTGATGACCCATGGAAAATGTTTATAACTAATGCTAAGTAAGATTCAAAGTTCAAATGAATTATAGTATCCACTGTTGAAAAACAAATAGTCGTGGAAAAAGCAAATATGCCAAAAAATAGAAAAATAATTATTTGGGGGTGCTGTTATAGATGATTTTTCTGCAAAGTTTCATTTAAATTTATTATATTATTTTCAATAATAAGAAATTTGGTATAGTCAACATTAACTTTCCCCTAATGTAGCTATATTTCCCAGAGACAGCTGTTTAGTGGGGACCAAGGCATAAAATGAAATTTTGTACTAACTAGCTGCTGCTTCTGTGTTGAATCTCGGACACTGGTGACACCTGAATTATGTGTCATGAGGTAGAAAGGAAGGCACCTTGTACATGGTGCAGAGTACAAACACAGATTTCATGAGAAGCAAGCAGCCAGACCCCACTCAGGAATCAGGTAACTGGTGACAAGATTACTCACTTCAGGAAACTAGGAACACTTGTTCCTGAGAGGGCTTCACAAATGTGACTGCAATCCAGAAGACAGATGAATAGAAGGAAGAGGAACTGAAGATGGCTGTCTCCTTGGTTCTCTACCATCTCCTACCCCCTTACCATGTGTCCTCTAACAGAGGTGATCACACTATGGCCCGGGGGCCAAGTGTGCACACTGCCCGTTTTTGTAAATAATGTTTTGTTGAACACAGCCAAGCCCATTCATTTAGATGTTATCTCTGGCTGTTTTCTCACCACAATGAGCTGAACTGTTGTGACAGAGACAAGGCAGAACATATTTACTATTTGGCTTGTCGCAGAAAGATGCATTTGTCCTGTACCCCCTCAGATATAAGATTTATAAAAAGACATCTTACTTAAGTAACGGGCCACCTTTTCCTATCACATTTTCTTCAAATATAGTAGCCTTGAAGATAGGATGATCATATAATCATTCATCCAAAGCCAGATGCTTTTAGGGTGAAAGGGGGTGCTAACTAGACTATATACTCCAGGACAACAGAAGTAAACCAGGACTGTCCCAGACACAACAGACCAATAAGCCTCCTACCAGCAGAGCTTCCAGCGCAGATCACTTTTCGAAGGGCACTCACAGACCGCTTCTATACGTACACAGAAAGCTGAGGTGGCATTTCTTCTTGGTTCTCGCTAGTTTTACTGTCTTCAGATGCTGTTCCCCTGCCCACTGTCCCAACTCTGCCCTAGAGCTTGCTCTGGCCTGTGAAGAATCTGGCTGTTGGGAGATTCTGTTGGGACGGCCCTTAGGGTACCATCTCTCCACTTGCATTAGAGCAAAAAGGCAAAGTTTACTTGTCTCCTTTAAATCAATGATAAACTTGGATAATCGCACGTCAATGCGACTAAGAATTTCATACCTGCCAATTACACTTGGTTTACTATGAAGGCAACTTCTTAAAATGCTGTTCTTCTTGAGAAGAAGTTCAGGTTTCTCTTCTCAAACAATTTATTTAAAAATTTCCATGGCATTTGTCACAATGAGATCCCCAAATACATATGGCATGTGATCCATTGATTTAAGTGTTTAATGCTTCCCAATGCAGTATGTGGACTTACTGTTTAAAAATGAGGTTTTCTAATTGTATCATTCCAGAATTTAAAAGCAGAAAACACATACACTTTTGTTTTTAGTGAAAATTTTTGATGCTGTGGGGGAAAAGGAGTAGAACAAAAGATGTTTATAGGACCTTTAAAGAAATCTAGCACAAGGTACATTGTGAGCCCATGTGAACAATAATAGCTTATAGCGCTGAAACCTCTCTGAATGGCTTTCCAAATACTGCCATCTGGTGGAATTTCAGTTAATTGTTCCTTTGTTCTAGGGAGCTCATAGAGTTGAATCTAAGACATTACTTAGAACAGCGGTTCTCAACCTGTGGGTCGCGACCCACAGGAACTGCATTAAAGGGCGGTGGCATTAGGAATGTTGAGAATCACTGACTTAGAGAGATTTGGAGTATCGAGGGGAAATAACTAACGGTCAAAATGCTGATGTCTCAGAGACAAATCTCAAACTGAAAAAATGAGGTTTTCCAGCTTCTTCATGTCTGTTACTAGATTCATTTCTTTGTCTCTCTCTCATAAGGTCAACAGAATGGTTGCCTTTAACAATATCAAGAAAAAACTATTAGTTCACAAATAATCAGAACCGTCATGAGGTCATTTTGATCATATCTTGATATTTTCGCCAAAATAAAATTTTAATTGCCTTAACCATGTTTAGAGGAATTGCTAATAACAGTTTATGAGCGCTTAGTACCCTTGGGGAATGGAATACAGTTTGAAAATTATGTTTCAGTGGAGCATATTTACTCAAATACTGGCTTTAATGTATACTGGAACTGTGAAAATAAACCTGTTATAAAGGCAGAAATGCTCACCTCAATTTAGTATGACAACAGGGAGTGGCGCCATGTAATTTCTATTTAAGCCTTACCTTGGGCATCCAGGCTCTCTCCCTGGCTGTCGAAGTGAGCTGTTCCTCTGGGAAATGGGACACTGGGATAGTAAAGAGAGAGAGAGAAAGAGACAGAATATGAATTTAATACAATGAAAACACGGGAGCAAAGAGTTATGATTTAGTTCACTGGGTGTGGCCAGCAATGGAAAAGGAAATTAAAGAAAACACACACCCCACATCACTAAAGTCAGCTGATTTAATCATATGAGAGTGATTAAGCCAGACAATAACAGAATTATGCTCTCAATCTGTATCTATCAGCTCAGTTCTTGGGTTGATAATAGTTTGGGTAAATTTAGCATGTTATCAGTCCTAGGACGATAATTTTTCTTTTACCTTTTCCCTGCCTTGATAGTGTGATGTGAGGGGAATCGTGTCAGCAGATAACCCCAAGACACAGTTAACATCAGTGAGAGTCGTGACTTCCCCAACTTAGGTTTATTTGTAGGTTTTAAAACTGGTATCCATACAGGCTTATGCTGGTCAAAAACCCTTTTAATTTTGACAGGATAAGCATTATAAAGTATGTGAGGATCGAAGTTTAAAATTATAAACACTGAGAAGCAGCAATTTATTTTCTTTACATGAATTAGTTCTCTCTTTTCAAAAAATTCTCTGACTAAATGATAAAACAAGACAGTAAACTAATGAGAGGTAGATCCAGTGCTTGGGGCTGAGAAACACACGAGCTCCAGGCTCGGGGGGCCAGAGGTTGAGGGTGGATGGGTGCTGACTGCTGAGTTTGTGGGGGTCAGCCAGATGCTGCGAAAAGTGACCTGACATCCGTGTGTGCGTGCTCCTCACCTGTCCTTCCCACCACCTCCAGACACAAAATTAGAAATGACTCCATTAGATGGGCCCCCCTCTTCCATCTAAGCCCTATCATCTGGGTTTTCCATCTATGACCTTTTCAGAAATGCCTTTGGTGCTTTTTATTACTTTAAACTGAATTTTACACAAAGTAAATATTGTATAAAAATAATTGTACAAAAATATAATTAAACTAAATATTTAATTTTGTGCCAATTGCACAAATACTGTACAGTAACATAGACAATAAAAATAAAACTAGCAAAGGAGCTCAAAAGTAATTCATACATTTTGCCTTACTTAAAAACTATAATATTTAACATGACTGGTGTCAAGAACTGAACTCAGGTAAACTGACAATTTAAATTTTTTTCTTCAGATGGAACAGAATTGTTTTGTATATTTTACGGCAGAATTTAATTTTACCGGTATTTCACACCTTTCTATAATTTAATGACAGTTGAAATGTTCGTTAAAGAAAAAATAAAAGGAGAAAGTATTTGGGATCAGAGCCCGGCAAAGTGTTCTTAGCCTTGACACCAAAAATCACAGTCTATAAAAGGAAAAGTTGGTAAATTGGACTTCGAAAATTAAAAATCTTTGCTTATGTGAAGTGATTATAAATACAAGATATAAACTAGGAGAAAATATTTATAAACCACATATATGACAAAGAACTAGTAACTAGAATATATAAGAACTCACGAGTATTCAACAGCAAAAAAACAATTCAATTGGAAAATGGGGAAGATGTGAACAGACGTTTAACCAAAGAGGCTATTCGGAGAGCAAATGAGCATGTGAAATGAGATTCAACATTAGCTATTAGGAAAATGAAAATTACAGCCTCAGTGAAACATCACTCTATGTCTATCAGAAATAAAAAATAGAGAACACACCAAATGCTGGTGAAGATACCGAAAAACTAGATCACTCACAACATAATGGCGAGAATGTGACATAGTACAGCTACTCGGGAAAACATTTAACTAAATGTGCAACCACCCACAACCCAGTGATTGCCCTCTTGGGTAATCTTGGAAAATGAAAACTTATGTTTATATCAGCTTTACAGTAGCCCAAAACTGAAACACCAGGGATGTCCTTCAACAGGTTAATGGTTAAACAAACTATGGTACAGCCATGCTATAAAACACTGCTTAGCAATAAAAAGGAGACAATTGTTATTGATACAAACAACAACCTGGGTGAATCTCCAGAGAATTAGAGTGCATGAAAAAAAAAAAAGCCAGTCATTTATTTAACACTGTTAAAATGAGGAAACTATAGAAATGAAACCAGATTAGTGGTTGCCAGGGGTCAAGGAGGGGGTGAGGGCTGGAGGGAAGTGAGTGTGGTTTAAAAGGGCCACACCAGTATCCTTATGGTGGTGGAGATGTTCTGAACCTGACTGTACCAGTGTCAATATCCTGGTTGTGACACTGTACTACAGGTTTGCAAGATGTTACCAGGGTGGACTGGATAAAGGATACGTGGAATCTTTTTATATTCTTTCTTTTCTTTTTTTTTTTTTTAACCTTTAATGCTGTATTTGGGAAGAGAGAATTAAAATTCAGGGCAAACACTCAGAAAAAAGAGGAGGTTGGGAGTTTAGGGAAGGGAACTGTGAGCTACTGCTCCTTGAGAAGGTTCATTGTGACTGATGAGGGTTGGGGTGCTGGCAAGTTCCACTGGTGAGCAGCAGTGAGGGGGTCACCCGTCCTGGACTGGAGCAGTTCATCTCAGAGGCAGAGAAGCTTCTCCAGCTGGGTGACTAGTAATTGATAACTTTCATTCAGTCTATTCCAAGGCACAAATCACATTCCCAAACTGTGCACAAAATGTGGCCCGACAGCATTCAAGTTCTTTAGAGGACATGCTGTGCACCTTGGCCCCTTTATGACACGCCCCGCAAAGGCCCTGCTGTATCTCTGGGTGATGTTGGTGGTCGGGGACACCTTGTCCTGGACCAAGTCAGGAAGTCCACTTCTGCCTGGTGAGGGGTCTTGGAAAAGCCCTGGTTTCGGAGGACCCCTGTGGGAGGAGCCAGTGATTGCTCTTCTTGTTTCCCTTCACCTCAAAGCACAGCCTGGTGTCCTTCCCACCGGAGAGGGCAGGTGTCTTGCTGAACTGCCTGTGGAATATGTTCGGAGACGTTGCTCCTTTAGTTCCCTGAGAATCTCCTCCCGCTTAGAGATCAGTTCTTCAGGGTTTTTCTTTAGTCTGTTCCCTCGATTGACCCAGAGATTTTCCAGACTGACAAAGTTTTCCCAACAGTGTTCAAACACTTCACAGGACACGATGCAGTCCTGGGTCCCTTGCTCAACCATCCTGAGCAGCACCTGGCCTAATCCTGTTTCCGGAAATAGTGGAGGCCGGCAGCGTAGATGGTCAGGCTCACATTTTCATGTGTGGCCAGGAATTCACCCACTTGCCGCACACAGTCAGTGCAGAGACTCCAGGGCACGTACCAGGTGACCCTGTAGTGGTGGTCAGGGGACAGCCATGGCCCTGGCTCAGGGCAGGAAGCACACTTCTGTGTGCCAAGGAGAAATGAGAGGGCCCTGGTATCTGAAGGCTCCACTGTAGAAGGAGACAGGTGAGTTGTTCTTAGTTCCTTTCACCTCAAAGACAGCCAGGTCCCCTTCTGGAAAGAAAGGCTGGGTCTGTTGCTCACATGGTAGGAGAGCGCACCAGAAGTTCTTTGCACTTTCCTGTCTCCGATCTGTGGATTCAGGCTGCAGCCTCCTGGGCAGCCTGCTCCCTGCCCTGCTCTTTGTCTGAGGTGCTAGGGTTCTGTTTTCATATTATTTCTCACATTAAATGTTAATGTACAATTATCTCAAGCTAATTTTATTTTTTTAATCAGGAGACTGGACAGCAATTAGAATTGAGCATGAAACCTCACTTGGTTTTTTTTTTTTTTTCTTACTTTTTCAGAGAAAAAGAAAAGCCCCAAGGCAGTGGCAAGATGGGTCAGGAATTTGTTCTGCTTTGCACAGATCCAAGAAAAAGAAAAACTCACCTACAATATTAGCATTCAGAAACCACTGCCAACATCCTGCTGTCCAATCTTGCCTGTTCTGGAATTTTCTTTGTTATCCCTTTTATTTCCCACATTTACCTTCCCAATCTGTTAAAAATCAAAATACTGATACAATTACATTCAAAATCAGAAGTGAGTTGGAAATAGCCATTCAATACACGCTACATTTCTGAACTGATCTTTTATACCCTCCAATTCATATTATCCAGGAATTTCCAAATTTTCTAAAAGTCTTACATGTTCTTTGCACAGGAATGGGGCTTAATCTTTTTTTTTTTTTTTTAAAGAGATGGGTTCTATGATGCCCAGGCTGGAGTCCGGTAGCCATTCACAGGAGCGATCACAGTGCACTCTGTCCTCCAACCCTCACCTCCAGTAATCCTCCTGCCTCAGCCTCCTGAGTAGCTTGGACCACACACTTTCACCCGTACTTTTGATTCATGATTTATCATTAAGACACTATAATTCTCAAATTTCATTCTCTGCTTATCTTCTCTACTGTTTATTAGTTATTTCTAAATGTTTACAAGTGAACTTAATTTTTTATTAAAATTCAAGACTTTATTTTTATAGTAGCCTTTTGTTTTAAATACCTATTATTCCATGAATTCATAGAGAAAATGTTCCTGCCGCTCAGGGAAGGGCTTTCCCATTGAATGAGACAAAGTTTGCACTGCCTATTATGCCATGAATTCATGGGGAACAGGTTCCAGCACCTATACGCCTGTTCCTCTGGTTCTCTTAGTTCTCCTGTGTGCTATGCTGCATGCCTATTATGGCAGGAATTCATAGGGAATGGGTTCTAGGAGCTCAGGCTCCTTTCCGTTGGTTCCCACAAAGTGTCCTTCTCCCAGTGGAGCGGGCTGGAGGGTCAGCTGAACCCAGGTCCCTTTCGCTTTGGCTTCCTTCTTTTTCTGACCATTTTCCTTCTCGTGTTTTAGGAAGCTATCTATCTTGGCTATGTGAGTGCTTAATATGCTCGATACAAACATTAACCCTCTTGGCAAGAATCTTGCCCTTAACTTGTTTACAACAATGCCAACAGCACGCTGGGTGATGCTGTAGACTCTTCCAGTTTTGCCGTGCTGACATCTGGGTGGCATGCCTTTTTGAACAGTACCCATTCCCTTGATGTCTACAATATCACCTTTCTTGTAGATTCGCATCTATGTGGCTAAAGGAACAGCTCCATGTTTTCTAAAAGAACATGTATCGGGTGCCTCTCCTCTTTCCCTTTGTGTTCTTCATTTTGGTGAATTATTGGAAGATGGTGTCTCTGGCTGAAATCTAAAATTCAAGACTCTAGATCTTGTATTTTATTTTTTGAGACAGGGATCTCCTTATGTTGCCCAGCTGTTCTTGAACTCTGGAGCTCAAGAGATCCTCCTGCCTCAGTCTCCCAAGTAGCTGGGACTCTAGGCATGTGCCACCGCACCTGGCCTGGAATCGAATCTCATCCTTTTTGCTTTTCTGTGGATGATACAAACACAGGCAGGAATTCTATATTCTAAACTGGATCACGGCTAAATAAAGATCTGACCCTAATCACCGCCACTGCCACCACCAACAAAAAGAGCTCCGTGTTCTCCCTTCCTGTTAGAAAAGACGACATTGACTTTCATTCTTTTGTCCTTCTGAGCACTAAGCAGGCAGCTCATTGGACAGGAGCAGCCCTAAGCCGGCTACTTTCTCTGGGCCTGTTTGTCTTGTTTTCATTGAAAAGACCAAATATCTTTGTTAGGATAAGAGTCACGGCTCCTTAAACAAAGCACATTCATTTTTTCTACAAAAGTCCGTTTCCTCCCGTCCTTTAGGAATATCAAATCTTCTTTCCATGAACAAACCTAGAATTCTAACATCACACATCAAGGTGCAGCACTCAAACACCCATCTATTTTACCTGGGGAGTCCCCCGCCCACCACCAAAAGACTATTGCTTTTATGTCTGTCCATAAAGCCACAAAAGCATAAAAGGTGGATTAAAATAGAAAAAAATGGTTTTAAAACTATTTCATATTATGCCATAGCATTGAAGGAAGGTTTTATTCTTTCTTCATTGCTATGTGTCTAACCAACGGGGCTTCTGGTCAACACAAGGCCAAAGCGTCCTCCTCACACGGAGACTGCAGCTACACTGCCACCATCCCAGCTGCTCACAGCTTTTCCAAGACGAGAACGCCCCTGGGGCCTGAGCCCAGGTTTTCCTCTCGGGAGCTGACTAAGCTCTATTTGGCTCTTCAGAATGAGCTGTATCCTGAATTCCAAACTCCCCGTGGCCACACAGAGATACTGAGTCACCCTCGTTGTAGATGACACTCTTTAGTGCGGGAGGTCCACAGCTTTCTAGGAATGGAGCAGCTTGTAAGCATTAACAGGAGGTCGCGGGCCAGTAATCCTGAGGCAGAGCCCACTCCCGACAGCCTCTCAGAGAGCCCTGCCTCCACCAAGCACCTCTCCATGAGTGGGCCCGGTAGGCTCAGGGCCTTCCCCAGGGGCAGCAGAGGGAGACCTGGAGACCTCCCAGGGCAGCTCCCCCAGGGTGTGACTGCCAGAAAGCACAGAGCTGAGCACACACCAGGGAGGCCAAGAACCAGATGAGCGTATCTGGCATGTAAAGAGGTCAAATTACCCTGAATCTGGAGTTATTAAGTCTGGAAAGGCTCCCTCCTCTCCTTAAGAAAAACAAACTACCAAATGACCCATATATATATTTAAGCACCTTAAAAAAATTATATCTGGCTGATAAAAGAACTTTGGTGGTATACATTGAGAATGGTAATGATGTTATAAACCATGGTTTTGTGATTTGCATTTCTATAAAAGATAGTCCCCAGACACTACCTAAAATCCTAGCTACAATAAAATAGAAATTCGGTTCTTTTCATACACAAAGCCTAACCTCCTCTTCTTGGAATCTTCATTTATCCATCTGCTACTTTCCATGTGAACCAGAATTAAAATAATTTTTAAGATTGCCCTTTCTATTTTAGCATAGAATATTCCCAGTGCTACACGTACAAAAGTAAAATTCTTTCAAAAGAGTACATGAGACAAAGTACATATATGAAAAATACCCTGTGCCTTATTGTTCTTTTATATTATTTTATGTTTTTTTTATATTATTTTCACTCATCCTTTTATCCATTTTTAATTAAATATTATTGAAAGCTGAGCATGGATGGAGAAGAATAGCTGCTTTCTTGTGTGTGACTGATAATGAAATGTGGCCAAGTGTTGTAAGGCAGCAGAGTAGCATAGAGAGTGGTTCAATTTCTGAGCCCAGGGTTCAAGTTCAGTGTTCGAGTCACATCGGAAATAAAGTCCTCCTTTCCACCCATCTTATCTGTATAGTCTGCAATTCCTTTGCCCATTCCAAGAAGGCACATGGTAACACATTAAGAGAATTACACATCAGATCTAAATAAAGCTTTGATAGTGGCCAGAGGGCTGTTAAGACATTCAGTTTGAAGGGCTGCTCTGACCTCCCTTCTGGTCCAACTTTTGTGATGTGCTCTGTGGAAATCCGCTCAAATTCTTTCTTAACATTTTCAGCCGTGTCTGTTCAAAGTGTTGGTAAGTGCATGGAACTTGTAGAAACGTGCAGGAATGTGTTTGGACGGCCTCTGACCACAAATTTCCTGTTTGAGCCGATGTGGAGACCCCAGAATGCTGATGGAACAACAACCCACACTGCACTTGGGGACGGCCTGACAGAGGAATCTACTTACAAAAGGTTTGGGGCTGTATTGGTCACTAAGTTTCCTGATGGGGGAAATTCCTGCTGAATTCCACTCAATTGGGAAGTATCCTAGGGAAGTCATGGAGCAGAACACACTGTCAGGGATAAATCACGACAGGGAGAATCAACAGGTTATTGGAAATAAATCCAGGTAAAATACCCAACTTGAAAATATTTCTTACAGACTTTCCCCTCCATAATTGGGCATTGCTATAGCTCTCAATTTGGCAAAATTCTTTTTACATGTATTATTCCACCCAGCACCTTGAAACTGTAATTCTTTCATTACTCCTAGGATTGACTCTGCTGCCCTTCAGTTAACTGCTTTTCTCTCCTTTATGCTTTTCCTTAAAGACTCTGATGTGGAACCAAGTTGCAGAGTGAGACCTCTAATCGTGTTTATGGAACTTTTCCTCTTCATCATCTTCCTCAGCCCCCTCTCCCCCCACACAGGCAAGGAACCCCTTTATCCCCTAAGGATGCTGAGAAATCCTTTAGGATCCCCTGAACGCTACAGAATAAGATTTTGTCTGCAAGGGTTGAGGGTTGGAAGTCACAAGCCATTGAAATAGCCAGTTTTCATCCCCATTAAGGGTGCGTGCTCTGATCCAGTTGAACACACAGGAGTTATTGGGCAGCTCCTGTGTGTCAGGCGCTGTCCTCAGAGGTAGGAGTACAAAAGTGAATAAGGCAGGCCCCACCCTCCTGTTTTGCAAGTTGCAAAATGTTTTGGACAACCCCACGAAGTGAAGAGAATTAACACCATACTTTAGGTGAAGAAACTGAGGCTTAGAGAGCTTGTTTCTTACGTGAGTTCACATGGCTTGTAAAGGACAATGCTGAGATCCGAACACGGGTCTTTTGATTCCAAATGACATGCTTTTCTTATGGATCCATCCTGACCCAGTCTGCCTTTTCCCTTTTCATATATATATTTCCTCTGCATATTATCTTTAAATTCCATTTCATATATTTGAAGCCACTGGGTAACTAATTTTAACTTCTTAAAACTTTTTACATGAGGTTCTTACTCTTTCATTTGTTCAACATTTACTAAGCACAGTAGCTAATAGGAATCGGGTGCTCAGTCTGGTGCACGCATCAGTGATCTATTCCCCCCAGGAACATGAAGAGGAGTGCTACTCTTCATTCCCATCTCACAGATGCATGGACTGAGGCTTGGGGCAGGGCTGGGATTCAAACCCAGGTCTGCTATACTTTGAAGCAGGAGCTTCTGAGTACCACGGTAGGCACCTGGTAGGCACCATGGTAGGCACCAGGAGCTTCTGAGTACCACGGGGCCCTGAGGGGGAACATACACAGCACAGCCCCCAAAGACTTTACAGTCTGTTTAGGTGACACACATTAATAATTAGATCATGGGGCTGTGAATGTGATGGAATTGACAGGAAAAGTGGAAGAACAAAAGGGGAACACATTATGACCGCTGTTCCCTGAGGTGGCAGGTAGATTGTGAAAGTCCTTTGTTTTTCCATTATGAAAATTAGAGGGAAACACGTTTTACTCCTCAGGAGCCTCTGTGGTTATGGCTCCCCAGCTTTATGGATCACCCGAGAGTTTTGTTAAAATGTAGATTAGGATTTAGTACATCTGAGATTCTGCTGTTTTTAAAACTTTTAGGTGCTGCTGATGCTGTGTTTGCAAGGTGTAGAATCTGTCTGCTTCAGAGCTTTTTCTAAAATCTGCTACAGTGGGAATCTAACAGGTACTCATCGGATGATCCCAACTGAAACACACCAATTTCTAGGTCAGATCTTGGTACCAAATGATGAACTAAAGCAAAATCACACAGGTAAAGCCCATCCTTGGGGCATAACGATTTTTTCTTCCTTCTCCTCCTCTCCCTCCACATTCCGAACCCCCCAGGGGTAATGTGCCCATCCAGCATTCCAGGTCCTTGGGGGAAATTCTCTCCTTTCCAAGATGATATGTACTTGATTGACTAATCTGTGCAAATGCATTCGAGAGCATTTATAACAAAAATTTGTTATTTTTTCTCTGCTGACCTGAACAGCTGTTTCTGCATCTTGTTACATGAGCACCCTCAAATGCAGCCACTGTGATTTCTGTGTAGGCAAGTGAGTCAGCAGAAGTGACCACGTGTACATCCAGCATGTTTGAGAGGAAGATGCTCTGATGACCTGCCAAACTCTGTCAAAAGCAAACGGGAGCTAAAAACTGGCATCACTGTTTCCACAACTGTACAGCATATTGGATCATCGTGCTGCCTACAAGTGTTAGGTGCAAAGGGACTTTTGAGACTGTCTGAACTGTCTAACAACATTCTTGACCAATGCATCACCTCCTCTCTGGGTGTACTCACATTTTCAAACGGAGAGGAAAGAAGTGACTATCAATGCGAGAATATCAGGAATCCTAATCTACAGCGGACTGTGTCTCAAAAATGTTTCTGTCAACTAAAATTTTGAAACCACATGGATCTTTCCACGGAAACACAGGAGGTTAGAAGTTAACATACTGGGGGGATTCAACGTCATTATGGGAGAAAGGACTTTAGAGGGCTACCCTGAGAACCCGACTATCATTTGTAATAAAGAACATTGGACTTGAAGTAAAATTCCCTGAGTTTGAGGTTTTCCCAATTATGTGACATTGGGCATGCCATTGAAACTCTGGGCCCTGGTTTTTATAGTTTTCTGGAAAGTTCAGCTACTTAGATGGTTGCTGCTGTGCATAAAAATTCTTTAGCAACTATAAATTTCTATGTAAATGGAACTTATCTAATAAGTTTATCATGATTATTAAATAACTGAATTTGAACATATCTCCTTGGACAACAGGGTCTGAATAATAAAAGGTCAGGAAATATTAAAATAGAATCAACTCTAGGGAAGACCAGCAGCTTAAACAGAATGGGAGAGAACACGGATCTTAAGGGATCCTATAGATGTGACCTTGATGAAAAGGGCCCCAAGGAATCTGGGGAGCAGGACTGTCATGGGCCTCTCTGGGCCTGCTGAGCTCTCTTTGGCTGCCTCTTCTGTAATCCATGACGTGGGCAAACCCCACAATTGACTACCATCTCTCTAAGGTTTGCAGCCTAGGAATAATAATAATGAAAAAAAGTGAAAAACAGAACCCCAAACCAAAACTTTATCTTCTGACCCCAAGTAAAACTCCTCCTGTTAGCTTTTGTGTTGAATGGCAGCTCATAGATTGTTACAGGGATTATATACTTCATACAAGTCATTTCATTTAACATGGTGTTCAATATTTTTATTTTCTTCAAGCCTTTTGGACCCGAGAGAAGCTGTTTTTCTCCCTTCATGTTCCTCCTCCTCCTACAGGTGCTTCCTTTTCTGCTCCGCACAGGACGGCTAACAGATCCCCTAGTCTTCCCCATCTGTACAACGCGCTACAGAGCAAGGAAGAGGCTCGGACGACCTGCCCAACACTGTCAAAAGCAAACAGTGCACTAAAAACTTTATGACTTCCAAGTGGTTTTAATAAAAAAACCTCCAAACTTCAGTTTTTCATCTAAAAAGTAATGGGATGAAATGAGATCTCTCCAAGGTCGCCTGCAGCTCTGAAACACGAGGATTCAACTTGGCATGAAGAATGGCAGGCCTGTGTTCTGCAGAGTTAGGTGCTGATGGTGTGAGATCTTTGCTGCCAGGATACTCTGTGTCAGGCATTCAGGACAGGTGGAACACAACTAGTCTCATCTGTCCCCTCTAGGAGCAGGACAGTGCTTCTGAAGTCCAGAGTCCAGAGCTGTGACAGCCCAGGCAGGGGAAGGCTTTGCTCACTAGACTCCTCCTTGGGTGCCATTTTCAGGTACCAGGGTCATAAATGGAGCAATGATTCCTACCTCAGGTCACAGCTGTTGACTTGTGGCTTTTCTACACTCACTGTCACAGCCCAGCTACAGTCTTAAGAAGGGGAACTCCATTTGTGTTAGGCTAAGACAAAAGGTTCATCCTTGTTGTTGCAATCTCTGTGTTTTAAATCTATTACCGTCTTGTCCTTGTATGCTCTGGTACCGGTGCCGGTGACATATCAGTGTCCAACAATGGTGCAGAAACACAAAACCCTAAGGCGCAGGCCTTTCTGTCTTTACCTATGTTTTGGGGTGACACAATACAACTCACTGCTAGACTTGGTCAGTAGTTCTTCTTTTCTCACATCTTCCCTCAGCCCTAACAGGATTCGACTGACCGATGGGGAGATGACCCAGTGCCTGCACAGGGAAACGTGTGCTCAGGAAGGCTTCTGAGAGCCGGCTTTTTAAAATGTGTTTGTTCTGCCAGAAATCACTGCTTTCATATTGTGAGAGCTATAATGGCATTCTCCATATGTTAAATGGACGTTTAAACTTATCATTACATCTGCCTATTCCAATTTAACTAAAGAATTCAATGTGCTAATGGACGATCAAAATTACATATCTTCCTCATGGTTAGAAAGGAATTTATGGATTCCTCAGAGGCAAAAATATAGTTCCCACTGTATTTTCTATTATATTTTATTCTAAGGCAGAAGAATTAAGAACCACCTTTCAGAGTACAGGGATATTCAGTGGGGAGAGGAGAGGTAAAGGCATGAAATACTGGGCCAGGTGGAGAGGCTGATGCCTGTAATCCCAGCATTTTGGGAGGCTGAGACAGGAGGATCACTTGAAGCCAGGAGTTCAAGACAAGCCTAAGTAATATAGTAAGAACCTATCTTTACAAAAAATAAAAACAATTATCTGGGCATGGTGGTGCATGCCTATAGTCCCAGCTACTTGGGAGGCTGAGGCAGGAGGATTGTTTAAGCTCAGGAGTTTGAGGCGACAGTAAGCAATGATATCACTCTACCCTGGGAGACAGAGTGAGTCCCCCATCTAGAAAAAGAAAGGTATGAAAGGTGAATTGAGTTGGCTTGGGTGCTCCTTAAGCACAGCTGAGACAAGAACCAAAACTCCTGAAAATCAGTTCAAATTCATTTATTGTTAATATAGTAATAAACAATGTATTGTGCCTAACTTGCAAATGTTTTGAGTGAAGATCATTGTTCAAATTGAAATTTTGAAGTAAGGGGGTAGAGATAACCATTCTTTGTCTTCATGTTTTCTTTTGAATAGTAGCTATTGCTGCTTTCTCTTTAACTATTACTTAATTCTTATCTGTAATGCTTTTAACTTAATGTTTGAATATTTTAATCTCTAGAGCAGTGATTTTGAGCTGGTCTGCGGCAGCACACTGTGACCTGAGAGGAACTCAGGGTGCTGTGAACATTTTTAAAGCTAATTAATTAAATTATTTTCAAAAGAAGTTCAAAGCACGATAAGTATATTCTCCTTTTTTTACTCTCTCTCTCTTTTGGGGGGGATCAACACAATTTAAGAGTGCTGGGAAGTTTAACTGTAGGTTCGAGTGTAACACGGGGTAAAAAAGTTTAAAAAAATACTGCTCTCGAGTCTCTACTCATGATCATTAGTAAAGACATTTACATAATTTTTCAGATAGAGAAGTCAAGGTATAAAAGACTCTCAATCAAAGTCATACATAATTAACAGGCTGGTAACAAAGTTCAAGGTTACTAACCTTTCTTTAATATTTAAAAACAAACTTCCTCAATTGTGAAAAACAATAAATTCATGTGGCTTTCCAATTCTGAGAGCCACCTTTAAAACATCACCAGGATTCACAGGAATATAGTGTTTAAAATCTCTTCCCATCAGGATGGGTTACAAACCTCACGAAAAAATATGACTCAAGTGGAGTTAGGCTAGATGTGATAGGGCATAGAACATACTTGTTCTACCCACTGCGTGGCTCACTGGCATCAGATTGCTCAATAAGGCCCGCTCGGAAGGTGTTGGGTGACTCTTAGCAGGCTCCACCCAAGGTCTCAGGTCTGGGCAAATTACCATGAATGGCATCATCACAGACACTCAGGTAAGCAGTTTAGGAAAGACAACTTAATACACTCTTCCACAAAAGAGATGAACCTGACTAACTCGGATTCACAAATACACTGGAGTTGGTGTCCATAGTGACGGGTAAGTATAGCAGTAGACTCCCAGGAGGAGAAAAAAGGCCACATTCTTGACTATAAATGCGATCCTTTCAGTCTTGTGGTCTGCGTGACTAATTGAGAGAGCTGTTAGTAAGCCGTACCAAGAGCGTCTAGTTCCTTTCAAATAAGACAGATAATAGCCCCGTAGGACAGATGTTTCTTGTTTCTGGCACAACTTGATTCCGATGCTCTCATCCGCTTCCTGCTACTCAAGCGCTGAGCTTCCCTCCATGAGATGGTCTGTTCCTGAGCCCACTAAACCTTCCCTTCACAATGGAAAATCCATGTGAACTCTGGGTACAGGGAACATTCCCTATAACTCAGTTATTGCTTAGTTTTACCATAAGCTTCAAAATGTCCATGTAGAAGTACCTGCACTTTTGAGTATCTAGAATTTTAAAACAAATATCTGGGGAAAAAAATCCCTAAGGTATCAGTGGTTCACTTTGAATGCAAGGCTGGATACCATTTGTCATAGATGAGGACAGACAGGAGAAAAAAGTCATATCCTGATCAGAAATGTGTTTTATTTTTCAAATGAAAAATGACCTACATTACGATTCAAGACAGAAATACGCTAACATCCGTCAGAGTTAGGAATTATTTAACCAGCATTTCACCAGTTCTCTTTTCCAGCATCTATTAGCATCCCCACTTCCTCCGGTCAGAGAACCATCATCTCTGTGTCTGTCTCCTGACAGCCTACTGGTCAACCTTCACTCCAAGCCGAAAGAGCGACTCCTCCCAGAATTATTGGTATTTAACACGTATTAATATTTTGAGCACTGGAGACAAAGTTCTGATAAAAGATTTTCAGAAATTATTCACAGAAAACTATTCCTCACCAAGTATGTTTCCCATGAGGAAGACAGCCACGAAAGGGAACGTGTTAATGAACTGCTATGAATGGAAACCACTCTGAGTACACAAGAAAACTCTCATCTATAATTCTTCACCCACAAAACAGTCATGTCAGAAAATGATGAAACAGTTCCCCAAATCGAACTCTTGCCAAGTCCTATGCTAGGATCTGGGGATGTGGAGATGAATGGAGTCCATCAGAATCTTCAACCAATTCACGTTCTCTGGGATGAAAAGGCAAATCAAACATAAGCCACTTAACCTACGGACAAGGGTGGGCCCGTGACAGGTGGGTGGAGGCAATGGTTGGGAGCTGAGGAAGGGCTCTCCACACTGAGGCTTCTCAAAGGTCACTGCCTAACGGCAGACCGCCTGGGGATCAGACTAAAGTACAGCTTCTGATTGAGGCTGAGAGTCTGGGGAGGAGCTTGAGATTCTGCATTTACAAGATGCTCTCAGGCGATGCTGATGCCACTGGTCAGTGGACCACACTTTCTGAGTAGTGGAATGAAAACCTGAGATAAGACAACGCCTGAGCTTGAATTAACCCTGGAAGGGTGTCTAAGACAGAAGAGGGTGCAAAGGTACAGGCAAAAGACACCAAAGCTAGAAACATTATACTGAATACAGGAGACATTAAAATTGCCAAGGAAACGTTTTACGTAATTATTGTTGAATGCAAATATAGGCTGGAGCTTTACCCCCAAATAAAAATAGTTTTAAAAATAGTTGCATGAGGGTGGTTAAGGAGTACATACCTCTCATACCTCTCCCCTACCTCTTTTTAGACCCTCATTAATGAATTTATTAAACACAAAACGATAAATAAGTTTCTCCTCTGTGTGCTGGCTGGGGAAATTTGCCCTGGGGCTCTTTTAATAAAATGACCACTCAAGGTTTTCCAATTTGGGGTTATATGATTGGATAGATAAAAGGAAACTTAATAACTAATTGCAAGTATGTAATAATGTGGCAATCATGGCTACATATATACTTTTTTTTTTTTTTTTTTTTAAGACAAAGTCTTTCTCTCTTGCCTGGGCTAGCGTGCAGTGGTGCCTTCATTGCTCCTGGCAACCTCAAACTCCTGGGCTCAAGCAGTCCTCCTACCTAAGCCTCTGAGGTAGCTGGGACTACAGCCATGTCTATCATGCCCAGCTTATTTTCTGATGTTTTGTAGAGAAGAGGTCTTGAACTCGTGATTGCAATCCATCTTCCAGCCTCATCCTCCTAAAGTGCTAGGATTACAGGTGTGAGTCACCACACCTGGCCAAATACATGTTTTTAAAAAATAATTGAAGAAATAACATTCTATAAAGTGAGTTGAATGATTTAAAGTATTGAAGAAAGTTTCTATAATCTATTAATAAACTTTTCCTGGGAGAGAGTGCAAGAGGGATTATACACAATTCTGGCAGAGGCCTGGTGTGGTGTTTCTGGCCTGTAATTCTAGCTCAATGGGAGCCAGCATTGGAGGATTGCTTGAGGCCAGGAGTTTGAGGTTGCAATGAACTCTGATGATGAGTTTTGTCTATCTCAAAAACAAACAAAAAAACAACAAAACCCTCTCTGGTTAATGGCTTTTTTCAGCAGGTGAAAGTAGCTAAGATATTTTATTATTTTAGAAATATAATCTCAGATCAGATATTTTACAGACCAGGGAAGGGAATCATTCATTTTGACATTTATTATACAATAAAAGTAGGGTTGCTAAATTTAGTAAAAATTAAAAAATAATAAAATTGATGCTAAGTCAAATTTGAATTTTTGATGGAAGACTAAATTTTTACTATTATTACATCCCATGTAATCTATGGAATATTTGGGAAGTACACTAAAAAAAAAAAATCAGTTTATTTTATACAAAAGTAAAATTTTTTTTTTTTTTGGCCAGGGCTAGGTTTGAACCCACCACCTCCAAGCGTCTGGGGCTGGCACCCTACTCCTTTGAGGTACAGGTGCCACCCCACAAAAATGGTTTTTGAAATAGTTGTATAAGGGTAGTTAAGATAAGGAGTGCTCTCCCCACTCCCTCCCACTATATTTTAGACCCTCATTAATGAGTTTATTTATTGAACAACAAAAGGATAAACAAGTTTCTGTGTGCTGGTGGCAGGAATTCTGCCCTGAGGTCCTCTTAATAAAATGATCATGTAGGCTTTCTAATTTGGGGTTGTATGATTGCTCTTGCCCAGATTGATCTGTGAAAATCAAATTTAACTGGGTATCCTGAATTTTACCTGGCAAGCCTAGATTAAAGCATACCCCAAATTCTACCTTGCCTTGATGTAGTGAGAGGGCAGATTCTGGGAAGGAAAATTAATCGAGCTACCGACAGTGTTGTTTAAACATTCCCACTGTACCAGGAATCGCTTTCTGGGCTTGCCAGTCCCACATAACACACTTGGTCATTACTGATGCTGATTTGTGGAAGCCCCTGTAGGGGATCAGCACCCAGAAGACCACACTTAAATCATGATGAAGCTATGTATTAGCTTCTTTCTGGGGAAGAACCAGGTGGGACAAATCAGGAAGGTTTTTCTTCTAGCTCTTTCTTTCCCACTTTATAGAGAGCTAAGCAGCTCAGTGGGAAAACTAAGATAGAGGGTTCTTGGTAAAAATCATGAAAGGTTTTTCTTCTTCTTTTTTTTTTTTTTTTTTTTGAGACAGAGCCTCAAGCTGTCCCCCTGGGTAGAGTGCCATGGCATTACAGCTCACAGCAACCTCCAACTCCTGGGCTCAAGCGAGTCTCCTGCCTCCGCCTCCCAAGTAGCTGGGACCACAGGCGCCCGCCACAACGCCCGGCTATTTTTTGGTTGCAGCCGTCATTGTTGTTTGGCGGGTCCGGGCTGGGGATTCGAACCCGCCACCTTAGGTGTACATGGCTGGCGCCTTAGCCGGTTGAGCTACAGGCCTAGAGCCGGTTTTTCTTCTTAATACCAAATTTTGTCAAATTGCTCTGATTTAAGAAGATCTTTGAAAGAAGGAAAGCGTAAGGCGGTTGCTGGCGCTCTCTCATCTCTTATCAGTTGTTGAAAGCCTTTGCCGGCTTTTAAAGAGGGTTATCCAGTCCTCTGATTTCACTCTTATGTACGATATCCAATAAATAGTTTCAGATGCTTTCAGCAAAACTAAAAGGAACTATCCATTTTCCTTGCTTACTTGCCCATCTCCTACCTCCTTCAAATACCAAGTCTTTCCTGCCATAATGTTTATAACAGGCTGGGACCAAGGTTTGCCTACTAGGAAAACAACTTTGAACGTTTGGCCCCTGTTTAACCATTGACAATTGTGAAATCCCTACTCCAGTTAGAATATAGCAAGTCCAAGTTTTTCCTAATATTAGGAATGAATTTAGAGAGAAATTGCTTGTGCTATGTACATGGCATGAGCTATATCAAACAGAATATATTTAATAACAATGTGAAATCTATATTATGATAAGGGAAGATAGTTAATTTCACTTAGGCTGGTCCCTTACCCAGTCAGCCCATACTCTTATCTCCAGCCATCTCCTCCCCCTCCACCATCTCTTCCATTCTCCCCCATCAGGAGTCCTAGGGCATTAGGTGTATCTGGGAGTTAGAGATCTATATACCATTACCACCAGGAGTCTTAGGATGGGGTTAAATACACTTACAATTTTTTGGTTTTGATTTTAGAAATGCTTTAGCTGATGTCCAACACTTTCATTGTAATGCATTGTTTGATTTAGTGAAAAAGAAACCCCTTTGTTTCTTCAGTCTCTAAGTTACAGGTGGATGGTTCTGGAAGGGATGAAGAGAACACCAGTTACACATAACTTAAGGTTGCCCCATAGGTCTAAGTGAAACTCATTGGCAAACTCCCAAGTCTGTGGTATTAAAAATCCATCAAAAGGAGGAAGTCCTGTCAACTGAAGCAAGTTTTATGACAGGCTCCCCTTACAACACAAAATTGAGGCAAGTCCCCTATCAATATAGGAATTCTTTCAAGTAATCCTTTTAGAATCTCAATAGTTATCTCTCCAGCCTTGAGTAGATGGCAAATAATTTAAATTTCTAGATCATCATCCGGTTTTCTTTTGAATTTGGAAATTTTCAACCAAATTGTCCATGGCACAGGATCAGCCATTAGCAGTGTTCTATGTGTCTAAATCTTCTTAATACTTGCTGATCCCTGCCCTTGTAAGTAACAAATTACATTAAATGTGTCCTTTAGAAAAGTAGTGCTATTTCTCCAAACCACAAGTTTCCTCATCACGTTTTAAGTGTATAAAGTGATATTCAATTAAAAAAACTTCTAAATCTGAATAAAATCCCAAAGTATGCCTTCATATACTAAAGCAAATAAGCATACAAATCCTAGGTTGGAGAAAAATGAAGTTTCTACCACTGAAGAGTCAGGGCAAACGTTCACACTGAGATGTCTCTTCAGGATGTTGTGTTTTCAGATTTTCAAGAGCTCTGGAGACAATGACTAGTTAGTATTGAACTTTTGAAGCTGGTTTCAGTTAAGAAGTTTTACCGTTAGTTGGCCATATCAGAGAAATCCATGTATTATTTAGAAATGGACTGCTTTTGCAAAGACAATACACAAGAATAATATGAAAATAAACTATCTTATTTCTTCAGTGATTAGTTGACTTATGATTGGTGACATTTTTACCTTCTCTAAGGGGGAAAAACTAAAAAAAAAAAAAGACTAAAGTTTTAAGTGAGGAAATTCTCATTTAAAACTGGAGTATGTGAAATTGGAGTAAAGCAGAGGTCTGCACATGTTTTCTGTGCATATTTTAGGCTTTGTGGGCCATATGGTCTTTGGTGTTAACTACTTTACTCTGCCCCACGTGCAGAAAAGCTGCCGCAGAAAAGCTGCCGCAGACAAGATGTAAACAAACAAGTATGGCTGCAGTCTAACAAAGTTTTATCCTATTTCAGACACATAAATTTGACTTTCATAGGATTTTCAATCGCCCTCAAATATTTTTTTAACTATTTTTCAATCATTTAAAAATATATAAAGCAATATTGTCTCAAGGGCTATAGAAAAACACAACAGTGGGTCAAGGTTTGCTAATTCCTGAAACAGATGGAGCCATGAGTTTCAACTCAACACAAGCTCAATGTAATTGTCTGAACTTGGTCAGCAATTGTTTTTGATGTATTCAATTCTTAGGTTGTTGGAAGCAAATTCATTCATTTATTCTATAAAGCACTGGTGTAACAAACATAAATTTAAGTAACTTCTCCAATGTTGCAAACTGGGAGGAGGTTTGAAATACTACAGCCCGATTTTTCCACATTGTACATTAAGAAGAATAAATTCCCTTTAAAATTTTAAGACGGCTGCAGCAGGTGAGTTCCGTAAGTGAGCTGTATTTACTCTGTTTACTCTCTGTAGCCTCCAATAAGTGAACGCTGGAAAGACAGCTGCCCATGATGGGAATGTGATTTGAGGGAGGCATTCAAGTATAAAACGGGGAGCTCCTTAGTGAAGATGTTATACAAGGCTTTTAGACTTTCTTTGAGTGGTGGGCTAACTTTTAAGGGCCCTTAATAAGAGAGATTATGCTTCCATGACTTGGGGAAAGATTTAAAGAACATATTATCTTTGATTACCTAGATAAGAAGCTCAAGAAGGCCTGGATTGTTTGGGGCTGGCCTAGCCCAAAGGTTAATTATTTATGAATAAAGTCACTGAGGGCATGATATATGAATGTGAATGGTTTCTACTATTTTAAGGAGGAAGGGGATAGTTAAAACTGATCTTGTCTTGCTAAAGCCTCCAGGCAAGACTACATCAAAACTTTATGACAGGACAGATCCTGGAAAGTGAGCCAATTATCTAGTGTTCTAGACTTGGCCTTGCTACTTTTGGATATTCACTTAACTTTTCAGTTCACTGTATAATTTTGCACTTGGGAATACCAATTGCAACTTGGTTATGTTCAGGCCCTGATATGGTAGTTAGATGAAAGGGCTATGTAAATTTAAGGTAATAAGACTGGGTGGTTCTCATTTGTTCTCAAACTCTTAGAGCTTCTAAAATTTAGATTACGCCCTTTCTTTCTACCCCACCCCTTCTGACCTACTTGTAAATATTATAGAGCTACGTATACATCATCCTCTGATGAACACTTTCTGACTAATACAGAATAATCCTATTAGTCTTATTTTTTAGACTACTTTCAACCTTTCAATATCTTACATCTCCCAAAAAAGAGATTGGCATTTCCAAAGTGCATTCCCAGTTCCTTTTCTAAGCTAGGAAGAAGTGAGAATGGATGCATTACTTTGGCCTTTGGAAAGTCTTATTAACATTTATTTTTGGCGGTGTCTGTTAAAAAATATATCCAACTGCTAGCTTAATGAATTCCTTTAGGCCTGCTCCTAAGTGTATGTGTGTATTGTTTGTTTTTCATAATAAAGGACACAGAAAGAAATTCCCTGAAGTGACTCTTGGGCCCATGAGAGTGTGGTTAAACATTGTAACAATTATTAACTACACTCAAAATGTTACATTGTTTTGTATAAAAATGTAAGTGAACAAGTGAGTTATCGTTTTATAACACTTAAGAATTGTAACAGAACTTGTGGCTTCTACACATCTGGAATGTCTGCCTTGAAAAATAACAACACTACTGTACTCAGGATGCTTTTTGTCCAGTGTCTTGCCCACCTCCTGATAATCAGTACAGACAAGCAGTACCAGTGACTCTCAAGAGTCCTGTGATCCGTGGGGCTGCAGACATAAAGCCCCCCATACAAGAAGTTCTGATGAGGCTCAGTGGTTGACAACACTGAGTGATTACTATATGCAAGGCAGTTGTTTCCCTTAAAGAAATTGAGGCGGAGGAAGAAAGCATTTAGGAAATAGTATAGAACCCACTGGTGACAACGACAAAGAAAGGAGAGGTATAAAAACGGAAATAGTAAAAAAATTAAAAAAGTCTATTATATAAATTTTGCACATTTAAACAGGCTATCTTAGATCCTCTTGGGGGATGGCTTTTTGTTTTTAAAGCAGACACCTTTGATTGACAGCAAACAAAATTTTGCGAGCAAGGTGACCATTTCTATCTAAATAGATTCCTTAACCTACTTCTGAATGCATAATCAAACAGCAATTGACCTTTTTGCACTCAAAATTTGTGTATTCCAAATCCATCCTCTTTACTTCGAATAGAAGGCAAACCAGCTTACACTTTTCCAGCAGCTTTTGAAATGACTCCCACCAAGGCGTTTATGGAGCTGGCTTCACATTTCGCCTCCTAAAAGGAGGGAGCATTGCGTGAAGCAGGTAGAGTGGGGTGCTGGAAAAGGGAGTGGCTCCTGCCAGCAAACAGATCCTGATAGTAAAATGTGCTCTCAGAGAAGTGGAGTATGTGTCAGTAAACTACTTGCTGTAATGACTTCCTATTCACCCGGATCGCGGCGGCGGAGTGCAGCTGCTGACTCACCAGGCGGCTGGAGTTTGTTTCTGGGTTTCCCTACCGCCTGTTACACTTGAGTCATCCCAGGAATGAAAAGTTTCTACTCATCTCCCTTAACAACAGCGCAGAAACCAGGCAATGACAGTGACCTTCGATCTTTCCAACAAGAGTCAAACCCTGGCCCGGGAAGGAAAACAAGGATGTGGTAGGTGTCACCACCAGCTAGCCTGCAAGATGACAGTCCTCCGCCCCGCGGCGTTAGTCACCGCACCTCAGTTGCAGCGTCCCTTCTCTCGCCCTCTTTAGTGGTTAAACCAGCATCTCCTCTGCAGCGTCTGCCGCTGCCGGCCCCCGAACGCTTCCTTTGCAATAGGGGTTCTAAACTTTGCTGCACAATGAAATCGCCTGGAGCTCACGCGCAAACAATCTGATTTAAATGGTTTGCGGTGTGATCAGGGCCGGGGGCGGGGGGAGGGGGGTGTTGTCAAAGCTCCGCAGGTGATTCCAATACGGAACAAAGTTTGAGAACCAGGGCTTTGAACTAGCGTAGTCCTACCCATTCGATAAGAACGAACCCATCAAGGGCACCTAAAGACCGATAAGTCCATCCCCAAATGTCCTATCTAAAGACACGTCCCCACACAAGGTCCCTTTTAAAGAACGTGGCAGAGAAGAACGGCAACAAAGGGGGGCATTTCCAATAGGGACGCCGGCTAACCAAGGCCCACCTACTCCTTTGCTGGCTAGAAACTCAGCCCAGTCTTGCGTCCTAGAGAAGCGTCTCAGATCTTGCTATTCTTCCGGTTACCTTTCGGTCTCTGTTCTGTTTCATTCCAGTGTCCTGTTCGGCAAAGTTGTAAGGTCCTCAGGTGAGAAGTAGGTGCCGCGTCTGACCTCAGGGGAAGAGCCGACCGCGAGCTCCGCGACGGCTGGGACCGAACCTCGGCCCGGCAGCGCGCCCCGGGGCAGATACTATGCAAATCGAGAAAGTTCTTCTTCCGCCTCCTTGCGCCGCGGCGCGGGTTTGAGCACGTAACTCTTGATTTCACCCTGACCGCACTACCGTGCTTTTAGTGATCTAAAAAGGAGGCTCCGGTCTAGAGGGTCTGGACCATTTTCTTTTTTCTTTTTAAAGAGAATGTGAGCAAGTGATATAGAGAAAGCCCCCAGGGAGGGGACAGTGTTGGCTGGTACCGAGGTGAAGGGACAGCTAATGTTCCGAATATTAATCACTCCACGCGCTACTGACCCGGCGAGGACTAGCAGAAGGTGCGGGGGTTAAGACAAAGGCTGCTCAGGATCAAATGGCTGCAGCGCCCCCTCCTCCGAGGCTACAGCCCTGCCCACCGCGCTGCACCCGCAGAGTGACTCAACGGGGTCCAAGCCCGCCAGCCCTTTCGGGGTTCGAGAAAGTCAACTCTGGGAGCTCTCCAGGATGAGAGGAGAGTGTTTTTTTCCCTGAGCCCACCCCTCTTTCCGGGTCTTTGTGGGATTTCTGGCTTCGGTGCAGCCCTTCTGTGGGGCAGACAGAATTTCCCACCGAAGTAGGGTAGAGATCGCCGAGTAGCCCTCGATCTGCGTGCTGGGTGCTCCCAGCGTAAGAGCCATTTCCGTGCAAAATAAGAACCCGCTTCCTTCCCCACCCAGCCGGCTCCTAAGTCTTGGGCGCCCCGAGAGCGCGAGCTGCAGCTGGAGCCGGACCCGGAGTCTGGAATATGGGGCTGTTCCCCGCGCAGGGAAAGCACCGCGGGCGGCAGCAGAGTCGGGGTCCGGGGTGTACCCCAGCTCCACAGCCGCCAGGCGCCCGCGCGCCGCACTTCCTGCTCTGCTCCGAATGCGCAGCCCCTGCCAGCGGCCCCCGCACCCAGTCTCCGCGCCCCAACTCCAGCCTCCGGGACTGTGCGCTGCGATGCTCACTAGTGCGACCCCCTGCTTCTCCAAGGCCAAGTCTCCCTTCTCTGGACAGCCCCAGTCCTCAACACTCCCCCGCTCGTCCACTTTGCTTTTGCCAGCGTGGCAGCCAGACTCCCTCCCCTTTTCTGGGGTGCGCAACGCTGGGTCCCCGAAGGAGAGATGCTGCCCGAGGAAGCACTGGGGGTTGGACACCCGGGGGCCCACGGCGTCGACCCCTGGATAACTTCTTGCTGGGCTCCGGGACCCCCGGCTCCACTGGCTCGGCGACGCGCAAGCTGCAGACCAAGCGGCGGGAGGCGGCGCGGCCGGAGCTCGGCCAGGGAGGGACTGCTCCAGGACAGGGTGTGTTGGGGTGCGCCAGGGCGGTACCGCTTTAAATGCACTTGACTCACCTGCTCCGGCGCTGTCGCCTCCTTCCTCTGCTGACAGCTGGGGGCTTTGTTTTCTCCACCCACCCAGCCGGCCGCGCTCCACCCCGCACTGCCGCACGTGACTCTCCGTCTGCCACCGCCGCCTCTTGACTTGTCCACCCGAGAGAGAGCCGGTCCAGCACCGCCCCTTCCCGGGGGTGCAGGTGCAGGTGGGGTCCTCAGTGGGGAGAGTCCAGGGTAGGTCCCAGGTGACCCGCCCGAGTACTCCAGTTGGGCCTTAGGAAGCCAAGTTGAGATCGTGACAGGGAAGAGAGTGCCAGGCGTGAAATGAACTGGGCTGTTTGGCCCCACCCGAGAGAGGAGGCGGGCGCTGCTTGCCAAGGGGATTTGAAAAGCCTGCACCACACGCTGAGTTAAATACCTGCAACGGGGCTTGCACAGCGAACGCAGGGTATCTGCTCTTTACACCAAATGTTTGTACTCATACCCGGAGTCCAGCTGAGAATGAGGGGCAAACTCGTTTTGCTACGAACATTATTAGTTAGACAATTCTAAGAATAATATGATTAACAATTTAACAGTACTTTTTATCGGGGTTTCAAACGTGCTTGTCGATGTTGTTGGTATTTGGATTCTGTTTGGAAAATGGAATCGAGGCTGAAGAAGCTAACTCCAGAAGATTATTGGCGTGGGCACTTGTCCATTTGGAACAGCACCTATTTTTAATGAAATAAATTGAGAAATGTTCTGGCTTCAAGACCCAGCTCCGTATCTGCTGCATTTGGAGTAGGTCCGACCCTCCGTTGATCGTAGTGATCGCTGGTGTTTGCAACTGCGAGGGCGGTTCTGAATCCTTCCTCTTAGTGGTTGGAGAACACCAAATTGCTGCCTCGTCTATCTCCCCCACCATTCATTAAAACGGAGTCTTCATATTGGAGAGAGTTAGCACAGTGCTTCTCCAACTTCACGTGCAGAGGGATCACCCAGAGATTTTGTTGAAACCTAATTCTGAATGAGTGGGTCTGGCCTTGGGCCTGAGAGTCTGCATTTCTAGCAAACAGGATCCTGGTAATGGCAGTGCTGCTCCTCTGAGGGTCAGGCTTTCAGCAGCAAGGCTTGGAGCACCTGCTTTGGCCTTGGCCAGCCTATTTTGTGTCCTTGGCTGCATCACTTGCCAGCAAGCGTGACCTTAGACAAGTCTCTTAACATGTAAGCCTCACAGGCTATGAAACAGGGATGATATGAACTCTCACCTGACAGGGTTGTCCTGACGATTAAGTGGGGAAAACCCATATAAGGCCCTTAGTGCAGTGCTTGGCACACATACGTGGGGCTCAGACTACATTAACTAATTCACTGTCAAGGTCAACTTGCAGGAGCAAAGCTGACACAAAGTCCAAAATGCCTGTAAGGGGAGTAGCATGTAAAATGGGCACAGGGATGAGGTGGCCAGCCCCCAATTGGGCCTTGTGCTCCTACACACTTGATCTTAGCCAGAGGATAAGAGGAGTACGGATTGTGCTCCCATAGTGCCTGGTACATGCCAGATGTGATGCAGAACAAATCACGTATGTTCAAAAGTTTTTCTGTTTCTACTTTAAATCTTTTTTTTTGAGACACAGTCTCACTTTGTAGCCCTTGGTAGAGTGCTGTGGCATCATAGCTCACAGTAATGTCAAACTCTTGGGCTCAAGTGATTCTCTTGCCTCAGCATTTCCAGTAGCTGAGACTATAGGCGCCTGCCACAATGCCTGGCTATTTTTAGAGATGAGATATCACTCCATCTTAGACTGGTCTAGAACCTGTGAGCTCAGGCAATCCACTCGCCTGGGCCTCCCAAAGTGTTAGGATTACAGGCGTGAGCCACTGTGCCCGGCCCTTCTACTTTAAATCTTGATAAATTAGTTCTGAGACATTAAATTAAAAAATCATTTTGCTTTCTATTACAGATAATGTCCAGCTGCCTGGCAGATGGGTAATCTATTTTAATATCAGAGAAACTAAATGGATTGTTAAGGAGTAGAACATTTTTTATCCTCATTAAAATCCTTGAAATTTAAATTTAAATGAATTTATTAATGAAGATATGGTATTATTAGCTCTCAAAATGAATGGGTGTTGTCATCATAGTTCCTCTATCTTCCTTCTCCTCTCTGTCCCCCAAATGTGAGTGTTTCTTAAGACTCATTGTTTGGCTTTTGGATTTTTTTGTTTGTTTATTTTTTGGGGGGAGGGGAGTTGTGCACTCTGCCATTTCCCTTAGAAGTCTCATCCATTCATGTCTTACATTTAACTTTCAGGTGTGTGGAGATTACTTTTGAATCCATACACACATCCTTGATTCATTTCGGAGCCCTGTTTCTGCCTCTCCTATTACTTGCTAGGCATTTCCATTGAATTTCCCACTAGTTTTTAGTGTGTTCTAAATTAAACTTCTCCTTGTAAATCAAGATGGCTCTTTGCATTGAGATGCCCTCTGTGCTAATCCGGGGACCTGGCAAGGGGGTGGAACACACAATATGATTTATCCTAGCGATCTTCCTGCTGCTACCAGTTATTTCTTTGAGTCTTTATCCTCAACAGGGACTGGGATCAGTACAAATACCACTGATGCAGTTGTAGGGTGCAGCATGATTGGTGGTCAGGGCGAAATGAACGAGGGAGAGACTCCACGTGAAGCTGCTGTAACCAACGCCATTCAAATCTCAGCGGCTTCATACAACGAAAGTTACCATCCACTCCTGCAGGTCTCCAGGGCGTCATCATTCTAGCCTGCTTCTTTCCTGGGACACTTCCACCAGCACCCTGGCAGAAGAAGAAAGTGTGGAGACTTGTGCACCAAATCTTAAATGCTTTCACCTAGTAGTGATGCAGGTCACTCCTCATATTTTGCTGGTCGAGGAAAGTCACACTGTTATTTCCTAACTTTAGGGGGTACTTACTCATAAGGAACAGGAAAGTGGAAATCTTGGTACGTGTGAATAATGCTTGTTTTTTTTTTCTCCTGCAGTTTTTGGCCGGGGCCGGGTTTGAACCCACCACCTCCGGTATATGGGGCCAGTGCCCTACTCCTTTGAGCCACAGGCACCGCCCAGAGTAATGCTTGTTATAGGGGTCCATTTTACATGAGAGGGTTAGGGATAAAATAAAACTGGAAACAGTCTAGTTGTGGTGAGGAGTGAGCAGAGATCGCCAGTGTAGAGTCTTTGGGGAAAGCATTACCGTTGTTGTTATTATTATTATGTATAATAATATTATGTAGAAATACACTTAAAAGTGAAAAATTCTGTCCCTTGGCCTGTCAGGGTTATCTTATGAATTAGTTAAGGTCGGTCTACTCCAGGCGCTGGTCATCCAAACTCTCCCGTGATACAGCAGCCAGGAAAGATCAGCCATCGTAATTATACCCTGGGAAACCCACCAACCATTAAATAAGGAAGGGTCCATCAATACAGGTAAATGCGCTGATCGTGATGACATGGATGGTTATTCTCTGCTTAAGGACTGAATATAAGTGTTGAAAGAAGGAAATACTTCAGCAGAATCACATGGTCCCATGTTTTCCCAATGATTGTCTGAATTAGACCTTCACAAAGAATTTCACCTGGTTCGTGGGAATGTTGAAATAATAGCTTTGTGAATAAAAACCAGTTCATAAACAAGGGGAAAACTAACCGATGTCAATGTGAGAAAAATAAAATCATACTTTTCAATAATCTTTGGGCTTCTTTCTCTCAAGAGCAGAGATTATGAGGATTAAAGTTGCTTTCTGCATGTACTGGAAAGAGGCGGAACATTGGAGAATACTGTAAACGCTGAATTCTGTGCGATTCTCGATATTGCAATGTGTTGCTGGGTAATGAATGGGGTTTTTGAGCCTATCAATTTTATGTCATCTCTGTCCACATCCATCAGTCACGTCTACTTTGCTGTTAAAACATTTACCTCTCCATAATAAACTGTTCTAAAACATTTTTATATAACGCGAGCACTTCCTAAAGTTAATTTTTGACAGCTTCAATCACACTTTTCCACACATATCTAACACGAGGGACTAAAAAGGAAGGCAGAGTTTATCAATTAATGTTTTAAACTGTTTGCTCAAATCCTTTTTATCTGATTACTTTTTACCTCTGAGTCCTTGCTGAGATGTAATACTGCTTTAGGTATAAATTATAACCTCAAGAGATAGGCTATAGAGAACCACTCATAAATATATCTGTAGTAGCCTGTAAGACTGAGATGGACGTGTTCATTACCAAGACCCGATAGTTTTTATTAAGATGAGTAGTAAAGGTGGCGTAAGATGACAGCTCACAGCGATTGCTGCCTTGTGAGGACGCTAGCATCTGTTCACAGAGTGAGTATTGAAATAAAAAGCAATACCACCTTTAAAGCATGGTGTAGGCTCTTATGGGTGAATATTTGTGAGTTATTTAGCTAAAAATATGATCATTTTTAGAGGCAGTTCAGAGATGATCTTAAATAACTTGCCCACGTCATAATTTCTAGCTATGACCACTAGTAAAAACTGCTGCCTCCATAGGTAACATAGAATGGAGGAGCAAAAATATACTTATTTTGTAATAGATAGTGAGGTATACACTGTAGGCTGTGTTTAGTGTACCTCAAAAGGAGACAAATATTGCCTCGGCTTATGCAAAACCATTTGCATACTTGATAGAAGTATTTATAATTCTCTACCACACTGAAAATAAACTCATATACCAACAAATAAATAGGATGTGTATATTTTTATATGCTGTGTAAAACAGGGATAGCTGAAAGGGAATCAACCTTCCATAACAATTTTTTTATGACAGTACATTTTGAAGACAGCAGACTCAATTATTTAATTTGTTCATTAATAATTATCTCCTAGGCTCAGCACCTGTAGCTCAGTGGCTAGGGCACCAGCCACATACACCAGAGCTGGCGGGTTCAAACCCAGCCCCGGCCTGCCAAACAATAACAATTGCAACAACAACAATAAAAATAGCTGGGTGTTATGGCAGGCACTGTAGTCCCAGCTACTTGGGGGGCTGGGGCAAGAGAATCACTTAAGCCCAAGAGATTGAGGTTGCTGTGAGCTATGACGCCATGGCACTCTACTGAGGGCAACACAGCGAAACTCTGTCTCAAAAAAAAAAAAAAATTATCTCCTAAAGAGCAAAATGATCTATTAACTTACTCCCTCCTCTCTGAGGCCAAGAGATGAAATCTTTTAACGTTTTCCCTTGCAGGCCAATGAAGCTCAATGCCCGAATGGGAGCAAGGAGATCACCCGTGTCTCATGTTGCAGCTGGTTTGTGTTGCATTGAAAGCTATTCTTGATTAGTTAACCTTGCCAAGTGTATCTTCTTTGCAGTTCCTTGTATCTTGTCTATGAATGGGTCAGCCAGCATAAACATAATAGGTCATTATAATAGATAATTCATTCCTTGTCACTCCTGGATCTCTTCAGAAACATTTTTAGCTCATTGTAGCTTCAGAATCCTGGGCTTAAGTAATCCTCCTGCTTCAGCCTCCTGAGTAGCTGGGACTCTAGGTGCATGCCACCAGCCTGGTCTTGCTACGCTGATATGTTGCCTATGTTGTTCTCAAACTCCTAGGCTCAGGTGATCCTCCTGCCAAGGCACTGAGTTTATAGACATGAGCCGCTGCTCCCAGCCTCAGGAAGTTCTTGCTACTGGTCTTCAATGCTTCAACAAGTATGTGCCCTTCTTCAGCTTTTCTAACTTTACAATTACTTCAATCTTCAATATTTCAAAGTTGTCATTTATTCTTTAAACATTTTTATGGTGCGTTCTACTGGCAGTCTCTGTGTTATTATAGTTGCTGTGGTTACCCAAGTGGTTGTTGGTTTTGAGGGGCTTATAGCTTAGGGAAGGGCAAGTGTGTCCGTAGAGTGGCTCAAATGCTGTTAAAAGAATGGATGAAGTGCTATGAGGACACTGGGCAGTCAGGAAGAGCGTCAGAGATGTGTGCTCATTTGAGTTGTGTCTTGAAAGATGAAGAGGAATGTTCTAGGTGAAGATGGCTTTCCATGAGGCAGAGAGTGTGGGTAAAAGTATTCTAGAGATAAAATTCGAAAGACAAAGATATAATCAGATATTTGAGGATGAAGAGAAGTTCATGAATGAGTAGACTGTGGGGACTGAACTGGTCAGGGGGGTGCACTAGGCAAGTTCTGGTACGACCAGCTGAGATGTCTGGATGTGATACACTGGGCAATGGTCTTCAAAGTGGGGTGAGAGCACTGTAGGCTTGTGTGGTATATGGGAAGTAAGTGTTAACACATGGCTATCGTAAGAAAGAATTTACGTTTACTAATAAGTACCATATGGGCTGGGTGTGATGGCTCATGCCTGTAATCCTGGCTCTCTGGGAGGCTGAGGTGGGAGGATTGCTTGAGGTCAGGAATTCAAGCCCAGCCTGAGGAAAGCGAAACCCCATCTCAATTAAAAATAGAAAAATTAGCCAGGCATGATGATGGGCACCTGTAGTCCCAGCTACTTGGGAATCTGAGGCAGGAGAATTGCTTCAACTCAAGAAGGCTGTGGGTACTGTGAGCTAGGCTGAGGCTATGGCCCTCCAGCCCAGGCAACGGAGTGGGACTCTGGTTCAAAAACAAACAAACACAAAAATGTACCATATGGACTGACACTGGTGCCTTCACTTAAGACGGTGGGACTTACCCTGTGCCTGGAATTCTGAGGAAAGGACTGAGAGCCACGACTTTGAGGGAGTGTCCTTACCCCCCGTACTCATTCTCAAAGCACATTACAATTTATCAGTGGTTTATGGGTACTTGATTAAGTGGTTATGTATTATGTCGTTTGACAAACCTAAGCCTCACAAATGGATAAATGACTTTAAAAGACTGAAGATAACATGAATAGTACAAGCATTAGTGAACTTTAACAAAAGTACTTACAAACTATGGATGGTTTTGAAAAATGAGTATTATAATATTATGGGGTCATCCAACGATAAGCTTCCTCTGCAGGTGGGCCTCTGTGAGGTTCTGCAGGTCCCCCAGCCATCAAACCGAACGTCAAGGTGAACTGCACTCGGAGCCAGATCTGTACAAGTAGCCTTGTCACAATCAAAATTTCCAAAAATTATAGAACATATTCGACCACATTACTTGCCCTCAACTGTAGCGACACCGAAAGCTTTTATCTACCATTAATAAATAGAATAGAAAATAGGGTTTATTTTGTCTTTATCTCACTATTTAAAATTTTAACTTTCATGTTGTTTTCTTAGTATATCTACACTATTTACAAATGAATATATGTATGGGAGCTAAATGTCTTATTTATTGGGATGTATAGGCAGAAGGAGAACCAAAAATGGTAGGAGAGAAGAGGTTCCATGGTCTGGTTTGTTTTTAGGAAGATGACTTCAGCTGTGGGATGGGACAGAGGAGGAAAGACCAGAAGATCAGCCAGAGGGCAAATATTTTGATCCAAATGAAACTAGTGAAGACCTGGCACTGATAATGATGACAGAGAGGAGAGATCACCAAAACATGTGACCTTCAGTAGGAGTGTGTGTGTGAGAGAGAGAGAGAGAAAGAGAGACCCTGAGAAAGAGAGAGAAGTTATTCCCAGGTTTGTAGTTTGCCAGTCTGAGTGGATGGTGGAACTGTTACCAAAGACGATGAAATGGGATATCCGGCAAGATACAGAGTTCAGTTTAGGACGTGCTGAGCCAGAGGTGCTCAAGAGAGTCTGGGAAGATATCTAGTGGGTGGTTGAAATAAAAACCTAAAGCCCAGGAGAGCTTAGAGAGACACATTTTCCAGTAGCTTTAATTTCTTGATCTATGGCCCTTCCTATAACAGTTTGCTTTGAAAAATATCCATTCTTTTAAAGACAAATTAGCACAAGAGTTTAATGTTTATAACTATAGTGAAATGAGAATGATTAAGAATCAACTACCAGCATTGTGTAACGGTAATGGTAATACATCACTATTAAACAGACAATCCTAGAATTTTTGAGTGAACTTAGGCTAGTTTTGTACCCTACTTGACCTCTTTTTTATTTATTGTTTCAGGTTAATTGAGGGTATAAAGAATTAGGTTAGAATGTTGGCATTTGTTAGGTAAAGTCCTTCCTATAATTATGTCTCCCCCAGAGGTGTGCCATTAAGTGGGAGCACACTCACCCCCTCCCTTCTTTAAAGCATGTTGTCCTTTGCTGGTTTCCACTATTTTGTTATTCCTTGAGGGCTCTCTAGGAATAATTTATTGGGTTTTTTTTGGCCGGGGCTGGGTTTGAACCTGCCACCTATGGCGTATGGGGCTGGTGCCCTACTCCTTTGAGCCACAGGCGCTGCCCCAAGACTGTAATTTATTGCAAGATCATCTCTTTTTCACACCACTTGAAACCTTGTTGTGAAAGCCAGCCATTTGTTTTCTTCTATGATATTATAGAAGTTGTGAATGTTTTCTGATCCTGCCATACACGTGTCCCTTCCTCAGGAACTGTGAGCATTGTAAAACGTGGCATGACACCACCTTAACCCGCCATCCTTTCCAGATGTGCATTGAACAACCTGTCCGAGCACCCTTCTAAGTTATGATGATGCCTTTCCTACCACTTAATTCCTTACTGTCATATATATACCATCCTAGCACAGAACTCCTAAAAACCTTGCAATAGCCTGAGACATAATGGTGCTATTTGTACTCCCTCATATTTGGTCCTCGACACCTCTTCCTGCTGGAGCTCCTAATCCTTTGGAATTTCCTAGGTGATAGGAACATCTTTTTTTATAATGAGGTGACTCTTGGTAGACTCCTGGATGGAGGCTGGCACCAGAAAGACCAAGCCATGATTAGAAGCCCTACTCACATCTTTTAGGAAGGGGAAAGGGGCTGGAGATTGAGTTAATAATTGATCATGCTTATACACTGAAGCCTTCATAGAAATCCATGAACTACAGGGTGCAGAGAGCTCCAGTTACTGAACATGTGGAAATGCAGGGAGGGCGGCTCACCCAGAGAAGGCACAGAAGCTCTGGCCCCTTCCCATACACCTTGCCCTGTGCATCACTTCCATCTGGCTGTTCATCTGTATATTTGTAATATACTTGTGATATCTTTTTATCATCCTTATGATAAGTATAAGTAAACTGCTTTCTCTGAGTTCTGTAAGATGCTCTAGCAAATTAAAAGAACCTTAGGAGAGGGTTGTGAGGACCCCAGTTTATAGCTGGCTGTTCAGAAATTGTGGAGGCCTGGACTTATGATTGGCATCTGAAGTGGGAGAGTCTTGTTGACTGCCTAACTGTGAATCTGGTGCTATTTCTAGGTAGATAGTGTCAGAATTGAGTTACATTGTGGGACCACCCACTTGGCGCCCATAGGAGAATTGCTTGGTGTGTGGAACGCCCAACCACACCCACACATTTTGAGGATTAAAAGTGTTGAGTGTATAAGAGAAGAAGTGGTTTTTCCCCTACACTTACCTGACACTGATCAAGATAATTACACTGTTAAATAATTATCAATTATTACACTATTACGATAATTTAACAGTGTAATTTCCAGGCTTCATTCTATTTCTAATCATTTATCCCATAAATAGAGCTTTGTAATTAAATAATGCCAGTTATATATTTATTTACATTTTGAAAACTTTTATATTATGTTTTTGAGGCATTCTATTTAATATCATAAACCCTCATGCCCTGTTTTCCTTACTAATTTGGAATTTATTTTGGTGCAGGGATGTGAGAATGCAAGGCCCATGAGGACAAGAGTTTGGGCCCCTTTTGTTTATCGCTCTATCTCCAGTGTATAGGACTGTGTCTGGGACATGACGGAAGATAAACACATACATTTGAGTGAATGAATGAATATATAAATAAAAGAGCAGAAGAGATTTGTACATGACTTGATTTGAACTATCTTCTTTACTATGTTTTTTAGATCCAAATATTTATATTCATAACTCTTTACATTAAGAATTCATTGCATTATTTTGCTGTAGTTTTAGCAACTCATTTATTTTCAAAACCCCAGTTTAATATAAATGTATTGTAAGATAAGAACTTTCATATATACAAGTTTTAGTCTATCTTCCTTTGGCTCACGGACATGCTGAAGACTACAGACACATCTTACGTGAGACTCCACGGGAGGTGTAAGTAAGAAAGTTAAGATTAGTCTCAAAAATAAAACTCAGTATTTCTATGATAAGAAACAGTTTTCTGTAGAAAATGGCAAATAAATAAATAAAATATAACAATGAAAAGACATAACATACAGTGTATAAAAATGAGAGAGCAAGAGACCTTGAAATCAATTTCTCAAGGACAATGACTCCGTGTCAGTGAAGGGCTAATTACATGCTACATTTCAAGTCATAGCCCAAATAGCAATATCCACATCTGCAAATTAATTCTGGCCATTACTAGTCCCATCTCATAAAATGTTTTCTCACCTATTTAAATTCTGAGAAGAACAATTGGAAAAAAAATGCCGCCTTACCATCTTGGAGACTCTAGCTGCTCTGAGCTGTCTGTTGGCACTGGGGACTTGGATCAGGACCTCTGTAAATGAGGACAATGGAGAGAGAATAAAATCTGCAGCATTGGGGGAGTTGGGCCCGGAACTCCCTAGTCGATTGTGCTTGAGAGAAACCCTCACGAGGTTTGCCATGTTCCCACGTGTTTCTTTGTTCTGCAAGAACATCCATTCTGTTCACCACTCGTGAGTGCCCATTTAGTTTTGTCTCATAATTGGGAGTGTAAGTGAGTAATTGTAAAATGCAAAATATGTTCCCATTGAGATTCCATCTGGGTACTTTCATAACTCATCTCCCTCCTTTTATTTTCTTTGTTGATTTTCTTTCTTAGGCTCTAACACGAGTAAACAGATTTTGAACAAGTCACGAACATCACTATGTTAGTTGGAAACAAATGCACGCTCATAATAGCGATGGCGCCATAGGAGCAGGGCTCAGGAGTCCACGTTACTGTCTAAAGGAACTTCATGACGGGTAGAGATCACTGTGGTTATCTTAAGAATAGTGAGGTTTTTTGATGCCAGGTCAGACTCACGCTGGCTAAAGGCCAAGTTGGCAACATGATCTTTAGGCATAACGAGCTCTAGCTTGCATGAAGTGGAACCAACTGCCACACTTTTGATCCTGAGCTCTAGAGACTACAGATTCAAGGGACAGAATCTAGCTTACTTTTCAAATCAGGAGGAAGCCCTGTGTATTTAAAGAAGAAAAAGAAATTATCGGAAAGCCCAGAAACCATCAACTAGTTAAATAGATAATAGTTCAGTTATGTGATGGATTATTTGGTAACTTCTGAAAAATCACGTTAAAAATATTTCGGGGCATAGTAAGATGATTGCTTTAATATACCATGTTTCCCCAAACATAGGACACTGTCTTATATTTATTTTTTCTCAAGAAGACACACTGAGGCTTATTTTAAGGGGATGTCTTATTTTTATTAAGTAAAATACAACAATCTACATTTATTCAAATACAGTTAAGTCATCTTCTTCTGGAACCTGACAGGGGGAGCTGACCTTGTTGGTGGGGCTGGCACTAGTGATGCGTGAACTCCTTTTCCCCTAGCCATTTGCACATGAGCAATAGGATGCCTGTGACCACAGTTACCACACACGCACGTGCACAAGTGCTAATGTCTCAGAGAAAGGAGCTGTGGCAGATAAAAGGTATTCCAGTCTTCCTTACCGGTCCACTCTGTGCTAAAATGAAGGGTGTGGCTATGCAGATACACTGCACAGCCATGCCCATCACTAGGTCTTATTATCGGGGTAGGGCTTATATTTAACAAATGCATAGAAACCCTGGTAGGGCTTATTTTTTGGGTAGGTCTTATTTTCAGGGAAACACGGTATTAAGGGACAAAAACAGGATTCAAAGGTTTTGAATCTGATATGTGCAGTATGATGTCATTTAAGGATAGTAAGTTCCCAGATATTTCTATATATAGAAAAGTAAGTAATAGATGAAATATTTTCAAATAGTGACATTCCTGGATTGGGGAGATTTTTATTCTCTCTTTTATACTGTTCAGTTTTTAATAGACCTTTTTTTGTTGGCTTTTGTGTTATGTATATGTTACACACCTATGTGTGTATATATGAAATATATAAAAAACACATACAACTATATGGAGAGAGAGAGATTTATTTTTAAAAATTGGTTCCCATCATTACGGGGGCTGATAAACCTGAGATCTGTAGGGAAAACCAGCAGGCCAGAGACTCAGGTAAGAGGTGATATTGCAGTCTTGAGTCTGAGTTTTCAGGTAAGCAGGCCGAGTTTCATTTCTATGTTGCAGCCTTGAGGAGAATTTCTTCCTCTTTGGGAAACCTCAATAATTTCTCTCAAAGCCTTTAACTCAGTATCTAAGGTCTACTCACATTTTGGAAGGTAATCTGCCTTATACAAGGTCTGCTGATGTCAGTGTTAATCACATCTAAGAAAAATACTCTCACAGTCTAGATCAGTCTCACAATCTAGATCAGAATTTGGCAAACACCTTGGCACCATAGCCTCGCCAAGTTGTCACGTAAAATTAATCTTCCTGGCTTTCTTTCAAGCATTCATTTTCCTCTTCTTTTCTTTTTTCTTTCTTAGTAGTAGGTAGAGTTTTCAGTGGGATATTATTACCTTCCCAGTGCAGTCTCTGTACTTTTCATGTACTGTTTTCATTTTCCCAGAAATGGTGACAATTCAGGGAGGGGAGATGACTTAGATGACTTTAGCAAGGCAGGTGAATTTGAGAATTCTTGCCTGGAATTCTGAGATAGGAGATCCATCTCCATTGTCGCGTGGGGTTGCAGATGGGAAACCTGGAACGATACTATGAAAGAAGCTTACCCACTCATGAAGGCTGATATGGAAGGCAGAGCGGAAGGATGCGAAGAAACTGCTCCTGGAATAGCCTTCGGTTCCTGAAATTAAACTAACCCGAGCCTCTGTCTTTCCTCTGAATTTTCAGTGACAAGAAATTTTTCCTCTATAATCTAGCTTTGCTGTTACTTGCAACTGTATTTCTGCTAATGTGCATTATTTTCCATATTTTCAACAAATATGAGTTACTTATATAATGACAAAGTAATTATTATAGTCATTGATTTTAAGACAATTTTTTTTTTTTTTTTTT
>NW_003852407.1:16759835-16764461 GCF_000181295.1 Otolemur garnettii
AAAAAAAAAAAAAAAAAGAGAGAGAGAGAGAGAGACAATTTTTTTTACATTTAAACGTTTTAAAGTTGGCATGTGTCATGTCATCCATGGCATGCCACAGTTTAATGGAGCTTTCTTTCAGAGGGTACATTTAAAAATAGTGCTCTAAGGCACAGAAAGACCAATGTGCATGTTCTCATTCGCATGTGGAAGAAAAATCAATGGATCTTGTGAAGAGAGTAGATTGGTGATTACAAGAGATCAGGAAGGGTAATGGGAAGGGAAGAATGAAGAAAGGCTGATTAATGGGTACAAATATATAGTTTAATAGAAGAAATATGGCCTAATGTTTTATAAATTAGTAGCTGACTATAGTTCACAGTAATCTACTGTCTATTTCAAAATAGCTAGAGGAGAATGATTTGAATGTTTCTGGCATAAAGAAAAAACAAGTATTTAAGGCAATACATATCCTAATTACATTGATTTGCGCTTTACAAATATGTGAATGTATTAAATCATCACATGCATCCTGAAAATATGTACATTTATTATATCTCAATAACAAATAAAAATTTTTAAAATGGCGTATTTTATATTCATTCAATAGTGTTACAGACTTGATACTTGATATAGATACTTGATACAGGACACTTAGAAGGATATATCATATACCCCTGGGGCCACATGGCAACCTTGCTGACTGTACATTTCTGGAACAGTCCAAAAGAAATTAATAACTTAGAACTTGGCTTTGCTGTACTGTTAAGACTGATATGAACTAGACTAATATAGAACACTTTATTCCCCCTATAAAAATGGGAGCATATCTTTTCTTTTCAAGGAATTTATAGATCATTTCTTGAAATGGCCTAGTCATAGATGAATTTTTTTAACATCTATTTTCTTCTGGGGGGGGGGCACTCTATGGTTTTCTATTACTTTTAGTTTCAAATGGAAAATCAACTTTTCCTGTCACGCTATTTCAAGATCTTTCATACATGAGTATTAAATAATAATAAGATCACACCCTGCACACACATACAGAGGCACATACACAAGTAGTATATATCGTATCTTCAAAACATTGCAAATGCATTTTTACATCTATGAAATTTGATTCTGTAACATTTCTGTGACTTAGGCAGGGAATTAGGATCCCTTTAGAATTCAAGAGACTTGCTTGCTGTCACAAAATAGTTGGTGGCAGACCTGGGACTTCCAGAGACTGGAAAGAAAGGACTGACAAATGAAGTTTTATTGCATGAAGTTATGATCTGTGTCATTAGCGAAGGTAGAATACAATTTTAGAGCTTTTGAACCCTGGTTCAAGGTTATGGTCATCGATTCAAGACCGTCTTTCTGTTCACATGTATTTTCCTGCCACTAAAAATGGTCCTTAGAGAACTAAGACATAAGAATCACTCACATTGTAATTCACTAATTTTTGAAAGGTCCTCTTGCTATTATGCTTACTTACACTCTATGAAAATAATTCAATAAGGAACTATCTCAGGCAATAAAGTCTTCAGTGCTACTATAATTTATTATATTAATTTGGATTTTAAAATGATTTGGAATGTATTTCCTTGACCAGAGTTGATTAGCTGTGTCTATGGTATTCTTTTATAACCTGACAAAAACCTATATGAACAGTAGCAAGGTACAAAAAAATTCTATGACTAATGTTATTATGGTGATAGATTCTATTAGCATTTGTGACAAAATTTATTAATGGCACATAAAATCAATCGTATCTTATTCACTGATTCTTGAGTAATATACAATTGTATGTTTCTAGAGATTTCATTTTGAACTATATTATATTATTCCAATGTGTTAATTTAAGCAGAATATGAAGGCCGAATCCTTTTCTTAGTTTCATTTAGTTTGGCAATGCTCCTCGGTTTGGGAGAGAGAAACTAAGTGTTTCTTTATTCATTTGTTCATTCAAGAATCATGTATGGATTTCTTCTCCCTCATTTTTTAAATTACCAGGTGAATTTTCTTCAGACTATTTAAAATATTTATTTATTTATTGGATTATTGTTTATTGTTTTTTTCTCCCTGTAAAAGGTGTATTCATGAAAGCAGAGGTTTTCTAGCTTGGTTACCACTGTTTCTAATGCCTACACCTGCGCCTGATTTTGAGTGGAGGCTCGCTGTGTGTTCTGTGATGACTATAAAATACAAGTGGGAGAGAGACCTCTTGGTATCTCACTGTCCCAGCTGGACCTGGCCTTCCAGCTTTCCTCGCCAAAGCACCAGATGTGTAAATGGCTCTCTTGCATATTCTAATCTAGTTGAGTCCCCAGAAGGATGCATCCCCAGCCAACATGTGGAGCAGAGCTATCCAGCCAACCCTCAGAACAGTGAGAGGTTACAAAATCATAGCTCATTTGGGACTTTGAATTTTGGGGTGTTTTTAAAATGCATCAATAGGAATCAAAATGCTGGTATTTTAGACTTTATTTTATTTATTTATTTATTTTCGCAGTTTTTGGCTGGGGCTGGGTTTGAACCTACCACCTCTGGTATATGGCGCCCTACACCTTTGAGCCACAGGTGCCACCCTAGACTTTATTTTTTGAAGTTTTTTTTTTTTTGAGACAGAATCTCACTCTGTTGCCCAGGGCCCCCTGTCAGGACTTTTTTGTTCTTAACGATCCACATCTTTCTCTTTTATTTTCCTAAATCAGATTAGGCCAGCAATACAGATAATGGACATGAAACTAATCATAAATTAGGAGACAGGTAGTAGTTAGAATGAATTCCGGCGGAATCCCTGGGAACATTTTTTACTTCTACTTGGTTTTGTAATAGCTCTGCTTCTTTTGTGAATTACTATCCCATCTCATTCAGCTACACTTACAATATTTTGTTTTAATTATTTTTTCACATCTTCCTTTTTACCAGGCTGTACATATCTTGAAAATAGAGCTTGCGTCTTACTTTTCCCTTAAGCCAGCGGTTCTTGACCTGTGGGTCGTGACTCCTTGGTAACAGTGAAAATACATCATGGCATTAGGACGGTTGAGAACCACTGCTAAGCTTGTGTTTTTTTTTAGTATTCTACCTGGCACAAAATAGGTACTCAAAAGGTGGATGGCTTTGTAGGAAGAGACAGAGATACTCTTTATTTTCTTGGTGAAACAGATGAGCTCATCTTCAGAGAATTAAGATCAGTTTAGGAGTAAAATCAGATTAGGAGCCTAAAAGCATGAAAAGGAAATTTCTAAACTTTAGTCACAACAATTCCAAGTAGTAATAAGATTCCAGGGGAGGTTGGCAGTCCCAGGTTTGGGGTGGGGAAGACTAGAAAATTCTCAACTGGCTTCTGTTTTCATTTTATGTAAAAGGGTGGCAGTGAATTTTGGGGAGATGGAATGCTTTGGTCTTTAAACTTCTGACCATGAACAGTAATTAGTAAACTTCTGGCTATGAACCGTAATTAGTATTTATTAAAAGTTTCAGCATTTTATTTATATTCTTTGAGAAGCTTGTTTATGCAAATTGACTACAGCTATTTCTCTCCAGTGCTATCTAGAAATAGGACAACGGCAGTGCCTTCTTTTATGAACCTGGACAATGCCCTGTAACTGTCTTAGAAGCTCCTAGAAAGAAAGATTTCATCTAATCAAGGTAAAACTATACTTTAGGCAAGTAATTAAATACAAACTAAGTAAAAAACCGAAAAATCCCTCCATACGCTTCAAATCTTGAATATTGTTTTACTTATTTAAAGAAAATGATACTTTTACTTCATGCACTTGTGAAAATTTATTTCGTAAGGATTATAGACAGTTAAAGCAATAACATTATTCTGATTTTGTTTTTTAAGGGGGGGGGAGGAAGCAATGGCAATACAGAAGTTCCTTGCCTACTATAACTTGGGATGTTGAGGCACGGAGAATGTACTTGGCACGGCTAAGGTTGTGATTGTAGCTGATTCAATTGCAGGGCCCAGGTGGAGGTCATCTGAATATCTCTGAGTTTTCTGGTCCTGATAGGAAGAATATGAATATAATTACAAAATGGATCAGACAGCAAATGGATTAGTTACAGCCCAGATAAGATGATGAAGAGGTTGAAAATGAAAACCATTGAGAAGAACTTAATTCAGGTAGTGGGAGGCTGTTAGATTGGTTCCTTTTAAGATCGGGAGGACACAGTGGTTATCAACACAGACTCACTGTATCCCAACTTTATAAAGCGTGAGTCTTCTGGTTGTTCGTGAGAGCAACCTTTGTTTACAGAAAGAACTATTTGTACTAGCTATGATCTTTTATTGTTAATTATTTGTTTTTTTAAAGTTGCAAATCCAAATTATAGCTTTTTCTTCAGCTTTAAATTTAAACTTATAAATCTAATTATTCTGTTTATAAATCTAGTATATTCTACAAATTAATTTTAAGGAGCATAGTGTATCAATTTAATATGGTTGATATTTTTAAAACAATTAAATTATCAGAACACTTTCCCAAGCACTTAAATGATTATTGAAATTAATCAAATTATAATTATAAACATGAAGAATCTGTAAATCGGCTTGGCACCTGTGGCTCAAGTGGCTAAGACACCAACCACATACACCTGAGCTGGTGGGTTCAACTCCAGCCCAGGCCCGCCAAACAACAACGATGGCTG
>NW_003852407.1:16764847-16766635 GCF_000181295.1 Otolemur garnettii
AGCAAAAATAGAGTTCTAACTACTTTTTCTTTTTCTTTTCTTTTTTTTTTGAGACAGAGTCTCACTGTGTCACCCTTGGGTAGAGTACTGTGGCATCACAGCTCACAGCAACCTCAAACTCTTGGGCTTAAGCGATTCTCTTGCCTCAGCCTCCCAAGTAGCTGAGACTACAGGTACCTGCAGCCATGCCTGGCTATTTTTTTGTTGCAGTTGTTTAGCTGGCTTGGGCCGGGTTCAAGCCTGCCACCCTTGGTGTATGTGCCTGGTGCCATAACCACTATGCTACGGGTGCTGAGCCAGCAATTGTCATTTTTGTTAGCAGGCCCAGGCCATGTTCGATCCCATCTGTATGTGGCTGGTGCCCTAACCCCTCAGCTACCAGGGCTATTTCTATTGCTATTTCTATTGCTATTTCTATTTCTTAATGCTCCTTATCCCCAAGTCTCCCAAATACTGGAGATACTGAGTATCTCAATACATTCTCTTCCACCCGTCCCATGTCCCAGTTAATCACAGTGAAAGTTTTAATGGTAGGAGTTGCCACAGAGTGCCAAGGGTTGACACAAGTCATCACTAGTAATGGAGGCCTTGCTGCCATTTTGCTGGTGAACCGTTTAGTTTCAGAGGCCCACCCTGAGGATCTGCTTCTTAGGATTTCTTGTCTTACAAATTGTCTTACTTTGTGCTCTCATAGAAGTGTACCCTGGGAGAAAGATTGTCGTATGATCCAAAATGTTTATTTGGGAGGTAAAGCAAACATCAGTAGGAGAATTGGGAGATAAGACAAGGCCCTCCTTGGCAGCCAATGAAAATGTCCACTGCTGAATCAGTTTTCACCGTGGTCACTGGGATTTAATCCCACTGGGGGGATCCCCGGGAGCCTATGCAGAACATAGACCTCAGCACTATCCCCTGCCCTGAAAGGTAAGGGGACTAGGGTGTTATTTAGGGACGTCCTTCCACACTGATGGAGGGCTCCTGCTGAGGGATGCTAATTCCTTGGCACTTTTGACCTGCTACTAAATGGCTATAAAAAGCCCGCCAGGAAGGAAACACAGGTGCTGGGAGTTGGAAGTCTGGTCCACCGACATAGAAGTGGTAGGGTGAGAGGGTTATTTTTGAGGTTTTGGCTCCAATTTGAGGTTAAGTGTTTAGATAAAATGAGAATTAAAATTTTCAAAATTGGGCCAGACATGATGGGTCACTCCTGTAATCCTAGCACCCTGAGGCGGGATTGCCTGAGCCTGAGTGAGACCCTTCTCTAAAAATAGCTGGGTGTTGTGTGGGGCTCCTGTAGTGCCATGGCACTCTACCAAGTGTGACAAAATGAGACCCTGTCTCAAAAAAAAAAAAAAAAAAATTGCAAAACTGCCAAAGCCTTTTAAATAGGTATGAAGCATTTTCAGTGTTCTGGAGAGTAAGTATAAATTTGCTGGGACAGACAGATTCGCTAAGCTGAGCTATTTAAGCTAAATTATTTATTTTTACTTCTGCTAATAAGACTCCCAGATGTAGATGTGAAGGAATAGAATAAACATGTTTCTTGGCCTGCTACAGGGAGGAAGGAATATGAGTCATATGTATATAGACAGACAGGGATTTGTTTAGAGAGGAATTAGCACTGCTGGGCATTAATATATCTATTTTAGAACAAGTAAACAAATTAGTGTTGGGGGTGGGGACGTTTCTGGTAGCATGAGATAGTACAGAAAAGTTTGATTTTCATTTTTACTATGATTAAATTAAGTTTTCTTTTGTTTTTTTCCTTTGGATTTTTTTTTTTTTTTT
>NW_003852407.1:16766869-16791122 GCF_000181295.1 Otolemur garnettii
GCCATCATTGTTGTTTGGCGGGCCCAGGCTGGGGATTCGAACCCGCCACCTTAGGTGTATGTGGCTGGCGCCTTAGCCGCTTGAGCCACAGGTGCTGAGCCATTTGGATTGTTTTTTTAAAGGAACACACTTGGTAGAAATCTGAGGACATTTTCATGGATAGTACATGAACCAGTACTTGGGGTATGGGATGACCATATTGAAACTTCTGGTTACATAAAGTTTTGTAAACATCATAGACTACAGTGAGCAGTATCATGTCAGTTATCAGTGAACTTCTTACAACACAATTTTATGTCTGAGCCATTTTAAGATTACACATATATTTGAGGATGTGATAAGGAGGTGCATCAATTGTGATAAGGTACTCTGACTCAATGATAGCGTAATAATACAGATAATTTGTGTTGTCTGTGTCAGAAAAGCAGAGTCAGTGCTTCTGAGCTTCCAAACTCACACGATGGTTTTAACTATTACACATCAAGAATTTTATTTTTCATTTACTGAAATCTATGCCATTATTTTGTATCTACCTTGTGCAAAGTGCTCTTCTGGGCACTACAGGCTGACACAAAGTCAAGTTCCACAGTTGCTGCCTGTAGGATGCTTATGGGCCAGTGCAGGAGAAGACCTCAACTCAGCTATTTGTCACACAATGGGGACTCTTTGGACTTTTATAGAGAGGTGTCATCTACCTCAAAGGAAGGGCTAGAGATTCCACTGTGAAACAAGACTTCAGGGACTGCTGAAAGAAATGATTGTCTATGCATGATCAGAAAAGCGAATGGGAATCCCAGAGAAGAGTTTCTGAGTGATCCTTTATCACACGAAGGTTGCTAGATACATATGCCCCAGATGGAAATCCTCGTAGGCAGGCAATACTCCTTATTTGGAAAGCAGCTAGTTGAGCTTTCACAGCATCTCTGAGTGGCTGCAGATGTGGATGAAGTGCACGGAGATGTTTACGAATACTCAGTCACACTGAGTATATCTTAGCAAACATAAATTCTATGAAATGAATCAAGTCTGTGCTGGATCCTTTTTCTGTCTGAAGCCAGTTTATTTGCACCATTAGCTGTGATTACAGTTGATTGTCCTGGCCCAGTTGTTTGGGGGGTAGGTGAAGAGATCTGCTTAATGATTTTCTCAGGTCAGTATGAACACTGAGGAGTCAGTAGCCCTGTCTGGCCCTCTGTGTAATATTCAGCAGGTGGTGGTGTTCTCTGCACTGTCACCACAGCCTCCCCAAACCTCTTCTGCACAGAGTTCAGGTCTGAGACTTACCTTCCCTGTTATCTCCCACAGAACTGCACCAGCAGTTCAGCACCATGGGCCGGACTGTGATCTCTTCTTCTAGGGAGACAAACTGACTATTCTCACTGCTTCAGGGAAAAGAGGGGCCATATGCACCATTCACGGAGTGCTCATAAAAAATTCTGGGACAAATATCATGTTTTCAAAAGAAAAACAAACAACGCTAAATTCGATTCCAAGGAAAAGCTAACATCGCTTATTTATTTATTTATTTGCAGTTTTTTTTTTTGCCAGGGCTGGGTTTGAACCCACCACCTCTGGCATATGGGGCTGGTGCCTTACTCCTTTGAGCTACAGGCGCCACCTGAAAAGCTAACATTTCTTTCAATTACCTCTCTGTGTATACATTTTTTAAAGACAAAACTTAAATGCAGACCATAATTTGCATTTGTATCTTAACTGTAGATGAAAATGGGCCAATCAGCATGGTCAGGATAAGACAATCCTGTTCAATTAACCAGTCTGTTAGTCAAACTAGAACAAATTGATTGGAGTGATGAATAGTACCAATATATTTTAATTTTCACTTGGAATCCAACCCTAGGCCCTATTTAAATCTCCACAACTCGTGGATGGCCTCCAAATATTCTTATACTGTACTTTGAACTTCACGGACATCATAGGTGTGCATTGGCCTCAAGATTGCACACTTTGGGCTAAGCAGATGCCTTGTGGTTCTCCACTACCAGCAACTGCCAGAGTGTGGCTGGAGGGAGTACACAGAGAAGCAATGGCAGGTTTTCTGGACTATACACTGGAATCAGATGCAAGAGTACTTTCTTCCAGGTTAGGGGGATGGACGAGCCAGAGAGGAAGATCTAAGAGAAGGATGACTTGGTAGGTGGCCTGATCACTTTACAAATATGTTTGGGATGAGAATACACAAGGGACTTTTTCTCTTATGTGAACAATATTAACAGTGATTTCCAGTCTCACTGATGTAGTTATTAATTCCCTCATGCAAACGCACTTGAGTGACTGTTATACACATACACTGTTACTAGTCCTGGGACTACAAGTACATTTTTCAAAGAAGTACATAAATACAGTAGAACTCCTTTCTATAAGTTGACCACCCAAGGGAATATAACAAACTTCTACATGCAGAGGTGGTCAATGTAAGGAACTAGGCCTACTGTACTGATACGTATATGTGGTGTATGTCTGGTCTATGAAAATTAGGTCAATTTAAGGAGGTGGTCAACTATGGAAGTTCTATTGTAGTTTATTATAGCAATGTGGCAATGAAGAAGAAAGTGACACCTGTCCAACATTGACAGGGGCCAGTGAGAAAAGCTTTTTAGAGAAAAAAAGCATGATACAGGCAAGGGGGACAAAAACACCAATACTACAGAGAGAGATGATTTGATCTGCCGAGGGAAACACCAGCCATTCAGCACTGTTGGCCAGATGGTGATCTCCAAAGCAATGTGAGATGTGACTAGAGAGGACATCTGACTTCTTGCACTGCTTCAGGGAGGAGAGGGGCCATATGTGCCATTCACCCATTGCTCATGAAGAATTCTGGGATGGTAACAATATCTAGTCTTTACTGAGGGCTTAGTATGTGCCAGGCACTGGGCTAAGCAATTTATGAGTTTCATTTTCACAACAACCCTATGAAGGAGGTACCAATAATGTCTTCATATTACGGATGAGAAAGTTGAAGCTTATAACCAAAGTCTGCACATAGATAAAAGCACAGGCCCCACAGACTCTTACAGATAGATTGCTCTTTTAGAAAGCCTGTGCCCTTTACCAGCACCACAGCTGTGCCTAAGGACCACCTGGGACTGAGGATACACACAGTAGTACATACTCAGCCAGGACACCAGACCATGAATCCTGCCTCATTTTCTGTCCTCCAATCATGGCCTATTTGTATCTTGAATTTTTATATCTTATTAGCCTTTTTGAAGAGAAGTATGGAGAATCCTCAAAGATCTAAAAGTAGACCTTCCATTTGGTCCTTTAATCCCATTGCTAGTTATCTACCCAGAAGAACAAAAATCATTTTACCACAAAGACATTTGCACTAGAATGTTTATTGTGGCTCAATTCATAATTGCCAAGTTGTGGAAGCAAAAGTCCCTATCAACCCATGAATGGATCAACAAACTGTGGTATATGTATACGATGGAATATTATTCAGCCGTTAAAAAGATGGAGACCTTACATCTTTTACCTTTACCTGGATGGAGTTGAAATACATTCTTCTTAGTTAAGTATTGCAAGAGTGGAAAAATAATTATCCAATGTACTCCATACTAGTATGAAATCAATATATAAACAATTACATGTTCGTAAGAACACTATTATAGTCAAGTTCAGGGATAGAGGGAAGCGGGAGAGGGAAGGGAGGAGGACATATGGCAGAAGGAGGGACGGCGTGAGGCGGGATCTCACCTAAGGTGCACACTCTGAAGGTGTATAACATGGCCCAGGTGAGGGGCTCTTCTACAAATGGAACTTTACCCTGGAAGTGTGAACAATGTAACCCAAATATTGTACCCTCATATTAATTTGAATAAAGTTAATTTTTTATATTATCATAAAAATATTATGCTATACTATTTTATAATAATAAAATACAAAAGGATCACTGTTAAAGGATCACCTTTATTATCGTATAGACATTTGCATTGATGGTGTAAAAAACACTTGCAGTATTAAAAAAAAAAGTCAATTTCACTGAAGAATGTCCTCGGTAAAGAACTTGAATTACTGGTTCTATCATCTTAACTATTCACCTTTGAGTACACATTTGCGTGACGGAATGAAAGTATCCACAAACGTCTTTGTTGCATACTAGTTGGGTGTGTTGAGGACAGACACTCCTGCGATTAAGTCATGAACTGAACTAGACTTTTTTTTCATGGAAATTATTTCTGCTCGGGCACTTGGCATAGATATTTCTAAGAAATACATGATCTGGGTCTGTCACAATAGGGAAAACAACTGATGGTATGTGCTGGCAACAATGGAACTCAGTCTTTCAAGTATAAATGAGACCTTTGGGAGGCTTTAATCTGCTACTGTGAGTTCCATAGCTTTCTGATACTTCTCTGGTAGTGATATTAGTAAATATGATTTAAAAAATATTATGTAGTGACATATGTCCATAGTTGAAAGATCTGCACAATTCAGTGAATCCATATTTTCCAAATGAACAGCATATAATGCTACAAAACTATCCCTTCAAAGGGCAGGATGGATGAATGGTTTTTAATGTAATAGGGCAGCAAAGTTCATTCAGTTTCAGATTCCTTGTGGCAACTAACCTTTAAGAAACTACCCCCAGCAGAGTTCAGGTGTAGAGAAAGAAGAATATTTACAATTCTTAGAAAGGACTTTTAAAATAGCCCTTCTATTTCCCAACTACTTACCTGTGAGCGGATAGATTTTCTTAATATACTTCAACCAAAACAACCTGTTACAAAAGATTGAATGCACAGTTATGAGAATTCAGATGTCTTTTATTAAGCTAGACCTTAAAGTAGGGGTCCTCAAACTTTTTAAACAGGGGGTCAGTTCACTGTCCCTCAGACAGTTGGAGGGCTGGACTGCGGGGGCCCCGGGACGAGTTGGCTGCTAAGCAGGACAGGCAGCAGCAGCAAAAACACCCGGTGGGCCAGATAAATGTCCTAGGCGGGTGGCATGTGGCCCGCGGGCTGTACTTTGAGGATGCCTGCCTTAAAGGGTACATTTGTAGAATTATAAAATAATGCTGTTCTTCTCTCTAAATATTTTTTTATTTTAGAAAATAGCTATGTTTTACAAAAATAGGTTAAGGTGGAATAGGTTTAATGAAACGCTTAAAGCGTTTCTCAGCTTTAATTTCTAATATGATAAATATTAATGGATGAAACCCACATCAGTAAGATATAAAGGGTCCCTAAGGCTAAAATATTTGATTAGATGATATGCTCTTATTCACAGTCTCCTTACTATTTTTCACCTATGTGTTGCATTAGGTGTAAGCTGTGTCTAAAACTTACATGCTGTGCTTTGAGAATTCAAAGAATGCTTTAGTTTTAAAGCAAAGATTTAACTTCTGTGAATAGTTCTTGTGCTACCCATGAATCTTCTGAGAAGCTCACTGTCGGTCAACAACAGAGTTAACAGAGCCAGTAAACTCTCCTTTGAGGAACAAGAGGAAAATCTGTAAAGAGCCAGGGTCACTTCCACACATTTTTGTTCCAAGTAGATAAGTACGTGTGAATACTTAGGGTGTTTATTCTTGAAATCAATTCTTGTCTTTGAAACAGACCTAATCAACCACTACAGTTTCTTGGTTCAATAAGGAGCAAAGAGATCTCACTGATACTTGAATAATTCAGTGCTTAGCCTTCATTTCTGCCATAACTCAGTCTTTAAAGAATAGTTCCATTTGCTGTGACAACATTTTTCTAGCCAATGTGTGTCATGCAAACATTTCACAGGCTACAAAGTGAAAAATTCCATTACTAATTTTTGTTTCCATAGAATTGACTAACTTGTTTTTATGTCTTGTGTCAAATATTAATTCAGAAATTGATGGGTCTGAGGCTAAGGAAATTGCTAGAAGACAGTCACGGGGTGTTGACTCTGAGAAAAAGACTCCTACAGATAGATTGTTCTTTTATTTATTTATTTTTTTGTAGTTTTTGACCAGGGCTGGGTTTGAACCCACCACCTCTGGCATATGGGGCCAGCGCCTTACTCCTTTGAGCCACAAGCCCTGCCCTGCTCTTTTATTTTCCCTAGGCATGACCAGCTTCCAGTGTTATAGGAGGATAAAAGTTTGTTCCCCACAGAGAGGTGCATGGACCAGCAGCATGAGCACCAACAGGAGCTTGTTACAAATGCAGAATCTCAGGTCCCACACTAGGCCTACATAGTCAGAATCTCAAGTTTAGAAAGGTCACTTGTTTCATGCCTGCCCAGTTTGAGAAGCAGTGCTAGTAGGTATACAAAACATTTTTTTTCTGTATTTTTTTTTCAGATTTTTTTTGGATAGTATTTAAACTCATTCTCTCTTTCTTTTTCTGTTTTTTTCTTTCTTTCCTTCCTTCCTCCCTTACTTTTCTTTCCTTCCTTCCTTCTTTCTTTCTTGTTTTTCTTTTTTGAGACAGGGTCTTGCTCTGTCACCTGGGCTATAATGCAGTGGTGTCGTTATATCTCACTGCAACCTCAAATTCCTGGGCTCAAGTGATCCTTTTGTCTCTCAGCCTCCTGAATATCTGGGACCTGCTGCCTAGCTATTTTTTTTTTTTTTTTAAATTTTCTGTATAGAGAGAGTCTTGTGCTCAGGCTGGTCTGGAACCCCTGGCCTCAAGCCATCCTCCCCGATTGTCCTTCAGAATGCTAGGACTGTAGGCATGAGCCACTGTGCCTGGCCCAATTCTGTGCCTGATCCAATTTTAAGAAACATAATTAGTGTCCTCAGACTTACTCTTGAATTGTTAAAATATTTACTCCTCCTCTTTACTATATATTACTCCTATTTAATCATTTTATAATAAAACAAAGGTACTTATGCTCTGTCTTCTAAAATGTCACATCATTGAAAAGGTTGAAGAACACAAGAAAGACAGATTAAAACCTAAACGAAGGACAGCAGTAACTGATAAAATCACTGTATATTCATGTTTTAAAAGTGTTTTGTCTTAAATGAGCCTTTTTTAAGGAAAAAGTTTTATTTAAACTAGAATCTCTTCCACCTAGCCCTTTATCTGCTCAAGACCACATTTTTAGATTGGCAAAGGGTCTGATTTGCAAGGTAGCCCAATAGTTAGACGTTCATTAACATACTGAACTTACCTGCCAGATGCCAGGAGAAGCCCTTTGACTTACTCATCCAACCTCCAATCTTTGAAGTGTTGTGAATTCACTTTCTTAAGGAAAATAAAAGGTCGTATCCAAATATCTTTTTTATACTTCCAAAGGTGGCCTATTTGAATGGCTGGTCCCCACCTTGATAGCCTGATGGTAGGTAGTTGCTTTGGGTCACATGAGATCATGGGGGATCTTTCCTAAAATGATGGAAGATCACTTCCTAAAACCAGACCATGTTTTACAACAGGTGGTTTATTTTTGCTTCAGAGAAGCTGCCAATGAAGAAATTCTGCAAAGTTTGAGGAAAAACACAACATGGTAATACAATGCCATTTTTCACGTCCTACGCAAACTATTTCAGGGCATCTGTTGTTTGGAATGTGGTCTTCCCCGGTCAAAGGCCATGAGGTTTTTATTTATTTATTTATTTAAGATTATGAGATTTAAAAAAGGGATGACCCAGCACTTTGCTGCCTCAGAGCTTTTCAGGTGCATTGAGTAGACACTTAGCTGCAGCTTATACAATATCAGGCATGTATGTCAGCCCTGCCTGTGTGGAAAGCATTATATTAATTAAGGGTCATAACCACATCATTACATCATTCTGTACTTCAAGAGTTTCTATTATCTGCTACCACTTTGGGTGTGATATATGTTTAAGAATATGTGCTTTCAGTACTCTGATAACAATGGCGGTGGAGATGTGGATGGGTTCTGTCCTTCCTACACACTCCATTAGTCACGACTGGAGGAAAATGGGGATAATTTATTGGTGAAAAGTTTGAATTAATCTGCTGACAACTTAAATCATACTTAAAGGTTCCTAAGGGCATGGTGCTTTGGGGAAAAAAAAAAGGCAGACTCTTTGTTAACAAGAAGAGTCAACAGAACCCTCAGCTTCAAGGCCACCTATGGCCCTGCAGATCCCCAAATGTGTCCCCTCCACCGAATTGAAACTTCACAGAAAAAGAATGCCTTTGTCAAACAGAGTTGCTCTGTAAAATTTTGATTTTATCAAAAAGCTATACTCAAGGATCCAGAAGGCCACATGTGACCCTGAGGCTGTAGGTTCCCCACCCCTGATGGGGTAAATTGTTTCTTCATATATTATAATTATTTGACTTTTTCATTATAACGATTTTGTGTGGATTTTCCCCCCAATATATAATAAGGTAATATAATTTATTAAAAATTCTATTTTCAAAAGCATTTGTTTTTAGAAGATCAGTTTTAGATCACACATTTAAAAATTAAATGTCTTTAAATTTATAATAAAAAGTAAAAATCATTAGAAGATACAAATTAGATGGAGTAACATCTACATAAAGAAGGTATAGGTAGGAAGGGGGATTGAGGTTTAATGAGAGAGTTTTTAAAATACAGAGTAGGAGAAGAGAAAATAAATGAGTTGAGATTGAGAACTGCCAATTGTAGGTAAAATCTAGGTGCTTTTAATAATAACAATGAAAAAGATAAAATGTATTATTTATAATGTTTACAAGCACATTTTTTCCCATTTAATCCTTGAGGTAACCCTGGGGATCTGGAGGATTGCCGTGTTTTGTTCTGTTTTCAGATGAGGAAACTGAGGCACAGAATTGCCTTAAAGGCTATACAACTCTTTTCCCCCCCCAAATTTTAAACTTAATTTTTATTAAATCATAACTATACATTTATGGGGTATGATGTGATGGTTTGATAACAATGTGGAATGCTCAAACTGATTAACATAACCATCACCTCCCTTATTTTTTGTGGTAAGACATTTATAATATACCCTTAATTCTTCTGACAACTTTTAAATATTTGAGTAGCTTCCAGCCTAAGACACCGGCCTGGAAGCTCACGTTCTTTAACCCTGTGTGATGCTGAGAGAGTCTCCGGCACCCCACCCCAGGATTTGCCAGCCGAGAGTGCACCGGCTCTGGGCCGCGTTCTGGGAGGCTTCTAATCAGATGATTTTGCTGTGTGCTCTTCACCCACTGACTTCACGTCCTTCCCCATCTCCCTTATCAATCCTGCAGACAGGCTTCCATTCTTACCAGCAGCATTTTATTTTGAAATTGTATAAGACTCACAAGAAATAGCAAAATAGTATAGAGTTGCTCTGTATCCTCCCAGCACTTGGTATTTTGTTGTTGTTGTTGCAGTTTTGGCTGGGGCTGGGTTCGAGCCCACCACTCTCGGTATATGGGACCAGTGCCCTACTCACTGAGCCACAGGCACCGCCTCCAGCACTTGGTATTATCAGTGGTCCTTCCTTCCTTCCTTCCTTCCTTCCTTCCTTCCTTCCTTCCTTCCTTCCTTCCTTCCTGAAAGAGTTCTCATTATGTTGCCCAATACGTTGGATTTGAACTCCTGGGTTCAGGAGATCCTACCTCCTCAGCTTTGAGGGTAGTTGGGACCATAGGCAACTCCGCCTGGCCAGTATTTTATAAATTACACATTCTTATAGATATGCATTGGTGTCTCCTTGTAGCTTTAATGTATATTTCCCTAAAGATATAGAGGATTTTTTGTGTGCTTATTTGCTATTCTTGTAAAGTCTAGTAAAATCTTTTGTCTACTTTCTAATTGGATAGTTTGTGTTTCTACTCCTAAGTTAGGGAGTTCTTGATATATTTTGCATAATAAGTTCTGTATCAGTTATACCATTTACAAATCTTTTCTCCCAATGTGTGGCTCATCTTTTTATCTTCTTTATCGGGCTTTTCTCAGAGCAAAAGTTTTTTTTTTTAATTTTGGTAAAGTTCAGTTTATTGGTTTTTTTCTCTTAGAGATCATACCTTTGGTGTCACGTCGATTAACTCTTTGCCTAACCCCAGGTCATGAAGTTTTTCTCCTCTGTGAAGTTAGGTCAAGGTGTTTTCCTATGATTGTCTAATGTTCTAACACCATTTGTTAAAAAGACTGCTTTTCCATGGGCACCTGTAGTCCCAGCTACTTGGGAGGCTGAGGCTGGAGACTCACTTGAGCCCAGGAGTTCACACACTCTACCCAGGGGGACAGCTTGAGGCTTTGTCTCTCAAAAAAAAAAAAAAAAAAATGACTGCTTTTCCTTCACACCAGTTTTTAAAAACTGCTTTTACCAGGTTGCCCATGGCCCCCTACTTTGCTAAAGGAGCAATGGCCTGTGACACATTTTAGCAATGTAGACTGATGGATGGTTTACGATGTCAGTGAGATTGAGAGTTGATTCACCTGGAGGTTGAGAGAACCAAGGGAGCGTGCAGGCCTTACCTGCTGCCCACGGGAGGAAGGGCACTTCCGTAGACAGTAGAAGTGGCCCCGATTTTACACTTCCTGCTCCCTCAGAGCAAACCAGGTCTATCTACACATATGTCCCCAAACAGTGTAGAATGTGATCATTCAAGAATATTTTCCATCTGTTCTCCTTGAAATATTGAAATAAGAAAAAAACATTGTATTTTTATTTTTTTATTTTTAGAAACAGGGTCTAGCTCTGTCGCTCTGTCACCCAGGCTGGAGTTCAGTGGCATCATCATAGCTCACTACAGTCCAAACTCCTGGGCTCAAGCAATGCCTTGCCTCAGCCACTTGAGCAGCCAGGACTACAGGTGTGCAGCACCATCCCCCATACATTTTGTTGCTTTTTTAGGAGCCAAGGTCTTAGTATGTTGCCCACACTGGTCTCAACCTCTTGGCCTCCAGTATTCCTTCTGCTTCTGCCTCAGCCATGCAAAGTACTGGGATTATAGACACCTGGCCCTGTAGTTTTAATTTTTCTTTATTTTTTTCTTAATGTATTCATTGTAACAAATTTGTAACATACTAAAACACCTCTCCTTGCTCTTCTTTGCCAGTTTCTCTTCTTCCTCATGGGACTGAAGTCTTTATCATGGTGATCTACTTCTGCAGACAGGAAACGGGAGAGAGAGGGTTAGGTAGATAATCGGCTCTGGAGGTAGAGGTCAAAGCAAATGTGGCAGAAGTAACATGTTCTTGGTGGTAGGGACATGGGAGGATTATTTTTCTATGCTTTGTTTGTAGACTTGAAATGTTTCAGAAGTGAAATAAAAATAAATGAAATCCCTCCAGGCATTTATTTTAGGTGAAAAGACACTAAACATTTACGATCTTTATTATCAAATTATACAGTCCTGAACGGGGAGGTTGGAGGCACAGTGTCCCAACCATGTCAGAGATGAAGGGACGAATGACGCTCTGACCTGTTTAAAATGCGCCACTGCTTTTATTAAACGACATGAAAAATAAGAGAGACTATAACCTGTTCTGGGTGTTTGGGGAGGTGACAGAAGAGCGATGAGGAGGTTTTCCCATGGTTCTCTTTGTAGGCACACTGTCCTTTGCTACAGGTGACAGAACAGAACGAATAAATGACCTGCATGGCAGTTTTGGAAAGTTTCCGGATGTGTTAAGATAGTAAGAGCAGGCAAGTAAGCTTCCTGCGAGCTGTGAGTTCAGCAGGTTACAATTACCCGTCATAGTCAACTTGCAGATTTTATAGGTTTCCTAGGTTTAGGTTGCTGACAAGTCTATTACTTTTTGATGTTTCTTTTTCAGACATCTTTGCCCCCATCTGCCACCTGATTAGCCTCTGGAGGTTTATTATTAAAATTGTGATTTCAATTTTATTTATTTTTTGAGGCACGGTCTCTCACTTTGTTGCCCTCGGTAGAGTGCTGTGGCATCATAGTTCACAACAACCTCAAACTCGTGGGCTCAAGTGATTCCGTTGCCTCAGCCTCCTGAGCAGCTGGGGCTGTTTGTTTTAGAGATGGAGTCTTGCTCTTGCACAGGCTGGTCTCGAACTGTTGAGCTCAGGCAATCTACCCGCCTCGGCCTTCCAGAGTGCTAGGATTACAGGTATGAGCCACCACACCCACTCCCTAGAAATTTTAATAGGCTCTAAAGAAGAAGATATCTGTCTCAAAGTTGTAGCATTTTAAATGTACACTTTATAGTGAAGCCCATGTATTAGAGTGAAGTAGAGAATTAGGACAATCATTTAATGCTTTCAAGCAAAAATAAATTTCACAAGGCTCTAATTATCTGGACACTGGAAGTCAAATCTTGTTTTGGTACCAAGCACTCAGATAGTTACTTCCTTGGGCATAGACAGATACAGATTATGTCAAATTGGACTTGTTTGCTGCTACCCTGACACGCACTTTTCTACCAATGCCTTATGGAAAAGTGAGAACAATAATTTTGCTTGGGAACTTTTCCTAATGTTGGAATCTTATCTTACTTTGCACAAGCCTCTTACTGTCTTTGCTTGACTATAGAACATAGGATTTGGACTCGCAGGGGTCCTCAAACTTTTTAAACAGGGGGCCAGTTCACTGTCCCTCAGACTGTTGGAGGGCCGGACTACGGGCCCTGGGCCGAGTTGGCTGCTAAGCAGGACAGGCAGTGGCGGCAACAACACCCGGAGGCTGGATAAGTGTCCTAGGCGGGCCGCACGTGGCCCGTGGGCCATAGTTTGAGGATGCCTGGTTTAAACTCCTTTTATTTTCATGATTTTAAATAAGGACCTTTGTAAATCTCCTCTATTGCACTTTGTTTTCTCCACCTCACATGATGTTAGTTTTCCTGCAGGATTGGGGTTGGAAGATGGAGGCGGAAAGTGACCCTGATGCCCGTGTTATCTGTGGGTGTGGAGAAGACAGCCTGCCTTGACGGCGCTCAAACCATGTGGCTGCTTAGAGGTAAGATGCTGCCGCAAAGCCTGTGAAATGAATGGAGGACGTGGTGGGAAATAAGGCAGGAGTGATAAGTGGACAGATCAAACTCGCAGGGTCTGGACTTTCATCTGTAGGAGATGGGGCTGGCTGAGGTTTTCAGGTAGGATAGAAACAGGTTTAAATAAAGGCCCTTCTGCCGGAAGTGTGGAAGATCATGGTAGGGAAAAATTGGAGAGTGATTGTTAAGGTAGAAGATAACTGCAGTAGTTTAGGGGGTAAATGACAGCAAGAAAGGCCCGTGGAGAAAAAAGAATCTGAGGGATTGTAAGCAGTTGGAATTGTCGGAACTTCATGGGTGATAGGATGTGGATATCCACAGTTAGGGGACTTCCAGGTTTCTTCATTCAAAGTTTGCATTTTTTATGTTACATCCATGTTTATTTTAATCTGAAAGTAATATTTTAATGACTACTGATTAGAATTTTGGATAAAATTATTCCTATTTATCTTGCATATTCACAGTTTGAAAAATACAGGTAGAGAAAAAGGAAGAGGGGCTATGGTTAGAACCCCAAGGAAAGCCAACCCTACAGGGTGGTGGAGGTTCGAGGAGCCTGCGAGGAGAGGAAGGAGGGGAGTCAGGGAAGGCGGAGGTGAAGCTGAGGAAATGCTGCCTGGAAGGGAAAAGAGGGGCCGGCGTCAAGGGGAGGAAGTGACGGAGGGGGCCACGTGCGGCACTGAACCCAGGAAAGGTCATGGAAATACCTTCTCTGAGTTCAAAAATTAGCAAAGTCTTGTTAATTTAAGTGCAGGCACATTCTGGTGCCAGATACCAGATCGTCATGAACTAATGGAGGGTAGGAAAGTAGGGCAGATGAGCATAACTACTCTTTTGAGGAATCTTGTTTGTGAACAGAAGATCATTAAGAGGCCAGTGCATCCAGGGGGAAACAGTTATTTATTTATTTTTCACTGTGAGAGAGATGAACATTCTTATAAATTGGTCAGAAGGACCCAGTAGAGAGGAGATTAAAACCAGAGAGAATAACTTCAATCTCTTGCATCATAAAGAGTAAATCAGAAATGTTAAAAGTCTTAAAATGTACATACTATACCCTTCAAATTTTATTTCTAGAACGCTATCCTAGTTTTAAAAGCTTTAAATACTTTTCTGTAATTTAAATTCCACAGTTAGAATTGTATATTGGGTATTTAATAAAAAAGGAACAGGGATTTGTCCAATCTTAATAGCAAAATATTAGTAATTACTTAAATATTGAACATTGGAAAATTTTCATTGACTGCTGTAAGGATTTTTGAGTGAAATCTGTTGCGCTTTTACGCTGGGTAGATTGGCCAAGCTCAAAATGCTCGTCATACCCAGAGCCCCAGTCAAGGAGTTCTTGTCCACTTTTTCTTTCTACAAACCATCTTTATTCAGATATAATTTACATACAATAAAATGCACCCATTTTAAGTGTGTGACTGTCACTACGATCAAGACAAAAACATTTATGTCACCCCTAAGATTGCCCTGTTTCCTCCCACTGGCCACAGGCAATTCCTGAAATGCTTTCTGTCACCTTAGATTTGTCTTTTCTAGAATTTTACATGGCACAGTGGGTGCTCTTTGTGTCTGGCAATTTCAGGTCAACATAATGTTTCCAGGGATTATGCCTTTTCATCATTTCAGGCCATGAATATGCCATCATTTGCTCATTTACCAGTTGGTGGACATTTAGATATTTTCAGTTTGGGGCTATTATGAATAAGGCCGGCAGGAACCTTCACTTAGAAGACTTGGATGGGCATATTTAATTTTTCTGGGGCAGATAGATAGGAACAGAATTGCTAGTTCACAGAGTCGTATGGTGAGTGGTGTTGAACGTTATATGAGAAACTACCAAACTGTTTTCCAAAATGGTTATTCACTTTTAACATTCCTACTAACAAAATATGAGGGTTCTGGTTGATCTGTATCCTCTGATTTCTTAATCATATTATTAATGGTATCTCGCTAAGAGTGTACATTTTTAATTTTAAGTGTGATTACTTGATAACTCTTGAGGGGAGGGGCAAAGGGAGAAGGGAGCTGTATTGTTGTGCTCTCACTGATTGGGCACCATTAAGGGTATATGCCATGGCTTCTGGGTGCAGGAGACAACTACAGCAGGGACTTTACCTAACAAATGCAAACATTATAAGATAATCGTTTGTACTCTCCTATTAATCTAAAATTAAGAAGGAACATTCTGTGCTTTTTATATCTGTTCTTGAGAAACATTGCCTATCCCAAGGTTATGGAGAAAATCTCTTAGTTTTTCTTCTAGAAGTTATGTAGGCCTAGTTTTATATTTAGAACAATATTCTATTTTAATTTTTGTGTAAGATGTGAAGTGAGGGTTTTTTTTTTTTTTGAAACATGGATATATCTAATTGTTCCTTTACCATTTGTTGAAAAGATTATCTTTTTTCCTGTTGAATTATGTTGGCACCTTTGTTGAAAATAAATTGATCACATATGCATAGGTCTATTTCTGAACGTTCTGTTTTGTTGTATTTATCTTATGCTTTTACTTCACTGTCTTAATTACTGTAGCTTTATCTTAAATCTTGACATTAGTTGGCGAATGTGTTCCAACTATGTTCCTTTTCAAAATTGTTTTGGCTACTGTATATCCTTTGTATGTTTACATGGAATGAAAATCAGCTTATTATTTTATTTTTAAAAAGCCTGCTAGAATTTTGATTTGGATTGTGTTGAGTCTATAGATTAATTTAGAGAACATTGTCCTCTTCATCTGAGTTCGAGAAATTCTGAAATTGCAGAATGGTGTTTTTTTTTTTTTTCTTGAGTGTTTTATAGCATTCAGCAATGAAGCCATTTGGGCCTAGAGGTTCTATGTGATGGATTTTTAATTAAAAATTAATTTATTTAAGAGGATATAGTGCTATTCAGATCTTCTATTTCTTCTAACTCACTTTTGGCAATTTCCATCTTTTAAGGATTTTGCCATTTCTTCAATTGTCAAATTTATTAGTATAAAGTAGTCACAATATTTTCTGATTATATTTTCAGCATTTGTAGGATGTATACTGATATTCATTTTTTTAATTTCTGATGTGGTAATGTGTGTCTTCTGTCTTTTGAACATTTTTGAACATTATAGGTGGAAGTTTATCAACATTATTGATAATGGGAGGGCCTTGGTAGGGTTATATGGCTGAGCCTGAGTTTCTTCAAAGACCAGGTTTTGGTTTAAGAACTTTTCTCTGACGTCTCTTTTTTTACTTAGCTGATTTTTGCTTTTATCTTTGTTATTTTATTACTTGTACTTATTGTGGTTTAAGCTGCCTTTTTCTTTAGCTTCTTAAGGTCCACAAATGTTTTTCTGGTATGGCTTCTTCATACCATGCCTGGGTCATCAGGCTTGAATTATGTGGCCCCACCGCACTGAGAGATGATGGGATCTAGAGAGCAGCTGAAGTGACAATTTGCTAGTGGCCTATAAAATGCTGTGGAGTAACAATTCCGTCTAACAGGATGGAAGTGTTAACAGAGAATCATATTATTCCTGTTAGGAGGTTGAGCAAAGGGCAGAGTGAAAGAGTTTCTCCGTTGAACTGTGAAGGTAGAATGTGAAAAATCCCCAGACAGGAGTCGCTGAGTCGAATTATGGTGCCCAGGGATTAGAACGATGCATTTCTGCCACTGAGGGGGCAACAAGGTCATTGTTAGGGTCTGTGAATCTGGAAGACATTCTCGTTCTTATTACATTTATGTTCTAGTCTTGAGAGGGCCTTGGTAGGGTTAAATAGCTGAGCCTGAGTTTCTACAAGGCCTGGCCCCATTACTGAGTCTGCTTTTTCTTCACGAGTGAATTCACACCATCACTTAGTTGACAGGAGCAGCCTCTGATCAACTATGAGAACAAAACTGGCAAAATTTTAGAGACACAACAAAGACACAAGACCCAATTTTATCTATGTATTATATGATTCCTTGGCAAAAACCTATAGAAAAGTGATAGAAGAGAATTAGAGATAAGTTCTGTTTATCTTTCTCTGTATAAAACCAGATTTTTCTGGACTTCAGCCTGTGGATGCAGATGGAGTTACATGAAGAGCAGTAACCCAAATATCACTGGCATGATTCCTGCCTGCTCACACAGGACCTCGACTTCTTGTAAACTCACTTCCTTTTCCAACATAAGGAATTAGCAAACATTATTGATCAGACCCAGAAACTAGGAGTATTCTAGACTCAAGTAGGATCCTTAGCTACCCAGAGTTTTTAATCACAAACATGTATTATAATCAATCCTCATTATTCCTCAGATTCTTTGCTTTCACATTTATTTGTAACCCCCAAATCCATGCTTGTGGTATTTGCGTGGTCATTTGCGGACATGCACAGGGTGGCAGAAAATTTGAGTCACCACCTATGCATATTCCCAAATGTCCACATGTGGACAAAGTCTGCTCCTTGCTTCAGCTCTCCTACTGTAAACCAGCATCCCTTTTTTGCATCTATCAGTGAGATAGTTTTTGCATTTTTGTTGGTAATTTTACTGTTTAAAATGGCGCCAAGCAGAATGCTAAAGTGCTAGTTCACGTTCTTGAGGACAAGAAGGCTGTGGTGTGCTCTCTAGAGAAAGTACATGTGTTAGTTAAGGTTTGTTCAGACGTTATTCACAGAGCTATTGGCTGTGAACTCGGTGCTAATGAATCAACAGTATATATTAAATAAGGCGTCTTTAAACAAAAACACACATAAAACAAAGTTCTATATTAATCAGATGGTGAAAAGGTTGTGCTCAGAAGCTCACTGGAACCCTATCCCCTCTAGGAGAAATGGTTCAGTATTTGCTGAGTAGTGTTTGAGGTAACTTTATAGAATACAATTATCGTGAGTAATGAGAATTGACTGTACTTTAATTAAGAGAGGAAAAAAAAGATTTAATAAAAAATAAAGACCAGAATGCATATGAACTTATATAATTAACATTCATTGTTCTAACTAATGGAGGATGGTCAGAAACTATAAAAAGGTTGGGGTTCAAAATACAGGAGATAGGGTACCTTTCCATCTTAGACTGGAAGGAAGGAGATAAAATAATGATCAGATTAAGAAAATTTGAAGGAAGGGGAGGAATGACAGGGAGCAGACCAAATTCAAGAAGCATTTGATTCATTTTTCATATGTAAGCTCCATCCAGAAGGCTATATTGATTAGTAGGATGTAAGCACTCCAATTTGTACAAATAATCAACACATTGAATCTCATAATGGCATAAATGTATTTATGATCTATGTACAAATGACTTAATAAAAAAAAAGAAGTGTTTGAGATCATCTACTAACTCCACAAAAATGATTAAGATGAATTTAAGAGTATATTTTGCCAGATGGAAAGGATTTGGGGTAAATTTTTCACTTAACATCTTTATTAACTCACTTTTCTAAAGCTATTTTTAATAATCCTTCAGCGTTCTTTATAATTCAATATTTTTCTCCCAAAGTCGTGAGAAAACACTCAAGCAATAAGCCTTAAATGATTATGGAAAAGTTTGACATTATAAACACATATTCTTTGAGGAATAAAGAATTCACTCCGGTTGACTACTCCACTTGGAAGTGGTCTCTATTTCAAATCAAATAAATCTGACTTTGGTTTATCTGTCTTTCATTTACGGAATAGAAGATAAAAATGGTTTCAGATGTGTTGGGAGTTCTTTTTATTTTTCAACTGGCTTTTATTAAAACACTTGCTGTAAGATACTCATTTATGTCTTGAATCTGTCTTTCTTTAGGATAGTTTAAAATTACCTAATTTTTTATTCATAACACACAGACTCATCAAAAGCAGTTTGGTGCTTATTACAGAAATACACATGAGCTATGTGGTCATATATTGCATATCAAATTAGCCATTTTATCTCACATGTCCACTGGAAGGATGTTGCTGTGAAAATATAGAGAACAGTATTTTCAATATATGATCAAACTACATTTGTCAGTTATTGGAGCTGGCTAAGGGAGATTGCATCATATTAGAAGTCTTTGAAAGTTTATTATTGGTTAAAGGAGTATCACTATGGGTTTTGTCTTTTTCTTTTTTCTTTTTAAGGTAAGCCCTTTGAATTCCTAGAACTTCTTCATATGAGTAAGTGCTGTACTTAATAAGAAATGTGTTATTTATGTCGGTATATTTCCATAATGTTATTATGGTTTCAATTCTACACTGATATATCATAATGACATAGGGGCATTTGGGATATTTTTTTGATGTTATTTGATTGATATATTTGAGATGAAGTGCTGTCTATTTTTCTGTTTGCTGTTTGAGGCGCTTGCAGAATGTTTGTTTTATTGATATTGGATTCTTTCATTTTATGGGGGTGAATGGAGTGTGCTATTATGGAAAGAAATGAAATTATTTTTAAAAGTGGTTTCAGGAGAGGAGAGAGAAACATTACTAAATTATTCACTTGACATTTTAGATGTGAATTATTAAGCTGCTATGTAGGAAGACGTGAGGCAGCTGAGGTGGATATAGCCAAGGGAAAAGTCCTATTTGCTTTAGAACCAATGTAGCAGAAAATGAGTATTAGGAATATTTTGGCAAGGCTGACATGGAACAATGATGAAATCTTTTCTCTGTTGTGATACCTACGTGATAGATTTCTGCGACAGTACCCAGATGTTGAGGAAATCCTCAGCATTTATGAAAATTCATAGTGGACGCTGCTACAACGGTTAACATTATACTACACCATGGCTGTTCAGGATGAGCTGGGGTTAGACAGTTTTCACAGGGCTGGAGTGAGTGAGGAAGTAAGGGGTATGGACATGGTTGAGTCCCTCTTTGTATATCTTTTTAAAAGCAAATAATTTTAAATTGTTGATACTTTGCTGTTTGCAACCAAGACATTACACATGCCTCGTGCCTGATCAGTGTATGCTAGTCTGTTCTGATAGGGTGTTCAATAGCTGTCGGGGTAGAAGACCCCGGCTCCACAGCATTCTGCACAGAACACTCATGCTTTGTAAGTTACCAAGATTTCTTTGCTACTGGTGAAAAGTGACATTAAAAGACCTGATTAATTGCAATATACAGATTTTATTAGATTGAGCTATTCACCAAGCAGCTCTATTGATTACATTTCTAAGAGAAATGCTTTGATGGAATTTTGCAATCAATACATCTATTTGCCTCATGACTTTAAATCATATGTTCTTTTTAATGGAAGTGATGGCGACCCCTCTGGGAATATAATGTGATGAATTATATATCAGAATAATGCTTGGACTTTATTTACATTAATCAGGACTTTTCAGGATCTCCTGTTGGATACTACTTCTAGAGATTTTGGAGAATTAGAACTTGGGCTTATTTGGATAAATAGTATATTCCAGGAATTGTGCTTGGGCAAGATGTAGGTCTTCCCTGGAAATAAGAAGATTGTTTTTCTTTGGCAATTAAAGTGATATTTAAAAGTTATAAAGGTGTAGTTACCCACAGTGACATCGATGGCAAGATCTAAAAAATAGAAAAGGTGAAGCCATGGGGAAGGACAGTGGCTCTCAAGTTTTTCTCCAGGGAAGAAATAAGAAATTAGATAACATCAAAAAAGAATGTCACACAGGAAATATTTGAGCAGGGAAAAATAAACCCAGGTCATAATATGTAGCAGGAATAATATAAGAAATATTTCTTCTTTCCTCACAAATCACCTCTAGTGCAAAAAGGATATACTTTCTAGTGGGACACACAAGAAAGTCAAGAATGACTCTCATGCAAGTCGAATGAAAAGGGAAGTGTTTGCTACTTCATGGGCTGTGTGGAAACATGGAGTACTGGTGGAAACATGGAGTACTGGCTTGTTTCTGTAAACAATAAGACAGGGTGATTTTGATTGCTGTCCCCTTAGAAGACAAAATGAACTTATCTGCATTTCTAATAATGAAATCCTTAATCACTGGAATGGAATGCTGGCAGCAGACTTCTGTGTCACCTTGCACTAGTGTAGCTAAACTGCACTGGCTTTCTCTAACAATTCTATTTGCCAGTTTATCTATTTATTCAGTACCTATTATTGTCAGCAGTGGTCTAAGTGATAGAGTTAGGGAGTGTAATTTTTTAGCAAATCAATGATTTTTCAGTCTAGAAGAGAAGAGAAGAGTGAATCCAACTAGCATAAGCCATTCATAAGGGAAAAAACTGTCAACCGCATTCTCCCCAAACTCCCCTTATACAACACACGCACACACACACAACTTAGTCATTGTGACTCTTTGTACAGAGACACTATTGACCAAATATCAAAGGATTTCTACACATTCCCTAACACCCATATAATTAAACAGGATCATGTGCCTAGTTGTTTTCCATGAGTTAGAAGCTGAAGTAGAACTGCTGTGGGTCACTTCCAGGAGAAAGCATTTATCAATAAGTGTGTGATGCCCCAGGTCTCTCTTCCCCAAGTGGTGACCTGGAAGCCATGGGTTTACATGGTGTAGAGATAATGAGGACTTTGACTGGGTCATCAAGTCATCACTTTGAGGGGAGCTACCCTGACAGACATGCTCTGTGGTAATCCTTTGGGAGATCATGGTGATTTGGGGGCAAAACTTATCCTAGGCAGACCAATAGACTGCTATTATCTTATATTCCCTTGTAATGGCCATAAGATATCCTGGGATGAAACTCCCAAGTGCATTAACAATGTTCTAGCAAAAGTTTGGGGACTATTTCTTTAATTCCTTAGATTATAAATTAAACATAAAATGGCTTAACCTTAATCTTTTCTATCTCCTTCCCTAACTCACACTTCTTACTTATGGCCCAAAATTTTAGCTGGGCAAAGCTAGACTTGAGTACAGTAGGTAATTACTATTCATGCCTTACTTTGATGTTGCTGGGTTTTTATTATATAGGAACTTTGGAACTTGAACCTGTGAAGGTAGCAGTGATACCTAAGTAACAGTGAAAATAACAGTGATAAATCAACATAGACCATCACCACCTAGGAGAGATTGGAGCTGATAAACACTCTAATGACACCTATTGTCTATACCAGTGGTTCTCAACCTTCCTAACACTGCAACCCTTTAATACAGTTCCTACTGATTTAATTCGTTGCTACTTCACGAATTTTATGTTGGGGATCGCTACAACATGAGGAACTATTAAGGTCACGGCATTAGGAAGGTTGAGAACCATTGGTCTACACAATGGTGATGGTAAACTAATGATACTAATGTCAGGTGAACACTTCTATGACACTATGCATCAATCATTAGTCTAAATCTTTTCTACACATTAAGTGAATTACTTAATTTATAATTAATGGTATCTCCCAATTTCTACCTATCTTCTACTCATTGGGAATATTTACTCATTTCACTACTTAGTGAAATCTCTTCCACCTCCTCCAGAAAAAAAGTGTAACTCCTTCTGAGCTTCCTTACTTGTTGGTACCTGTCTTTATTAAGGATTGATAAGATTCTGTTGCAATTATTTGTGGATATCTGGGTCATCATACATCATATACTCCACAAAGGCTGTTTCTTCTCTAGTTTTACATTCCCAAACTTATACATTGCCTGGAACATCAATAGACAGATGATGAATCATTTTTAAAAATTAATAAAAACCAATGCTAGTAAATTATTGAAATCATATCAGGCCTTTTGTTTTTTATGACCATGAAAAATAAGAACCTTGGAAAATGGACTTTTTACAGTGAAAACATAAAAGATTTTTATAGTTTAATGTAACTCTGAAAATTTATTAAGATCTTCATAATTTTAGGCTTTATCATCAAAGCAACTTTTAAACAGAAATCTTCTTTGGCCTGGATAATTAGATGTGACACAAGGGGAGACAGTGACACAAGAGCATTAGGAGGATTTATTTTCAAGGAGTCTCCCCTGTGCCTAGAAAGTACTATTTCAGACCCTTGGGGACATTGGTAGAAAATGGCCTTGATTTCTTAGCCAGAGGGTAGGGACCTAATGGAGTGGTTCCCTATAATGAGACACTGGACTTCTTAGGTAACTTAAGGGTGAAAATGCAGAAGCTTAAAACATAGTAGCAAAACAAAATTGCTCATTGGTCTTCACTAGGATTAATAGTTTACACGGTTATTATTTACTATCTAATATATGAGAAACAAATAATGCAACTGAATGTTTTCTTTGAGAGTTAAAGCATTTTGATAAATGATTGTATTGAACTTTGACTTGATTTTTATGCCAACAGGTTAAAGTCAGGGTTATTGATGAGTGTACAGACTTTCAGGCAAAAAAGGGTATTTCAGGAACAACCCTTGAACAGTTCCTTACTGTATTGTAAACGTGCTTCACTAAGGCTTTGTGTCCTTAAAGTCTAAAAGGGAAATAAAAAACAGATTTGTAATTCCCATGGACTACTACTCAGCCATAAAAGAGATGGTGGCTTTACATCTTTTATGTTTACCTGGATGGAATTGGATATTATTCTTAGTAAAGTATCTCGAGAGTGGGAAAAAAAGTATCCAATGTACTCAATACTATTATAAAACCAGCATATAAACACTTATACATTCATACGAATGATAAAACACTAATATAGACTCAGCGCCTGTAGCTCAGTGAGTAGAGCGCCAGCCACATACACTGAGGCTGGTAGGTTCGAGCCTGGCCTGGACCTGCTAAACAACAACGACAACTGCAACAAAAAATAGCCAAGTGTTGTGGCAGGCACCTGTAGTCTTAGCTACTTGGGAGGATAAGGCAAGAGAATCGCTTATGCCCAAGAGTTTGAGGTTGCTGTGAGCTGTTATGCCATAGCACTCTACCCAGGGCAACATAGTGAGCTGCTGTCTCAAAAAGCAAAAAAACAAAAAACAAATATAATCTGACCAGAAGAGGGGAGAGGGAGAGTAGAGGGCATTTGGTGGGATCTCACCTAATGTGCACAATGCAAGGATATATTTCAAAATAACTAAGAATAAATTGTAAATGTCTTACCACGAAAAATAAGTGAGGTGATGGTTATGTTAATTAGTTTGATTTAAGCATTCCACATTGTATATCAAATCATCACATTGTACCCCATAAATGTATACAGTTATGATTTAATAAAAAGTTAAATTAAAAAAACAAAAAACAGAATTTTGTTGCTCTGATTAGCAATATCAGGACTACCAGATGTTTATTGAGCTTATTACTAATGGATATGCTGCTAACTCTGTATGCATTTTACTTTATTAAATCTTCCCAGCATCCTTTTGAGAGTGTTCCAATAACTCCATTTTTTTTTTTTTCAGATGAGGTACAGAGAGATTCAGGAAATGGCCCATGTCACAATGTCACACAGTTAATAAGCAACTTTACAGCCCAGTTCTTTTTTTTTTTTTTTTGAGACAGAGCCTCAAGCTGTCCCCCTGGGCAGAGTGCTGTGGCAT
>NW_003852407.1:16791265-16795546 GCF_000181295.1 Otolemur garnettii
CGAACCCGCCACCTTAGGTGTACGTGGCTGGCGCCTTAGCCGGTTGAGCTATAGGCGCCGAGCCCCAGTTCTTAATCTATACCCTGAATAGGCTCCCCATGGATGCAAATGGGATTCTTTCTTTTTCTTTCTTTCAACGTTACTGAGGTATAATTGACAAACAGAAACTGTATACATTTAAGGTCCATGACTTGATGTTTTGATTGACCTATACATTGTGAAGTCATCGCCACAGTCAAACCTGGTAACATAGTCATCATCTCTCATAACTGCCTTTTTTTGGCATCATGAGGACACTTAACATCTACCCTCTTAGCAAACTTCAAGTACACAATATTAGTATTTTAACTCCAGCCACCAGGCTGTACCCTATGGATCTCAGAGCTTACTCATCTTGCCTAACTGGAACGTTGACTCTCATTTCTCATTTCCCCCGGGCCCAGCTCCTGGCAGCCACTGTTCTACTCTCTGCTTCTGTGAGTTCAGTTATTTTAGATTCAACATATTTGAGATCATTCAGTATTGGTCTTTCTGTGTCTGGTTCACTTCACTTAGTACAATGTCCTTGGGTTCATCCATGTTGTCAGAAATGGAAGAATTTCCTTCTTTTTTAATGCTAAGTAATATCCTGGTGAGAGAGAGAAAGAGACAGAGAGAGAGAGAGAGAGAGAGAGAGGCCATCTGCCCCACATTCCTGGCAGCTAGGGAACAAGCTGTGCTCATGAGGCTTTCAGCACCTTCCCACCTAAAAGTCTTTTCTTCCTGGGTCTGCTATTGCTCAGGAGGCTGGGAAGCACAGCTATAAGCACAGCCAAGGGCTCGTGTCTTATGTTCTGACTTAAAGTTCCAAGTTCAGCATGAAGGCACTTGACCTTCCCACTAAAAGCCATGTCTGTGGCCAGCCTTATGAGGGGACTGCGGATAAGGAGAAGAAGAGGCCTATGTAAAGTTTTCATAGATCATTAGAATTTTTTTCATGGGACCTGGAAACTTCAAATGTAGGAAGCTCAGCTATCATTCCAGCTAACGAGGTTGCAGCTGAGTTCATCTGGGCTCAATGGTTAAGGATTTTGTATTTTCTCTCCCTCTCTTTATCCCTCCCTTTCAGAAATTTACCTAGCTATAGTGACTTATGATTCATTAAATAAATATTTATAATGCTCTAAGCCACCTGCCTGGAAAATTTCCTTCTCCAGATGACCTGATGGATTCTTTCAGTAAATTCTAAAAGGAAGAATGACAGCATTGGGTATATTGTTGTCAGCTTGGTACTGCCTGGCTCCTTAGGTGACTTCACTGGCATTATAATTGGGAGCAAAAAGTACACATGCAAGGTCTAAGACATCATGCAGGATATTTGGGGGGCTGCAAAAACAAAATTGCAAGAAAACATATTCCTTTGTGAATATATAATGTAGTAAAATAGTCTCGAGGTCTAAACATCCTGTGCCAACTCATATTTTTTCCTCTCCTAAACAACGTGGATTCTTCAGTATTCAAAGACCTAGTATAACCAGGAAACAAGATGTGCTTGTTTATTTAATAAATAGTGAATGCCTATTGTGTGATCAGGCAACATCCCAAGCCCTGGGGATCCAAAGGAGCCTGAAAGCACCTTATTATCTTTGTTTTAACTTAAGTTGGGGAAATGACTTAAAAAGAAGCAGACATAAAAATAAATGAAGTGGTCCAAATTGTGTTAAGGGTAACAAGGCAAAAAAAAAAAAAAAAATCAAGGAGCTAAGAAATGGAAAATGGATTTGAACAGGAGACCTACTTTAAGTAGGATTCTTATGACAGCATCTCAGAGAATTTCATTTAAACTGAGAGCGAAGGCTGGAAAGAGTTAGCTTTATGAAGAGAGAGGGGAAAGGTGTTGTAGGCAGAGGGAGCGGCACAGTCAAGAGCAGAAAGCGCTTTCTGGCTTATATGAACAGAAAGTCCAGGGGTGGATCTCATTTCCAATATGGCTGAAATCAAAGCCTGAAAGAACGTGGTCAGGATGTGGCCCTCTCTGCATCTCTCAGTGTGTCTTGGCTTTATTGTCAAGCACACCCTCATCATGCTCATGGCCAGAGAATAGGTCCCAGGCCCCGGCCTGGGGTTGAGGGTCCAGCTAAGGCTGATCCCTCTCACTTGCATGAGCCAAAAGTGGGTAGGGGCAGTGTGTATAGCACAGTGGTTATGGCACCGGCCACATATGCCAACGGTGACTGGTTTGAACCAGCCCAGGCCACCTAAAAAGCAATGACAACTGCAACAACAAAAAAATAGCTGGGTGTTGTGGAGGGGCACCTGTAGTCCCAGCTACTTCGGAGGCCGAGGCAAGAGAATCACTTCAGCCCAAGAGTTTGAGGTTGCTATGAGCACCTCAGCAGTCTACCAAGGGAGACATAGTGAGACTCTGTCTCAAAAACAAACAAAGCAAAACAAAAGTGGGGGGAGTTTTTTACCTGAGGGTGGATTCCGGGTAGGTAAAAACAACACCCTACACTCCTCCAGTGAGAAAAGCCTTGAAGCCTTAAGAGTTCAGAACAGATGGTAGACAATTGTGGCAGGTTGTGGGAGAAGAGCTGCCACCATTGGATGGGGTTGGTAGTGAGGGCTAGTGGCATTCTGTAGGTGTGAGAGAGAGCAGCTTGGAATTTATTCTAAGAGCACTGGAAAGCTGCTAAAGGGGCTGATAGAATTTAATTCATTAATTTCATAATTTCTAAGATTTTTTTAAACATTGAACATTATTTTCTATTTGAAAATAATTTCAAATTTATGGAAAAGTTGAAAGAATAAGAATTGTATATAGGACACTTTTGTACTTTTTATTCAGATTGACCCAAAGTCAATATTTGGTCTTGTTTTATTATTTACCTTCCCTGATCTATCTATCTATCTATCTATCATCTATCATCCATCTCTTTCTCCCTCTCTGCACTTTCTCTCTCTCCTCACACACACATACACACAAACAAACACACACTCACACAAAACAAATAATATATATGATATTTCTGAGCCATTTTAAAGTAATTTGCCCACATCTGGTGCTCTACTCCTAAAAACTTTAGCATGCACTTCTTAATAAGAATATTCTCTTATAAAACCCAATTACAGTTTGCAACTTCAGTAAATATAATTTTAATACAGTATGCTAATAAAAACTAATATCTTTATTTCAATTTCGTCTGTTGACCTCAAAATATTCTTTTTTTTTTTTTGAGGCAGGGCCTCAAGCTATTCCCCTGGGTAGAGTGCTGTGGCATCACAGCTCACACAACCTCCAACTCCTGGGCTTAAGCAAGTCTCCTGCCTCAGCCTCCCAAGTAGCTGGGACCACAGGCACCGGCCACAACGCCTGGCTATTTTTTGGTTGCAGCCGTCATTGTTGTTTTGGCAGGCCCAGGCTGGATTCGAACCTGCCACCTTAGGTGTATGTGGCTGGCACCTTAGCCACTTGAGCCACAGGCACTGAGCTGGCCTCAAAATATTCTTTATAGATTTATTTCTTCTCCTCTTGTGCAGGATATACTCAGTCCTATAACACATCTGGAGCAGTTTCAGAATTGCTTCTATCACTAAACAAATCCAGATCCCTTTTTAAAACTGTGGGGTTTATTTGCTTTTCTGCGTCTCTCCTGGTCTGCCTGAGCCAGAAGGTGTTTAACAAAATGCTGTGTTCACACAGGGCTTAGATTAATTCTCTGTTTTTCTTTCTCTTGTGTGACCACGTTCTCGTTTGAACTACGGTTGGGTTCATTTGTTTCGGTTTGATTTTAGTTTCATTTTTTTCTCTTTCCCAGCTTTGTCAATTTAATCCTATTAGAACATTAATAACTTTCTGAAGTAAGAATTACACAAAAAAGTTGTCCTCAGAGAATTGCTTCTCCCTCTCCTATCCCTTCTATCCTGTTCACTCTGTTCCCCATCCTGTGTAGGTAACCAACTTCACTACTTTCTAGCTTATTTTTCCTGAATGTTTTTGTAAGGATTAGTAGGAAAATTCTTGCTTTCTTTGTTCTTCTTTCTTCCTTGTAGAAAAGGTACATACTACATGTATTGTTTTGTACTTTGCTATTTTCAGTTAGCAATACCTCCTAAAACATTCTCCATATAGTTCATCAATATCATCCTCATTCTTTTTTTATAGCTGCACAATGCTTCGTTGGGTGTATGTACCATAGTTTTTCCAATCTCCTGTGCTCCAGCATTTCGATAGCTTCTAATATTTTGCAATGACAGATACTGCTGCAATTACAGATAATGCTGTAATAAATAACCTCTTCT
>NW_003852407.1:16795588-16797086 GCF_000181295.1 Otolemur garnettii
TTCTTGATATGGAATTGCTAGATAAATGATTAAGTGCATATTTAGTTTTATTAAGTATTGAAAAATTCCTATCCACAGAGAATAGGCTATTTCCTTATTCCCTCCAGCAGTGAATTCTAGTGCCTCCTTCTCTACTGCCTTACGCAGAATTTATTGTCCTTCTCCAAACTTTCTGCCATCATATCTTATTTGGATGAAACTTACTTTTCAGGAGATTCTTTGGGAAGGGCATATGAGTACCCTAGGAAATAATCTCCCAAGTTCTTGCATGCTCAATCTCATTTGTATACAATAGAGTTGATTATTGAAGGACAGCTGGGATAGATGTAATATTCTAGATTTATACATTCTTAGTTTTTTGAAAATTTTGATGCTGTTATTTGAATATGTCCCCCAAAGTTCATGTGTTGGGAACTTAATCCCCAATGCAATATTGTTGAGAGGTGGGACCTAGTAGAAGGTGATTAGGTCATGAGGGCTGTACTTTCCTGTACTTTTCCTGATGTCATTATGATAAGAGTGGGTCGGTTATCTCAATGGTGGCCTTGTTATAAAGGTGACTTTGGCTCTCTCTTGCTCTCTCATGCTCATTCTCTCTTGCCCTTCCACCTTCTGCCATGGGATAATGCCGTGTGCATGTCCTCTCCAGGTGTTGGTAGAATGCTTTGAACTTCCCAGTCACCAGAACTCTGAAACAGATAAACTTTTGTTGTTTATCAATTACCCAGACTCAGATATTCTGTTTTAGCAACACAAAATGGAATAAAACCATTGGTCTACTATTGCCTTTTTTGTGTGTTGTTTTTGAGAAAGATGATGCCAGTTTATTTCTCTTGTAAGGTGGATTTTCCTGTAGGGAAATCTCTTAGTTTTTGTTTATCTGGGAACTTCTTTACTTCACCCTCATTTTTCCCTTTTATTTATTTATTCATTTTTTTAAATGAAGTTATTCCCATTTTACATCACCCTCATTTTTGGAAGCTAGTTTGCTAGATAGAAGATTCTTGGTTGACAATTTCTTTTAGCACTTTAGCTATTTCATCGTACCTATTCAAGCCTCCATCTTTTCAGATGAAAAGCAGGTATTAACCTAATTGTATTCTTTAACCTAATTGTATTCTTTTGTAGAGGACAAGTCATTTTTCTCTTGCTGGTTTCAAAATTTTCTATTTGTATTTGTCTAAATCACAAGATACCCAAGATTAGATTCAAATGGAAATTCAAGAAAAATAAAGAAAACAACAAAAACCATAAAAATTAGATAAAGAAAGAAGTAAGAGTAAACTCTCAGTAGTAAAAACACAGAGAGATACACACCCTGACATCTTTATTGAAAGACAAATACAAATAGAAAATTTTGAAACCAGCAAGAGAAAAATGACTTGTCCTCTACAAAAGAATACAATTAGGTTAAAGAATACAATTAGGTTAATACCTGCTTTTCATCTGAAAAGATGGAGGCTTGAATAGGTACGATGAAATAGCTAAAGTGCTAAAA
>NW_003852407.1:16797246-16826089 GCF_000181295.1 Otolemur garnettii
TGTGTTGCTAAAATTTCTGATATAATTTTTCCTGAGTTCAATAGATACTCATTTCATATCTCCTCCCCCAACCCCTCTATTTCTGTCCTTGATATTTTGTGTTAGTGATTCAAGATTTTTTCATATTTACAAATATTTCTGTAGAGATAGTTAATTCATTTGGGAGTGTTGAATTATGATTTCTTCAGCTTTGTGGTTTATGTTTGAGGGAGAGTTTTTAATCAACTAAAATGCCTTCACTCACATTTTCTGAATTTTTATTGTAGTTTTGTATGGATGTGGTCTGCTATTTCTATTCCTATTCATTTTGTGGTCTGTGCTCCTAGTTTTATAATTCTCTATTCTGACAGTTCTACCCTTTTTTTGTTGTTGTTGTTGCTTTTATGGATGTTGTTGTTGATGGTCAGGAGGGCAAGGAGGTGGTGTGTTTTGTTTCTCTGTCATTTCTTTATTTAATTCAGTAAAGATATTTAGTTATCATTCCCTTCACTTATATGTTTTCAAGGCTTCCATTCCTTCTCTGTATAACCAACTCTTCCCCTGAGCAATTCTTTGCAGAGAATACTGCTTCTGGTGCTGCTGTCATACTCCATCCCCCTCCCCTAGCTGCTACTGTTAATTACCAATTTCTCCTCTGTGGTTAGTGTTTATTGTTGGGTTTTCTCTTTCTGGAGATAATTTTGTCTGTACTATGTGTCCATTCTGTGCACCCCTTTGATCTTACCACAGAGTCTTTAAAGCCTCCTCTCCTCCATTTGTTTCACCCATAGGCTTGCACTGGTGGGTGGGCAGCAGAAGCTCAGCTGAAATTGGGTTTCTTTCATTACTTACAGAGAATTTGAAAGTTGTCATGGTATTCTCTTTCATAATATTGCTAAAGGAGTAAATTATGTATGATTTTGTTTTTCTTCTTTGTTGGTTTTATGTTTTTTCAAGTGGTGGAGGATGAGTATACCTACTCAAAATTCAAAATTAGGCAGCTGCCATCAGCCATTTCCTTTTTCAAATTTTAACACCTCTGAAATCAAGATCTTCCAGCTGATGTAATATGAAAGCATTGTGTCATAGTATAGTGGTATGTTTTTTTCACATATATCTATCTAGTGGGGCTATGCTTCTCTGACACCATTTATAAAACACATTAGCAGTTATTACTTGTTTTGTTTGTTTGTTTGTTTGTTTGCAGTTTTTGGCTGGGGCTGGGTTTGAACCTGCCACCTCGGCATATGGGGCTGTCACCCTACTCCTTTGAACCACAGGCACCACCCTTCTCCTTTGAGCCACAGGCGCTGCCCTTATTACTTGTTTTTTCACAATGTTCCAGTAGGGTGGCAGGTATTGTTATTATCACTTCACAGATTACTACATAGAGGTCAAGTGTGTCAGAAACATTCATAATTATACACATAAAATTTGTGCTTTCCTAACTGGACCACATTTCTCAGTTCTCCATCCCTGTGTTTATAATAAGGCATGGCCATATGGCTAGTTCTTTACACTGGAATATGAATTAAAGTGAAATATGTCATTTGTAGGCCAGATTTGTAAGAAGTGGGTTGAACTTCTCTGGGTTATCTTCTCTTTTCCACTAGCTAGAAACAGAGAACTCTAAATCCTTATTGATTAGAGGAGTTTTAAAACTGGAAGAGTCTGAATCCTTGAATCACTATGTGGAGGAAAGTTCTCTGCTGACTAGAAATGTCTACATTGAACTATGAGTAAGAAACAATCTTCGATTGACAGTGAAATTTTGGCGTTTGTTACATAAGTAGTGTTATCTTAAGTAATATATCTGGAGATATTAAATGTCTTATGTAATATGCCATAGTAAGTTAATGACAAAATTATAGCTAAAACCCACATCTCTTATCTCTTTGTTAGATGTTTTGATGGGTCTCCATTGCATAGGTACCATGGACTCTGGAAATAAAAAGTGTATTTTATAGAAAATTATGACAATAAGTAAGTAGATGGTTAAATCAAATGCTCATTTAAAAATGTGTTTTAGATTTTGAAATAGGTAAAATTAATAAATCCATCCTGGGTTTCTAATAAATCAGTGAAACTGATTTTAGAAGTTGTTGAGAAATAACCTCTATTAGCAGAATAATATCGTGGGTTTTGTGTGTGTATGATACAAAACTGCAATGCACTTCTAACAGTGAGACATTAAGAGTGTGCATAACATTTTATCCCAGATGGCTCTCTCTTTTGCCAATTTTATGTGGAAATCAACAGCTTGTCTGGGAGGATGCCTAAATACCCTTTCAGGTCAAAGTTCTCCTCACATTACAATACACTTATGTGTTGTTCTCTAAGAAGAGAACTCCTTGTAAGGCTAGAGTCATTCTAGATTAAATTATAATTAGCCTTTTCTTTTAAAAAAATCCCATTTTAACAAAAATATCAGATTTTATTATCCAGGGGCTGATGATCTCATTCATGGAAAATGATCAAGAATTTATTGTTACCAGGCTTTTGTTCGTACTATTTTGGTTAGTATTCTTCTCAACATTTTCTTTTTAAGTAATTGTTAGTCATTGAAAGATATGATACCCAAACTTTCATAAGTGGCTTGTCTTTCTTTTTTCAATACTTTCCTTGTTTCCCTGTTTATTTCTGCAGTTTGCAGCTCTGTCTTGCACACTGTGGGGACCTGTTGCTGTCCCAAAATTGTCCCCAGGGAATAAATTTGGAGATTTTCTTTTTAATTTGAGAATGTCTCAGTGGATTGTCCATGGTAAATTTGGTGAGTTGGGGAGCTCTGAAGAACAAGGAGGATGGGTGGGTGCACAGAGCAAACACACTTCCTGGTGGCAACTGTAAGGGAAGCTCTTATTCACAGAAACATGCTGATCGTTCATCCTCGACTATAATTATAAATCTTTAAGTTTCAAAGTCTCATCTTCTCTTTGTTCTATAAGGCAACGTCTTCTCTTTGTGATCAGAAGAGTCATGTTGATAGGCAAGTATGCATTGCTTTGCCTGAGGGGTAGGGAAGACTGAGGCAGCCCCGTCTTGGTGTGAGTGGGTCCCTGTGAGGTTAGAAATGGAAACATGGAGTATAATGGGATTTGTTGCAGCTGGAAGGTCAGATGGAGTCTGAGAGGGTACAGGAAAGCTTTGGTTCCCAACCAGGGAAAAGTCAGAATAAGGCAAAGATTAAAGATGTGAACAGAAGTTAACTCTATGAAGCCAAGTGCTCAGAAGAAAGACATAAGTTCAAGCAGAGAAGGATTAAGATTTAAGTCACTGCTTAATGACTAAAGTTAATAGTTGCCTATGTTTTTTCTTTTCTTTTCCTTTTTTTTGGATGGGATGGTATTTCCTTTAAAGACTTTCTTTAAGTAATTCCCTAGTGTTCTTAATTCTTTTTAATGTTTCTAATCTCTGTGAGAGAGAGAGAGAGAGAGAGAGAGAGAGAGAGAGAGATACCTATAGGGAAATTCAGAGCTCCAAGATGAGATGCCACAGTGCATTCTTGTTTTGCAAACTGGACCACAGTTTCTCTGACACCTTTGTATTCCTCCTCTGGGCAGTGGGATTGGCTATAAAGCAAAGCCTTGAGTTTCAGAGTGTGGATCTAGCTGGTGGCTGAATTGAGAGCCAAATTATAATCAAAGGAATATCTCCTGCAGTTGAAGAAACCCTAGGAAACAAGGGTGGAAAAGGCCTTCACAATAGAAAGACCACAAAGCACTAGATGAGGGAGCACAAGAGATTTTGAAATTAGAATTACCGCTTTGCTGGGGATGGTATGGGGAGGGGAATGCAATTAAAACACATCACAGTCTTAAGCAGCTTAATTCTCTTAATACTATAATATGGCTTCCAGGAGAGAAAGTTTTCTTTTATTTTATTTAACTAAAGGAAAAAAACACATGACCTCCATCAATTTCTCTCTATTCTTTGTCCCCCAAATTCACTTGCTAGTGATACTTGATAGGAGCAGCCCAGAGAAAAGCAAAGACAGACTTTAGGTGATGGGTCTGACAGGTTAAGCTCACAAGCCAAAAAGGAGGTGGGTGATTTAGATATTTCTGAAAAAAATTTCTAAGGAAAAAAAAAAAGAGCAACAGCAAGAAACTGCTGTAGGCACAAGAATTAAATACCAGTAGCAAACAGTGGAAAGTTTCCACTGATATCTAACTAGCTCTCCCCTGTGGTTTTTGGAACTATTTACTGTCAGGTTAATTCGATTTTGCTGTGACTTATCTTATTGTGATAAAGATGTTAGTTGTATAGAGTTCTGATTTTATCTTTTTGAGTCATCATCATTAACACAAATAGCTTAGATTTAAAGATTAGGTCTTTGAGAAAAGTTCTGGAAGGGACACACATTTTCCATGACATTTTTCACTTCAAAATAATACTTCAGTGATATTCCTCGGTCGTTATACTCACCAAGATAATCCTTATTATTTGCTTATACTTTTACATTTTCCTATTCAAGGGCAAAGCGCGTATTTATAAAAGCAAACAAAAATTAGGTCAAGTCTGAAAGAAAGTGTTTAAAAAAAGAATTCTAATAAAAAATGAAAATGATGGTGTCATCCGTTCTATCATTCTTTAGATTATTGCTGTCGCTGCTTGAATTCTGAGTTCCCATCCTGCTGTATTAGTTATAGGCCATGCCTAAGGGAAATTTTGCTCACTTAATAGAATTTTCTAGGCTCAATGATGTATTATGCCTCCATCAACAATGATACGTCTAGCAAACATGTATTTTTTCCCTCTCATTCTCTTCTGCTATTTTTTTTTGAAACTTGGAGTTTTATCCAATGTGAAATTTACCTACATGCTGTCACTTGTCCCTGCTTAGGTCTCTGGACACAACTGAATCTGAGGAATCCTAGCTCATAGCTATCATGTAGGGGTTGCTTTTTTCTTTTTCCCTTTTTCTTTTCTTTTCTTTCTTTCTTTTTTTTTTCAGAAAATGCTGTGTGGGGAACAATGCATAGAGTACTTTTTAAAGGTACACAGAAGAATTTGGCTATTGATGAAACTTTTGGTCCATAGTTAATTGGGTTTACATAGAAACTCATCTTTGCTTTAATTCCACCAGATCCAGAGTTCAGTTTGGGTTTGCACATTATAAGTAGAGTCTATATAGGCAGAGAATACATATCCTTTAATAATATTACAACAAGCTCTATGAACAAATTTCAATAACCTCTATTTGTTCTTTTTATGATCCTCTCCCTTGACTAACTACTTGCCCTTTTGAGTTGTTACCTAGAAATGGGGGGTTTTCTGCAAGACAAAGAATTTAAGGTTCCCTAGGCAGACTTGATGCTGAGATTCACTTTCCCCATGACCTGACCCCAGTGGTTGTAAGCTTTTGCTAGTTACACCATGACCTGCCCCAAGGAACGTGGCTGCTCCTTTAAAAGCCCCATAGTCTCTTTTAGCCAGAGACATGGATTAGAGGCAGCTTCTCCCATTCTCCCAATAAGGCTTCTGTCATTTAAAAAAAGTCCTTTGTTCTTGGCAATCCTTACTGACCTAGTAAGTGGGTCTTTGTGCAATAAGCAACTGGACCTGTTACAGACTTACCAGGTTCATTGCTGCTGTTCAAGGGGAAGCAGATACACTGAGACAGCAGGGGTCACAGCAGAGAGAGAGTTTAGTATTGCAGGCTCCATACAAGGAGATGGGAGGGAATTCTCAAATCTGCCTCCCAGAGAATTTGGGAGAAAGGATTTTTAAAGATAGTTTGGCGGGCAGAGGGCAATTGGGTCTGCTAATTGGCTAGGTTCAGGGAAAAACCAAAGGGGTGTTGACATTGTCTTCTTTGCTGAGTCAGTTATTGAGCAGAGGGTCACAAGGCCATTTGAGCCAGTTCCTTAGTATGGGCCACTGGGTTTGGGTGGGTCAACTCTTCCGCTGCAATATGGGGGTTGGAAGACATCTCAAAAACTAGCCTCAGCATTCACAGGGTGGTGTTATCTATGGGAGCAATGAGGAAAGCTAAGAATCTTCATGACCATCAACGATACGACATGTAAGTAGTAAGCAAACATAGAAATGCAAGCTAGGGAACAATGGACGGTTTATTTTTGTCAAAAATTTGAAGGCTATAAAAACCTGGCAAATGGATGCCACGGTGTTTATATTTAAATCATGTCTCTTAATAACCCATTTAACTTATTATTAAATAATTAAACTTATTCTCAAATAACAATTAAATGTGTAATTATTAACTAATTAGAATAGAAAATTAGTTATGTCATATAAATAATTATAATTCAAATTTCTAGTGTATGATTTTCAGTTCTCCTCTTTGAGGTTAAAAATTGGCAGAGAAAAAGCATTGGTGAGATTATTAGGAAAGAGTACGAAAAAAAGCAATCTCACTCCGTGTTGAAGTGCTTCTACAATAGAACTTTGAAACCGTGATACAGACCTTCAGAAAGGCAGTGTCTGGGGACAGGATGATGTTCATGACCAGGCATCTTATTTGAGTGGCTCTTATGTCTGTACTGAGTTACATAAACAAGTGAATGCCCAAGGGAACCATTCAAGAGAATTTTGGATTTGTTTTAACTGCTAGACTAGAAGGAGAGTAAAAAGCCCACAAGTTCACCTAGTGAAGTCAATTATTGCTACTGCTAGTGTCAAAAAACTGAAATGAGAAACACTTATTTAGAAAAAATTGAAGTTACAGTGAATGAAGTGGATAAATCTGCAAATCTCTCCACATCAGTCCATTGAAGATCTCATGATTAAGCTACCGTTTCCCAACCAAATGAAAACCACTGAGCACACCCTTCATCAAACCACCCTAGGGCTTGGTCTGCAAATTCCCAGTTTCATATAGCACTGCTCTTTAGTTTCAATAAACAAATACTTCTACAGCAATGGCCAGGAGGGGAAAAATGGCTCGCTTTCAAACCTGAGGGGATGTTAGCTCTACTTGTGGAGTGAACTCCACTGGGGTGCGGCAAGGGAGGCTCTGCTCAGAGTCCCAGGGATCTGGCTTACAAACACTGAGACCATTGTCTTTAGAGGCAACAAAAGGGGTTGTTGAAAAACCAAGCTTTTATATAAAGCCAAAAATCTGTGCTTGTCATTTTGTGTTTATTTGGCATTCAAATATGGCAGTCATTCTCAGCTCTTGCTGCTGTTTATGTTTAAAGGAAGACCCACAGCCACAGAATGGGAGCCAGCTTTTAATATCTCACTGTTAAAAAAACCCCAAACCAAAAAAATCCCTGTATCATTTTTACTCGTGTGTCCTTTGGCTTCCCGTCTGAACTTGTGAGCCTGGGGAGCTGATGGCAGAGTGACAGAGCAGAAGGCTCCTTAACACCAGCGCCTGGAGCCCTCCTGCACAGTTATTTCATAGCCAGCTCCACGTTTGTATTTACTTGGAGGAGGGGGACAACATTCCTTTGCCATTGGGTCAGACAGTTTTGTGCTCTTATATATTTTCTTTTGTGGTTCTAGATGGGTAGTTTCTGTCAAATCACAGCGACATGGGCAGGGACGAGTGTGTAATTGTGGAGTTTATTTCAGCTTCTTGGTCGGCAGTTACATTGGCCTTTGGCTTATGGGAAACAAAACGTAAGTGGTCGAGGAACTGCAGCAATTATGTAACCTTTGCCCTCACTGGCTTGAGGAATGAGAACTGGCAGGCAGGGGAGGAGGATGAAGTGATGCTGGTAACCCAGAATGGGCAAAGGTCACTGCACTGTTAATTGGTGTCTGCAGTGCAGACCCATTTTTCTATGGTGATCAATTTAGGAACAATATCATTCACTGAAATGAATCAATGCCCTTGCCTTCTTAAAAGAGGTGAAGGGAATTGATCATAGCAAGTTCCTTGAACAATTAGTGAAGATAAGGATACAAACTGCTGGAACTGATGTGTGTGATAACAATACCTTATATTTGAATGGTGAATTATATTTCTTCACTTACATTATTATAAACTACTGAGTGATTATACTTATATTTCACTGCATTGCTTTTTTTGATTATCATAATAAATCTGTAAATAACTTAAAATAAACATCTGTGCTCTCCATGAGAAATTTGTTGGCAATAAGAAGTTAAGGCATTTGCCTAGGATCAAGTAAGCCAGACTTCAATGCAGATATCTTCATGCGAAGTGCTACCTTATTTTTCAATATATCATCTGACTTTTTGGAATGTTGTCACATGGCCACAAATTCAATAGTTGAAATACAATAAAATGATTATGCACCATCCAGTGAAAAGTCTCTGTGGCATATCCCTTTTTTTTAATGCATCCAGTTCTGACCTGAAAAAATAAACACTGGGGAAGAGTCATTACTGCTTCTAGTGGGTCCCAGCAATGGCAAGAGTGGGTTCCTTTTTATTTTTTTATTCCCTCGACCTATAAAACTGGTTTTTACTTGATTTCAGTGGTCTGTCATATAACTCTCTTTTGAATTTGCTCAGGGCAAAGTCTCTCTTGTTTATCAAACCTTAACTTTGAAGGAGTTTCACTTCATTAAACCACTATTTTGTAGATTACAACTAAATCTAAATGCCATCTCATTCCTTCCTTATTATAACAGTTCATAATACTGAGTCTTAGTCAAAAAAGGTTGTTGGAGTCCCTGAAAAACTAAGCCACTAAGAAAATTCTTTCTTGACCAAATTTCTGAACATCCAATGAAAGCCGATGAGCAGAAAGTAACTACAGGATCCTATGAAATCCCAACCTGCCAAGTAGATGCCTGAGGTATAACTTATACTACGAATCTGGTGGACTGCATTGGTCCATGAAGAACCTGGTGGCTCCTTACAACTCAACAGCATAATAGCTGAGCATCATGACTGAAAATGTTTCTCTTTGCAATTTTATTTCCCTAACTACCTTTACCAATGGACATTTTGTGGAATGTTGGATATAAATATTTAAAAGACTCAGTAAAACTCTAGCTATGAGCACTTCCTGCTTCCAACCTTTAGTTTGATTTCCAGGAAGAATATAGAGTCACCCATCTCAACTCTGGCTTTCATGCCTTTACTAGGCACTCAAGGCTCCCTGGGGGTAGGAATGCCAGGGCAGGATTTAGCCAGACTATAATCTTTGTCCTGCAGTCTGACATCACTTGTAAACTCTGCCAAAATTCCTTTGGAAACAGATGTTCCTAAAGAAGGAATGGTAATCATTTATCCCCTTATGTTTGTTTAGTACATGCTGATTCACAGAAAATACAAGGATTGAGGATATGATTAGGAACAATTCATTAGGGATATGTATTTTTTTTGAGAGAACAAATGTGATTATTCCAAAATATTTTTTCCTCCTACTCAGCTTTCCCATCTACTCATAATCAGGAAGGAATAGTCGCATACATGTATATGCCCTCCTACTGCCCAGCACAGTGGGTGGATCCTGTGTCAATCTGTGAAGGAGGAATTTACAGATCCTAGTGAGATTTTCTTTTCTTCTTTTCTCACTTTATTTTATTTCAAAATATCATGGGGGTACAAGTGGTTTTGGGTATATGGATTGCATTTTCAATGTTTGAGTTGGGCTGCAAGTGTACCCATCACCCAGATGGAGTTTATTGTGCCAGTTTCACCCATCTCCTCCTTTCCCTTCCCTCTGCTTATTTCCACTGAGTTTTACTTACCTCTGTGCACTTGTTCATCAGTTAGTTCCAATTTAAGAGTGAGTACATGTGGTGTTTGGTTTTCCATTCACTTAGGATATTAGTCTCCATTTCTGTCCAAATTGTAATAAAAGGCACAAATTCATCCTTTTTATGCCTAAGCAGTATTCCTTGGTATGCATATACTACATTTTGTTAATCCACTCATGATTTGGTGGGCACTTGGGTTAATTCCATATCTTTGCAATTTTGAATTGTGCTGCGATAAACATTTAAGTGCAGGTGTCTTTTCAATAAAATAACTTCCTTTCCTTGGGCTAGATATCTAATAGTGGAATTGCTGGATCAAATGATATGTCTACTTTCAGTTCTTTGAGGAATCTCCATACCATTTTCCATGGAGGTTGTACTGACTTGTAGTCCTACCAACAGTGTATAACTATTCCTTTTTTTCTGTATTCACATCAGAATCTATTGTTTTTGAATGCTCTAATAAAAGCCATTCTATCTAGGGTGAGTTGAGATCGCATTGTGGTTTTAATTTGCATTTTCCCGTTGATTAGTGATACTTAGCATTTTTTCATATGTTTATTGGTTATTTGTGTATCTTCTTTTGAAAAGCTTCAGTTAATGTCTTTGCCTATTTTTTAAATGAAGTTGTTTGTTCTTTTCTTGATTTGCTGGAGTGCTTTGTAGATTCTGGTTATTAGTTCTTTATCAGATGTATAACTTGCGAGTATTTTCTTTCATTCTGTAGGTTGTCTATTTGCTCTGTTGATTATTTCCTTAGCAATGCAGAAGCTTTCTAATTTAATCAAGTCTCATTTATTCATTCTTGCTATTGCTGTGATTGCCCTTGGGATCTTTTTCATAAATTCTTTGCCTAGACCAATACCTAGTAGAGTTTTTCCCCACATTTTCTTCTAGAATCTTTATGGTTTCATGCCTCACATTTAAGTGCTTTATCCATCTTGAATTAATTTTTGTGAGTCATGAGAGATATAGATCCTACTTCAATTTTCTGCATGTGCCTATCCAATTTTCCCAGCACCATTTATTTAATAGGACTTATTTTTCCAGTTTATGTTGTTGTTTGCTTTGTCGAAGATCAGTTGGCTCTATGTGGATGGTTTTATATCCAGGTTTTTTGTTCTGTACTGTTGGTCTATGCCTTTATTTTTATGTTAATTCCATGCTGTTTTGGTTATGAAAGACTTATAATATAGTTTCAAGTCTGGTAAGGTGATACCTTTAGTTTTCTTTTCTTTTTTCTTTCTTTTTTTTTTTTTTGCTTAATATTGCTTTGGCTCTTAAGGCTCTTTTCTGATTCCATATGAAATATAGAATTATTTTTTCTAGTTCTGTGATATGTGATGTTTGTCTATTGGTGGAGATTGCATTGAATCTACAAATCACTTTAGGTAGAATGAACATTTAACAATGTTAATTCTACAGATCCTAGTAATATTTTCTGATCATTGCTCTAACATCCCAATATAACCTTCAAGCCTTCTTCCTTGTGATTGGTAAATTATCTCTTTCACACAAAAAGTGGAATTATAACATAAAACTCCCAAAGTGGTAGTTTTATTGATATCTTACTTATAAACATGAAAACTTCTGAGTTTTGTATAATGGCTGTGACTACAATGGCTTTTGGCTACTATAATGAGTAAATATATATATAGATATACATATCAGAAAAATACTGCTTCTGATATAAAAATATCAAGGACATTAATTTTTTATGTTTGCGTTCAAGAAATACACTCTCTATAGAACATAAGCTGAGTAAAACCGATATGAAACTTATTTATGCTGATATAAATTTCCACCTAAAAATTCTTTATTGGCAGTTACCATTGAACTGAAAGCATTTTCAGTTGAATTTCCATCTGAATGAGTTATCAGCTACAGGGTAAGGCTGAAAGTTCATTCAAAGGTGAACTCTTTAGGTAACTGCTGAAGCAGCTTACCCAGGATGTTAAGGGGACTTTTTCTATAATTTGTGGTGTGCTCTATAGTTATTGTATTATTAGGATTTGCTTATTATAGATTTAAAATCTTGAATTATTAAAAAACCTAGAAAGAAATTATGTTAGAAGAAATTTCCTCCAGAAATTGCAGGATGGGAGCATTCTACAATGCAGTATATAAATCTCACTGTATGTTAGCAGGCACTTCCCCAGAAATATCAAGGTGATATTCTATTTTGCTTAATTGAGAATAGAAATAGTTACAACATTTGTTAGTCTTTGATTCAATAAACAAAAGAATCTCTAAGGGCCAGATTGTATGTTCCCTTCTTAGAGTCCAACTTCTTATATTTCTTTCCAGATTCTGTTTCAATGTCCCATTGAGATTACTACAGGTGACTATGGGCACAGAACAAAGCAATGCTTGGTAAAACACGACTGATTCTTAGCCCGGTTTGTCCAAACTCCTGCGTGAAGAATTTGATTCTGTTCCTAGATGAACTAAATGATGTCCTACTTTCAAAGAAAATGGGAGGGCAGGTTAATGACCTGTTCAAACTTTTTGAGACATCCTCAAGAACGTCTTAACAAAAAAAACTCAATAAAGTCAATATCAGTCATGTCAAAATTCAACTTGACTTTATAGGACTTTCTTTATCATCTAGATGTTTTAAAAGCTCTAACCCACAGGTTATTTCATTTTAGAAACCCCAGATTGAATGCTCAGGTGTTCTCATTTCAGATACCCTGAAGTAAATTCTGCAGGTAAAGTATTTTCACAGGATATCAGAATGAAGTACTCATAAAAATTAAGTTTTTGATTAAAGAAGATAGATTCATGGTAGAATAAACCTTTTCTGTTTTCAAAACATTCCATTCTTCATGATGCAGAATTCAACTGAGAATTGTCCTAGCTCTGCTGCCAGGTATTTTTGCAACCTAGAGATTAGAATATAATTCAATGTCTCTATTTCTCAGAACAAGCATCTCTTCTACCTACATTTAGAGCACATGGGTTTCCTCATCAACCTCCCACTTTGAGGGCTAACCAGAGTCTATTCCAAATAGACTTTCCTCTATTCCAAACCTTCCATGAAAAATCCTCTAACCACTGAAAATTTAAAAGAGTAGCCTGTGTCCTCCTAATTTTTTTTTTTTTAATTTCTTCCATAGTTTTTGCTCAATCACTTAGCACCAACCATTGGGTTAGGTCAGGGTTTTTCAACCCTTTTTTAATTCATGGTCCCCTTGAATCTATAGTTAAACTTCTGTGACTTGTTTATGTTGATCAAAAAATTATTATTATGTTGATCAAAAAAAGTGTACAAAGGAATGTACCTACTGTGCTTTGAACTTCTTTTGAAAATAAGTTAATTAATGATCTTAAATAATTTTGGGGGCACACCTAAGATCCTCTCATGGCATACTGTGCTTGATACCAATGTGCCATGGCAGACCAGTTAAAAATCATTGGATTGGGTGATGTTTCCAATAAGGACAGACCCTGCTATCCATGGGCTTGGGATCTGATAAGGCAAATAAATGAACAAAGCTTTTCTTCTTCATCAGGCCTGGCCAGGCTGGCCAATGCTATAGTCCTAGAAGAAATTCTGCTAGCTTTTCACAACTCACCTTCACAAACTTGCAATTTAGCATTATGCTAAATGGTCATGAAAAATGACTTTATGTTTTTTTAGAAAAAAAGTTGAAAACTGTTCCTGACACAGCTCAGTGTTTATTATATAAAGGAAGACCTGCATAATACAGTCCACCCTCCATAGTCACAGGTTCTGTACTCTTGGATTCGACCAACTGCTGATTGAAACTTTTGGGAAAAAAATAACAAAACCCCAATAGACACACAAATTTAAAAAATACAGCACAATTATTTATATTGTATTAGGTATAGTAAGTAATCTAGAAAGGACTTAAATTATATGGCAGACATGTATAGGTTATATGCAAATACTATGCTATTTTATATAAGAGACTTGAGCACATGTGGATTCTAGTCTCTGCAGGGGCTGAGGGAGAGCCCTGGAACCAATCCTTGGTGGACACTGAGAATGGACTATGTATGCCTTTAAAGAGTTCATGGCTGGAAAAACAGCAGTCTCTGCAGTTGAACCAGTATGCTTCCTTGTGGTGGACAGTGAGAGCCAGGAAGCCAAGAGAAGTGTGCAGTTTCAGTATCTTTCCTTAGCCTTGGTTTATTTTTTTTATAAAATAATACTTTCCTTTGTATCCTGTTAACACATTTTAATCTTTCTCCATCAAGGATTGTCTTTGCAATAGAGGGGAAATATTTCTCTTTTTTCATATATTAACTCCCCCATGCACAGCATTCTTTTTCTATTTAAGACTATAAAGGATTTTGTTTTTCAGAGGACCATTGTTCCCAAATTGGCTATGAACCAGAGAAAAGATTCTTTTTCTAAGCTCATCTCATGATCTACATCCATATCGGCCCTCTTGATCGTTACTTTTACCAATGAAGTCTTACCGGAGTTTTTAGGAGTGGTCAGTAGTAAGTGTACATCACAGCATTGTTGCAGAGCCTGCCATTTTTGTAAAAAGCTTGGTACTAAAAAAAACTCTTTGTACCTTTTCCTAGCCTCCTAGGTTCCCTTTACTAGTGCAAATAATGTTTAGAACAAAAATTCTCAAACTTAATTTGGGTTGCTAGGGAAACTACAAGACAGCAGCAGGAATTAAACCAAAGCCAAGAAACTGAGCATAGCTCCTTGGGTAAATCTAAATCTTGGTTGATACCATATCTAGTGGGGGCCTGCTAAAGTTTACTTAGCACATGTTGTAAACAACCATTGTGAAGAATAAGTGCATTTATTGAGCACCTAGTATTTTTCCTGGTATCTGAAATTTGGGAGGAAAGAATAAAAGAAAGAGAGAGGAAGAAGGGGAAGAGGAAGAGAAGAAAGGAGAGAGAGTATATAGATTTTTGACCTCAAGATGCTTATAAATTTATAGCAGAAAGGCAACAAATATATGAGCATTCCAGAGTTTATATACTTACTTGGCCCTGCTCAGTGGTCTAATTACCAAATGTTTGCCTCAAAATCACCCTTAAAATTTACAATATAGCTGAAGAGACATTTATTTTATTGTTATTATAGAATGAAAAAGCAAGACATTTAGGAAAGTGGGGGCAGTATTTAGCATGCTTTCCAGAAGGGATGAATATATGCAAATTCTTTCAAGTGGAAGAGTAATTAAACCTCATAAAAACTCATCTCCTATTTATTTAAGTCAAATAGCTCAAATTTACCAACCACTTTACAAATGTTCCATGTGTAATTCTTACAACTTTGAAGGCAGACACGTTACTTTTAAACTAAGGTGACCAGATTTTAACATTGGTAAAGTGGGGGGTGGGGGGCTGAGGGGGTGGGGGACGGGGCCTGACAACAATGCAAACTTTGATAAGCAGTTCTTGATAATCAGTTCTCAACAATTATTTGTTATTATTAAAATTTAACATTATAAAATTAATGAAAATAATATAAAACTCATATCCTGGCGAAATAGCCACATGGCAGCCGAAAACCATATATTCCCTTCTAGTTCTCCCGTGTTCCCTAGCTTGTTGTGCATTCTTTCCAAAAATTGGGGCTTTTTTAAAATGCTGCAGGGTGCAGGACAAATTGTTAAATATCGGACTGTCCCACCAAAAGCGGGACGTCTGGTTACCTTACTCTGGGAGGGGGGCCTACTTGTTTGTTCCAGACAGTTTGTCTCCTTTTGAGCTAATTGTCATTGCCTAGAAGCATGGGAGGGAGCCAGTCTCCTTCTGATACCTTGCCCAGGAGGGGAGTAGGGAGTTTATAGTAGCCTCTTCATTTCCAAATGAAGTTACATTAACCTCTTCATTCCCAAATGAAGTTACATTAACCTTTTCAGCAGCTGAAAACCATATATTCCCTTCCCATTCTCCCTCTGTTCCCTAGCTTGTCATGCATTCTTTCCAAAAATCAGGACTTTTTTAAAACACAGTGGGTCGCAGGACAAATTGTTAAAAATTGGGACTGTCCTGCCAAAAGTGGGACGTTTGGTCACCATATTTTAAACTCTAATACTTCAAAATGTACTTTTGTGTTTGTTTTGGAATATAAACAAAATATAGATGGATTAAAATAAAATTTTAAAAATATTTTAAAAATAGATTAAAATATTTTAAAAATATTTCAAAAGTTTTCACCTAATTGCTCTGAATACTTTAAAGTATTCCCCACTATCTTTTCCTTAAAAGAATTAAAATTACACTTATATAGTGTATAAAGTCTTCATTCTCCCCAAATTCCCTTTATCAGAAACAGCTAATTCTACCTCCTTTTTTTTTTTTTTTTTTTTTTTGCTTATTCTTTTGGTCTTTTGCTATGTGTGGTATCACTAAATAATGTCTTTATTTTTGTTTCATAAATATCGGGCATTGTCTATTGACTTCCCATTATGGAGGATGAGAAGCTAGCCCTCCCTTCCACCACATACACATAGCCCTATCATCCATCTTCTCAATGAAGTTATATGTGATTTTGGTCGGTTAACATCCTGTTTTTGCATTATTATTTCTTGTATGGCATTTAGAGCTGAGATTCAAAGCTGAGCTATGTGTTCTACCATGAAGTCTGACTATTAAGTTCAAGAACTCATCCTAGAAAAAGTGCTATATACCTCATTGCTGAATATCCCTATGATCACCTTCAAAGTACTTTCCTTGGGAAGCTATGTATCAATACCAGTGCCTAGTCCACCCTTCAAAGCAATTTTGGAACTTTTATTCTGGAATGGCCATCAGAGCTGTTGTCATATGGCATACAAAAATATGCAACAAACAATTATGAATGCCATTCAGCAAGACACTGCCATACATCAACACAAACACAGCTGTGAGACCCTGATATACCAAGGTTATGGAACCTTACTGAGTTGTTTGAACAGTGCTATCAATGTAAGTACACAGTGGCAAGTTTACGAACTAAATTGTCAGATTTCATAGGAGGACAGTGTAACTGTCCATGAAAGTGGTTCCATGGTGATATCTGAACCATGATGAGGGCCCAAACCAGAAAGTATAAAACAGGACCCCATACCATTGCCAGAGCCCTTTTGGCCCTGGCAAGAGTGCCCATTTGTTGTCTGTGGCAAATGTATCTTCCTCTATAATACTATTTCTTGCTCTTGCTCTATAAACCTTTCTCTTCTTCAATAAGCTTTCTCACTTATTTTCATTCAAGTGCTTTGGTTTGGTGCATCTGGCCATTCTTCAACTGAGAATGCAGACAATTGCTTGAACTCTGACACTTCTAGCCAATTATCTAGAATATATCTTTTAGAAGCATCATGCCAAGCCCTGCTTTTATAGCTGGTCAATCAGAACTGTGGGCAGCCACTGAGGCTTGTGACTGGCATCTGAGATAATGGCAGTTTTGCAGAGGACTTAGCTCTTCATCTATGGAGTCTGCTCTGGGTAGTTAGTGTCAGAATTAAATTGTGGTACACGCCCTCGGGTGGAAATGGGACATATTACATTTTGATTTGTGATATCACTGTTTATTGCCTACATAATTTAAAAGACACACATAAAATTAATTGTAAATCTGTGATATTTGTCACACAACATATAAAGATGAGGACAGGTGCACGTAAATGAACATTTGCCCCACTTCTCAAGTCAGTTACACTAGAGTGTATGGAAGAGCTCTTCTGCCTAGAGCAGGCACACCTGTGTGTATACCTTCTTCCTTATCCCTTGGTCTACCTCAGTGGTTCTCAACCTTTCTAATGCCATAATGTATTTCTGGTCTACCTGCTTAAGTCACTGATCATAAGGAAAGGTGTTTGCCAAGGAAAAGAATTCCAAGGAAAGCAAAAGTAAGCTTCTCTTTGAGGTCTAGAGCAGAGAACTGGTCTAATAAGCCCTATTCAGTATTCTCAGGGTGTAGCTATTTCCAAGTTCAAGCAGTTCAGCCATAAAATGGCCTCCAGAAAATAATGGCATGCTGGAGAGACCATTTGCCTAGGGCCATTTATGTTCCAACAAATGTTTTTGCCTAAGACTCATTCTTAGCAGTACTCCTTTGTGGGGTTGGGGGAGGGCACAGTCAGGGGACTGGAAAGTGAAGGAGCCAGCCTCGGGTGTTATTTAGCTTTGTTTAAACCCTGAGCCAGCAGAATCAGAGCTGGAGAAAGTACATGGCCTGCATTACCACTCTACATGCTCTGTTCTCTCTATTCTGGAACCGATGAGCATTTGAAAATGCAGAACAAAAAATTGTCATTATTTAACTTGACCCACAGGACCACAATATTTTTATTAAGTTCTTTTTAATATAAAGCAATCACACACATTTCAATGCCCTGTGGCTTAACAATGCTACTGAGAATTTCTATGGGCAAAGAGAGAATTCTTTGTTTACTGAAGGCAAAGAAAATTCTCATTGTCAAGGTGATGACTGTATAATATTAGTGAACTTAAAACCACTGAGCTGTACACTTACAAATTGCTAAGACAATAAATTTTGTTTTATGTGTATTTTACCACAATAAAGAAATTATGAGGAAAAAAATGAATTATATACTCATGCAAACATACACAAATATACATCTATCAAAAGTTACATTAAAATGCTAACAATTAGTTGTTGTCTCTGGGAGAGGGGATCATGGGTAATTTTTACTTTCATTTTAAACTTTTGTGCACGTCTCAAATTTTGTGCAATAAAATGAATTGAATTCAACATTAAAAAAAAAAAAAGAAAATTCTCATTGTTAGACAAGCCTCCAGAAGGGCTGCTGACTCAAGTATCCTTATTACCAAATCAAAGGGATGGTCACCTCCCAAATGCTCCTTATCTATTCTCCTATCTACTCTAAACAATTATTATAAGGCATTTGGAAAAAATACAATAACTTGGGGACAATAATAAAAATACCATCCATAATCCCACGATTTAGATTGCTAATCTTTTGGTGTGTATTTTTCTGGGTATTTTTTTTTTTTTATGCATTGTCACTCAAATATTTACAAAATTGTCATCATTCTAATTTTTTTGTAATCTGATTTTATTTGGGTTGATGTATGTAAATATGTTCCATCAATCTATGTATCTCAGTATCATGATTTTTATGGGTTCTTAATCTTGCATCCTACCATATCATGCTATAAATAGCTTAAATGCTCCCATAGGTAGTATAAATGCCCACTTCAGCTATTTCTATATATTTTTTATTATTATAGACAAGGCTACATGACCATCATTGTGTATGTATCTTTGAAGTTTTAAATGGGAAGTGGTCCTACCAGAAGGGCAGAATCCTTAGTGCCCATGGTGCCTAGAGAACCTCTTTCCAGGGCTCTTGGTCGGCAGCCTATGTGCTCTGCTGGCCTGGTGAATGTGAAACATTCCAGCTTCTCCTCAACCAACTTGGTCTTGTCCCAACTTGCAAATCTGCCCTTTTGGAGTCACTAGACTCATGGAGTCCTGTTTCTGCGTAATTCCTTGTACCATGGAGACTGGCCTCACCTATGGAAATGAAAGTGTCTTTGATAGAATCCTAAATCCAGTCCTCCTGGTAGAGGTTTAGCTGCTACAATGTTACCTGAGTGGCCCAGACCAAATGGGCTTCTATCATGTTCATGCCCTTAGACTTGGCTATATCTTTATTTGCTGTATAAAGGGATCCCAAAGGCCAGGGGTAGATTATTGTACCTGCTTTACCAGTAACAGGATCCTCCGAATTGTCTCATTTGAAAGAGCTCTGTAGCTTTACACATCAAAATATGGTCCTCAGACCAGTATCAGTGTCACCTAGGAACTTAGTTAAAATGTAGATCTCAGGCATCATCCTGGATATATTAAATCAAAATTTTATAATTCAAGAAGTACTGTTATCCTTGCTTCAAAAGCACCTCTGGCTTCTTGTTGCATGCCGTGAGGACCCACATGAATCTACTCCTAAAGAGCTAGGGGGAAAAATGGCCCTGGGCCAATGCTTCTTAAAATTTAATGTGCACAAAAAGCACCTAAGGATCTTGACAAAATACAGATTCTGATTCAGTAGGTCTAGGTTGAAGTTTAAAATTCTGAATTTGTAACTAGATCCAGGGTGATGCTAATTCTGCTGGTCCCCGGACCATATTTTGAGTAGCAAAGGAAGAGCCTTAAAATCGATCTGTGTATAAATATCACCCATAAAGATACTGTAAAGATTCCCTGACTCTACTCTAGACCTGCTAAATCAGAATTAATCAACTCTGCAGGTGACATTTATAATTTAATAGAATTGGGAAATATGGAGATAAGGAAATTGGAGCTAAATGTGGCCCTAAGAGATGAATGGAGGAGTCACTGAAATGCAGCTGAGAGCAACGTGGGCAGGAACCTCTGTACACATCCTGGCCTTTCACTTTCCACGGTCAGTGGAATGTGTGAGTTTCCTCTCGTGATTATCACAGGTCAGGATATGCCCTTGTAACTGATGGAGAGTTTCTTAATTTCTCTCTTTCTCTCACTTCTTCAGTGTTTACAGAAGGGTTTTTTAACCTTTTTTAAATTCCCTGGTGCATTTGAACCTATAGTTAAACTTCCACGGCACACTTAAATTATGTTCATCAAAAAACAAGAGGAAAACAAAATATTTACTGTGCCTTGCACTTCTTTTGAAAATAATTTTATCAGTGATCTTTAAAAATTTTTGCAGCATACCTCAGATGCTCTCACAGCACACCAGTGTGCCGTGGCACACCTGTGGAAAATCACTGGTTTACAGCGTTTTCATTGAGTTCCTATTAATCCCAGACTGTGAGCATAGACTTCTAGCTCCATTCCATAAAGTCTGACCATTCATGAAGTATACAACCAGACCTGCAAGTTCTGCTTCCTGTAAAGGAATCAGCTCCTTGAGGATGAAAGCAGCCAACCCCCATTGCATAGAAATCATAGAGGTTCTTAGAGGAGAAATGAGAATGGTAGGAATGATTATCACTATGAATTCATCATTTTTTCTCACCTGTGTGTGCAAGATTTAGGTATGTGTGCATGTATTTTAAACAGCTTTATTGAAGGATAATTGGAATATCATAAACTGAACATACTTTAATGTATATAATTTGATAAATTTGGACATATGCAAATACACTTGAAATCATCACCAGCTCCCATTAGGGAGCTGAAAATTCCTTCCTTCCTTCCCTCCCTCCCTCCCTCCTTTCTTTCTTTCTTCTTTTTTTCGACAGAGTCTCACTATGCCACCCTCAGTAGAGGGCCATAGTGTCACAGCTCAAAGCAACCTCAAACTTTTGGGCTTAAGCGATTCTCTTGCCTCAGACTCTGGAGCAGGTGGGACTACAGGTGCTCACCACAATGCCCGGCTATTTTTTGGCTGGAATTGTTCTTGTTTAGCAGGCCCGGGCCAGGCTCGAACCCACCACCCTCCATATATGTGGCTGGCACCGTACTCACTGAGCTACAGACGCCGAGGCATGAATCTTCATTTTCAGAAGGTTCTCTTGTATCATGGGAACATCAAAGTCAGTTACCCATAAAATAAACTTGTATAGTTTTAAAGCATTAAACATTAATAAACTTGTAAAGTTTTATAGCATTAAAATAAACTTGTATAGTTTTTCTCTTATTAATTTGCTTTATTGTGAGTTGATTTTCCAGGGAACCTTCCTAGGGCAAAGGGGAAGTTTTCTCTTAGTCCCAAGAACTCCATGTTGCTTTAGGAAAGATTCACTGAAACGAAGGAATAAAACATGCAAGGTGTAGTGTTTTTAAAAACATTTTTTAATGAAGAAATAATTCCATTCCAAAATATAGACACACAATTAAATAGTTTAATCACTTCAAAATATAACATGTCCCCAGGAGGTTCCAATGCGCGCGCACACACACACACACACACACAAAACAATACTTAACAGCAATACAAAAAAACCCATACAATAGTAGTTTTGTTACAATACCAATGAATATCGTGAGATTTTTAGTGTCTCTGGATTGGTTATTTCAAATGGTGTCAAATTGCAGTAGTCATAATTAAAAATGTCTTAAGTAGTTTCAAGATGTAACGCTTCTGACTTTTTGTTTCTCTCTTTTTGGTTCAAAAGTAAAAATGCCCTTTCTTCTGAGGACACTGGAGTTCTTTTACGTGGCTCCTTGTGTGGAATCGAACCAAGGTCACTACTGCAACCAAAGGTTGCCGAATTTACAAGATCTATCTATAGTTAACAGCCAAGAACTAAGAAGGGTGGACAAAGATGATCAAAATAAAAGCAGACATCAGTGCTCAATTTTGATGGATGCAACAATTCGGCTCATGCATATAAGAAAATACATAGTATATCACAACAAAGGCCACATACTCTTAATGCATCAGTTCACATTACTACTTACAAATGAACCTTCCCTGCCTTATAGGAGATCATTCAAGAATCCATTTTTCACAATCTCCAGCACCTCTCCCTCTGACCAACCAAACTTACCCCGACTTCCGTCCTGACCAACCACAACTGATTCTTGAACCCCATGCAGTAGATTTGACTTTCTTCCCTTTCTCCATTAACACAGTGCTGTGGGGGAGGGTTGGCTGTGTTAGACCAGTGCTCATTAAGAAGCCATCAGCTCCAAAGGAGATGGACGTGCAATTCATTGTGGAACAAGAAAGAAACAACCCCCATAAGATATAGTTGTATCTAATGGACGGGACAGGTGACACCTGCTGGGTTTTCCCTTAGAACGGGCCCCAAAAGTAAATTTGGAGAGCCAAGGAAAGAAATCCACCAAGAACCACAAAGCCCCAAAACAACACACGCCATTTTGTCTCGGATACAGGACAGGGGTGCTTGAGTCTGGTCTCAGTACGGACGTGGAGCTAAGAGAAAGAAAAGGTGGCTGGTTAGTCAGAAATTGGTCATGGGCGGCAGTTTCCAGAGTCCTTGCAATGGCTTTGTATGATGGCATCGACAACCAGGTGACGGCCTTGGTTGGCAATGAAGCTATGACAAGGGGGAAGGTTATCAGCAGAGCAGGTCAAACCTTACACAAATGTTTTGATGTAGACACAGAAAGAGACAACACCTGTCAGCTCAGTCCAGTCAGTGGCTGAGAGCCACATGCAGGGTCTGAGTTCAAGAACCACCTGGCTATGATTTCGAGCTGACAGCAATGCAGGGAACTGGATGTAGTGGTTTTCAGTACTGAGTATGAGGCACCAGTGGCCACCTGCTCCATCTAGAGAGGTATGGCTTCACAGAGGATGGGCAGTGGAAAGAGATGAACATTAAGACACACCAACAAAACCCGCAATAAAATCCATCTGTGCAAAGATATCCGAGAACTGTGCAGTTGCGCCACTTTGGTGTCAGCCTGTGCTCAGGGACATTGGTCAGGCGGGTTCTCTGGAGGGAAGTATGATTGAGTACATCAAGGGATAGGATGGGCTCCTTACTTGTGCCAATCAAGTATTTTACTATCTCAAGGCAAGCAACTTTGTTCCAAAGGGCATCTAAAGAGATGGGTTCTGACCAAATGCGGACATACAAACATCTTACAGCCCTCCTCAAAGGGAGCTCGATGACGTTTGCACTCAGCTGGGCACCCACCAACTACAGACTAGCCATGAGGATGGGAAAAGGTTTTCGCCAGCTTTGGAAGCAAAATTAAATTGCTGAAGCTTTGGGGTTGACGCAGAACCTTTTTTCCTCATTCTGAATAAGGCCTTTACAGAGACTTCATTATACAACTTTATTCTAAAGTAATGGTTAATCTTTAGCATGCATCAGAACGCCGATTCAAACATAGATTACTGAGTCCAACCCCCAGAGCTTCAGATTCAGTAGATCTGGGTGGGGGCCTGAGAATTCTCAGCTCTAAGACCTTCACAGGTGATGCTGATGCTGCTAGTCCAGGGAACACGCTTTGAGAACCACTGTTCTCAAATGACGTTCTCTTCTATCTTTTAAAGGAGAAAAAGAGGAATTCCATAGACATTGCTAATTTCAGTGTGTCTAACGTATCCAATATGTTGCAAGCTTTTTATTTTCATTCAATTATTAAACAAGTAGAAGATGACATTTTTCATTTCTCCCAGGGTCCCTAAGGGAAGTCTTTCCCTGTCCCTGAAGAGGGCTGTCATAAAGGACCACCACAGAGTCTTTTATGCTCTTGTCTTTGACAGTTCTTTTGCACTTCAGCTTTTCACCGAGTGCAAAATCCCAACTCAGCTTAGAAGAGCCTATCTCCTTTCACGTGACCGCAGAAGGCTGCATGCAGAATGCCAGGTGGCCGGCTAAGGCAATACACATTCAGAAATAAAAGGAGAGCAGACATTTGAAAGCGCACTTGAAGCCTGTACATTTAAAGCTGAAGGCCTCCAAACCACCTGATGGGGGAACGTGGGAATGAGCAGTGCTGTGAGAGACGTGCTTCCTAAAGCCACAGCGAGACAAACAAGACCAAGAAAGAGCAGAGATAACTTCAGTCCATTGGGGGATCGTATGGCACCTGTGGTTTATAAACAGCTTTAGTAACAAGTATTTCAAAACATAGTTCACAGTTTTTAAGAAGATCTGTGCTGATTTTAAAAACTAGAGTCTATATAATTTGAATGTTGTCTTTTTTGAATATGATATCTACTTGGAAAAAATATTTACACTAAATTATATGGCTGATTTATTAGAGTCTCTTGAAAGAAAACAACCCCAAGTGGAAAAGAAGCCCCAAGGAATGGATTATTCCTGGTGCGTTTGGTCCAAGTCACTGCTCATAGAGACTTGGACGCGACCGCTGACTGTGCAGGTCGAGGGCCCTTGTTGACTTCTGGGCTCTGAGTTTTGTGCACTCAGGAACCAAATCCTTGGGAGTCTGTGAATCACTTCAAGTGGTTGTTTTTTTTCCAATTGCCGTGGAACAAAAAATGTACAGTGTATAATAAACTGTTTTGCTAAAATTTCAAAGAATCCAGAAATCAAAGTTCTAGCTACAAACAGCATTAATATTGTCATTGTAAACTGAACAGAGTCGATACCGTGTGCAAAGGGTTTAAAATGCTTGTTAATAATACTGCCATCGTGTGTAACAGCAGCACAGGGTTCCAGCCTGTTTGTTTTTTTCTTTCTAACCAGGGATGAGTCATGTTACAGAAGATGTAGCTGATAAGTTAGCTTTGAACAGAAGTCTTTTTTTTTTCTTTTCTTTCTCAAAACACACACCTACAAACTACATATCTTAGAACAGAAAATTAGCTGCACTATAGTCATCAGAACACATCTTTAGGGGTAGGGGTCTGTCAGGAGCTGCTGCGTGGGGTGGTTCCTCTCTCCGGTGACACTGCTGCCAGGTGGCTGTCTTCCTCCTCTGTGTGGGCACAAGGCTCTCCATCATCACCAGCTTTCATGTTATTGTCATCATCTGTCTGACTATAGCTTGCCTGGGAATAAGGAATGTGTAATTTTTTTTAAAGAGGAAAGTTGTTTCTAAATTAGGGTTATGAAGCTTAGGGTCCCCCCATTTCCCCAACACACACAGTGCACACTCACACTCACTCCACTCCCTTCCTGGGACAATCAGCAATGAATGTCCTAGGACACTGTTTGCTATTACACCTGTGAAGGAGAGGACAAGGAGTCCTCCTCCTTGAGTCTCTTTCTTAATGGAGGGTTAAAGCAACACAAATAGGAGTATGTGTGCTGTCTTTTGGACAAGGAGACAAAATCACTATCAGAATGTCTTGTTGATTTAAAAAAAAAAAATCCATCCACTTTTTTTTGAGAATCCAGTCCTCCAATGTGTGAAGTTAGGCTACGACTGGCCAAGGAGAGTGGTGTGCTATGTGGCTCAAGAATGGGAAAGGGCCAAATTCAAGATGTGAGTTGTGCCAAAACGGAGTCTTGGAGGGCCCCAGGGTGAGTATCATTGTATATACTGCTTCTGCGAAACTGGCTAGTTGAAAAGAAATAAACTAGGCTTTACTCTATCACTCTTTTTGAGTACTTTATTGATATGTGTGTATTTACTTTGATAAATATGTATTTCTTTTCAAAGAGGCCTCAAGCTCCCTTGGAGCAGAGGATGCGTCTTCTATTGTCTCTGTCACCCACCTTCTGCCTCTTACCCAGGTAGGACTCTGCCTTGGTGGACGGCTAACTCAGGTGAAGCTGATGAATTTGGTCTCAGGACCCTTGGATACTTTGGGACAATTCTGATCTTGCAGCACAGTCAGAAAGTCCAAACAAAATAAAACCACTTTTAAAATGTAAAATTTCAACTGTATGTCTTGTCTACATGAAGAAAAATTAAGGAAGGACAGAATTAGCTGCAAAGATGAAAAGGCACTAGCTTTTGCAGGGTTCCATCCAGTTTAAAATAAATTTTGACTAATTGGTTTGTTGACAGTCAGGTTCACATTCAGGGTCTTGTGGAACTTGAGCTAGGTAGGGTGCAGGATGCAGTAACAGCGGAGAGCAAAACTGTTAAATTTTTCATTGTCAAATTTGCAATAAAAGCTTTAAAAAATGGCCTAAGAACTTTCAGATTACTGAAATTTTTGGCTTTTAGACCTAAGAATCAATTGCCCCTTTTTTAATCTGGGTTCATGTCAAGGCCATTTTATTAGGATTTTTCAAAAAATATTTTTCCATGAAACTAGCTACTGATGTTTAAATAGTGTGTAACGCAAAAATAATCAAATTGCTGGAGAGAAAAAGAAAACGAAGGCTACTGAAGGAAGAGGGCTAGTCCTTTGGGGCTAGGTTTGTTTTAATTAGAGTGAACATTTTCAGAAATAGCTCATGGGAATTTTTTCACTCTGCTCATAATGAATCAGGAGAGCATGTGGTGTCGTATTCTCAAATCCGAGGGAGGTGGTGGGTAAGACCCTCACAGCTCATGAGGGATCTATCATCATAGCAATTATGGCATGATTTTTACTTGCTTCATTTTAACCTCAGGACTGAGACAAGATGTCAGTAGTGTTTGAACTGCCGTATATTCTGTACTAATTGATATGTCATGTAAGAGCTATCTATCTCTTTCTCGAATCAGCAACAGAGTGGATAGAGTACTGTCACTGCCCTATAGATGTACATAGGCTACCACGGCTGGGAGACTGTGTAGCCGATGTGGATGAGAGTCTTTGGGTGATACAGCCAGAATCCTGGGAGAGGCGTATTAGCTTTGAACTACAAGGAGGGACATCTAAATGTTCATAACTGGAGCTGGAGACAACAGTTAGATGTCTGGGACAGGGACGCCCAAAGTATCAAATCATTGCATACAGCTGAGTCTTAGCCTTATTTATACAGGAGAGAGAACAAGTCATTCCCAGTCCCGGTAGTTCCTATGCACTTAAGTAAACACTACCGCAGCTGCCAGGGACTGAACGGTTGTAAAGCATAAGCATGGGCCAGGCATCTGTGTGTATGTTCTTAATAATTGATGGCATGTCTGCCCCTACGCCAGCCCTTTCAAAGCTATATCCCTGCGAGCACAACTCTTTAATGAGGCAAGTGTTATTCTATATGGCGTGCAGAGGAAGCTGAGGCTAATACAGGTTTAATACTTGGCTTGAAATTACCTTGCTCGGATTTGTTGAAACCTGTATTTGAAATCAGGTTAATTATAGTCTGCAGCTTAAGCTTCAGACCACTGCTCTCAAATGACCCTGCCAGTCAAGTTCTATTCTCTTTCCATTAAGAAATTACTGAGGATTTCCCACATATTTTGGTGGATCCTTGGAGTGGGATCACATGTCATGTAAATGGTATTTTAAATTAATTTATATCCTGCTAAATTTTGCAATGGATTTCAATCAGCTATTTCAAAAATAGAAGTCTCCCAATTTTTTCCTCTGTTTGGGTTCTCTTGAATGACACACAATTTCGCTTTGACGTGTGAAGGTATGCACATTTGATCTTTTGCACCCCAAGGAGATCATGACTAAAAAGCTGGCTCGTGGCTAGAGGTGCTGAGCAAGCTTGGACTTTTCCTTCTCTGGGAGGAGAGAGGCTGAAACTCTGACACTGTTACGGGTTGGTGATATGGCTGTATGAGCTTCACAGCCACCCAGTTTTCTAGGTCTCTCTGCTGTTACAGAAGTTTCTGTGCCAATTTTCCTAATGAAGAGAATAAAAAGTCAATTCCCAAGGATGTCTGGCAAATCTCTGCTGAATTATAATGAAACACTCCACAGACTGAGATGATTCTTTGATATCAGCAAGGGAAGGAGGATCTTTCATCACACAGACGGAGACGACTAAGAGGAAGTGATTGTGAATCGAGGTTACAAGTTACCAGAATTCAGTGAACAGTGTCCATTTTCCTCCTAAAGAAGAGGGTACTTACTTGAGAGGAGAGTGATAAAAGGATATTGCATTCAACCTTGCAAGCTGACCTGTGGGTGACAAAGGACACAAACAAGAAAAGTGACATGTAAAGTCTGTGATGCTGTCAAGCTGGTGTATTATTTGCCTGGAAGCCATGCACAGAGACAGAGTGTTCAGTGAATGAAAGAAGCGTTCCGATCCATCCACCAGCCAAGGGCTCACAGAGCACTCAAGGGCAATCACGTCAACGTTCTCCAGGGCCCGTGTCTTGAGAGGGGACTCACAGACCCTTCTCTGCTCTTTCCCTTGAAGTCACAGAGCACGGAAAAGAAAGGAGAGAGAGAAGGAGCTAAAGGACTTTGAGTTTTATCAGAAATGGCAAAAACTCCAATCGGATCTTAAGTCATAGAACTTCCCTTCATTTTACTCATGTAAGGTTGAATGACTAATTCATTAAAACAAACAAAAATCTAATGTTTTATACAGAAAGGTGAAAGACTACCTCCCTTAACAAAATAAAAATAAGAAGAACCTCTGGAATTTTTGCTACCGAAATCCAGAAACTGATGTGAGCTCGAAAACAGGTATCTCCCATAGCATGAGCCCCAGAACACTGAATATCTAGCCACACCCCCCACCCCTCTATGCAGGAGAACCAAAGGGGACCTGTAGGACGTAATCCCTTGGAGTTCCCCAAAATGTCCTGGCAGCTTTGTTTTCTCCTGCAAATGAGCTGCAGACAGCCCAGGGAAGGAGCATTCTCCTTGGGCTTGCAATCAGGTGACTTTGTTTCTGTAGCATAGTGAATGGATCTCCAGGTATGATCCCCTCTGTCCTCCCCCCCACCTTTGTTAAGACTAGACCAATATTTTTAGTCACTTTTGAAAATATGGTCATTAAGCTGAAAAGGCTAATGGAATATTCCAAGGGGC
>NW_003852407.1:16826399-16830833 GCF_000181295.1 Otolemur garnettii
GCCACCTTAGGTGTATGTGGCTGGCACCTTAGCCGCTTGAGCCACAGGCACTGAGCCGGGAAAAACATTTCAAATCTTAATCTATAAACATACAAGAACTAGGAGATAATTTATTATCTCGGCTTCTCTTTTCTTCACTATCAGAGTAAGAGAGGGCACTGTGGCCCCAAGAATATGAAGAAAGCATGTATGTCAGTGGGACAGAAAGTCTGGCAGGATAAAAGAACCCCCTGGGGCCTGGGGAACAGCAGATCTCAACCAGGTAGGGCATCTCTGAATGCTCCAAACCCCAACAGGACACCTGTGGTTTAAATGACCAAGGAACATACTGGAAAGACAAACAAAGCATAGGACAATCGCCATGGGGAAAATGCATCCCCTTAGGGTGAGTTACTGATTACATTTATTCCCAGCTGAAGGTGTTATGTTCAGTGACTTCTCAGAGAGGTTACTATACTACAGCACTTCTGAAACTGTTCCTCCACAACTCGCTGAGCTCAGGGGTCAGTGCATCTCGCCATGAGACTTGTCACTCTCCTATTTACTTATATCTGGCATGAGGTGGGCAAGGAGAGGGGCTGAGGACAAACAGTTCCAGGGAGGAGGTAAAGTTATGCTTACTCAATTTCCTTATGCCTTGTTCTTTATATTTATTTTTTTAAAAAAAGTATGAGAAAGAAAGCATCTTTCTTAATGATCCTGAAGGAGTTTGGACTGTTAGTTATTAAGTTTTTGCGAACACCTGGGCTCTTGCCACCTTCCAGATTGGAATTTATGAGTGCTGAGCGACAGCTGTAAGACATAGTCAACATTTTTACCATCTAGAATATAAGGACTAAGGAGGGCAATCAGAATAATCTGGAATCGATTGTGGAGGGAAGGTCAAGGCACGGATTGTGAGCGTCCTGTAAAAGACCCAGGCTACCTACCGTACCTGGTAAGCTTCATCCTGCAGCTTCTGCTTCAGGTATTCCTCCATCTTGAGCTCGTTCTCCAGCTGCCGGACAGAGTCATTTTCATAACTCTCGTCCTCAGGCCTCACATAGGGATCCCCATCTTCTGTAACCCTGAGAATAAATTACAGATGGAGTTTTGGAACACGTCATAAAGAGAAGTAGGTGTGGCATTTATGTGTCAACTGCATGGTTTTCTGTTGCTGTTTCTAAGACAGGGTCTGCACTGTTGCCATCATAGCTCACAGCAACCTCACACTCCTGAGCTGGGCTCGAAGGATCCCCCTATCTCAGCCTCCTGCGGAGCTGGGACTACAGGCATGAGCTACCATGCCCAGCTAATTTTTCTGATTTTTGTAGGGATAAGGTCTCATTCTTGATCAGGCTGGCCTTGAACTCCTGACTTCAAGTGATCCTCCCACCTTGGCCCTCCAGAGTGTTAGGATCACAGGCATGAGCCACTGTGCCCGGCCAAGCTGAAGTTTTGCTGGCACATTTATATTCTCTTCTCTGAGTCTCTTTCAAGTCTTCTTTAATCTAGGGGAAAACTTTGAAATGTTTTTGGAGGTTGGAGCAATACACGATCAAGGTATTTTCAATTATGATGTTTTTTGGCAGTCTGGTGATCATCGATTATCTTTTTTATTTTTTATTTTTTTAGGGTGTATAGGTATGGATTGGCCCTTTAAATGTTCTATAATCTTAAAAAAGGCCGAGATCTTTTGAGGAAATATAAAGTTTTCCCAGGCCAAGGGCTTTTTTTGTCTTTTTTCAAAAATGGAACCCAGGAACACGTTTTCTAAGGAGAGTGAGCCCTCTAGTGAGATGATGTTTAAGGACATTTGTTCATAATTTCATCCTCTTTGTATTACACACACAGACATGTGAGCGTGTGCACAGCCAAACACACACACTCATGCTTTATTTTTATTTTTTATTTTTTCATGCTTTATTTTTAAAGTGGAATCAAATCTTAAAATATCGGCTAGTTGAGTCCAGGAGGGTTAATATTTTAGCCCATAGCTGTTGACCTTAAAAATTTATACTAGCTTTAAATCTGAAAAAATTCATGGAAATCGATAAAATTCTACTATGAAAAAAATAGATAAGAACGACTTCATTCACTGACGTGGGACTCTCTTACCTCCATCTATTCATCCTAGAATATGGAAAGCTCTTTGTGGGGCTGACCTTAAGTTCACTACCTAAATCATAGGACTAAAATATTCTGAGGCTACAATACAGTACATTGTTAAACAGCCCAAATATTAAAATATCCCCTAAAATGAAAAGAGTGGTCAAGGAAAAGTTTCTGGGGCTGCAAGTTCAATGCTGTTCATGTTTATTTATATCTGTACAACATGTTCTTGTTATTTTTGGAGACTTGAGGGCCAGCCTAAATGGGTCTATGAGGCTTCTTTGAACTTTCCCTCTCCAGCTCTTGGAGGGTTCATACTGCTACTCAGCACACCAGGGCCAACAGATCAGGGTTCCTTCAATAATCTTGGGTCTTAGGACTGGGTCAAGAACATTTTAACTAACCACCATGTTAATGCTTAGTAAGAAAAAGTCAAATAGATATGTATTCGCCAGACAAAACAGATGACGATTAACTCACTCTTTGGAGTAACAAACAAATCTGACAATTCTAAATTATAGAGGAAAGGATGAGAAAGAAAGCTATCATAAAAAGCAGCGGCCTACTGCCATTTTAAGTTATGTTATGACTGTTTTGTTTTGATCTTACACTCTCCTGCTTCCCAGCTGGCTCTCCAGCCACATCTCTTTCTAATTCTTCATTATTACTGATCTTTTACTCACTCTTTGGGTTGTGAGCCAAAACACCAGAACAGCCTCTGGTTAGTTTCTTCTTTGAGTCTTTAAAACAGCCAGTTTATTTTTATAGACTGGTCTGAAGTACTTTGCACATTAAGCGACATGGGCCTTCTGGGGTATTTTTAGTGCTCAGCAATCCCCTTTCCCAGCGTGTGGTGGCCTTTGACCCTGATTCCTGCAGCACCTGGAGCTCCTAACAGCCCATTTTCTTCACTGTCTTCCTTTTCTCCTTTTCCCTCCCATGCTGGGCTCTGTTGGTCTTTCCCCGCTTTGCCTTTGTGTCTCAGCTTTGGTTTTCTCTGCTAACTACTTTGAGCTGACCCAGGGTCACAGAAAGTCTAGTGGGGATGGAGCTCATTCTGCTGGTTTCTGCAAGCCACAGAAGCCTCACTGGGTGAAAACTTTTGCCAGTAAGTTTTTCAAGGGTCTAAAATGAATTTCCTTGTATGTGCTTGTGCTTATTTGATACTGTTTACACCAGTTCTGAACAGAAAAGCTTTCCAGCATCATAGAGTTTTCTAAGTGCAAATAGAGTTTGACAGGTAGGATGATTTATCTCTTCCACTAGTCTATTAGGGTGGGAACAGTCTTTTCATACCATTTTGTATAGAACTAGCACAGCGCCTTGGGCGAACCAGGCTCTCAATAAGCACTGTTTGGTCAGGTTATCCCTACTCCAGGAAATTGTAAGGGGGAAAAGTCACAAAGCCAAATTTAAAGGTAGCACCCTTCTCCCTCCTTTGGCAGGAAAAGGTACTGCAACCTCTCTTTTCAAAATAAAAAAAACTAAGCACCCATGTTTTTACTTTCTTACTACTCCCTATAGATTGTTCTGTTATTTTCACTGAGGAAACGCCTCCGGGGGAAGATACTCACGCGCTCCCACGCAGGGCGCTTGTGGCAGCTCCGCTGTGAATGTACCCCGGTTTTCGGGCATGGATTTGCGCTAGAAACGCCTTTTCAGAGGTTGGCGAGGGAACCAGATCCTCGAATTGAGTCCGTGCAAATTCAGAATCCACATTGCTCTCCGTTTCACTGCCCCCCTCTAGTAAATACAAATCAAGAAAGAACGACTTGTTAGATTTTTTTATAACCCGCAAATAAGGGACTAGGCTTAACAAATCAACCTGCTGTGTGGTATAAAACATTAACCTGCTAGTGAACATTAGTCAAATAAATATTTTATTTTCAAAATAAGAATTGATAGTGACATGAATTATCATAAAATCATTTGGTATATAGCATTTTCTTTTTTATCTAATAAAAGTTACGAGGATTTTTTTTTTGTCTAAGTAACTGACTTAACTCATTAAAACTTCTACTTTCCCCCTCTATAAAATCTTCATTAAAATTGTTGCTGCTTTTATTGTTACTCTAATTTAGAAAATGTGAACCTAAAATGTTACTTTCACTTAAAACTACAAAGAGTTATAAGAGTATAAATTAATAGTACTTAACACTCCCATCAGAAGGATAACTTTTTAACTTATCATTTGTAAGTACAATCAGGATGTATTAACTATTGTCATTTTATCCTATTTGGTAATCTTAATCTAAAACAGCAGGTACACTTTTCAAAAACTTTAATTCTTCTTAGAGAGGTTTAAGAAATTTAAATCCAGGACTTTTTTTTTTTTTTTTTTTT
>NW_003852407.1:16831043-16897582 GCF_000181295.1 Otolemur garnettii
TGCCTTAGCCACTTGACCCACAGGCGCCGAGCCCAGGATTTTTTCAATACTGAAATTTTATTTCTTACAATTGTTATAATCTCAACTCTAAGATCATAGTCCTGCTAGATAAATATCTTGTCTGCTTTAAGATGGAGACGTATTAGTGACTGGTAAGGTATTTATTTGCATTATTCATGCTACTAAAAATTTAAGAGTTCTTTGTAATACGAAGAGGATAAAGAGTCTCTCGAATTTTTATGCTAGTTATTTGCTGGGCAGATCCTTTTCAGAGATATTTTGCAGGTAAATTTCAGTTCAGCCTCATTGAAATGATTAGGTAACAGAGTCCAAATAGGTACATACAACATTTGGCTCTACAAAATAACATTAGCACCATGTTTTAGATCCCCATATGAGTTAACAGTGGCTATCTTGGGATTCTTGAATTATAGGTCATTTTCATATTTTTCTTTATTCTTGTCTGCATTTTTCAAACTTTTTGCATTGAGCATGTACCAACAGTCTTCTGATAAGCAAAATATAAACATGGCTAAAAACTTTGAACATTCCAGCAAAACATGACATAGATGTTTACAATATCTTTTTATATCTGACAATGAGTAGCTCTCCAAGACAGGTTCTCAGCACTTAAGGGTCTCTCTTCCCAACGAGCAGATGAACCAGACAGGATCAGGGACTCACCAGAATTCAGCTCTTTCACGAGAGAAGACATGGTGTTTGTGATGGAATCTGCTGCCACCAGCAAATCATTCCTTAAATTTCTTCTTGAACCTTTAGAGAAGAAGAAATAATCATTAACAAAATCAAAGCTCCTCCCCTTCCATTAATAACCTAAAGCAAGGAAACTTCTAAGACCTTTCCTTTTCAGAAATGCTCTGGTTCATTTACTAAAAAATAAAAAAAAAATACACTTATGGGACAGGCTTCTTATACACGGTGTCCATAAAGTTTAAGTTTAAATTGCACACAAGATTTATGGACACGCTGCATAAGAAGACAAGGTTGCTGGGTGTGGTGGCTCATACCTGTAATCCAACCAATTTGAGAGGCTAAGGCAGGCGGATTGCTTGACCTTAGGAGTTCAAGACCAGCCTGAGCAAGAGCAACTAAAAATAGAAAAACTAGCCAAGTGTTGTGATGAACACCTGTAGTTCCAGCTATGTGGGAGGCTGTGGAAAGAGGATTGTTTGAGACCACAAGTTGGAGGTTGCTGTGAGTTATGATGACATGGCAATCTACTAGGGTGACAAAGTAAGACTGTTTCAAAAAGAAAAAAACATGGTTAATAATGGAGATGCATATAATTTATTGTCTAAATTAGAACAATTTTGAAAGTGAAGGGGAGAAGTATTAATAATAAGCCTGGGGAACCTAAGACAAACTGGAATAGTCCCAGAAAAAGCATGTGTGGTCACCCTTCCTAAGAATAATCACATAGATGACAAGTCTGCTTTTGCCAGGAGAACTGTGCTTTCCTAGCTGATGTTTCTGTTGTAGCCATTACCGAGTAGCTGAGCACATTGGATTCTGGTCTCTATCAGCATGGGCTCTGTTGGGGCTCTCAGAGCTCCTCCTACCAGCATAAGTACCTCATGGGAATGGGAACCCATCTCAGAGCGAGAGAAAGGGGTGAGGATCCTTGTTGCTTCTGCTTAAACATGGACAGATGCACATCTAATACTCTGAGTTGGAACTTAGATTATATGTCTTTGTGGCAGATAAAGATCATTATTTTATTTCAGGCATACTAAGGAGTGAATGAATGAATATGTGTGAGCTGGTCTGGGATAGGAAGGGTATAGAAAGCTAATAATCATAGTGTCTTTGGAAAAAAGGGTTCAAGATTCCAAACCCGTGACTTACAAATGAACTTAGGTAGCATGACATAAACTCTTTAAGAACTAGGGGCTGCTGATAGGCCACAAGGCATTCTGTCATTTCTCAGAAAGTAATAGCAAATAAAATACGAAATACATTAAATTAAAAAAATCAAAGTAGCTAGTGAAAAGGTTATAGTAGACGGTATAGTTTCTAATATTTGGAAATATACTGTAAATTTCTTTAAAATAGGATTCAGAACTGCAGCCACCAACCTGTGGCCATTGATGATACAGCTGTGGGTGAGCAAGAGAGAGACAGTGAAACTTCATCTGTATTTACAGCCGCTCCTCATCACTCACATTACCACCCCAGCTCCACTTCTGTCCAATAGGTGGCAGCATTAGATTCTCATAGTAGTGCAAATCCTACTGTAGTCTGTGCATGTGAAGGATCCAGGCTGTGCCCTCCTTCAGAGAATCTAGTGCCTGATGATCTGAGATGAGGATGTAATGCACTTGCGTCATCTCAAAACTAACCCCCTGCCCTCTCCATGGAAAAGTTTTCTTTCATGAAACCAGTTCCTGGTGCTAAAAACATTGGGGACCCCTGTCCTAGAATCTCCACAGGTGGCTCTGATGACTCTCAACCACTCAACACACCTTGGCAACGTCTTTGACAGCTAAAAGCACACCACAATAAAAAGTAAAGCCACTTACTTTGTGCAAACGCCTCTTGTACATCTCCCCCTACCCCTGTGAGAGAGTCCTGTGGTGTGTGCGCTGGGGTGGAGCAGGTGGATGCTGACCGGATAGGCATGGGAATTGGCCTGCTGATGGTGTGGCTGGGGGAGGAGCGGGGAGAGCCTGCCCCCTGGGTCTGGAGAGACAATGCAAGTCATTAATTTGCTTTCCCAAGAAAAGGCTATATGCCATCCCCCAATGCCTGAGTCAAATGTTAAGAACAGTGACAATAAAATTTTAAAGCAGGAGGAACTGCTAGGTAATTGAGGTGGTCATCCTAAACCTGACTTGCAGGTGCAGACAATTTAGGACTTTATGATATATAATCTGAGATCTGGGTTAAATATTGGAAACTAATCCTATTAGTATAGCACCATTTTACAATTCATGAGATGTGTACTCATATGATGAAGCTATTGTTAATTGCAGAGAGTTACAAGTTGTGTATGCTTTCTCCTTGGAGGAAGTTCTCCATAGAATAAAAAGACATTAAGGGGAAAGTTTTAAATAAAAAACTAGAAGACTATTTGAGGTTGATGCTTCCTAAATTTTCAACCTCTTTGTTGTGGCATCATCTTTAGGGGATAAGTCATAGTTTAACTCATGTCAGATGATATTATATGCATTAAGTCTCAAATTAAGAATTACATAAGGTGTAAATATGTTATTCTGATTTCATAGCAAAAGCTGATTGTGTCAAATTACTCTGTGGCTTAGGAATTGAAATGGGGAAGAGGAAAAAGAAATCTCGGCTTGTAATGTTTGGCTACTGTTTTCTGCAGAAAATGTCCTTCTCTTTGCCTATGAAACGGCAGTGGTTTAGCAGGACAGTAAGAATAGTAGGCTTTAAAAAATGAGGAAAGGAAAAAGTGAGGAACAAGGAAAAGCCACTTATCTTTGCACTATATTTCTCTGCATGAAACCATTTTGAGATTGTGACACCCTGAATTTTAAGGCTTTGTTTTTACAGTAAGGTCCCTTGGAAATGTTCTCCCTGTTTTAATGATTAGTCGACAAAGGAGGTCAGTCATGCATGCTAAGGAAATGCAAAGAGACCCTCAAGTGCATACACAATGATTAGGTATTCACATCAATTCCATCCTGTTGGGTCTGACCACTAAAGTGAGACTGCTTTTCCAGCAAGGCCCAGAGATTCAGCATCAACCCAGTCAAACCCCTAGCTGTGTGGCACCAAAGCAGTGCTCTGGAGTATTCAACTGAGATCTTAGCTCTGGGCTCAGCAGCTTGCAGTTAAAACACACAATATCAATCCTGTAAAATTCCATGCTGTTAGCTCTCCAGGACTCAGCATCACACATAATTGTCAAAGCCATAAATGGAGAAAAACCCAGAATTTAAAACAAAGCAGAACAGAACAGAACACAGAAAATAACTCCTGGGGTGCCCCATAGGCTGAGGATTCCATTCTTTCACTCTCCACAGTACCTTGTAATGATCTGTCCAGGCCCAAGGAAGAGAACTTTGCCCGGATGCGATGCATTCAGCCTGCTTCCCCCAGCCTGCTCAAGGAGGGGTCTGGTTTTTGCCAGCAGGCATTGGCAGCTTAGCCCTATTACCTTGAAACCTGGTGCTTCTGAGCTACCACTGCACCCCCCCAGTCTCCCATGTAAATAACTTCACTTATGTGTTGTGCTTTATGATGGTGAAATGGATTTCCTGTACATTCTTATTGGTTTTCTCCAAGTTACTACGATGTAGGCATCAGTCTAAAGGTGCAGTTGTGGATCCCAGTGCTCAGAGAGCTGAAAGGAACTGCTTTATCAGGGGATGGAGCCCGAGTGGCAGGTTGGTGTCTGGATCCTGAGGCTCTGAGTGCCCTGGGCCACAGGAACCATGATGGCCATGGCTGGTGGAGAGTCCCTCAGAGGAGACAGATGTTGGTCAGGTGCTGTGCACTTACCCCTGGCCACCCCTTCTGTGCATCCTGTTCAAGGCAGAGCCCTCAGCAGGGCTCCTGGGCCTTTCTTATTTGTCCTCTTTACCAAAGAAGCAGTCACCAGAGGGAGGGGGGACAGGAGATGGGAAGGTGGACAGAGCAGTTGCAAGAAGTGGGCTCTTCTTGGCTATCAATGTGGGTTATCCTCTCAACTCTCAGAACCCAGGTCCTCCCGATGGTAAAAAGTTCACAGTAATAATTCAACTCTACTTTTCATGTATAATTCACAGTGTATGAAGCACTTCTATATATATTGTTGCATTTTCCTAATAGAGTAGTAGGAATGGTGATATCCTGTATCTGAACAGCGATTTGCAATCTGTAAAGCATTTTAACCCCAAATATGGTAGAATCTCTGTAAGCTGACCACCCAAGGGACTGTAAGAAACTAATTAACATACAGAGGTAGTCAACATAAGTAACTAGGCCTACCATACTATATATACAAGTGGTGCATGTCTAGTCTATGAAAGTAAGGTCAAGTTAAGGAGGTAGTCAATGTAGAGAGGTGGTCAACTATGGAGGTTATACCATACTCCACTTACTACTCCTAAAAACCATATGAGGTATTATTTTCCCATTTTATAGATTAGCAAACTGAGGCTCAGAGGAGATAACTGGCTTACCCAAGGTCTCTTAGAGCTATTCAATGGTGGAAATAAAATGAATCTTCAGCCTTTAGACTCCAAGCCCAGGGCTTTACCACACTGCTTCTTAGGATTGTGGGCACTGGGCACCATGACCAGCCATCACAGGCTTTTGTCTTCACCTCATTGAAACTTCACCTCATCGAAACATGAAACTTCAGCAGCCCAAAGGCTGAGAAGATGCAGGACACAGACCTGCTACTTTGTGGTGCTGGAGCAGCGTCCTAGGGCCTCCTGCTGGGCCAGGCAGTACTTTTTTGTTGCTGGGTCATGGGAAAGCTGTGGATGCTCAGGGTGGCGGGAGGGCCTTTGGGCTATTTACTGGTACAGAAATGCAGGCTCACAATATCTTGTCCGCAATTTGGAAATCCAAAAAGCTCTGACAAACACATGTCGTATCATAATGAGTTTGGTCCTAATGGATATGAAGCCATTGATAGGGAATCTGCCTCGTATTGCTTTTCAAAAACCTGAAAAAGTCCAAGTTCTGCAGCATATTTGGACCCAGTGATTTTAGATTTGGGGCCATGGACTGTATTTCAATATTTTATTGGCTGCACAGGGACTGCAGTGCACACCAGCCCTGCTTGCACCTGTTACACTGGCTCCCTTCCCTGGGGCAGCATTTGTGGGGAGAGGCAAACATCTGGCCCTTCCGTCTTCTCTGTGAACCTCTCCCCTGCTCCTCTGGCTCTGGGCTCTGCTGTGAACTTGTGTTTCTCTAAAGCAGCCCCAGCCCTACCTCTCCGTCCTTAGTGCCTCGTCTCCAGAGCCAACTTTTCCTGCTGCCTTTTTCAAAACTCCTATTAGTGGTTCTGTGTTAAGAGGAAAATAATTGACTGTTGTTATGTGTTAAGGGAAGAACAGTGGACTGAATCTAAATTACACCAATACGTGAAGGACTAATGGGCACCATCTCCCAAATGAAATCTCTAATTGGTGCAATTTCAAGCAGTTTGATTATGTGAAGAATTTAGGCAGAAGAGTCTAGGCTGAAGAAAACATTTGGCTCTATTTTTCCTGCAATTTGCAACTCTTCATTCACATCTAGTCTTAACCCAGACTTGTACGATAGGATCCTGATTTCCTAGGTGATAATGGCCCCATCTTAACTCTTTGTTGGGACACAGACTAGTTTGATGCATACTATCTCCTAGCACCTACCGTGAGGAAGGCCATTTCTGGCTTTCCTTTCTGGTAGAGCCACTGGGAAAGGACAGTTACTTCTTGGCATTGGGCAGATCAGTGGCAATATCACTAAGTCTCATTTTCAGGGGTGGTGGCCTCTTGCCTGGTCACGAAGCACAGGCATCTGCTAACAACTTCAGAAGAGTGAGAGGGAATAATCTCTGTGAACATCCTTGCCTGGAAATTACTCAGTGATTAATGGAGCTAAAGCTTAAGGGACAGTGGTCCATGCTGATCAATATATAGATCTAAAATTCCCCAGAAGAGAGTTGATTTATGGAAGAAGGAAAACATATATCACACTTGGCAAATTTAAAATAGCTCTCTTCCTCGAGAATAAATGAAAAATTAATTTCTACATGCCATCTTCAGGGCCTACTCAACCTGCTATTGTATCAATTTTTAAAAAGTCTGACAAGAATAATAAATTTTCTGATTTTTTTTTTCCCCCAGAAAGTATTTTGGTTTCTTCTCAACCCTAGAAATGAGGGCTGTTTCAAGGAAAGGCTCCAGTGTCTAACTGTTGAGCCAGCACACCCTGGTGAAGCAGTGGAGGTTATGCACTCCCCTCCCCTAGGCCTGTGGAATGGAGCCGTTAGATCTGGTCATGCCTCTTACACTTAGCAGCCTGAGCACAGTAAAACCGTGTTTAGCTGCATTCAACCCTATTTCTTACCCTTTATTCATAAACATTCATCAAACATTTACTAACATCCTTCCGACAATAATTTCCATAATTGGCCTTTTAAAAGAGATTGTTATGTAGAAAGTGTTGTGGAGACACAGAGGAGCTGATTAATTCTGGTCAGGCAGGAGGCATCATTTGACTTGGGTTTTAACAGTGCAGATTTCCAGGTAGAAAAGAGCACGTTTTAGGAGGAGAAGCATAGTGTGAGACGTAGGAAGTGTGAAGGGTAACGTGGACTTGGAAGGAAGGCCAGCGTGGCTCTACCAGCAGACTGGGTGCAGGGAGCAGAGAAATGGGAAGAGGGGAGCCAAGCTTGAGGGCCCCCAGTGTAGACTTTATCCTGATCTGGGGGGTCCTCTTCCAAGGTTTTTAAGCAGAGAAATAATTTTTCCTGCTTTAGAATTAATCAAATCAATTCTTAATTTAAAAAGGTGAGAGAGGGGAAGAGAGTCTGGGCGGGCACGTTTGGAACACGAGATCATCCCAGTCTTCATATTATAGTGATTATTTGAGAGGTAAATCGTCCCTCTCCCTCCTTTTTGACTGGCTCACTACCCCACAGAATACCCACCAGGCGGGATGAGCCAAGGGAGAGGAAGGAAAGCCAAACCCAAACTGGTAAAATTGGTCACTCTTGGCCTGGTGTATTTATAATGTGTTTGGAAGAAGTAAGAACCTGACGACTACAATTTCCTGAATCAATTAGATCTTTAAGTTATAAATAAAAGAATAGGGGCAGGAGATGGAATTTAGAATGATATTTGCCTTTGTTTTATTTCCCTATCAAATTAGAAAAATTACATCATTTAACATAATACCAGTGTAGAGACCCTATCCTTCCAAAGAATAACTTGATGCCAACATGTAGTTTTCTAAATGAATCCTCATTGTAAGTTTGAAAAAAAAAAAAAGCCCTGCAAATTAACGCTAACTTAATTTTGATCCTTTAAAATATGTACCTTGTACCAGTCACCCATCTTACACAAACACGTATATTATAAAGAAAACTTTCAGAAAAAGCCTTGGATGTTATATTGCACACTGAACAAAGTACCTTCTGCTTTCAGCCCTTCACTGAGTGGAGGGAGGGTGATTGATGGGACCACACCTATGGTTCATCTTACAAGGGTACATGTGAATCTTTCTAAATAGAGAATATAAATGTCTTAACGCCATGAAAGCTATGTTAACTAGTTTGATGAAAGTATTTCAAATTGTATATAAAACCAGCACACTGTACCCCATGACTAAATTAATGTACACAGCTATGATTTAATAAAAAATATAAAATAAAATACCTGCTCAAATGTGGGTGACAGCAACGCTGTACAGACAATGACATATCTAGGATTGTACCTGATGTTCCCAGAAATGGAAAAATGTAATCTGATTAGACTGGTACTGTCTAGTATCAGTTAAATAAGAATGACTCTTTTTTCGACTGCTAAAAGTAATCATAAGAGATCTGAATAAATGAAAAGTCCTATTGAAATTTCTTCCCTGAAAAAGACACTGTTAGTTAAGTGTGAGGAGGAAAACTTGACTGCGTGTGTGTGTATGTACACAAAATATGGGCCACGTTTGAAAAGTGTATGTCGTGCATATGTGTGTGCACATGTACACACATTCAGACTTCTACTTCACATCTATGTGGTATTTTCAGTAGTGCACTCACATCCATTATCCTTTCAAATCAATACAACAATCCCATGAGCCCTGTGATTACCTGTATGAAACAGATTACCAGGAAGTTAATCAACTTACTCAAGATTTACACTGGGGAGCCAAGAGCTGTGATTCAGGTCTAATGTCAGGAACCTTTCTCAGAAAATTATTATTGAGACCTTGCTTTCTGGACCCCAAGTCAGGATCCTTGGTTTTAGACTGGGTCATCAGATTTGGAATTGGAAGTGTACCAGAAACTCTGGAACGTGCTGTACTGCAATTACACCCCAGCTGCCTCGTTCTTAAGCTCTTTATGAGTGTTCTTTTCGTGGTTTCCTTCAAGAAATCGTAAAGATACACAAAGAAGAAAGAGGGTAGGATGACTTCAATTCAAGTTTTGTAAAAAAAATTTATTGCTTGTGATACCATAATCATACTATATTACAGGCACTACTTTTTTAAAATTCATGTTCTCTCCTCAAAGGGAATAAATTCATGCATTACCTCTAACAAGAAACAATGCTGAGTAGGGATTGTATATACCAGGATAATAAAATACTACATTGAACCGCACAGATTTATGATAAAGCAAGTAGAAATCACTAAATCAAGCACAATTGGTTGCGTGGGGGGTGTTTTAAGTTTGGTTTTACAAAAAGAAGGTCCCCACAGGGAAAAGGCTCATAAATAAAAACAGAATTTAGAAGCGTATGCCAGTCTAAAACCTCTAAATTCTCCCCTTAGATCATGTCAGACCACAAGCAGCCTATATATTTGCACAGGCATCTGTTTACGTCCTTGTAGAACTGCCTCTATAGGGTTAAGATTTAGGGGGTTCTGCCTCTCATGTTGATGGAAGGTCAGTAGAAGAAGCAGCCACATGAAATCTATGACTGCCTTTCCTCATTTTATTATTCAGTATTTCTTCTCTAAAGCTACGAGTGAAAAGTTTCTGTTAACATTTTACACCCACAGAAATTCTGTTCCCCCGAGAAGCGGTCTTTCCGTCCTGATTAAATAACTGGTGATGTTTGCCTTTATTGCTACCTTGGCAGAAAGCTCGCAGCAACACCCCTGCCCTTTATGATGAGCAGATTCGTATTTTTCTTTAGTTTTCTCTTGTTCGATTTCAATGTTACGAAGTTGCTTTTTATACCTTTTGTTGGAAGCTGCCTCAGGTCCTTTGTGAAAAGAGGCCTGAGCATAAAAGCAGATAAAGAAGTAATTGGGCAAATTCTCCCCATTGCCCAGATAGTGCCTAGCAGACAAATCTGGATGGTGGGGACCAACGCCCTCAGGTGCCTACGCTGATGAGCCCGGCTGGCCAACACCCAAGATGCAGAAGCTGCTGAGGGACTCCGGGGGGAGGAGCGGGAAGGGGGGAGGCAGGGTGCAGCGTTACAGGCACTGCCGTAGCTCGGCCCTGTGCACCCACCTGTGATGAACTTCCTGGGCTGCGGGAAACTTTTCAGAAACACGCTGCCCAGGAAATGGTAGGGAGGGGATGTCCAGAGGAAGTGGCTAAAGCAAGGCTGATGCGCCACAGGACCACTGTCTCTCTCTCCGCCAGGAGAAGAAAGGTTATATTTGAGTCTCATTTCCTTTTTTAAATGTACATGCTAAGTAACAGGGGGAGAAAAGAGGCCGTTTGCAAAGAGAAGTACCCCGAGAAAGGCATTTTTCTCTACCATGATCTAAGTGTATTGGCAGTACAATAGCAGTGGCCCATGTACGCATTGATGGGCAATTATACAGGCTGTAAATGTGGCGTGTCCTTCATGCAGAGGGACTGTCTCTTGTTAACATTTAACCATAGTAAAGTAATGTCTTTCACGAAATACAAAATAATGTAATACATTGTCTTTATTGTCTGACATTACAGATTGATTTTACACTTTCCTTTTTTTTACAGACCATGGGAATGAAGGGTAAAAATGTGTCCAGCAGTTTGCAAACATTCTTTGTTACACACAAACACACACAATGAATAATAGCAAAGAGCATACAGAAGAATTAAAAGATACGTTGAAATTGGACAGGCTGGGTTCTAATGGTTCCATGGAAATAATGTAAAACTTTGTAATAATGCCAGTGAATGGGATATATTGTCATACACAGCTTGGTACATGCACTTGAAATTAAAGCTGCTTTTTGTTTTTAATTTAATTTTTTTCCAGTATGCTGCTCCCTCTGCTGGCTCTGAACCTGACCACAGGTTCAGACACAGCTCCAGTTTAGACTATGGTGAATGTCGCAATGCCCCTATCTCCAGAAAAAGAAAAAAAAAAAAATCTATGTCATGACCTTCTGAACTCTCAGAGCAGAAGGGTTCTTGGTGATAAGAAAAAGGCTGAAAATTACCTATTCTTTAGAGGTTATTGTCAACCAACAGTATAAATTCAGCTTTAGAGAAAAAGCAAAAAGATGGGAAGTGAACAGTTACTGAGTACCGTCTTTCTCTCACAAAATTGAGCACATTTTGGTGAGCAGTGGGGAACAGGGCTTAATTATGTGAGGAAAAGAAATTTCATTGCCTGATTTTCATCAAAAGGGGTTTTACACCATTTCAGTAAAATGGAAAAGTGAACTGAATAGTCACAGCATGAGATGATACAGAGGTTAGCTTTTGAATGCTGTGGGTTTTGAGCTGAGACACACCTTAGGGTAGCTCTAGCGTCTGCGGTAGTTATCTTTCTATTAAGACAAGGATCTGATCAACAACCCTGACAAGCACAAGACTGGGATGAAACTTTTCTTCCTGGGGATCTGAAAAGTTTCCAACAAGTGACGATTTGTTCCCTCTTCTAAAAGATGTAATAGCTCTTCTTTTGGTGTCGATAGTAGTGATAGTTATAAAAAATGCTCAATTATATATCTCTTAATTCAAGCACTATGTTGAAAAGGAAGCAAATTAGTATAATTGTTTTTTCTCTTTCCAAACTGAAGCATGAACATACATTAGAGGCAAAAGCAATGAGAAAACAGCAGGTCGGCAGGCCCCTCCACTGTTAGTTAAGACCTGCAGTAGGGGACATAACTTACTCCCTGCTTCAGTTCTTCTTCCTACAGAAAGATTGAATCAATAACAGTTAGATTACCCAGGGTTCCAATACGAGCATGTACACAGCGTGAAGGAATGCATGACCGGGGAAATATCAACAGGGTTTGCTGCCAGTTTGGGCCTCTGCCACCTCAGTGACTATGGCTCCAAGTCTAGTCTTTGAGGCTACAGAATCATCTCTGTCCTCCATGGGAAGAGGTTCTTTCCAGCCATCTTTCAACATGATCTGTCTCTCCATCCTGGTGTTTGTACAGCTAGATACAACAAAGCCTGTGCTCAGCTGGGCTAGGCTGATACCAAGGTGGCTGGGTGAATAGACTCCTGTCCCATAGGGAAAGTGTCATCAGCATGGTGACAGAAGTTATAGAACATAGGGGGCAGCTTTCAAAGCGTCCTGTCATTCAGCGGTGGGATAAAGGAATTGAGTCCTCTTCATTTGGTGTGTTTGGAAAGGGAAGAATCAAGAGCTTTTCTGGGTTATTAAATGAGCTAACAGGCCAGAAACAGCAGCAGATTCTTCATGATCTATTCCTGCCTTGCCCAACATGGGTCAACCACCCCCAGAATTCTACATGTCATGTGTCTAATCTGCCAAAAAAGTAAATTTTGTTGAGTGAAGATAAAGCATTCCCAACCCTAACTGTGACCCAAGACAACGATGGTGGGAAAAGTTGACCAAGGACTAAAGCAGAGTGAGGAAAACAAAAGAAAGGCTAGAAAAGCAGAGTAGGTGTCAACAAACATTTGTTAAAAAGAAGTGAAATAAAAGCGGAAAGAGAGAGAAAGAAACAAGAAAAAGTAAAAGAAAGACAGATAAACAAAAGAAAGAGAGGACGTAAGAACAGACAAAATAAAAACAGCAAGTGATGGTGTGTCAGGGATGTGGGGGGCCCTCAAGGGAGCTGCCCAGGGCCATTCTCTTCATTGTCCTCCTATGAGAAGTTTCATGGCCTGTAACATGTCACAGTGTCCACCCAGATGCCTGGTTACACCGTAGTCAGGCAGGATGATCGCAAAGCACCGAGAAGGCTCCCGGGCTGACTGTTGCCATAAGTTGTCAACGTTTTGACTTGAAATATAATTTAATAGACATTGAAGAAGGGTGGCTTTATTAAAAGAAGAATGCCACTCCTTAGTGAGAAAAATAAAGTACAGTATTCTACAGGTCATCGTATTAATAAAATTCTCGCCTCACAGAAGACTCAGGAGACACTCTCCTTTAAAGTTTGCATGGAGACCACTAGAAATCACGTGACTTACCGCTAAGCCACACAGATGAGAGAAAATGTTTTACTGAAATCAACAAAGTCGCTCCTCTTAATAAAACTATCATCACCCAAATCAGGTCATGGCTCTCTCTCAAGTTTTTGAATTAGACATTAGCCTCTGTTCAATTTAATGAGAATTGCTGAAAGCTATGAAATATAAAATATTTCTAAATAAATCCAGTTTTATTACTTTCAAGGACATAAAGAAACTGGAACTAAGGCAAGAAGCAGTTGCCCCAGGAAGGCCCTCGGCAGTCTGGCTCCGGGAAATGGACGAGAATGAGTGTTTTGACTGCCACTGTTAAAGATAGTTCTACATTGGAGTTTGGAACTTTTTGGGAAGTCATGTATAGTAATTGCAAAAACTTTTAACAAGTGCAATAGGTCTAGGAAACATTTCATTAAAGTGTCTTTACCTTTAGTAGCTTCATGAGACCTTCAAGCTGCACCATCAGCTCTCTCCGGCTCTCCTGGAGAGCAGACATTCTTTGCTCCAGCTCGTCCTTGCGCTGTCTGAGAAAGAAGCAGTTGTCATCAGAAGAAGCATTTAACTCTCTGAGCTAATTACGTTTCACAGCCTTGTGGGACTGGTGCGCTATCCGAAAAAGGGCATCTCTGGGTCTTTGACAGGGATACCAGGCAGGGAACTGTCATCAAGTGAATGACAGCGTGAGGTGTTCTTTTATTTGTTAGAAGTCACACTTCACTTAAAAAGACTTAGAATCCTTTCAGAGAGTTCCACCTTGCTCCTGTGAATGAACTAACCACCAAAATGAAGTATATTCTGAATGCTTAGTCCGTAGTGGGCCCTGGGCTCTGCCATGGATTCCCCAGAGACAAAGAACAAATGAAGATTTCAAACTGTCCCTGAAAAAGGCCAATCTGAGAGATTTGCAAATGCGAGAAACCACAGAACATATAGATTACCTTTGTATTTGGAAATATGATTTAGAGAAGCTTACTCTAAATCTCTTCTGTTGTCAGCCTGCAAAGGGGTGCTTTTAGAAGTGAAATCTTAGTAGTACGTAGATATAGTCAATCTAAAGTTTTTGGTTTGGGTTTGGGGTGTCATGAAGTGGAGTCACAATACAGGAGTTCCTACATAATTGTTTTACAACTGAAATTGCTACATACGGTGGGTGTTTAATTTTGTCCTGTTTTGCAAAACTTCTATCAAACTATCCGCAAGAATGGAAACCATGGAGGGCAATTTATACTCCATTTATGTGGAGACTAAGAGGTAACAAAACTATCTCTAAAGGGGGAAAGGAATGAAACAGTGGGAAGAAAAAAATATTAATGGTTCACATTTCTGAAGCACATGTACACTATGCAACCCAATTTCAAATCTATTATTGAATGTTCATGACTGAATAAGTAATGCACACAATATTCCTTTGCCTCACAGGCCTCTGTTTGAGTTTGAAATATTTGTTCTTAGAAACGTGTGGATGCTTTAAAGGTGTACGTATTCATGCATGAATCGCTCTGGCCAGACTCAGTGGCATAGACGCCATATTAAATGGAGCTACAGCAGAGACTCCGAAATGACACACTGCCAATATAAAAATGTCACAGTGAGTTAGATCAATGTCTCATGCAGTTGAAAGATATTTTGTGGGAGGACAGGTTAAGGATATAGATGGGACATTTCTAATTTACTTTAATATAGGCTTTCTCTGCAATAAATTATAAATTTAAAATTTATAAACATTTCCCAATCCTTTTTGAATACATTTATATTTTTACCTAATATTGCCACTTACAGCTCACTCCTGAGCAAGCCTTCCTTCCATTTCCTTTACAATTGTCTCTTTTGAATTCACAGGATCAGGAACATCATACTTTTATAGGCGTTAATGGTGTCTTAATTTAGCCTTTGTCTTCCAGGGCTGAACCAGTCTAAATTTCTAAAGTCTCGAAAGTCTTGCCCCATTCAAAAATATTTTTCAATGACAAATCCATTAGCCTTTTATTTGACCTTGTCTGCACACGGTGTTCCAAGTACATCCATAATTGGCCTTGGGACAAGAGTAGATAATGTTTCTAATTTATTTCTAGTTCCTTCCTTGATACTGCTCTGTAATTTTTGGCCTTTTGGCCACAAGAACACATTAGGAAGAAGGTTAAAGCAAAATTTTAATATAGGCGAGAAACACTAACGGAAACACTTAAAATCTGTCAGAAAAAGTTAACTGGTATTAATTTAGAATTAGTCAACATTTAAAAAAAGTGTTATTTGTGCATTTATCTTGCAGTAGTAATCTCTTAAAAACATGACATTGAATTTAATTAAAAATTATTTAATAATATCTTTATTCAGTCTTCTCTGTGAGTGTTTATACCTGTGGTTACCAAATGCAGTTTTTGGCCAGGGCTAGGTTTGAACCCACCACCTCTGGCATATGGGGCCAGCACCCTACTCACTGAGCCACAGGCACCACCCCAGCCTCCACCATTCTAAGGAGAGTAAGGAAACAAGGACTATAAATAGTGATTTCATTTTCCTAGAGCTGAATGTATTTATCTTTAAGGGAATATTTATAATTTTAAATTAAAATGTTATCTCTAATTTTTTTATATGTGTTAAAACACATTTTCTCTTAGGACAGTATTGGGAAAATTAACAAAATTTTACTATAGATTTTATATTGGATAATAATGTTTATCAAGATTAACTTTCCTGAATTTGTTGATAGAACTATGAGGGTATCTTTTTTTTCTTAGAAAATATATGCATTAAGTACTTAGGAGTGAAGGGTTATGATGTCTTCAACTTTATTTAAAGTTCTGTGAATCTCAGTTTCCTCATCTATTAAAGGAGTACAATAATAGCATCTTTCTCCCAGGTTTGCTACAGCAATTATAGCTTAAAGTATACTAACTGTCAGAATAGCACACAGAAATGCCTTCTGGGCAGAAGAATCAATATGGAGCCAGGAAAACAAATCAGATGGGATTTAGGGGTCTCAGGCCTCAGGCTTTGGGTGTGGGCTAAAAGCACAGAGGTTTGCAGGAAACCCAATCTACTCAGCATAGCCTGGGATCAGCTGGGGTCATGGGATGCCCACAAGTCAGGGCCAGAGGATGCTTAGAACTTTCAGTCTGTTCCAGGATGGCAACATCAAAGAAGGCAGAACTATCAGCTGGAAAATGCATCATCAGCGAACCAGGCATATTAAGATTCCTTCTCAGATTGTACCATCCAGAAATCAAAAGCTAAATGGAGGGAACCCAAGACCCTGCCTGTGAAAAATTCATAGTCATAATCCCTCTAATAGAGGATGGGGTGACCAATGGAAGAGGAATAATGAACATTTCAGGCAGAGCCAGGATAGCCAAGTGGAGATGAATGACTATTTCCAAGTTGGTTCCTTCATTTAAATTTCTGTGGCCATTAGGCTTTGCTTTCACTTTGTAGGCTTGCAAAGCCTACATAATCCTGTTTGGCAAAAGATACTTTCAAGCAGAAATTTACTCCTAAATTTGATGAGGATGATGATACAAAACATCACGTACTCATTATTATTATTTTTTAATTTTCACCCCTTCTGTAGTAGAATGTGCAAGGATTTCTAATACACTTCTCTGAAGGTAGGCCCAGAAATCATCTAGGTTGAGAAGAAAGAATTCTGTTTCTTTCATTAAATTAGTTTGTTATTCTAAAACAGTGGTTCTCAAGCAAGTGGTCACGACCCACAGGAACTGTATTAAAGGGCTGCAGCATTAGGAAGGTTGAGAACCATCGTTTTAAAGTGTGAAGTGATGTTTTCACATGAAGCAGTGCCTACAAGCTGCAGATTCACCAGATCTCTTTATCACAAGTCAAGACTTGTCGGGTCTGCTCCTCTGATCTGTATATGGGTCTTGTTATAGGTGAAGAGTGTCCCAGATGGGGAGAGCAAGGGGAGCTGCAGCTGGACTGTACTTGGCACCCAAACTGAAAGGTGAAAAGTATATAATATTTGCTGCCTAAAGGTGCCTTGTGAAAGATCACTGTGACATTTCTACGAGGGATGTCTTTGAAGTTATTTTTGTATTGTTTGCTAGACAAATACATTTGAGTAGCAAATGATGTCTTTCAATTTATTTTGGTGTTGTTTGCTACACAAATACGTTTGCCATAGTCGAGGCTTGGTACTGAGCCAGTCTGATGCAGAGCCCAGAGCGAGATTGCCATTTTACAGCATAGAGGTAGTGGGAGAGACCAGTCTTCCCCCAAGGCCTGTTAACTCTCTAGCTTTCTGACTCACTGAAATGAAGGGGTTAAATCAGATGACCTTCTATGGTCCCTTCCAACTCAAATATTTAATGATGATAGGCCAAACAAAACCAGGCTTTTAAATCCATTTACAGAATAAGAAGGTATGAGGTCTATTTTTAAAGGCATTTAAGGCTGGATGCAGTGGCTCCTGCCTACAATCCTAGCACTCTGGGAGGTCGAGGCTGGTGGATTGCCAGAGCTCATGGTTTGAGACCAGCCTGAGCCAAAGTGAGACCCCGACTCTAAAAATAGCTGGGCGTTATTGTGGCAGGCGCCTGTAGTTCCAGCTACTTGGGAAGCTGAGGCAAAAGAATCGTTTGAGCCCAAGAGTCTTAGGTTGCTGGAGCTGTGATGTCATTAGGACTCTACCGAGGGAGAAAAAATGAGACTCTGTCTCAAACAAAATAAAAAAAAAGGCATTTAAGATTTTTAATAAAGCTATCACTTTAGAAAAATATCAGACTCCCTTTTATGGGTTATAGGTAAACTTTTAAATTGGAAAACCTGCAATGTTTGTAAGTTCAAACTTTTTTTTCCAGTGAGAGATGTTATTTCTGATCTTTTGATCTGAATTCAATTTCCTTTTCTCTGTGTCAAATGAAAGTAAAATACAAACAGCTTCTCGGCAAACCCCCACATCTCAGCAACTAGGTGTGTGCTATAAAAATAACAATTTATCCGTAGCTATGGTGGTTAAGGGCTGCGTTCTGGCTACACACTTAGACTTTATTAAAGAGCTCCACCATTTACACTCCTGGGAGGGCGTGGGGCCCCTCTCTTACCTGAGGAGCCGGAGCTCCGCCAGCAGGGTGGGGTTTTGCTGCGCCTTCTCAGGCGTGGGCTGAGAAGCTTGTTCGTGCTCTAGCCGAAGTCTCTGGATCTCCTGTAAGATTTCTCTTGGGAGAGAGGAGGAAGGTGAGAAATTAGGGTCAGTTAACTTCCAGGATACTAACGGCACCGCAGATCAGGGCCACTGGAACGAAGAGAAAAGGAATCATTCAAGGTTTAGGAGCAGAACCGACCTTCACTAACCAACAGAGGCTTTTGTTTGTGAGGCTGTGGCTGTGGCTGTGGCTGTGGCTGTTTGGGGCTGTGGGTGAGGAAGACTGGCTTCCTCTCCAGCACATCCAGCCATGAAGGTTCTGGAGTGTGTGGTTCAGTGCTATCTCCAGCCCTCCATCTCCTCCCTAGTAAGTACTGTAATGCTGTGTGATGTGTTCAACTTCGAGAGTGCGCTGCTTAAGAGACAAAAATGGATCCTCCATTATTTATGATCACACTCTGACACCAGAAAGTACCAGCAGCTACCGATAAAGAGACACTCGGAGGGAAAATAAGGATAAATGGTGCTCATTTTACAAAACTAAATAACCTCATTCTCTCCCTAAGAAGGAAATTCTTCGTATTGGTCTGAGAAACCTCCAGTTAGGCAAAATTCTTTCTCTTTTTCTTAACACTCCCAGCCTTAACAGTGGAGGAAGCCTTAGAAGGAGAGTGCTTTTAAATGGATTCACTGTAATTGAGTCTGTGACATGGAGTGCCACTGGTGTGACCTCTGCTGGGAGGTGAGACGTGTCAGTCCATTATTGATGCTAGGGCCTGGACTTCCCTGCATTTGGGTGAACATTAGCCTGGCCATAAAGGATATGAGACCTGTCCAAGGCAAATTATCCCCGAGCCAGTCAGAAGCCATTAAGCAAGGCTACAGGTCACATATTCCTGGGGGCTGGAGGTGTGAGTGTCAACCAAAAGCACAGGAGCCAGTACGACAGATCAGAACACCGAGGACTGGAGGTGAACTTGGTGAGCAAGGGAGCAGCCTTCCATTTGGAAGTCTGATTATAACTGCCTGCTTCACAGACACACCAGAATCAGGAGGCTAATTACCAGTGGGTCGTTCTGCCTTACGTGAGTGTGGTGAGAGGCTGGGCTTTCATTCCAGGGTTTTTGACTTTTTTTGTTCCCCTTGGTCTTCCACGATGGAAAACTTTTTAAAAAATAAGGCTTCCATGGAAACCCAGTATGTTAGACAGTTAAGGGGGGGTGCTGCCCTGCTTAAAGAGAGTGGACCCCCATGCTGGGAGACCCTTCTCTCCCCTTTTCAGGTACCTCTGCAGAGGCCCTAGGGCAGCCCAGAGCTCAGCTTGAAAATCACCAGGATTTTCATGACTTCCTCCAGGGTTAATGTCCTGATACTTCATGACTTCTGCTAATTCTCCCTGTGGGTTGTAAAGACAAAACCATGACAGAGCCATTGTAGCCCAAGGAAGGAAAGGAGAATAGAAGCTCTGGTAAGAAAAAATAACGCAGAGCTATGTTACGTGCATTGAGTGATTATACAGGGTGGCCCTAAAGTGCGCGTGGAATTAAATTGCGCATAAGCTTTATGGCCGCCCTGTCTATGCATGGAGTGCTTAGTCTGTACCCAGGAACTATGCCTCATCTTTAAGCTTATTTTATTTAATCTGTTAACAAGTTTTTTATATATAGTACCATCATCATCTCTGTTCCAGGAATACGGGAGATCAAGGCAGAGATCAGTTGACAGACTTGGCCAAGTTCGATAATAAGTAGGTGGGAGAGGTGATGTGAGCCCAGGCAAGCTGGCCCCGAAGCCCATATGTGTCAGACTACCTCAGTCTCTGACCCTTGCTTCAGCCGTTCTAGCCAAGGCAGGCTGTAATTTATACAGTGCAATTTGAAGATTGCTTTTACTCCTTGTACTAACTGGTTCCTCCAAAGGTGCTATAGGGAAGCGTTATCTTCTAAAGGTCATCACGGAAATGTGCATGAATCACTTGAGGTAGACGGAGTTATGGGGTTAAGTAAGGAACTCAGAGACCTGATTATTGGGTTAATTATCACTTTGGAGACATGGGACTCTTGGGAAGTTTGCATAGTGCAGAAGTGTGACCTGGATGAACTTCTGGGACAGTGCCTTGGGATCTTTGGGGAGCACGTGCCTTAAGAGATGAGCTCAAGGACTAGCTGCTAATCAGAGGAGGGGTGGAGAGCTCCGGGAGACACAAACGAACTCAGGGAGAGAAAGAAGCTCTTTCTGCCCTCTTGTCTCATTCCCCTTTCTTTTTTCTCTTTTGGCTTTTTTTTTTTTTAACATGGATCTAGAGAGCGCAATCTAAGAATGTCTAAGCCATGAGTGGCATTGAGGCCGGGTCAGGGCATTCATGGAACTTCCTGTTGATTCTGGAAGCAGAAATAGACTGAGAAGGAGGCAGATAATCCTGGAGTATTTCCTCCAAAGAAGTCCTGACTTCCCCTCAAGTGTGCAGTCCTCATGCCTGAGAGGAAGCAGAAAATTGAAAACAGACTCTGGAGAAGTGGAAGAGCAGGTGAACGCTTCAGCGGAGGTGTCTGTGGGCTGCGGAGTTTCCCTTCAGTCTTTTCTTTCTAAGAAGGGATATGGGAGTGATGCTGGCACTTGTGGGAAATCAGGCCAGCTGTGACCTTCTTCTGATCGTGCACAGAGACCCTCTGGGCCTTGACATTTTATCCCTTACTCCTATCCCCCACCCCTGACTTTGCTTTTCACACAAGGACAGATGGATAGGAGGAAGGAAAGAAGGGGGGAAGGAGAAGAGGGCTGCTCCTGAAATCTGAGTTCTGTAAAGATCCCTGGTGGAAAATCTAGAATCCCTCCTAGAAAGTTTAGAAACGAACGACAGAGAATCTTGTAAAGAAACATTCCAGCAAGGTTTATGCTTTTGTCTAGTTGGCTCCTGTTCTGGTTCCTTTGTTTTTTGTTTCTCGTGCTAACTATTTAGTGTTGATCCTCATCGTGTCCCCAGCTCCTAATCAAGCCCTCGCAAGGGCAAGCCGCAAGTTTAATAAGCTGATTGTTCTGCCACACACATGCAGACGTTCTGTCACGTGCCTGATCACTGCCGTCTACCACGACAGGAAAAAATTCAAATGTTTTAGCCTGGTGTACGAGCCCCATATACCAGTGTTTCCATTTTACTCTCCATCTCAGCCCCTCGGTGCCGGCCCGGCAACTGTCCTCATTGCTTGTCTCAAAGTCAGTGTATATTTTTACCCATAATTCCATCTCCCATGTTTCACTTCCAAATTTCGCTTTTCAACTACAATCCTACCTCCGGCATCAAGTTTACCCTACACAACCTAAGTCATGATGATGGGAAAGTGGGTCATGTTGGAGAAAAAGGATAGAAACGAAACCTCAGTTTTGCATTTTAATCTGTACAGTGGGGATGATAATAGTGGCTTATCTGTTCTGAGGGTGAAATGAAGCAATTCTTGTACACCTGTACTATACCCACATAAGATTGCCATTATTCTCTCTTCAATACCTCAAAACAAAGACCCCAATTTCTTCCCACGGCCACCTAGAATCTCTACTTGTATGATATGAATCGTGGTGGGGTCCTCTCCCCAGTGGACAGCTCCTTGGTGGACAGCAATCACACTATGTTTTCGAGAATAGAGACCTAAGCTGGAGAAGGATGTGTGGGATGACATCTGGTAGAAGCTCTGAGTGAACAGGCTATAGAGAGAGCCAGTTCCTTTTCCAGAAAATGGCCTCAACTCTGGCAAAGTTCATTCGTGCCTCAAGCTGGCATAGCCTCCTACTTCAGATCAAATGGTGGATTTTATCTCTCCTCCAATCCTTTTCTCTTCAGCTCTTCTCTGCTGACTTTGTTATGTAGTACATGTCACTAAGTCAGTGAGTGTCACTTAGTGACACTCCATGTCACAGACTCAATTACAAAATGACTCTGAGTGAGTCATTTTGGGCACCCTTCCCTATCATATATTAGAGTTTTACTTTGTTGACTAAAAAAGAAAAAGAAAAACCACTTTTATGTTCCAATTCTAACATTTGCTAAGGTTACTGTTAGGTCTAGGCTAAAGTAGAAAAATACCAGTTAACTCCTGACAAATTCCTGGGCTGCAAGCCCTCAACATAAACCTGGTTCACCCCAAGATAGATGGGAAAGTACTCACTAACTTCTTGCTTGACTAACTCCTGGGCTTGGGAAATGAACTGACTATCCCCAGACTGACCTTTAAACAATGCTAGGTAGAGAATACTGAAACAAAGATGAATGGAGCAAAAGTACTGAGACTAAAATGTACGGGAAAATATTAAAACAAAGATGTATGACATATAGCTAACTCACTGCAAAATTCTGCTTCTGTACAATGGTTGCTTGCTACCCACTCACAACCCCCCCAAATACATCTGGACAGCCTGCATGCCAACCAGGATGTAGACCAAGCCTTAAAGACCTGACTCCTTAAGCACTTGGGGCTGCTCTCAGATACCCCATGTTGGGACACTGAGGCAGTCATCAGCTGGCTCTTTAATAAAAGGACTCTAATGTAAATTTGGCCTGTTTGGCAGTGTGGTCTTTGTGGAACTCCTGGGCACTATATTACCAATAGTAACATTTTATTCTAAAGAAGTTAAAACTTCAGGTTAAATCTAATTGTCAAAAATTTAAAATTGGTCCATTTTCTTTCTTTTTTTTTTTTTTTTGAGAAAGAGTCTCACTATGTCACCCTTGGTAGAGTGCTATGGCGTCACAGCTCATAGCAACCTCAAACTCTAGGACTTTAGCAATTCTCTTGCTTCAGCCTCCCTAGTAGCTGGGACTACAGGCAACCACCACAACGCCTGGCTAGTTTTTTGTTGAAGTTGTCATTGTTGTTTAGCTGGCCCAGGCCAGGTTCGAACCTGCCAACCTTGGTGTATATGGCTGGCACCCTACCCACTGTGCTACAGGTGTTAAGCCTCCATTTTTCTTTCTTTTTCTTTCCATGCCCTCTTTGGTGTCTGAGTTGATGTAAAACGTTGAGACAACATTTGAACATGGCCTCTGTGTTCGCCAACTTCTCATCACCATCAGAACTTTCACAGCCCTTCCACCAAACCAAGCGTCCACAGTGACTCTTACACTGTTTGCTCTGAGCCTTCACGCTTTCTTCAGTGCCTCCCTGCCCCTCCTTTACCCGCCGTCGTCCCTCAACTACTTGTTTCCTTTCTATGGATTATTTCTCTTACTGGATTTCAGTGCCTTTGCTCATTTGAAACCACTCCCTTTTCTCAACATCTTTTCCACCTTAGCACAAGTTTTTGCACTGAGGACATAATTAATGTTATACAAAATTGAATAGGTAATTGTATAGCCTTGCGACTGTCCTGAACAAATTCTAATTTTTTCTAACTCTTCTCTATGCCCCTTCTCTGTCCCTTATTAATTCCTGCCTCTTACTCCTTGATAAACTGAGAGGGCTCCCCTGTGGCAAACATTCTTTTGTGTTTCAGTTCTGACGGAAGCTGATCCCCTGTGGGTTCAGAATAGAGTAGCAGTTTCAAAGGCAATAGAGAGTCATGGTGTCACCTGGATGGAGCTATTTCTATTTTAATTTGTTATTTCCTAATGATGAGAACCAGGTCCTAAGACAATGAAGGCAAAAGTTTTTTCACTAGGAAAAATAGGAAAATGTGCCAATGGAGGCTGCATCTTCCTTTTTATTTTTTCTGTAGAACTTTAAAGACTACTTTGTGCATTCCTCCCAAATTCTCAGGTCAGACTTTCCAGGCGTGAGATGGTGACCACAACCTCTTCCTTTACTCTACCTGTCTGACCTCAGACGTCACATGAGTGTTGAAGAATGACAGTGAGCACGGAACACAGGGACGCTTTTGCAAGAAAAGCAGGATGTACAAATTGTTCCTGTGTTGGTCTTACTCAGCACTGAGTCCGAGATTCAACCCGGCTATTTATTATTTTTTCACTCGGTATATATTTCCTGAGCCTCTACAATGTTCCAGGGAGGGCTCTGGGCCCCAGGGGCCATATGGCGTGGCCTCTATTCTCAAAGAACCTCTACTGCAGTCAGGAAGACAGATAATGAATAAGGAAGCAGACATATAAGTAGTTATTTCAGACACTGATGATTGTAACACACACAGACGCCTCCCCCCACCCCACAGAGGGGGCTGTAGTAGAGAGGGTTTCAAGATTAGACAAGTGGTCTTTTAGGAGGTGACATTTGGGCTGACAACTAAATGACAAGAAGGAGCCCTCCCCGCAGAGGCCTGGGAGAAATTTCGCAGCTGAGAGAGGAGCTACTGCAGGGCCGTGCGGCGGAGGTGTCATGAACCTGGCTGTGGTCAGCAGATGAGCTGGGGCTGGACAGTCAGCTAGGAACCAGTATAGGTGGGACCTCGCGGGCCAGAGGGATAGGAGCAGGTGTTAATGAAAAAGTATGATGAGGAATCAGCAGATGGTTTGACCTGAGAGTGAGGAGATGATGGATGTTTTTAGGAAGAACAGGCTGGATTGGGTGGTGGTGGAGATGAAGCGGGCAGTTTTTGAGTAAACCGTGAACCAGTCTGTGCTGAACAGAGGAAGGACCTGCTGTCGGGCTGGAGGCGGAGGGGTTTGGCTTGAACAAAGGAATGATGGTGGTGTTGCTCCAGGTGACTCTTTCACCTGGGGTCCTGACGGGGAGCCTCCCAGGCCAGCCACCTACTTCTCTCTGGTGGTGGAGACACCGTGTGCCTGGCTCCTGAACGAAATTAAGTATGCCAAAAAAAGGGAAATGAAGACTATCCAGAGAGATAACATTAATTTCATTGACATCTCAGAACTGTATATATACACACAGCCACAACCACACCCCACACGGTTTTCTCATTAAGCACCAGAAGATCTAAAGATTTCAAGACCAGCTTTTCAGCAGCACTGACTGTAGATGTCTTCCCTGGAACATGCACACAGGGTGAAAAGCCCACAGCAGTGGTTCTCAACCTTCCTAATGCCGTTACCCTTTAATACGGTTCCTCATGTTGGTGATCACCAACCATAAAATTATTTTCATTGATAGTAGTAATGAAACGAGATCTGAGGTCAGATTGATAGAGTGAAGGAAGAGGTTGTGATCATTGCTACTAGCAATGAAAATAACTTTATGGTCGGGGGTCACCACAACATGAGGAACCATATTAAAGGGCTGCGGCATTAGGAAGGCTGAGAACTGCTGGCCCAGAGACTTTCGAGTGCGACTACTAGTTACTAATGAACGCACAAGCTGATCCAACGAGCTAGCGTGCCTACCAGGCCTTACCTGTTCTTGTTTTCTAGTTCTGCAATCAGCTGCCTTTGTTGCTTATTTGCGTCAATAGTGAAGGAGATGTCAGGAGCACTTCTCTGCTGAGGTGGCTGCTGTAAAATATGTAGTTCACAGAATTTAATATTGGGAAGGTGGACCTATGCACTTGGGAAGATGGAGTCGTGAGCTATGCAGATGAGGAAACTGTTTCTGTCAAAACAATAAAAGCAAATACAGAAGATTAAACGGCCATTCCTCGCCTAAGGGTTGACTTTTCCGTGGACGTGGAGGTCCTCTACGCTGAAGAAGGAATGGAGAGCTGAATCGAATTCTTTGGCAGGCAAATATAAAAAACATAGGAACAAGTGCCTTTTAGCTTCCTGACTTGAAGTCTTCGGGAGTCTATCTCATTCTCACCATGCTGTCTCCATCGTAACTATTCTCTCAAGATAGGTATTGAGATAGTTCTTGCTATAGAATTATTGTTCAATGACTGTAATGTACAATTAAATATTTCATAGTTTTAAAATCGTAGTTAACACGTCTTTTCTGCGTCTTTGGATTAACATATTTTTTATGCGTTTCTTTTTTCACATGACATTTTACATTGATGGATTCATATACATGTATATATTTGATCTTTCCATCTTCACCTGACATCAGCTCCTCATTCTCGGTCATGCAATTGCCTTTATCAATTGCTACATAGGAAGTCAGAGATCTCTCCATTCCCATATAAACATATGTGTCATAAATCATATCATACCATATTTATATGCCTGTCTATATAGAGGCAAGAGTTTATTTGGTATTTTATTTAAAAAAATGGTTTCAGATTAACTTTTGTCTGGGTCTTGCTTCCTTTGTATATTGAAGAAAAGTACATTGAAGAAATTCCTCCAACTCAATTTTTAATTCAGTAATTTATTGTTTTGGAGCCAGAGTCTCACTCTGTTGCCCTGGATCGGGAGCTGTGGCATCCTTGTATTATCATAGTTCACAGCAAACTCAAACTCTCGGGTTCAAGCAATTCTCCTGCCTCAGCCCCCCAAGTAGCTGAGACTACAGGCACCTGCCACAACGCCCAGCTAATTTTTCTATTTTTAGGAGAAATGGGGTCTAGCTTTTGCTCTGGCTAGTCTCGAACTCCTGTGCTCAAGCAATCTGCCCGTCTTGGCATTCCAAAGTGCCAGGATTACAGGTGTGAGCCACAGCACCCCACTAACTTTTATTTTTTAAAAACAAGATTTAAAAATCATAGCTGATATTTCTACCGTGGAATGAAAAGCTTTTATAAATAACACCTGTTGCATAAGCCAAAAGATAAGGAGAAATTAAACCGGCTTTTTAATGCCCAGAAATCTGACTGTAGGGATGGTTAAGTTTAGTAAAGGCCTGTTTTTTTGTAAAACCATTCTATGATTTTTAAACCACATTTCTTTTTAGTAAAGAAAAAAATCCACATCTCTTTTTAGTAAAGAAATGATTCGCATTGCTAATGAGAACTTCTGAGGTCCTGCATTTTATATCCTAAGTGGCTTTCTATAGCAAAGTCTGGCATACAGCAGCTTGGACTTGTGGTCCAGGTTTTTCTTCCGATTTTACTATGTATGCTTCTCTTTCGTGTGTGTATTTGTTTTATGTATTCATAAATGGTAGAAATTTATCTGAGTCAGTTGTGGATTTCAGCCATTGCTTTTCTCTTTACATTAATTAATCAGGAATTATCCAGACAGAAATGCACCCAAGTACAGGGCAATTTTTTTAATTTTTTATTTATTTGAGACAGAGTCTTACTCTGTGCCCTGGGCAGAGTGCCATGGTGTCCTAGCTCACAGCAACCTCAAACTCTTGAGCTCAGATGATCCCCTCGCCTCAGCCTCCTGAGTAGCTGGGTCTGTAGGCGCCTGCCAACATGCACAGCTAGTTTTTCTATTTTGAGTATAAAGACAGGGTATTGCTTTTGCTCAGGTTGGTCTCAAACTCCTCAGCTCAAGTAATCTACCTGCCTTGGCCTTCCGGAGTTCTGGGACTACAGATGTGAGCCACTGGCTGGAAATGATCTTTCTATCTCCTTTCTAAACTGGTGTCATCTTACTAATTCTGATGTATTAAGCTAATCATACAGTTCTTGATATGTGATTATAAAAAGATTGACAAAGGAACTAGAATTAATGTGCAGATGGTATCTTTCCTGTGATGGGCACACAGAGGTTGTGGGACCTAAGTAGGCAAGTAACACAAGTTACTGATGTGTTCAAGACAGAAATAAAATGACGACTGGTGAATTTAATGCACATATAAATAAAAACTTGTGCCTAGGGATTTAGAAGCCTACCAGAGTCACTCATTGAAAAGGGGTAGGTAGGTAACCCAAATGACAAGGGCCTAAGGTATGGGTTGTGGCAAAGTGTGGCACTCTTACCCTTTCCAAAGAGGGTAGAGGGCTGCCTCGACTCCACTGCCACGAGGACCATGCACTTGGTCTCTCAGCTGAAAATCCGGAGTTTTAAGGGAAACCCTGAGATGTAAAGTCTGACAGCCAATAAGGAATTAAAAGAACTGCCTTCACAAAACATTTCTGGAGGACAAATTTGTGTTTTAGACCACTGTTAACGCAGCACTGTTACACATGTTTATATCTCACTGGACCTTAGTAACAGGCAGCACTGACATATACAGTAATTATAATTCTACCCACTGACAGATGACAGATGAGGAACTGGATTCAAAGAGGTGGCACTTAGTGATGATGGAAGCCGGGACGCAGACTCAGAATACCACACTGTGAGTCCGCCTCACCATGCCACACCCTCTGTTTATAGAGTAAATGCATGGGGCAAGAAAACTGGAAAAAGGTTTTTCCAGAAGCCTTTTGTCTTTCCTTTCAAATGACTCCTGAAGGGGTTGCATGTCCTAAAATCTAGTTCCCTTTATTCTCTCATTTTAACACTTTTGCTCTTTATGGAATTTAAAATTTCATGTACTGAAATAACATCTCTCTGACCACAGCTGATTTAGGGGCCAGACAGTATACTTTTCAGCCTGCTGTGGACTCGTCCATCTTGCTCATGGTAGTGCTTGCTCGTGAAATGCTCCACAAAGGGCTCTGATAACGGCAACACCTGCTCCGAGCGGAGGAGGCACCCGCTTCCTCACTGGCTCCCCTCCCGTTCACTGTCTATTGTGGGGCCCTAATCACAGCCCAACCTCCATTAGCGCAGACAAATTCTGAATCAAGGTTTCAAACTGCTTGCTGCTTTTGTCTTAGAGACAGAAGCAAATGGAAGAAGATATCAGTTCCTTTGCCTCTCCTAGTATATTGTGTCACTTGCAATTATTCTGCCTTAGCCTCCAGCCTTTGCGAAACACACCTGCCTTAAATCTATTAAAAAAAAATCATGACCAGTCCTTGCTCCCTTCCTCAGGTCCTCCTGCGGGGCTGACACTGGGCGAAGGGGACATGGACTTCCTTCTTGGCTGCAGGGCCATGCTACTGGAGATTGCTTTGTTCCTCAAGCCTGCCATTTTAAAACTGGAAATTCACCACCAGCTATCACAAACATAGCAATGCACACATGAACGGTAAAGTTGGCACAAACTGTCCTGGTCACTAACATCAGCTATAATGGTAACAACGAACATAACATAAGAAATTCAAGGATCCCAGATGCCAACAGATGAATCCTTCCACTCAAGCTACTTACAGACGAGGAGGACTCTGCTGCCAGCCTTGCTGCGTACCTGGCGATCAGCCTGTGTTCTTCGTCAAGCCGGTTCGAGCTCTCCAGCATGCTATCGAGAACCAAGCAAGAAGGAGATGGTTAGGCAACTGAAAAATACCGACGAATTCATATTACCACCAGAGGGGGTTGCTGTTGCCATTTTCAGTGTTAACAGTTTACAAGCCATACAAAACCCCGTTCAGGTAATGATCTCAGACGGGGATTCATGACATGATCTAATGTGTGGCCAGGAAGGTCATTAATGTATCCTGTCTTTAGCCAATTCAATTGTCTTACTAAGACAGCTCTAAGGAGAGGTGACTCTTCTGGTGAATATTTCTGATATAATTTCACTATAATTTTATTGGCTTTAACATTTTCATTTCCATATTATGAAAGTGACATATGCCCAAAATTGACATGATAGAAAATATAGAAGCAAGAAGAAAGGTAAAAAAAATTGTAGTCAATGTCCTGGGGTGTCCCCCTGCAGGGGGTCCTGTGCCCGCACACTGTGGTCTCTTCCCCTTTAGTGTGGGCTGAACTCGCTGACTGGCTTCTAATGACTATCATATGGTAGAAAGAATAGACCGTCACTTCTGCTTATAAACAGACTAAGGCTTCTGTCTTGGGCTTGCTTTCTTTCTCTTGAGCTCTCTTGGATTATTGGCCTGGTAGGAAGCTGGCTGCCATGTCGTAAGACAGCCCCGGGGACAACCCAGGTGTTGAGGGACCCATGCCAGCCAATGACCAAGTAAATGAATCCCCACAGGGAGAGCCTTCAGATGAGATCACAGCCTGATTGCAACGTCAGGAAAGTTCTTGAGCCAAAGGCACCTAGCTAAGCCAAACCTGGATTTGTGACTGACAGAAACTAACTGTTTTCTGTTTTAAGCTGCCAAATTATAGGGTAATTAGTGGGGCAGCGTTGGGTAACTAATACAATGCTCATCTCTAGTATGACTACCCAGGTAGCCTGCTTTTCTGTTTACTTCCAGAAAAGGGAATTATTGTAATGGCTCCCAAGGACACTAACGGGGATTGTTTAGTATGTCCTTTAAATTCATAGAAACTATTCACGCTAAAATAATATAGATCCGAGTTCCTAAAAGCAAATGCAAACAGAAGAATGATCAGTTCTTCTGAATTTCAGAACATTTCAGCCTTAGAAAGCTCTTCATTCATGACTAAGTTCTGGGCGCCATTCAAAAAAACTTTATGAAACATACCAATAGCACTAAACCTGTTAACAGACTAGATGGTGGTCGTTTGGCTTATTAGTTACTGTGCTGTGTATCAGGTCAAAGTCTGAGATCAGAAACTAGTTCCTCTCCTTCACAAACATATTTATATTCTTCTCCATCAGTTCTTAAACCTAAGCCTGTTCCTCAAAGAAAAAAGTTAATATTCATAAATATGCATTAAAGAAGACCCACTACTATGCCAATATTAAAGTTTTAAGAATTATACATCACAATCACTTGGATCCATACAAAGTAGCATACAATTACATTACTTATATGTGAAATATAAGTTTATATTCATTTATATATGAAATAAACACACAGCACAGTCTCTTAACCACTTCACAGTTCTAAAGTGTGAAGATAGGTGAAATCGTTTTGTACCCCCAGCGTGTTGGCTAAGTCCCTTCCAAAATCGCTCTTCCCTGTGCTGGCTGAATCCTTTGCTGTAACTCCCGCCCCCACCCTAGCCATTCATAAAACGTTCCTGTCTTCAACCAGTGTGCCATGAGAGGCTCTCAGGTGTGCCACAAAATTTTTAAAGAACATTAACTACATTATTTTTGAAAGAAGTTCAAAGCACAGAAGTTCAAAATACTTTTTCACTTATATTTTTTGATCAACATAATTTAAACGTGCCACGGAAGTTTAACTCTAGGTTCAAGGGTGCTGTGAGATAGAAAATGTTGAAAAACATGGCCCTAGTCTATCCCTTTCACATGTAAATGATCCCTGTTTTTATCTGAAAACTTCCACTCTAGACTCAACCCTGGGCTATAATCAATAACTAGAACATTGCTGCATTTTCCTAACAACTCACTTCTCCACCCTCAAAAGCCAGGCTTCTGTTTTCTTTTGGCCAGAATGAGAAAAACTGTATGTAAAAATCAAACTGGCACGATGTCTGGAATCAGGAAAATGAAAGTTAATACAACGTTATTATTTTGCCTCATAAGTAACCCATTTAGGTTCATTAATGATTCTTGTTCCCATCAAAATGTCATCTACTGTCCAACAGCTGTCTGCAATAGTGCTTCTCAAACTTCAAAGTGCAAGCATGTCACTTAGGGACTTTGGGAAAACTCAGTTTCTGCTTCTGTATTGAAGTGTGGTGGGGTAGGTTGGGGTGGCGCCTGAGAATCTGCATTTCTAACAAGCTTCCAAGAGTTGTTGATACTATCAGTGCAGTGTGTTGGTCCAACACGTTGTGTAACAAGGACATAGAAAATCTTTTTTTTTGTTGAGACAGAGCCTCAAGCCCTGGGTGAAGTGCCATGGCATCACAGCTCACAGCAACCTCCAACTCCTGGGCTCAAGCGAGTCTCCTGCCTCTGGTTCCCAAGTAGCTGGGACTACAGGCACCCATCACAACATCTGGCTATTTTTTGGTTGCAGCCGTCATTGTTGTTTGGCGGGCCTGGGCTGGATTCGAACCCGCCAGCTTAGGTGTATGTGGCTGGCGCCTTAGCTGCTTGAGCCGCAGGCGCCAAGCCTACATAGAAAATCTTGAAAACAAAATGGAAAACACCAATACATAATAAAGCCTAAATAAATAAAGCCTAAATGTAAACCATATAAAAATGACATTTTTCATGAGTATAGCATGTGTGATGTTTTATAAACATTCTCTTAAGATGGAAAATTCTAGGCTACAAGGCTCCCATCATGTGTAGTATCAGTATAAGTGGATTGAGACTTTAATCAGCACACACATTTAGGCATGGAGTATGAAAATTAATTTTTTTTTTTTTTTGCAGTTTTTTGGTCAGGGCCAGGATTGAACCTGCCACCTCTGGTATATGGGGCTCTGGGACCCATGCCTTTGAGCCACAGGAGCCGCCTCTGAAAATAATTTGAATAGCAAAATGCAGAATCAGTTCTAGAAAACTGATGCTTTAAAGTAGATATTTGTCTTTATAAAACAATGCCTGTACTCTGCAGGGGTTCAAAAGGATCACCAAATTTCTTATTACACAACAAAGAGAATGTTACACAGTCTTTGCTTTAAAGAGCAAACTATCCCACAAAGACAATTTAATCTGATGTAATGCACATCACTTCCGGCGTGTGTCTTAGAGAGTCTACGGCTAATTCAATACAGTGTGTGCCGACAACAGGGCCCCTTTGCTCCAAGCCTGGAACGATGATATATGTTTGACGGCCTGAAAATGACTTTGTCAGAAACACTTGTGTTTTCATAAAAAAATAATAAAACAACCCTGATAAAAAACTTCATGATAAAAATAAAAGTACCTTTTATCATGAATGTCCAGTGAGTATAAATGATATGGTTATCCTAAGAAAAGCCTCCTGGAAATGTAAGACGTGAAGATATGGGATTCTGTAGAGTAAGCAATAACTCACACTTCAGTATATTTCTCCCCCCCCAGCACCGCTGCACCAGGCTGGTGTGATAGATTACCCTGCTGTGCACATAGACGATTTATGAGTCCACGTGTGCCATTCCAGTATGATCGAATTATACAAGGGTGAATGAGGCATTCCTCTGATAAATTCCATTATTTCAAGACTTCAATTACAAAGAGTTGAAAATGAATGGCCATTAATCCCTAAATCATTAAAATAAATACTGAGCCCAACACTTTCTCCAGCCCTAGTTATTCATTTCAGGACTTTATAATCAGTGATCTAGCTACAAGGTTATGATGAATTAAAAAAGTGGTTATGCTGTTGATGGCATTTCAGAGGAGGAAAATGGGTTATTTTGAAAGCGCTCCACTTTCTGCCTTGAATGCATGCCCTGACCCGTGTCTGTTGCTAGTGATTTCAAAACAGCATTCTAGGAAACACAGGTGACCCCAGTGACATGAGGGCTTACTAATGTGTGGTTTACTGACGATTTCTGGGAACTCGGGGTTTGTTCACGTTTTTTAAATTTCTGTTTGACTCTGTTCTGCCTTCCAAGGTGGGACAGTCAGCCAAAACAGTAGTGTCATTCAAAGGGCACCAGAAATGTTTCCATAATCTCCATTAATATTTTTCCTATTTCTCTAGATGGTGATAGGAATTTTATCACTCGAGATTAATTTTTAAGGCCATCAGGCCTCCTGTATTCTTTTTCTATTAAAATGCAAATAGCTAATGAGGGAATTAGTGCCTGAGAAGGCATTATTAATTAACACTCATACAGAGAATTCCTTTATTACATTATATATTTCCTATCTTTTGCAGGTGATTGAGAGTAAAACGCTATGGAAATAAGGCACTTTTAAGGCATTTGGGGGTCAGTGGCAGAAAAGTCTGGGTGTAAAGGAATGAAGAGCACACTGGGGCCTGAGCAGTAGTTTTAAGGGACTGAACAATGGGGAAGGAAACTAACTCTCAAAGCCTAAAGCGATGGCCTTTTAATGAGAAGTCTGAAAAGAAAAGACAGGAAATCATGAATAATAATAAAACCTGTCACAATCATGGCCTCTCTAGTGGATACCTCCAAACTCCTTTATCTAGACTCTGACTTTACAACCCATTAGGTCACAATCAAAGCCACGCCTTCTTTAGACATATTATGACTTCTCTCCATTTCATTTTCTATCCTGTAGCCAGTAATCTTTTAGAAACAAAGTTGGCTGTAACATGTTTGTGCATGAACCCTTCAATAGATGATTTCTCTACTTCTCAACAAGACCTGTAAGGTCCTGTATAATCCAGCTTTATACTTTTTACTCTATTCGACTTAACCACAGATAGGTTCCTCAAATGCACCTCTGCCCTGAACAATCTCTCTGCCGCCTCCACTTTCCTCCTTCACCCACTTTCATCAGTTAATTCTTCTTCGTTCTGCTGTTAGCGTTCTCTGACAGTTTCTACTCTTACCTCCGATCTCCAAGTTCAGGTTTGTTGCCCTTCCTATATTCATAAGTTCTTATTATAGCTGTTATCCCTTCGTATTTTAGATGTACTTTTAACTTGTCCTTATCCTTCACTAAACTGTAACTTCCTTGAGGGCAGATGATTCAATCCTTCCACCATCAGATCTTTAGAGTTTGACCTAGCACTTGGAACTCAGCAGGAATTACATAAGAACTGGTTGAATGAAAGAATGAATAAAGGGTATCCTTCTTAGGCTTTAAAGGCAGGGTCTTCGGCCTACCTCTTTTTTCCCCTTGGGAAGCACGTAACCTCAACACTTTGAGCAAATCAGAAGAAAGCAGACAAAATACTGTAGCTTTAACACTAGCCCTGCCATCTAAAATTGTTCTGCCAATTGTTCATATGTGGCAGAGTTAAAATCATGATACACTGTACTGCATGAGGATTCCTTGTATGCTTTGTAGGGGTGTTGAAGTTTCTAGAAATGTGATTTTACTCAGTCCTATTTATCAACGTCAGATCTCCCTCACCCCCAATCACAGAAAATTCCCTGTTGGGTCACATTGGGTTTTGGTGGTGGTGGTTGCTGTTTTAGAGATTAGAAAAAACAGATGGCTTCTTAAACATTTAAGTTTCCACTCATAAAAAATATTATTATTAGGAGGGAAGAATAAATGAGAGGAATGTTATGAAAAAGTGGGTATGAGGTTGGAATGGATCATTTCAGGAGTCAAAGTCCCAGTCCTCTCACGTTATTTGCTAGGTGACTTTGGCAAGTCACTTAACCTTTCTATACGACAGGGACACAATGGTAACTTGCCTCATGGCCCTTTGAGAGGATTACTACAGGATTAGGCTTTATGGGAGTAGCTATCATTCTTTCCCTTATTATCTCTAAAAGGTAGGTAATAATGCCTTAGAATGGCCATTTTTCTTTCATCACCTCTTTGTCTATAAAATAGCTTTTTGGTTAAGAGAAGGTGAGTGCATAGCTGCTGGCCAATAGTCTAGGCTCTATAAAAAAGAAGAAATTCAGTTTAGTTGAATCAGTGAAGGATTTTTAAAAAACCAATAGGTAGTTTTTATAGTTCTGATTTTCTAAACTAAGAAAGGATTCAGCTAATAGTATTAGTTTTCTCTTTGTTCTTGCTTTTGTATGCAAAGCCACACATACCATGAATTTTAAATCAAGATGTCCTCTTTGAACAACTTACTAAGCAACCTATGAAACCACATCTCATTGTGAAATTCTTTTAAGCAGATTTTGAAAAATTATACTTTGGATTTTATCTATGCAAGAATACTGCTAAACACCCATGAGCTATCAATTTATTTCTACCGTATTAGAATGGACAGGTTTTACAGAATGGACTTTTCAAATTTAACTTACTATATGTCTTTAATATTATTTAAAACTAAGTGAGGGACTAACATTTTGAGGTAATCCCACGTGCCCAGAACTGTGCTAGCTAATTAACATCAAAACCTCAACAGATTGGTAGTGTCATTCTCATTTCCCAGGGAGAATGTATTAGAATCGCTATCATGGACACATTCATTCATCTCAAAATCAATTTATCTGATTTTGCTACATGGGCACAACAGAGCCAATGGGGATGTGTGCCCTGGAGGGGTGATGCCCTTTAGATTTACATTTCTAGAATTTTAAGGAAATAGCGTTTTCAGCAATCCAGTTCTATAATTAAAGCTCCTAAAAATTTTATAGAAGAAAAGAAGTAGTGTTAACAAGAAATGAAAATTCATATAGGAGAGACACCGTTAGTGAGTGTAGGTACCAATGTCTTTTCTCTTTCAACAGCACTAAACTTACAGTTTTCGAAATTAACATTTATTGAAAAGTGCCAGTCAAATCTTAGGCTACATATTAAAAATATTCAAGGCATACAATTCAGTGGATTCAGTGGTGAAGCGTGTTATGGCCTGAATTGTGTCTTCCCCCAAATTCAAATGCTAAAGCCCTAACACCCCAGAACCTTAGAATGTGAGGTATTTAGAGACAGGGTCCTTGAGGAAATAATTAAAGTTAAATGATATCACATAGGAAGGGTGTCCTTTTAGGAAGAGGAACAGACGTGGGGGAAGCATGGCACAGAGGAAAGGTCATCAGAGAAGGGAGCAGAAGGTGGCCACCTGTAAGCTAAGGAGAGAAGCCTCGGGAGAAACCCCCCCTCCTGGGCAGTCTTAGACTTCCAGTCTCCAGAACTGTGAAGCAATAAATTTCTGTATAAACTACGCAGTCTGTGGTACTTCGCTATGGCAGCCTTAGCAACTTATCCAAAGTGGAAGATACCAGACAGCATTAGAAAATTTCTTAATTTTTTTTGCCTAATATCACTTTCAATTTTTTTTTTTTTTGTTTTTTCTTTCCTAATCCTCTATTGGCTGCTTTTCCCACATCAGTGAATTACTGGCGCTTGTCTTTGTCTGTGTTTATTACCTCTATCTGCATACAGCTTAATACCTTACTTTCTTATCTGCTTTATACTCCTATACTAAATGTTCCATTTAAGGGCTACTGTATAATAGTGTTTTTTTTTCTTTTTTTGATAATAAAATAGGTTTTCGAGCACTCTCAACAATTTTGTGTAAGGTAAGATGGAACTTTCTACCTATAGCACTATCTATAATCTACAACATCTGATGTGTACTGGGCACTGACTCCTGTGCCGGGCACTGTGCTAGGTGCTACAGATAAGGTGGTAAATAAATTAAAAACGTTCCTTGCCCCTAGAAGGAAAGATGGATAGTAAACCAAATAGCCAACCAAAGGGCAGCGCCTGTGGCTCAAGGAGTAGGGCACCAGCTCCATATACCAGGGGTGGTGGGTTCAAGCCCAGCCCCAGCCCCAAACTGCAAATAAATAAATAAATAAATAAATAATAAACCAACCAACCAATTAACCAAATAATAACTGCAGTTGGGTACAAGGAAATACATATTAGAGACCTACCTGAGAGTATGTCTAATCTAAGATTGGAAGCCAGAGAAAGAGCTAGTTCTTGTGCATGTGGAAGGTAGGGACAGAGGTAAAATGGGGAAGAATGATCTAGACAGAGGGAAGAGTCAAGGTCTTGAGGCAGGAAAGTGCACGGCTTACAGGAATCAATCCAAAGCTGAAGTGACTAAGTATCATAACTGAATGAGAGAATCCCACGAGAGCTGAGGCTGAGCGAGGACTAGGCAAGGGGTGAATCACACACAGGTTAGAGACCTAGGTGAGGGTCTGGGTTGCAAACTGAATGCAGTAGGAATCTATCAAAGGTTTAAACCAGGTAATCTAATAAAAATGTAGGCTTAATAAATGGAATCCAGATACACATAGTCTTAGAAAAAGGGAGATATGTTTTTGCCCCAAACATAAAATATTGTGGAACAATTTTAAACTTAGTTGGATTATCAACCACTTAGGAAGAAATCTCCAGGCAACACAAATGTGCACCTGGCTGTGCTTGAGAAAAATACAAGCAGAACAGTTTTCATCTAGTTTTCTGAGGTCAGGAATCTAACCAGGGGATAGCGATAGATTATGGCAGCAAAATATAGACTGGAGCTTTTACCTGCCCCCTCCCTCCCTTACATTAGGGGCCTCTTTCGAGTTGAGACGAGTATGCCAGAAACTTCTGAGTGCTAAGTACCGAGAATGTAACTGTGGTTACAGGTGGAAGGTCTGGGTTGGTTTCTAACCTTCTAGTCTGCCTGCCTCACATCTTCCCTACGAACTGGCAACTCCAGGTGCTTGATAAGCTTCGGGGAAGAATAGAAAAAGTCCTCACTGTAGTACATTTTGAGACCCCCTTCTTCTAATGAAGAAGGTGCTTAAAAGCCAGTAAGACTTTTAAAACTTCACGGAATTAGGAAGGCAGCAGAAATCCTCCCTTGAATCACAGTTTATTTATTCAGCTTATCTGACATCAGAATCAACCATGACGTAGTGTTGCATTCATCTAGCATCCGACTATTTACAAACAAATCAGTTTCCCATCATGTTAAGTAGTGAATATAGGGTAGCAGACCCTCACAGAGAAGTAATCCGGAGTGTGTCTGAATAATGCCCAAAATAGAGCTTGTGATAGAGGACAGCTGTGAGGTGTCTGTCCGCAGAGCATCTCATGAAGGGAGCACAGGTGAGGAAGGGAAGGGCGGGGTGCAAAGTAGATGGGACCTTGTGTCAGAAGATTGGCCTGCAAGCCCTTACTTGCATGTGACTTCAATGTCTTAAAGCTCTTATTTATTTCTTTATTTTGCAGTTTTGGGCTGGGGCTGGGTTTGAACCCGCCACCTCCTGTATATGGGGCCGGAACCCTACTCTTTGAGCCACAGATGCAGCCCTTAAAGGCCTTATTATCCTATCAGTGAAACAGAGATATCATCCCACCTTAATCTAGGACTAGGATGAGGAAATCTAGCAGTATGTGCAGAAGGGCCCCATAGTTACGGAAAGCTTCATAACTATGAAATTTATTATTCTTACTCAGGCTGTTGTGATGAGATAAAAGAGACTGAAGACAAAGTTAATGCCCTTTTTGAAGATTGCAATTAAAATGAGACTCACAACTCAAGGAACAACATATACAAAAATTAACGTTAATAATCATCATTCCTATTACTATCATGTCCTCAAAATATTTCTTAAAATGAAATAAAAATACTAGAATAGGATATGCAGATTTCAGCAGATATATCCATGAAGGACACGGCGTGAAGGAGTTAGCCATAAAAAATTTCTGGAGGGCATGAGTTGATTCAGGCCAGTGAGTGTGAACTTGAACAGCGATAGTTAAAATCTCTGCCCCACTGCATAGAACCTGTGTGACTGTGAGAGGGTCAGGTAAACTCTCTGAAATGATACCTTTACTTATCTAAAAAATGGGGATGATTATATTTATTGCATGGGGTTATTCTAAGAACTAGGAGAATTAATGTAAATGAAGCTTCTAACCCAAAGCTTAGCATGAGACAGGTGCTTTGAAAAATAATAGCTATTATGATTATTACCATTATTCTATATCTCACTATAATTGAGTGATGGGAAAGCATTATAGCCATAATGATGATAAAGGAGGTGGGAGCTCACTACATTACTTATGCCATCATGACAGGGGTGAGGAATGGTTAGGCCCTAATTAAACGTAAGGGGAGGGAAGAAAAAATGAGAAATTCGAAAGAGAAGTGGGAATGTTTGCAAAGAGAAGAAAAAAAAAACTATGAGAACTATGGAGGGCACAGCAATTAAAATGGAATTTGTTTCATTGATTGGTCTTAAATTCTGCTTTGTTTTTAAAAATACAGATCGCATGTAGCTTTCATCAGGCAGATGTGTGGTGTCTCTGCTGAGAGTTTTAAGTGACCATCAAGTCAATATGATTAATTCTGGTAGTGACGAACTCTGAGATTTTCTCTTTGGAGAGTTCTTTGTTAACAACCTTAATTAAGAAAAGGTCAAAGAAGAGCTGTAGAAGTAACTGGAGTGTGCTCAGAATTACAGGGAGAGGACACAGTGTGAGGTCACATCATTGCCTTATGCCTGAATCTCTATCAGCTGTAGTCTTCTGGGAAGATGCAGTGTTTTTGCAATTCAGTGTTTCATTCTGTTGTTTCAACTACCATATAACGTTGGGGGGCCAAAATCTCTGAGAATAATATTAAAGCAATGTCATAGTTATGAGGCTGAGTTGTGAGAACGTGTATGCTAGTTAATGTTTTATAGCTCAGAAAACTTGAACAAAGAGATGGGCTTAGGTCAACTGGAAAGAGTGCATTTTTGTCTCCTTAAAGAGTAGGATATAAGATAAAATTCAACTGGTGTACTGGTTAAGTAGTTTTAAAAATACAAATTAAGACAGATATCTATTAAAATTAATGCATGTCCATCAATTTGACAGGGCTAAAATCATCTCACGTACTAATCTTGCAAAAAGAGCTCCGAGAAGCAGCAATAGGAAGGAACTTCAGAAACGTACAAACGAAGAGGAAAGAGTTCTAGAAACAAAGTGGCTGATAACATCAAGTGCCGAGGTCTGTCAGAGATGCCTTGGTGAACAGAGGAGAGGAGACCTGCTATGCTAAAGGTGAACGATTTCAGTGGAATTCTGACCCCTGGATCACTTAACAGTTATAATGGCAGAAAAATCTATGGGCCCCTAGTTTAGAAGAAGCTAGAGTTGGTAAGCAAAACTGAACTATTTCCAAGGAATTAGTTTGCTAAATACCTTTGTAAAGCAGTAGTCTAAACTCGATTGACAGATCCATATGATAAATATATTGTCTGTTATTTTACTTTCAAATTGCAAGTGCACATTTATTATTAGAATCGAGTCACTTTAACCCATGGAAGGAATCTTCTATGGCACAATTAAAACGGAGAAAAACTTTATGAAGGCCTTTATCTGAATATATAGGGCTTTTTGAATGCCTGTATTTAACACGCTGGAAAGTACGCTTTGCATATTTGGGGACTTGCCAGCAGGCTCTATCAGGAGGGCTACTTGGAAACATTTATAAATAACAGAATTACTGAAAGACAATTTTCCCCACTGTTACGACTGTTAAAGAGATGATTTCCATTTTGTGATCCCATCAAATCACATTTTCTCTCTTTCATGTCTGTCCTCAGTGTGATGAAGCATTGTTTTCTAGATCACCAGAGACATTGGTGTCCTTGGAATAAGACAAATTATTGCTTCGTCTTCCTGTGGTAATCTGATGTGACACATGTCGCACAGAACCGCTTCGTGGGAACCATCCTTATATTCAACTGAATGCTACTATTTAGCATGACTCTTGTCTACACACGTGTTCCCTTTAGGGAAGTTATAAACAAGGATGTGAATTCTATGGGTCATTGATGGGAAGTGTGCAAACTAAGGTCACCCAAGCTTTCTTAACTGAATCAGTTAAAAAGTGCCTTACTGACGCCATTGCTATCCAGTGGCCTTGTCTCTTGCTGAGACTGCTTGTCTCAATAGCAGACTGTTCCCCTCTCTAAGGACAGTCAAGCAGCCCGACCTGCACTAACCATGCTGGCTGGTTCCGGAGCATGTTGACATACAGCCCGATGAGAACATGTTCATCGGCCAGCCTGTCTGCCACATTCAGGCTGTACTGTATCCTGGAACAGAGCAGGAGGAAAGAAAGGGCCTTGTTAGGAGTGGTGGACGTAAACAAGCAGAGAAGAAGGGCGTGAGTTTTTGGTAGGACGGGCATTTAGAAAACCAAGCAAGTAAAGGAAGGGTAGTAGGCGACGTTCTATGATAAAAAACACAAGCAAAAATCCAAGCAAAGAAAGCCACAATTCCATTTCACCAACTTTAAGAATACAGACTTCCATTCAGATTAGATAATGCTTTTAGAACACAGATTTGCATTCATTCTTCCACTGTTAAGGCCGAGGAATTCATCCGTACAGTAAGCACACTGAAATGGATTGCAAGAGAAGAGATTAGGGATCCTTTGGAAAATCAGATCTTCAGCTTAGTCATTTTAAGAAAAGGGAAAGAAAACAGGGCAAGTGAATAACAACACAGATGTGTCTACTGGAAATAACTGCTTGGTGTTGTTAATTGGGTTATGATAGAGCTGCTTTTACGAAATCCAAGATGGCCTTTCACACACCAAACGTTTTTTTGACAAGAGAAATCTCCATTTTTAGTTGAGTTAATTCAGGGTTCCAGTACACTCTGGCTTGAACTTACCCTTTGCCCTTCAGAAAAGCCGGAGCAGCCCTAGCCAGCAGTTTGTTCTGCTCTACTTCACTGTCCTTGGGAGGAGAGCTAGTTAATAAGACGGGAAAGCCAAGAAGAGCGTAAACACGGCAGTGCATTCAAGAATAGAAACTGGCAACAGACACTCCCAACTCTAGATCCAAGCTGCGTTTGAAAAGATCTCTTATGGTTTTGAAATGTTCAAGATGTTTTCAGATTTCTGCAGTGTTCAACCAGGAGTAGAAACCTGACTTGAGAACCCCAGTTATAATTATACCAGCCACGGGATCCCTGATTTGACCTCTGCTCTCTGCTTAACAAGCAAGCATTTATATTCCATAGACCTAGATAAAATGAAAATTCCTTCAACATTTAGCATGGGAAACCCATGCGATTATCCAATCGTTCGTGAAGTCCTGCCCGCCTTTAGATCCCACCTGAGAAGTCTGCGTCTTTGGCTTTCCCTACATCTTCTGACTTTTTGTGTTGAATAGAAAGATTTGAAAATTAGAAGGGGAGACATTCACAGCGGAGGGGGGACAGGTGGCCCCCACAAGCTCTGCTTTCCGTGATGGTAGAACTAGCCACATACCCCTGCTAGTTCAGCAATGGTTATCCCAGGTCAAGGCTAAGTGGTAAGGGCACAGTTTAAACAAATCACAATTCCCACCCCACCCGCCAGGACTTGACACATTACTGCCCCAATAAAATCTGGGTTCTGTATTTGAAAAAGAAAAACTTGTCTAAACATAGCTACCATACTAAAAGTGCTTTACCACTCCAAGTAATAGTCACTGGATTTTGATGCTACAAAGAAAACTTTCAGAGAAACTGTCTTACATAGTCATAGCTCTTCTTTTCATATTAAGACATACTAGCAAATATAGTTCCATCACTAAAGCAAATTCTTAACATTTCATTAAGAGAAATAGTTTTAGTAATTTAAATGACGCTTTAAAGTTTAAAATAGAGTTTTATTAAAGTACAAATAGAGAAATAAGTAATAATTAAGTGTGGCCAAGACAAAGTCACACAAGATCTACCATAATGAATCGTCATGTTTCATCGAGAAGTATGTTATTAATTCTTAGGATTGGTAATGTGTTTAAAGACAGTTTGCTCCTTCATAGATTAAATAAGAATTTTCCCTACATATTGGTGAACCAAAACTATCCCCCCTCCCTTCACTGAAAATACAAAATAATCTGAGTTTGTTAGAATACCAGATGGCATCTAAATGACAAGGTTTTGCCACAAAATTTCAAGAAGCTATAAATCAGTTTTATATGTACAGAGGATGCCAAAAAATGTACACATATTTCAAGAGAAAAAAACTGTCCTATTCATGTCTATCTCGTGGTGATGCTAGCATTTATTTGATTCACAACGCCTCTTGAGTGAACATCATACCACACATTGTGACCATAAATCAATTCAACTTCAAAAAGCAATGCATAGGTAACATCTCTTAAAATGCATATACGTTTTTGGGCACCTCTGCTATATACACAGACACACACACATATATATCTGTGATGGCATATAAAGTCATAAAAATCTTAAAAACTTTTAACTACAAGTTTTAAGGTTCTACTACAAGGAGTCACTCTTTTAGAGCACGAAAGACTAAAAAATAGAAATTTATTAATGAATATCAAGGCAGAATTCTGCACATTATAGTTGGAATTTTTGATTTGTAATAGTTTTTAAGATCCCTTAAATAGTAAAGTCTCTGTTAAAACGTACTACCAAATTTGGTTTATAAAAAAAGGTCTAAATCTGAGTAGGCATTCCTGTTTCTTAAATGAATTACATTTTTATTCAGCTTTTCAGGAAGGCATCTGCTACCCAAGGTGTTGCTGTACTTAAATTACAACTGCACACAAAATTGACTTTAAATATAGATTAGATTAATGTTCTAGGAGATTTTACTTTCTTGATGACCTTGATTTTTTTCTTAGCATATTGATCTTCACCTTCTAAGACTATGAAATCAGCGTATCGGGGCCAAACGACCCCCTGAAGCCACGATAGCTGCTGTTTTCTGTGATGTACCATTATCAGCAAACAGCACTGCCAACCTTGTCTACTGAAGCTGCTCTCCACACGTTCATTATTTCATGTTGCCCAATATCCCCCCAAACTTTTTATTAGCAACTTTAGATGTATCTACATAATTGATTTTAGATGCTTACAAAACCATCCAAAACACTGCGTGAAATGTTTACCATTCTTCTCTTTAAACTATTTCCCTGCCTGCTATATTTCTTTGCTCCTTGAATCTTGTAAATTGTAGTGATTCTTCTTTAAACCAAAAGCCTAAGAGTTCCACATCCTCTGATGTGCAAGACAAGAAGAGCGAGCCAATAGAGACAATAAACACAGGAAGGTTAACCCCAAAGATGTCTGGTACCAGTTATTCTGGTGAGGTTTTGTGGGAAGAGGATGAAGTGTGGATAAAGGCCCAGAAGTGCGGTTCCACCATTAGGTCACCAACAAAGCACAGGCATGTAGTACCCCTGCTGACGTTAGGGCTGTGCAGGGCCAGGGTGGGGACAAGTGGGAAACTGGCCAGATTTCCCTTTGGTGGACATATTCCTTCTTTTCCTTCAAGTCTTTGGGCCCCTCTCCTCCTTCCTCCATTCTACTTGCCTGTCTCACCTTTGCTCTTCTTTTTCCTCCTTCTTCTGTCCAGGCCCCCTTCTCCCTTACAGGGACAAGCCGATATTCTATGTGTGCACATCTCTTTTACTTTTGTCATCATTTTCTTTGTATTGATCTCTGCCAGTGTTGGTGTGAAGGTATCATTTAGATCCTTTTATTTTCCTTTCCCATCTCACATGAATTCTTGGGAAAATTCTTCAAAAATATGGGGTTACATTATGCATGTTTTTGAGTTTGTGGAAATAAACTATTTTGTTTGGCCACAGCTTAAAATTTCTAGTGCCAGGACCATGTCTGCCTTTTGATGCTCACTGTTTACATAGTTCCTGTACTTCCTAGAGCTAGCTTCAAATTATTTTCCCTATCCCCTGTTTCTGGGAAGCCACAACAATGACCCTACATAGACAGAAAGCCAAATACACGACAAAAACAAGACAAAAATGGTCACTCTGTAAAAATGAAATGGGTCGAGAACTTAGAAAGTTGATGGGGAGACAGGTTTCATTTAAAACTTGGGTCTTTAAAATCTTTTCACTTCAAGTGCTTTCCACTGAAATCTCTTCTGCCACTTGCAAGGAGCTTGAAGAGGAGAATCAAAGTGAAAAAAATTTTCTCCTGATTGTGAAGGTAGTGATTGCTATGGTGTGACTATTTGACCCTTTCAAACCTCCTGTTGAAATTTGATCCCTGATGTTGAAGGAGGGGCTTAAGGAGCAGTGTGTGGGTCATGGAGGCAGGTTCCTCGTGAATGGGTTGGTGCCATCTTCATGGTAATGAGTTCTCACTCTCCCAGTTCCCATGAAACCTGGTTGTCACTGGCACATCCCCACCATCACTTGCTTCCTCTCTCTCCATGTGATCTCTGCACAATCCAGTTCTCCCTCACCTTCTACCACTAGAGGAAGCAGCCTGAAGCCTTTACTAGAAGCTGAGCAGATGCAGGCATCACGCTTCTTGCACAGCCGGTAGAACTGTGAGCCAAATAAATCTCTTCTTTTTATAAACTACTCACCCTGAGGTATTCCTCCTTAGCAACACAAATGGTAGTATATGGTGATCCCTTCAAAGAAATTTACTTTCACACTATTTTATGATTACTTTAGATTTTTAAACTTTCATCTTGTAGTCTGGAGGTTTGCAAGGAGAAATTAAGTGATATTTCCAACTTATGTAGATGTTAGTCTCAGGCACATTGGAACCTATTTCTTTTCTGAGGATCGAATGCTTTCAGTGTATCAGTGTACTCAAATGCAACAATGGTTTTACATAACTCTAGCTCAAGCTCTGCAAGCTTCTACTTGTTCTACATGCCCTGTCTTCAAATCAAAGTGCATTCTTTCTTTTAACTTCTGAAATTGGGAACTCCTTGGTGCTAAACTTGACCAGGGGTAATATGTCTTTTCTAATCTCAGTCTCAAGGAGAAGCAAGACTACCACATCAAAAATTATATGTACATACATCTCATTTTCCTACTGTTGTCTTTTTCTTTTCTTTAAGCCCTTGCCGGTGTGTAAGCAAGTGTGTAAAGCATACCCCTTTGTACTTGATTGTCATTGACAGGTGTGGTGACAGCCATACCTTGGGGAGTATGACATGGCACCTTTTGAAGTATGTGTGTTCTGCTGAAAGAAAAATTATTATTGCAGAAAATATTCCTTTCCTAAAAAAAAAAATCTCAATTTTCTCATTTCCAGTTTAGACCTCTGGAAAGTAGCCTATCTAAAGATAAAAAAAATTCTTTCAATGTTTTTCATGGATACACTCACACACATACACACAATGATACAATGGTTCTGGAAAGATGGAACAATTTCCAAAATATTTTACGTTCATTTATTAAATTCTTCCCTTAGTTTTAAACCAGGACAAACAATATCAGTACTTTTACTTTACTAGGAACATTTTTTGGGGGTCCTAAGGTAACAAAATTACACATAAATACTCCCTGAATTTTTGCTTAAACTTCAGATATCTTTTTTTTTAAAACCACTTATGCTTATGTTGGTTACTATAGGCCCTGGCCAAAGGTTATTTTTTCTTTTATTGAACATGATTTTTTAAAGGCCTGGCTGCAGTCTTACAGAGAAGCAATATTACATAAACAAATTACATTAATATAGAATAATTACTATTACAATGGTTAAAAGAAAAACAATATTTGAACTGTTGCAAATTAAGAACAAATATTTTAATTTCTATTGATGCTTAAGTCATTGATAAGCATATGTGGTGCTTGTATGAATGAGTTGTAAGGTGGCTCTTTCCTTAACTACTACCTGGTGTGAGGAAAGTTTTGCTTCTCACCTTTAGTAACAAGGTCATCATACTAATTTCAATACAATAAAGAGCCACAAATCAATTAGGTTAAGAGATTATTTCTTGAAATATTGCTTCTCTTTTCCTTTTTAGCTTTCAATAGTTTAGATCTGAAATATAAAATGTTTACTACATGCAAATCAGTAGACCAGCACGAAAAAGTAGGTTAGTGTCTCAGTGGGAAAATCAGCTGTCTTAATTCAGGTTAGTGTGAATGTTGAACCACCCTAAGCAGGTACTAGGGAAGAAATGAGAATTCTTTAGTCATACAGTGTGGTTCACTGTACTGATTATCTTATCCCTAGATATCATCAAGCCATAACAATTGTATTTTTGCCAAGAGAGCCTCTAGGAAAGTTTTCTGGGTATAGGCATGCACAGAAACCAACCAAAGCAAAAATAAAAATAAAAAGCAAAAGAATAAGTATGGGTTTTTGAAGAGGAGGGGCAACTGTGGTTTTAGTTGTGTACTAACATTTTAGTATAGGAACTTGTTAGAGTTGAGTGTGAAGAGTGGTTTAATTTAAGTTGGAAGAAGTTCTAGCACATTAGTGAAGATCTAGGGCTACATGAAGTAAAGAATTATCTGCAGAGAATGGTGATTTCAAATGTCATAAAGTTTCACAAAATATCCCCAGAATGTTTGAAAAGTGAGAAAATCTTCATGGTAGTGCCAGATACTGACTTGAAAATTTAGATTTCAATGGCTAAATTCAGTATCTCAATTTTAATTTTAGTCACTTTTGATTACCAAATCATAAATATTTAAAACTCAGTTTGAACATTTTATTAGTAAGTCAGATTAAAAGCCTAGGTTTTTAGTAAAGAATTTTTGGGAGAGTGAAAGTGTTTGAAAAAAATGAAAAAGACATTGTGAATTATAATTTCTTTGATTGTAAACCTAAATCAATCAACCATTGGCCAACCAGTCACCCAACAAAAACAACTCACAATGCTGCTCCCCTGAGCAGAATTAGAATTTGGGGAGAGCTTAAGGTGGGTCATGCGTCTTCCCCATAAGTACTACAGAGCCAAATACATCATCAGTAATTAACTACTTCTTACTGTGATAAACCAGAAGGTAGCATGTTGGATTCTGTTCAATATACTGTATAAATTATAAGCATTTTGAACATCTTTTTTTGAGTGATAAGATCTGGATAGATGCTATATATAGCTGAAGTGATTGCTTTTGTGAGTGGTTCTCCCTTTACAGGTTACAACTATGAAAACACCTTTGAAACCTTTAAGTGATGTTTTTAATATCAGAGGTACAAAAACTAACCATTCACGCTTTCCGAATGTCTTTATTATTGCTAAGGAAAAAGACAGGCCATAGATGAAGAAGCTTATTTTATACTGGAAAGGATTAGTTAACTCTCTTGTATAAACTAAGTAAGGATTTTGGTAAGATAATTAAGATTTTACAAAGGAGGCATGATACCAACAAAAATAACAGATCTTAAAAAGCCCCTGGCTGTGGGAAGTAAAAGGGAGAAAGAGGCCTTTTGGGCCTGCCTTTGTGGTCAGTCCTTGAAATAATATTTGCAATAACACATAATATGCTCTCATCTATAAGCTTAGCCAATGCTGATGGCCCTACATAGCCCTTGGAGCTCTTTACCTAGTGGTGAAGACAGGTTTCCATCAGTTTAACCATTCTTTCCTACAAATTTATAAGAAAACAATCTGGGTTTAGAGATTCAGTTTATGATCAATAAAATGAATGAGGTGAATTTGTCATTGACTTTGTTATGTGACCCACATCCCACCTAACTGTTGGCCAGTGTTGCGTATACACATTCATGTGCATCACACACCCCACACACATGCGCGCACACACGCACACACAGGAAGACATCAAAGGGCTGAGGGAAAGTGCCTTTGAGAATTGCTTCTTTTAAGTATGAGAAAAGTGAATCAGACATACAGTTAGTGGACATAAGAGGGTGTGACAGATGGTGGTGGTAACAGAGGTACACACTCATAAACCTGTGTCAGGTAGATTACTGGGATGTCAAAAGACTTCAGAGATATACCCTTGTGCCTTCTGACGATCAAAGTAGTATGCTTGTAAAGGACCCTAGGTGAATAATGGCAGGAGTTTGTGGTGAGGATTCAAGAGTGGCAACTTCGCTTCATCCTCATTCTGCTTTATCTTTCTAAGATCTGTCACAATACCTCTTACATGTTCACATGGATGGAGCTGGAACATACTCTTCTTAGCAAAGTATCTCAAGAATGGAAGAAAATGTATCTGATGTACTCAGTCTTACTATGAAACCAATTTATAGCTTTCTTATGAAAGTTATATCCCAATATCAAGAAGGGGAAAGGGAAGAGGGAGGGGATAGAAGGGAGAAGACGGGGGGAGGGAGAGTAATTGGTGTGACCACACCTACAGTGCATCTTACAAGGGTACATATGAAATTTACTAGGTGTAAATGTCTTAACACAGTAACTAAGAAAATGCCGTGAAGGCTATGTTAACCAGTTTGATGAAAACATTTCAAATTGCATATAAAAACAGCACATTGTACCCCATGATTGTATTAATGTACACAGCTATGATTTAATAATAAAAAAAAAAAGAAAAAAAAAGAGACAGAAGAAAGAAGAAAAAAAAAAAAACCAAAGACTGAACAGTCAGGTTAAATAAAATAGGGCAAACTTCCTTTCTCAAAGCTGCCCTAATACTGAGCAGCATTATCTTGCCTTGCTTAGGTTTTATTTGATTATAAAAAGGCAGTTGGAGTAGGGTAGGGGTGAGCACAGAGCTCTAGGCCATAATGCTTTGGTCCTGTCCCAGTTACAGAAAGTATAGAATTTTTAGCTTCTGCCTACATCTGGCACGATGGAATGCCATCCACTTTAGTGAATTCTCATGGTTAAGAAATAAAAGTGGGTCACCATCGGTCTTATCAAGTTATAGAAAATAAGCACTGAGAACAAGAACCTGGTTTTGAAATATCTATTCATTAGGAATCAGATTGCCCTCCCCGGGGGGAAACATGGCCCAGACCCAATGGGATAGAAAGGTGCAAGTCCCCAAGTCTAACTGCAGTGAGGTCCAGTCCTATGGCATTGCCCTAGCCTCACCCAGTCCAGTTAGCGCTAATGGTCTTTCCAAGAAACTCCTTAATTCTAGAGTCTTAGAAATTGCCACGTGGGGTTTTGCAAATTGTGTGCAAGTGGAGACTTGTCCAAACAAGATCCGTTGGGTCCTGCTTGCTGTACACATCTCATATACACTGGTCTGAGGCCACAAAATCAGGAAAACAAGTGGGAAAGAGAGGACAGAACAGAGAAGTCCAGCTCAAGTTGGAAATTCTCAACAGCATCTCATCAAACCTCAGAAATTCAATGCCCAACAAAACACACTACACGAGGACTGTAGTGCCAGAGTAGAATGGCTGTCAGTCTAGCTATGGAACTACCACTACGATTAGCAAGGCAGGGTGGAGATACTGACCGTGCCCCGTGGTCAAGCTGACTGACATACAGCTTTGGGAGGGAATGCTCTTCAGCCACAGGGCTGGATGCACTTATCCCCTCAGGTAACCTGAGGGGGCCAAACAACGAGACCTCATTAGAACCTCCCCTGGACAGAGCAAGGCCCACTCAGAGGAAAGACGTCCAGTGTACACAGCTTTATTGAACAGCACCCTTTAAACAGAAACCGGAAGCCAATCTCTGAGGTCATAGAAAGAACCGCAAGCTTTGAACAACATGTCTGTGTTTCACGGGGAACATTCCAAAGGACTGAAAGTGGGAAAAAAGGGAAATGATCATATTTTGGGTTAATGGGTACCAGGCACCCTGGAGGAACCAGAACAGCTCAAAGCTTTATAGGAATATTTTAGGGTAGAAGTCATGTTATCCATCTAGACGCGTCCACCATAAGCACCGTCCGAGCTGAAATGATATAAAATGACCTTCAGTAAGGGTGGGGTCTGTCTCTGCTTGACAACTGCAGAAAGTAGAGCTTCTTAACAAAAGCACATCTTTGCAAACATCGGGTCGGGTCTTCCCTGCAGACGTACACATCCACGTCTTTTACGGACTTCACAGTGCATGATTTTGCTTTGGAAAAAAAAGTGTTGCATGTGCTGCTGGTTCTAAAAAACAGTGCTAGAAGGAAGTTACTAAGGACATAAACCAAATTATTCCTCTGTGGACACAGCTGCCTCCTCCTTTCCACTTGGTAATAGACTTAATTTATAGACTGGAAACACTCTATGTTGCCACATTCTGTTTATTACAATTATGGGGAACATCTTCATTTCAGGTTCCTGTTGATGGATAAATACAGGAATTCAGGGGAAAAATCAGTTGTGCTCTTAGCCTTACTGTCGTCAAAGCCTCAGTAAGAAGTACCAGGATATCATAGGGAAATGGGCACCTTAAAATACCTCTTCAGGGAAAAGATGCATTGCGTGTGTTCCATGAATTACGAGGCCATTTTCTTCTGCTGAAGGGCATTTGAAATTTTATGTTCAATTACTCATTCCAATGTTCCTTACCTTTGTTTCTACTTCCCTGTGAGCCTTCTTCATGCATTTTTGTAATTTTCTGGTGCTTGATGTATGATAGTTGATCAAATGACTTAGGGTACGTTCTGACCTTGTGTGTGTCTAATGCTAACTCTTAGAGAAGCATTTCCTTCTCCGGTTCCTTGCTCACATGGGGGTAGGTCTTGTGCAGAAAGATGAGATACATATCCAAGAATTTTTTTTAAAGTTCTTACTATTCTCTGAGTAATTACTTATTGGAAACTATATTTCCAAGTTTGGTCTTCCGCCTTTATCTTTAGGAGCTCCAGGTTTTACCAAGAGGAGGAATCTTTTCCATCTGGAGCTTTTAACAATGAGATATTTCAGAATCTATATAATGACGCCCCTGTGTGTTGACATTCCAGTTCTTTGACTTCAACGGACCACTTCAAGTGCTGTGAAAGTGACTCTCGGTGGGATAGAATGCATGTGTGTCAACAGTAAAACTGAGACATACCCCACATTCTTACTCTGGGTAGATCATAAATACAGAAATGTCTATTCCAGAAATGACATTAATCCCCAAAGCCACCCTAGCCCTCTTTAAATGAATCTAAATGAATGAAATTGAAAACTTATGATGGCTATTTATAAACTACTTTCCAATAATAATATCCTGTGCTTGGCTTCATTAGAATGTTTTCCTTGCCAGAAAATCATGACTCGTTACCAAAGAAAGGGCTTCTTTTAGAATAGGATTGGAACTTACCTCCTGGTAATAAAAGGGCTTCCTGAGGAGGGAACAGAGTGGGAGAACAGGGTATCGTTCATGCTGGTGACAGGTCTGGGAGGCCTAAAACAAAATAGAGTGTGTACGGAAAGTTAAAACCAATAAAACTGACAAACTGAAAACTATCCACCATCCCTTGAGGAAAGGGGATGAGAAGATCAGAATTCTATTTTGCCCAGGATCGACCTGAAATTTTACATTTTCTAATTAAATTCTTCAAGTGTTTTGTAGTTACATTACTTTGAGAATACCCATATATCATATCTCAATTAAGCATTGGGAGGAAGATCTGTGGACACCTCAGAAATGTTTATCCATGAGCTTTGAGCTTTGGCATTTCATTGAGTCATACTCTCCAATGGAACAAGGATTTTTAAAGAAAGCAGTAACTTTATGTGCACTGCCTCTCAGAGGGAGAAGCCATGAAAACACTATCATCACCATCTTCATCCTCTCGGAAAGAGAAGGATTCCTGAGGCTTTGGAAACTTTCTTCTGTCTTCTTCATGACAATGACCCTTTCCAACAGGCCTGGTCTGGAAGGACGCAGGCTGCAAAATCATACTGGGCCTTATTTTCCCATTGTTCTAAGTGAAGATGCAATTAACCACCACAAGGATTTACTATAATAAATTTCTTTTATTTGGGTGATCCATACGATAGGGTATGTGGTGCAAAGCATCCCATAATTTTTTTCTTATGATGAAAGAAAGAAAATAGGATTTAATATTCCTTAGAATTTTCCATGGTTCTAAACACCAAGTGGATAGGGTCTGTCTTCTGGGGTCTTATTTTCATTTCATTCTATCATTGTTTTCCTATCATGAAGTTCTTGATTCAGACAATAGAGCTGAGATCCCTTTCTTACCTCCAAGAAGTTTTTTGTCTTCTTTAGATTCAGTGTAAGATAGTAAATGGTGATATGAGATAAAATTTAGAGGTCAGAAGATGGAGGATGAGGCAGGGCCTCATTCTGAGTCAGGGGAAATTTTAATTTCACTATAATTCCATATTTGACTTCAATAGCATAGAATCTTTTGGAGATGAGACCTTACAGTAGCCTAAACAATAAGTTTGTATTGCTTTAAGAGCCAAATTTGTAAATGGTATTACTTTTACCTTAGGGAACCAGAGTTAGCTGAATTTCACAATGAGGAAATTCTGGGAAAACAGTAGACTCATTTATTCCAATGTACTTACTGGAGTGGACGTGATGCTTTGCAGGTTTTAAAAATGCCAGCACTGTATGCAAAAATTCCTTGAAACTTTTTTCTTGGAAGCTGGTGCCAAACCGTGTGCTGAGATTTTGTAAGACACTTATTTGTTGGATGAGATCGAAACAGCAGATTCACTATTTCATCTACTCTAGATAGAAGATCCGCAAACAAGCTCGTGTTCCACATTACTTATCTTTGAGGCAAATGAGCAACACAAGCCCAGTTTAAATCTAATTCTGTCTTACGTTGGACAGTTTTGCTTTATAGGAATAATGCGGATTTTACATGAATGTCTTCTGTGAATTATGACAAGTTTGGTCCATCAACTTTTAAGGGAATTGAATAAAATGTCTTCATCGTAGCTTTTCAGAAGGTTGAAAAAAAATAAACTTGGCCCCATTTTTCTGAGTTTCTTTTTTCTTAACTTTTGTAACTTTCTGCATCTCTAGTAGATGAGAAAACAAGCGGACCTGGAATGCTTTCCAACTCGCTTCGTGAATGTACTCTATTGAATCTGGTCACTACAAAGCCGCAATCATGGTTTCTTAGCAAACGGCTTCATCTTCACCATTGAAACTTCCAACTTGGGACACTAGAATCGCTAACTTTGACACAAAATGATAGCTTTCAGAGAGTCTGAAGTTCCTATTTCCTCCATCATCAAATGGCAGGTTACTTTATCCAATAAATAGATCACATGGGAATTTTAACATATTTACTGTTATGAAAAAGAAATATCTCTGCAAGATGAAGTAAGTTATAAGGGCCTAGAAGGTTTTCTTTCTGGGTAAGATCTTCACAGGAAATATTTTTTATAAAATTGGCAACCTTGTCTTAAACCAAAGTGTTCAGCACAGGCAGAATAAGGCTCAAACTAGCCTTACGTCACTCACTTGTTTTGTGTCTTATAACCACATAAGTCCTTACGAGTACATTGGGGACTACTGAACTACTTACCAAGTATCACTTTTGGCAGCAAAACAAAACAAAATGAATAGAATAGAGACTGTTAATCATGGTAACATTTATAAGCAATACAATAGCTGAGAGCAAACGCCAAAATACCAAAAGGTCACCACCTGCTCATTTCTATTTAGAGACTTAATCGTGATTGGCAGCGCCTCTCTACTGCTTGGGTATAAACATCCCTTGGGGACAGTAAAGGAATGGCATTTTCTGTGTGTCTCCTGCTTCATTTCCATATACAAGTGTGTGTGTGCGTGTGTGTGTGTGTGAGATACAGCAGTACCACAACCTGATTAAAAATCTCATCCCATCTTTTACTGGATCTTAGGCTACTTGTAAAATGTCAGTTTAGTTACACAGACTGTGCCATATTTTTGCCATTTTTCATGTTTAAAAGCTGGAACTGGAGACTTCAGTAATAAAAATATTTTCTAATTTAGGGCAGTGCCCATAGCTCAATGGGTAGGGCACTGGCCACATACACCCAGGCTGGTGGGTTTGAATCCGGCCTGGGCCAGCTAAACAACAATGACAATTGCAACAACAAAAAAATAGCTGGGCATTGTGGTGGACACCTATAGTCCCAGCTATTCAGAAGACTGAGGCAAGAGAATCGCTTAAGCCCAAGAGTTTGAGGTTGCTGTGAGCTGTGACACTGTAGCATTCTACCAAGGGCAACATAGTGAGACCCTGTCTCAAAAAAAAAAAAAAATTGACTTGCTATTCTGAAAAGCTGTCCTTCTATCTGAGTCTCCCCAATAGCTAACACTATAGGCATGCACCGCTACAACTGGCTAATTTGTAAATTTATTTGTAGGCTGGCTCCACCCTCTGGTCTCCACCCCCAAGTGACGGGATTATAAGTATGAGCCGCTGAGCTTGGTCATATGCTTTAAAATTAGAAGTCTTAGAATATCCCCATCAAAACCCCCAAGAGATCCATGAATGCCGTTCATCAAAACAGCTTTTGGATAAAGAAACCAATATGGAAAAATTTCTAAGGCTGAAAATAGAAAAAAATATTCAGTTCTCATACAGATTAGACATTCTGCATCCAGAGATTTTTGTATATCATTTCAACAACTAAAGATATTGCACAACTTACATTTTTAAATGAAAACTTTCACCCTGGAGAAACATATTATTAGTGAGTCCTGATAAGCATTTTGATTCAGGACTCTTTTTTAGAATCAGATTCAGTACATGTTCATTTTCTCAGAAAAGGGCATATTTTGTACAGAATCTTAAGGAAATCTTCAAATTTCTCCATGGAAATGAAATGGAAGAACCTATTGTGTAGATATTACCCTCAGTTCATTCAATGAATAACAGCTCAGATCATCCTGTTCCTAGAATTTAAAAATTAAAAAAAAATTATTTATTTATTAGGGACAGAGGTCTTGGCTTGCTTTGTTGGCCCAAGTTAGACTTGAACTCTTGGTCTCAAGTGATCCTCCCATCACCCAAATAGTTGGGAGGACAGGCACATGCTACTATGCCTGGCTCTATAAGTAAAATTTAAAAATTATTACTCACTAGTCAATTAAATAACTCTGTCTCTCACACACATAACACAAATCATGAGTACCTACCTGGTACAAGGCCCTGGGCTGAGTAATACTCCAATGAGATTCACCGTGAAACAAACTTTTATTTCACTGTGGTTTACTTTTTTATTATTTCTGGAAGCAGGCAGTAGCGTCCTCATTCCTGTCTATTGCAAAGCTCCTAGAGCCAGGCGTTTGCATCCACTGTCTACCTGTATCCTGCCCAGCAGCTCAGATTAAAGACTGCGCTCTTGGGGTGAATCTCCTAGCAGAGCTGGTGGAGAGAGGTTCCTGGCTGAGCACAGAAAGCACAGTTTGCTCGCATTTTGTCATGTTCATTCACTAGCAATGTAGGGATTGTCTCTAGTTGGCTATGAGGAGGAAAGTCAAAACCTAAATAAGAACAGCTCCTAAGAGGTAGATTCTGCAAGGGGTTGGCCCTTTGGGACTCTGCCCAGATTTATCTTTGGCTTATTTTAAGGCTTAATTTTACAAGCATAATTTCACTAAAACCAGTCTACAGAATTTGTTTACTTTGGTTTCTAGACGCTCATGCCAACAAATTAGCTGAGAAACAGGAGTCTCCAGATTGCAAATATTGTTGAGGTCAGTGACCCCTCAAAAAAATGCTAAAGAGCAAGCAAAACAATGCCCCAGAGTATTCATGCACTGCTCAGAGGCAGGATGCAGTGTCAGTCATTTGATGGTATTTGGGTAGGTCCATCTGAGGACAGAGGTGGATTGGTCAGACCCTTTCACAAGGGGCCTATCCTGTATGGTGCCTTTTACGGATCATATCCTGAACTTCCCAAAGCATGAACTTTGCATGGGTGAATTCCTAATATTTGTAGGTCTGACCCATCTACCTAGTTAACATGCAAACATAGGCCCTCAGGCGCAGTAGGTCCCACTGAACTGTCTTTATAGCCACACGAGGCGGTTCCTAGGAAGCAGCCTGTGACTGCGTTAATTCCTGATTGTGCACAGAAGCATAGAATGAGCTGCTTTTTCCTCTGAGCCCAGGAAATGGTTTCTGCTAGCTAAGCGCCCTGTTATTTTGGTCATCCAGGCAGGAGAGCGTCTCCAAAGCAGGAAGCTTGTGGGAGGGGCGGGGACAGGTGGCAGCACCATTCACTGGCCCAACGTCACACATAATTTGGACCAAATTTTTTTTTGATGTTTTGATGAATTTTACTACCAATCCCCCCTCTTCTACCTTCCCCTGCCATATGTTTTCTAAAGTTATGTAGCTTGGGATGAAAAACCAAAGTGATTTCTAGGTTGGTTGGCATCTTTAAGATGATTGGGTCTGCAGAGAAGTCAAACAAAGCTTATTTATTGATTGATTGATTTAAGACAGTGTCTCACTGTATTGCCCCAGCTAGCATGCCGTGATGTCATCATAGCTCACAGCAACCTCAAACTCTTGGGCTCCAGCAATTCTCCTGCCTCAGCCTCTCCAGTAGCTGGGACTATACAAGCATCGCAACACCTAGCTCATTTTTCTATTTTTGGTAGAGAATGGGTCTCACTCTTGCTCAGACTGATGTCCAACTCCTGAGCTCAAGTGATCCTCCTGCCTTAGCTTCCCAGATGCTGGGATTATAGGCATGAGCCACTGTGCTTGGCTGAATAAAGGGCTTTTATATTTGAGACTTAAAGGATCATATCATGTTAGGCCATAATATGGTCTAAGTATTTTTTTTATTATAGCAAGTATTGATTGTTAAATTTCAACATACAGACCGCACTCACATCTGCTTTTATTTTTTATTTTTTATTTTTTGCAGGTTTTGGTTGGGGCTGAGTTTGAATCTGCCACCTCCAGCATATGGGGCTGGCACCCTACACTTTTGAACCACAGGCGCCGCCCACTCACATCTGCTTTTATAACTAAGCTACCTGAATACTTTCCTCCTTCAGTGGGATTACATTAGAGATGCACGCTTTCCTTGTACAGTGGGACGAAGCACTGTAGACCTCAACAAGGAAACCTCATAGTGACATTACTCTGATTCTTTCTTTTAAGACAACTAAATTTTAAGAGTTGGTTCCTGCCAGCTGATATGAAATTGCCTTCGTGTGGATCTAGACCCCTTTCAGAAAAGGAAGACATCTCTTAATCTGGAGGTCAGAGATACTCACACGATGTGAGCCAAGTTGAGCGGCTTCTCAGGCTGATCCGGGAACATGGGGTGCAAAGGCTCGCGGCTGGAAGCACAGCTCAGGGACTTGCTTAATGCATTAGTCAGCTTCTTAGCAGGCGATTTCTAGGAAGAAGAAGAATGGTAGAAGTGACGAGAACTAACGCTGATGCAATATTTTATCAATAGTGCTTTTCAGACCATTCATTCATTCATTCATTCAATCATTCAAGAAGTCCTTTCTGAGTGCCTACTGTGAGTCTGGAAGTCTGCTCACTGCTGGGAGGAGAAGGCTGGCTACCTCCTGCTGCTCAGCCTCAGCAGATATCGCAATGAATGGAAGAAGTCTGGGGACTCCTGAGCTGAGAAGGAGTCCTTTTGACAAAACTAAGGAGACTGTGAAAGTCATTCAAGACAGAGAAAGGAGAGAGCCCTTTTGGAGAGGAACATTGGGCACATCATCAAAGTCCTTATTGTGGCAAGTCAAGGACTGTGTCTTTATCCCAAGACGGAGGGAGATGATGAAGAGTCTAAATTACAGGTGACAGCATCAGACTTGATTCTACAAGGATTGCTCCCAGTTAAGAACACAAAATGGTTTGTGAGGGGATGGGAACGGAAGAAAGGAGATGAGCAGGAGGTTTTTGCGGGAATCCAGGTGCAAGATGTGTCAGATGTAGTGGGACACGTCCAGTTAGAGGTAAAGTGAAGCTCCAGTCTGAGTCTTTAGAAGTTAAAATTCACGTTCTTTCCAGAGCACGATGCTACCATTTTTTCATTTAGATTGGTGGGATGTTCAACTTCATATTACACAGTCAGAATTATAAAAGCCTACCACATGTAATAAATCTTTGAGCAAAATTTTCCCTCCCATAAGAAGCCATTTATAATTTCATCACATTTTTTGCGCCTAGAGTCCATAGCTGGTAAGAAAATGAAGTGATTTCTGCCCTCTTTATTTAAAACCTAAGTAATAAGAGTGCTGCTCTAGAAGTCCCTCTTTCTCTTTGATTTCCATTAGGAGGCGTAACTCTCAGGACACTTAAACAGCAGCGCTCTTCACCTCATAAACCACAGCGTCCTTTGTCCTCTTGTAAAGACAGTACCTTGCCGTGTAATTTAAGTCCACAACCCCTAGGAAAGGGGCTCCTAATGTGGCTCCAGCATTTATATCAGACAACAACAAAAATGATTAGTTTAGAAACATCAGCCCTCCGGGATCTGGGATAGAAGTTTGAAAACAGGTAATATATTGATTATAAGACAAAAGGAAGCTTCAGCTCCTACCCTCTAAGCTAAATATTAGTTCATGATCCATGTCAGTGTATCTGTCCTCAGCATAGGACATCACCCACAGGGAGGGGTGGCATTTGAACTGTCCTGAAGGTCTCAGTATACACTGCCTTACTGAAGAACTATTACTTGAATTCAGAATATGACAGAGGATGAACTAGTAATATGTTTAAAATTAATTCATTCATTCAGTTCCCAATAATTTAGTGATTCTTAGCAAGAACATTCTGATTTAAGATGCATATTCTGAAGACCTTTTTTTTTCTTAAAAAACAGACAAACAACCAAAACCACCAGAAGGGCATAGAGCCCACAGCATAGTGGTTACAGCACCAGCCACATACACTGAGGCTGGCAGGTTCGAAACCAGCCCAGACCAGCGAAACGACAATGACAACTGCAACAAAAAATAGCCAGGTGTTGCAGCATGTGCCTCAAAGTAGTCCCAGCTACTTTGGAGGCTGAGGCAAGAGAATCGCTTAAGCCCAAGAGTTTGAGGTTGCTGTGAGCTATAACGCCACAGCACTCTATGAAGGGCAACATAGTGAGACTCCATCTCAAAAACAAACAAACAAAAAACCCCCAGGATAAAAATAAGTGACTGTTTAAGTAAATACTACATGTTGAACTGAAATACATTAACACATAAAAAAACTAACAAAAGGTTTGCATTTTCTACATTAAAATATAGAAAAACTCATAAAAAGTTTGCATTTTCTTGTAATAGAACTATTCCAGGAGCGGCTGCAAGGGCTAATGTTATATCCCGCAAAAATCAGTCTGTGCATAGAGCAATCCTTGAGGAGACCCACGAAAGCAGCATTGCTGGACTGATCTCTGAGTGCACCTAGGACAGAGGTCAGCAAACTGCAAACTGCTTGAAGAGCCAGCACAGGGGGAGCGTGGAATTCCTCCAAGAGACTCGGTGCCACACAGACACACGTCACCTTTACCAAGTCGGTCACTCGCACTATTCCTGAAAAGATAGCTTGCTAATACAACCACAATCTCTCCCTCCTCCCAAGCCCCTGCAAAAAAGGAAAATGGGCCAGAATCATGAAGTCCACCCCCCCACACACACTTCTTAATATTCCATTATGCACTTAAAACAACTGGGAAACTAATAATAGTGTTTAAGCAGTTTCCACACATACATACAAAAACATAAGGGAACAAAACACCTTAGCTCACTGCGAATCTAACACTTGTTCCAGAAGGTGTTTGCTGTTCAGCTGTTATTTATATCAGTACTGAGTTACCTGTACTCTAAGAAGTAACACAGTTTTGAGTCTTCTGTATTTTAAGTCTTAGGAAGCCATACCGGGTTCAGAGAAACTAAATAAGAGATGGCAGTGAGGTGGGGATGGCAGGAAGGGAGACTGAAGGTTAGACGTGGGTGGAAGGCAAGCCTGCTCCTTCATTCTCTTACTACCCTTGACATTCCCTTTCATTCTGAGTGATACTCATACGTCTAACCGTAAGTCCTGCATGGACCTCGCCTTACCCACGACGTGTACTCTTTCATTTGGTGCTGGTTGCTATGGGAACCGCCGGCATGTCCCCTCCAGAAGCAGTCCTGACAGAGCTGGTAATTGTGACACTGTTGGCATCGGTAGCGAAACCCCATCATGCTCTCGCTGTGGCAGTAGGAACACTCAACCGGATGGAAGACTAAGGGGGAAATAAATGAAGAAAAGGAAACTAAAGTATGAACCAGAATACAGAAAAACACAGGACAGCCTAGTACTGCATTTTTCTGCTGTGTGCTCCGATTCTAAGTGATAGTTGACTTTGGCTCAAAGAAGCATTTAGTTCGCTTCTGAAATCTGACTACCCGTTTCGACCATGTGTGTGGGCAGGAAGCAATGAAATGAGATGGAGAAGACGTGACCTTTTAACAACACAAATCTGTATAATGCCTTTTGCTCTTTCTACTCTCGTCTCCTACACTAAAAGAATTTAAATAACCCAAACTGCTCTTGTGTCCGGGAGACCAGCACAGCTCACTGGAAGACTCCACAGAATAAGGAATGAACACAGATGACTGTCCAGTGGGTGAAGAACATGTATTAGAGAAATGGAGAACAAGAAGTGGAAAAGAAAGGAAAATGGTGGGAGAGTAGGAAAACTGGATGAGAGCATTGAGTTAAAAAATGGAGGAGTGGTGATGGCACTAAAGGGAACAGTGAAATTGCTTCACTGCTGAGTATCTGAGAGTTGGTTTACATGACCTTATTATGTGGAGACGCATACTTTTGAATGCATGCCATTTTGAGCTTTTAATCATGAAAATGTGTTTAATTTCGTCAAATGTTTTTATTTATTTATTTTGAGACAGAGTCTCACTTTGTTGCCCTCAGTAGAGTGGCATTGTGTCATAGCTCATGGCAACCTCAGACTCTTGGATTCAAGCGATCCTCTTGCCTCAGCCTCCCCAGTATCTGGGACTACAGGTGCCTGCCACAATGCCCAGCTATTTTTTTTATTTCTTTTTTAGAGATGGGGTCTAGCTCTTGCTCAAGCTGGTCTTGAATTCCTGAGCTCAAGCAATCCACCCCACCTTGGACTTCCAGAGTGCTAGGATTACAGATGTGAACCACCACACCTGGTCTCAAATGCCTTCAATAAAACTTTTGAGATGATTAAAAAAAATGGAGTGGTTAATGGTTTATTTAATAAGTGGTATTGCCTTCATTTAAGAGATTTTTTTTTCCTGAGGCAGGTGAATAGAGCCCCCAAAGATAGGTAAATTATCTGAAAACAATTCTAATTCAGATAGTTCAAGAAATATGATTGTCTTAGGCAGGATTTGCATTATAAATCAGGCAGAGTAAAAATATTTGAGATTTGAGGCTAATGAGGGATCAAATCCAAGTAATTGTCTACATATTATAAGCGAAAGATACTAAAACGGCAACTACACTTCTTGCCTTTGGTAAAGTTCTTCTCTGGCTAACCAGCTAGGAAAAAATAATGCAAATAAGAAGAAATGAAGATAAAAAGCAAAGTGTAAAAACAAAGACACAACCAGTTCTGGGCGCATTTTCTTCTAAAGAAGCTTCGTAACTTCCCTTTTCTGGCTTTTGGGAAAGACTAAAGTGGGATTCAAATCTGCCCTGGGACAGCGCCTAAGAAACTGATCTCTTGCCACAGGAAATACTGAGAGAGAGGGAATGAAATTAGAGCCTTATGATTAGAAAATGACTAGTTCTAGGATGGTAAACAGTAACATGACGAGCTCAGTTTGCATAATAGTATGGTGCTCAACTTGCCCTTGCTTGTGCGTTTAAAAAAAAAAAAAACTACGAGGTCAGTGGTTGCAAAGAAACTAATAAGTTTATTTTTAAAATTTTCTCCATAAAACAGGATAAATTCGTAACATTTCACCAAGTGAGATAAATCAGATGCTAACAAATTCTGAGTAAGAATTTAAAATTAAGGTAACTTTAGCTCTAGTGTATATTAATAAATATACAGAAGTCAAAATTCTAGCAGATCTGAGATACAGGATAAATTATTTTCTATTCAAGTCTGGAGAAATTTACAGTTACATTAAACAATGAATAGGAACACCTAAATATTAGATGGAGGCACTGAATGTTTCCACGTTTAATTTCTTTAAATCTTATTCTGAACTGTACATCATATTTAACTTCGGATGTGCCAACAGTAGTTACTTTTATCCTAGAAATACCTCATTTTTTTTTAAAAGCATGGTTTGAAAGTTCTGTTTATTCTTTTCTTTAATATAAGTACAATCACTGAAAGATTACAATTTGAAGCACATGAGATATCAGGGTGTTCTTGCCTGATTTTTTTTTTTTTTTTTTTTTTTTGCAGTTTTTGGCCAGGGCTGGGTTTGAACCCGCCACCTCCAACATATGGGGCCGGCGCCTTACTCCTTTGAGCCCCAGGTGCCACCCTTCTTGCCTAATTTTTCTGCCCTGTCTCCCACCTATTCCTGGCTGAGTACCTGGGAAGAAACAGTCACTGCCACGTATACCAATACTGGAAATTCAGATATAAAACAGACACAAGAAAATGTCACATTCCTTACTGAGGTTCTTCTTCCATGGTATTAAGTCTTTCAGTCACACCTGACTTGTCACTGAGAGGAACACAATGGGCTGTCGTAAGTTTTTAGAAATGACAGTCTTTATTTGCAGTGCTCCCATAAAGTCTTACTGATTGGGAAGATGGGTTTGTTCTATTGTAAATAGAACTAAGAATCACTAAGTAGACTCCCCTACAGCAAGGATCTAGACTTACTACCTGTAGCCCTGAGGGCTTCATTTCAATAATTTTAGACACTGTAGTAATTAAGCTCAGTAGTAAGCGCTCACCATTTTCTACATTTGCCAGTCTGTGGAGAAGAGGCAGCCAGACCAGGCACTGTGGCGGGGGATCCGACATGAGTGTGTCCAAGAAACCATTCAGCGTGACTTTTTTCTGCATCAAAACAAACAAACGCACACATAAATTTTGGACAAAGAATAATCTTAATTTACCTGCTATGTAGATTGATGAAACAGGGCACTTGATTAACCTCTAATACTTCCAGAAACAGAACTTCTCAAATATTCACCTAGTTCAGAATTGATTGCCTTTTATCCCTGAGCATACGTGGGACTGAACTGTCTGCATTGAGTCTGAGTCAACATTATCCTCAGGAGAAAACAGTTCTGAGAGCACCACTTCTATATAAGTGAGCAGTATAAAAATTATGAGGGAAAATGAGGAACTGAAATTCTCCATGGAATTTTACTCAATGGTACGTCATAGCTCACCGTGTAAGTGTAATTCCTCTATCAGTCAGTTTTTTTTTTTTTTTTTTTTTGCTGCAGTTTGGCTGGGGCTGGGCTTGAATCCGCCACCCTCAGCATATGGGGCTGGTGCCCTACTCACTGAACCACAGGTGCCACTCCTATCAGTCGGTCTTCTGAATTTACAGAGCAACTTCTATTTCAAGTTTCCTTAACTTTCTTCAGTACGAAATGTTTAGAGGTTAATGTGAATGGTTTTATTATACAAGATTAGGAGGGAATCCTATTAGCAGAGAAAATCTAATTTTAAGAAAAAATTCTCTTCTTTCTTTTTTTATACATCTTTCCTCTCAATTCAGTCTGCCTCTGTCTCATTATCCTGTTTTTTTTTTATGTAGAAGAAAGACTTATTGCATATATAAGTATAATTTATAAGTATACTATTTTACATTTCTTTCAAAATGACAAACATAATGTCGATTAACATGTACTATAAATAACAAGAATTATGTATTTATATGCAAAAATCATTATTTTATTTGAAATTTTGAATTAGAATGTCAAAGTTGATGGAATACTTTTATGTTTTTATGTAAGAAGTTATTCCTCAAGAGGTGTGGTGTCTTTTTAAGGCCTATACCCCCTAGTCCTTGTAATTTACTGAAGAAGTATTTTGGCACCCCTTAATAAATCTTTTATTGTTAAGAAATATTTGTAATTTCTGTATTTTCTGATAATACTAAAAAACACACTTTCCATGGTGTTCCAGTGTTGATACCAACATCATTACTATTACATATATTATATTAAGGACAAGGAATGAGATAATATATATTTAAAAGCCATCACAATTTATATACCTAAGAGAATGTTGTCTTTCAAAACAATTACTTGGGATGGCTTGAATTTTGAATGATGTATTTCAAACAGTTTTGGAATTTCATCATTCAAACTGCTGGTGTAGTAAGTTTGTGAAGTATAAAGACTGTTTTTATTATTTTTGTGTTTCTCTTTTTGGACTTCTATTTTGACCCCTTGCCATAGAGGCTAAAAATCACTTCTGGAAGTTTCCAGAAATGTTTTGATGATTTCAACATGTACAGATTTCTCATCATTAAGGATATTAAAACAATTATACAATCAAACAATCTATGGAAGATTACCAAAGGAATTTTCAGCCTGGCAACATCATATACAATTTTTTAAAAATCTGTAGGCTTCTTAAAGTTAAAAAATTATGGGCCTATTATTCTAGTTCATTATGAATAAGACATATTCTGAGGCATTAGTACATTTACCAAAGATTCTGTAATATACTACCTAAAATCAAAGACTTCATAAATAAATAAAATTGTTCTTGCTTCTGTGATTGAGTGAAGTAATAGAACACGGTCGTATTCCCTGGGGTCAGACCTCTACATATTTGTAGATATGAACTGATAATGTACAAAATAAAAGCAAAACAACAACACAAAGAAAAACATAAGAGCAACAGTAATACATTGGGGTGAGAGTTAGAAGACCAAGGTTAAAAACTCAGCCCCCTGTGCTTACTAGCTTTGAACTTTTTATTGTTAAAAAAGAACATTTTCCTTGTTAGCTCACTGGATTGCTGCAAGGCATGAATCAGACAATCCAAATTTATGAACCAGAAAGTACTGTAAAAACATAAGGAACCATTTCTTAATGTCATTTAGAATGCTATGAAGAAAGCTGGAAAGCAGTAAAATTGAAAAAAATAGGTTAATAGATTGGTGTTTTGAAATAATTGGCACTGTTATAAAAGTCAATTTCAGTAAAAAGAAAAGACTCACTACTTTTAAATCAGTTTAGTATAGTGAACACTCGTTGGATGTCTTTTAGGGGAGAGGGCTACAACTTTTTGAGGATACAAAGATGGTTAAGATGGGGGCTTAAAGTCTATTGTGAAAACTTCTTGGAGAAAGTGACATTGGGGCCAAAAAAAAGGAGTTGGTGGTAAAAAACAGAAAGGATTCCCAAGGCAGAGCACGTGCAAAAGCACAGACTCGAGAAGTAGTGGGCAGTGCGAGGGAAAGGAGGAAGAGGGCTCATGGGGGTGGGGAGATGACCTGGAGAGAGAATGTAACGAGAGAGAGAGAGAGAGAGAGAGAGAGAGAGAGCTTTCTCCTGTGGGCAATGAAGTCTGCTAAGTGGAAGTGGCATGGTGGCAGCCGTCACAGGTGGCAATTGTGGGGATGGGTTTGGGAAGAGGAAGCCTCCTAGTTTTCTTTCTTTTCCTTCCTTCCTTCCTTTTTCTTCCTTTCTTTCCTTTCTTCCTTTCCTTTCCCTCCCTTCCTCCCTCCCTTCCTTCCTTCCTTCCTCCCTCCCTCCCTCCCTTTCCTTCCTTCCTTCCTCCCTCCCTCTCTCCCTCCCTCACTCCCTTTCTTCCTTCCTTTCCTTCC
>NW_003852407.1:16897839-16905428 GCF_000181295.1 Otolemur garnettii
TCCTTTCTTCCTTCCTCCCTCCCTCCCTCCCTTCCTTTCTTCCTTCCTTTCCTTCCTTTCCTTCCTTTCCTTCTAGAGACAAGGTCTTGCTCTACCACCCAGGCTGCACTGCAGTGATGAGATGAGAGCTCACTGAAACTTCCAACTCCTGGGCTCAAGCCTCAAGCAATCTTCCTATCTTAGCCTCCCAACTAGCTTGCACTATGGGTACACACCACCATGCCCAGCTAACGTTCTTATTTTTTTAAGAGATGGGATCTTGCTATATTGTCCAGGTTGGCCTCTAATTCCTGGCTTCTAGTGATACTCCTGCCTCAGTGAGCCACTGCACTTGGCAAAATGTCTTTTTATAATGAGGTTCTGAATGAAGCTGGACTGCAACGGGGCATCTAATAGACATGTGTACAAACAAATAAAGCCAGAGGTAGAGAGATCCATCTACCTACCACAGGAGTCCAGGTAATATATGATGATGAGAAAAGATAACCTGAGAAACATTTAGAAACATTTATAAAGGCAGTAAGACCTGATGATTAATGAGAAGTTCTGGGTGAAGAAGTCCAGAAGGAGGCATAGGTGAATAGATACATTCTGTTGTCACCAACTCCAGAGGGAACCGGAGGGGCATGCTTTAGTTGGGGCAGAGATAGGGAAGAATGCACAGAGCATCTAACCTGGGCATGAGAACATGGGGAGGGTCAGAATGCCTTCCTGGGGAAGGCGACCAGGAGAAGAGTTTGCATGTTATTTAGCAAGTCAGCCCTTTCTTATTGGTTGTATGGATACATTGGGTCAGAATGCCTTCCAGGGGGAGGTGATGGGGAGAAGAGTTTGCATGTAATGTAGCTAGTCAGCCCTTTCTTATTAGTTGTATGGATACATTTATGAGTGTGCACAAGTTCATGGCCCACGGGGAAGTGCAATGCAGTTTTGACCTCCCAAATTGCCAAGTGAACAGACTGATGAAGTTTATTAACTGGAAACAGTAAAGCAGTTTTCCAGGGGCTGCTGTATACTGATTTCTTACTTAAGGGATCCTTTTAGAGACCTGTCTGGTCACTTTAGATTTTGAAAAACTGTAAACAAAGCTTCAATTTATGGTTTTACAAACTACAGACCATGCTATGCAGGACAGTGGGCATGTACTTGTTCTGAAGACTAAAGACCACCAAACAGCATTTTTCTTGGGCTAACTTGGGCCACTCCCAGTTAAAACGCACCACTCTGGGCCTCGTGGAAGATTGGGGCAGCTGTGTTTGCCATATTTAGGGTTTCACAGATTGCCACGTGCTGGGATTTTTTTCTGGTTTCTTTTGTTAAACAGTGGTAAAGCTCGTTGCCTTGTGCAATGTGTTTCACATGAGGCTGAGATAATTCAGCCTCTGTGATAGTGCAGTATCAATAATAAAGAGGGTGTAGGGCTGTTGGAAGGATAAAATTGGACAACGAAAGTAAAGAACTTAGCATAGTGCCTGCCTGGTGGTTAGTGACCACCACGTTGTTATTATTATTATCCAGCTGTATTGAGTTTAGTCACTAGCTCAGAGGTCGTTTATCAGAGGCTGGAGGAGACAGGACAGGTTGTTACCAGACAGAAGAATCAGCCTGTGTATCTGCGACTTGGAAGGACACCCAAAGGGGAGCAAACGCTGAGAAAGATTTTGTTAAACGTATATCCCCCTACCTGCTGGGAGAAACAGGACCTAGCCGACTGTTCTGTGTAACCAAATGAAGGACCTTCAAAAACTGCCGTGGGTAGTTTGAGAACCTCCCGAAGGAACTGGTCGTACCGTCCATAAACCATCACCCCACTGGAGTCGGAAATCATTGAGAAAATATCTGATGGGAAAAAAAAGGGAAGATATTTATTCATCACACATGAACATTCTCCACTGTTTCTGCTGAACACAGCTGCTGGAAAAAAATGGGGCAGAATAAATATATTTTTAAATGAAAGAATAATAAAAAAGCTAAATTTTACACTGAAATATTCCTGGTTTGGTGTTTTCTGAGTTTTTTGGAAGATGATTCTGGCACATAGCATTAACAAGTAATTTGGATAAAATGAACACATTTTGGTAAGACAGAGGACATCATGTTTTTGTCTTGAGGTCAATTATCAATCACATATAACTCAATTGGATATATTTTTTATATGGGAAAAAATATGCTGACCTTATTTGAAACACAATGAAAGTTTTACTACAAAGGTGGGGTGTGTGTACCTATCTATCTAGCAAATGATCCATCTATATTATCACTAATGCTTGGATTTTGGTTTAAGATATTTGAAAAATGAAAGACTCGATGGAGATACAGGTGTCATGAAAAACACACGATTAATTATCTACAGAAGCAGAAAACTTTCATTGTGTTTCGGGCAGAAGGCACTTGATTTAGAGGAAGGGTCTCAACAAGTGAAGAGAAAGCCTGGCCTTGTGGGTGATCAGTGGGGTAAAACCAGGGTCCTGGGATGATTCTCTGAGGAACCCGTGACTTCACTGAATCTCTGTTCTTCAGTTTCTGCCACTGTGCACACTTCATGAATATTAATGGTGTAATTCCCCAAGGTACTTTGAAATTCCTCTGTGGAAATCTCTACTGGAATGGAACAGTTTGCTATGATATAGGTTTTCACGGGGCTGACTACATTGTCACTTGGCCCACATGGCTGCTGCAATAAGCTGCTGTGAGTTCCATGCTCGACCTCCGTTCATGTTGGGTTTAATTTTCAAGATCAAAATGTAATCTGGAGACACTGTTTCCACACTGAAGTCAGAAGTTAAGCACATCACAGGCTTTTCTTGGATTATGTTTTGACAGTATGAATTGACTCTTGATTAAATACTCAAGTTATAAAGAGTTTCTACTATGTTTCAAATGGATTATTAATCCTGAGCCTGTAGAAATTCTATTGGAACAAAAGAATTAACGTTCTCATTCATCTCCACAAGGCTGTTTACTTGAATTTTATCTCTTATGTTCCATGGTAACTGGACAAACAAAAGAAAAGTTGCCAACAGCAAAAAATTGTTATGTAATTCCAAATATAGAAACTCAAGAATTTCAACTGCAAGGGAGGAAGAGAAACCCGGGAAGAGTAAATCGACTTTCTTGTGAGAGCTGCCATCTTGTTCTGGGGCGGGTTGCTTGGTGAGAACAGGGACAGTGTAATTACCTTCTGGGCTCTGGCTTTCTAGGTCAGGGCACAGTTTGGAAAGGAGCCTGGGCTTTTCAAATTTCCTACTGAAAGAATGTAGACAACCCCAGAGCAGCAGCCAGAAGGAGAACCAAGAAGGACCCTTCACAAACCTGAAACTAATATTAAAACCATTTGTGCTGATGAAGGCCTGTTAAGCACCAGCCAAACTAAGGCTAGACTGCTGGGATTAAAGGCAGAGGCTGTTAGAAGCCACTCAGGTTTTTTGTTTTGTTTTTTTTTACCTTTTGTTTAGTCATACACACATAGATCATGGATACATGTATGCATCTGTGAGGTACAATGTGTTGATTTTGTATACAATTTGGAATGCTTACATCCAACTAATTAATATAGCTTTCACCTCAAGAAATGAAGAGACTCTAAGGAAGCTATCAAAATGATATGGGTTGTAACTGAGCTCTGAGCCCTCTGTATATACCACACTGACACATACACACATAAGTAATACGCCCATAATATATGTGTATATATTATTAGATACAATAGAAGGTTATGTCAAGGGCAGAATTAGTGAACAGAGTAAACCTCTCACACTAGGGCTTGGCACGTAGAACATGGTGCAGAAATGTCAGCTGTGTCTACCGTTCATTCCATATTGCATTATTCTGTCGTCTCCTTCAGATGTTTAGGCTTCGCCTTCCCAATGAGCTTGTTCTATCAGGGTCCAGACTGTATTCTAAGCCACAGATACTTTAGAAGGCTCTACATTCATCAATTTATCCAACTAACATTGACTTAGCACATAGTAAAGGGGTGAAACCGTGCTAAGTGATCAATGTCCAGAAAAAGTAGGGCGTAGTTCTGGGCCTCTGGGAAGCCCTAGATTATTAAGGGCGAGAGAGGGGTGCACACATGAGGCATCCCAGAGCTCCCCATGTGAGAATACTGTGTGGCATGAGCCCTGGAGCAGGGGGTGTATAGGAAGCAGAAGAGCCAGAGAGCAGGTCCCCGGGAGAAGTGCATGAGGAAAGAATTCTAGGCCAAGTACAAAGACTACTCAGATAGAGACAAGGGGTGGGTTTTGGTAAATACGACTGGGATGTGCACAGGCAGAGGAATGAGGCAAGCACTCGAGGGTCTCCAGGAGTCCTCTGTGGCAGGCCCTGGGTGCCCAGAAAGGCATGGTGGGAGGGAAGGCGGAGATATGATGAGCTCTAAAAGCTCTATTAAGGCATTTATTTATTTGTTCCTCTTTTTATTCTCTTTCTTTTATATAACCTTTTCCATTTTTAGATGAAGTGTAATAATTGTGCATAGGTGTGGAATACAGAATGATCCTTCAATACATGTACACAAGGTGTAACGACCGTATCGGGGTTATGAACACATCCATCACCTCGCACACATGTCATTTCTTTGTGTGGGGGAGTGTTCAAAGCCTTCCTTGTAGCTTTTGACAATACACGATACCTTGTCAACCATAGTCACCCTGCAGAGCTATCAAACACCAGAACTTCTTCCTTCTCTCTAGCTGGGCTTTCCTATCTGCTAACCACCCTCTCACTAGGCTCTCCTCCCCCTGCTCTGCCAGGCCTCTAATAATCACAGTTCTCTCTTTATGAGTTCGGTTTGAGTAGCTCCCACGTATGGATGAGAACATGTAGCATTTATCTTTCTGCGCCTGACTTGTCTCACTTAACAGAACATCCTCCCGATTCACCCATGTTGCCACCAATGACAAAATTTAATTCTTCTCGTAGGGTCGAATTCTACTGAGGGGTTTAGATCGTGTCCAGAAATGTAGACAGAGATACTGAAAAACTTAAAGCCGGCCAATGCGTTAGAAACGTTACCCTGGGGGCAGGCTTGGGGGCAGAACAACTAGGTCTGTAATAGAAAAATCAATAAACACATGGTGTTCGCCATAATACTAGTCTTTTAAACAAAATAAAATAAGTCCTCCCAAAGCATTAGAATAGCACATGACATTCCAGCCTCAGAGCATGGAATTTAGAATTTTTAAAAATCCTTATGATTATCCAGGAGCCCCGAGGCAGAAGTATAAGCAAGTGTCCCAAGCCATTAAAACAAGTTTATAATCAGGCCAAGAGCAATCTGACAGAAGAGCAGTATACATCAGGTCAGTTTATCTTTAGGTTGCGACGGTCCACACAGCAGAAGGCACCCTTCACATCCCAGGCTGTGTCCGCGCCGCTCTCTGGAGTGACACCAAGAACGCCCTGCACGCTAGTTGATGGCAGCCCTGAGGACTGGAAATTGTGGTACAATATGGCGACGTTGTTTAATGCATTTTAAAGCATTTTTAAAAAAACAGCTTCAAATTTTCTGTTGCCGCCTCCTTTCTTTTGTTTTGTTTTCTAATTTATTTTCAGCCAGTTACTCTTGCTCAGGGCTAACAATAAGGACTAGTTGGAACAAACTATATCTCCTTCTCCCCCTATGCACAAAAATAGAAGAATCGCCCAACAAGCCCAACTGGTGTAATGGCTTAAAAGGAGTCCGAAAAATTTAAAGAAGAGCAAAACAAAACCCTCCAACCCTGCCGAATTCCATTTCCCTTCATCTCAAGTTTTCTAATTACAAAATCCGTGCAGAAAATGACCGCCTGGCCTGCTTTATCATTCCAATGCAAGGCAGCAAAGGAGACTATGACACACCCACATTTCCACTCATCAAGGGGCAGCCACCGCTGTAGGTGGGTGGGTTTTGTGGGTAGATTTTCTCATATTTGCTTATTCAGTCAATAATTACCACTGAAATTAAAAATACTGATGTGTGTGTATATATATGTGTGGGTGTGTCCACACACAAGGTGGACACGAAGTTAGCATGCAATTTACTATGTGAAACTATTTTAAATTGCAGTGAACTTTACATATACTCATACAGATAGACAGATATATATATTTTGAGACAAGGTCTTGCTCTGTTGCCTAGGCGTGAGTGCAGTGATGTCATCACAGCTCACTGCAACCTTAACCTCCCGGGCTCAAGCCATCCTCCTGCCTCCAAGTAACTGGGACTACAGGGGCCTCGCTAGGATATTCATTTTTGATGAACTAACATCCTAGAGAGATTCTTCCAACCAAACTGTTTTTAGCTAAATTACTTTTGTTCAAATTGCTTTCTACCAAGTTACCAGGAAACCACTCAAACTATCCCCTGGGAATTAACTATGGGAAGAGTGACTCCCAGTCACAGAACCAGAGGCTGGGCTTCAGGTTTATGGCTTTTGAAGGGGGGATGGGCGATACTGAGGTCCCGCCACCTGCTTTACTACAGAATGTGTGACATTGTTGATGTTCAGGTTTTGCAGACTGAAAAAGAGTTCACCTCCCACGAGACTCATGCAGTTTTGCTGTTTCACTGCGCTGAGAGGACAGACTTTGGCCACTGGAGAGCACACGTGCTTTTCTCACTGTGTCTCTCCCAGGGTGCTGGGACGGGCCAGTGGAAAGCTGGCAGCAGTTATCGTGGGCTTTGAACTCCCGGACCCGTCAGAGAACCGCATAGGTTCTGCTAGCTGGCAAAGATCTGCTCCAAAACTCTTAGTTCTACCTCAAGCTACGCAGCTGTACTGACATTGCTAGTTCCTGACCGAATAGCCATTTCCTTCCTTCATCTGTATTGGTCCCAAATTTGTTCTTGGGCCATGGGAAAGACGTGACCTTTCTAGCCCGGGTGGAGAAAGTGGCTCTGTGGTCACTGCTGTCCTCTCTTTCCTCTCACCAGCAACTGGTTCAGGTATTGGATTGGGATGGCACCCTAGACAACCAGACTTGAGGGCTAGGGGGCCTCCGGAGTTAGATGTGACTCCTGAGAGTGCTGCTCCCCATCTCACCCACAGAAGGAGGATGAAGTCTGCCCCTAGGACAGCTGGGTGGAAAGATGCCACCACCCAGGACCTGGAGGGTTCAGAACTAACCTGGCTCATTAAAGGCTCAGAGGAGCACTGAAGTGCAGGAAAATGGCTTTCTCCGTTGTCATCAAACTTATTCTAATATGAGACGCTTTTATATAGGTACCTGTTAAATACTGAATAAGTATTTGGAAATGTTCCTCAAGATTTCATGTCCTCACCATCCATGGCCAGCTGCGACGTGAGCTCACAGGCAAAAAAGCCCTCAGGACTTTCTGCCTTTGCTTTCGTTCATTTTGCTAAACTTTCTCTTCCTAGCATAACCCTGAAGGAAACGCCTTCTGGATTGCTCTGATGCTGATTTTTATTTTGTAGATTTTTTTACAGGTAGAGTCTTGCTTTATTGTCCAGGTCAGAGGGCAGTGAGTGGTACAGTCAGCTCACTGCAGCAGTGATTTTCTACCAGTGTGCTGAGGAGGACCTCAGGTGTGCTGTGAAAATATTTAGAGATCACTCATTAAATTATTTTCTCTTTCTTTTTTTTTT
>NW_003852407.1:16905573-16920430 GCF_000181295.1 Otolemur garnettii
GGCTATTCTTTTGTTGCAGTTGTCCTTGTTTGGCAGGCCTGGGCCAGGTTTGAACCTACCAGATCTGGTGTATCTGGCTGGCACCCTAGCTGCTGAGCCCATTAAATTCTTTTCAGAAGAAGTTGAAAGCACAGTGAGTATATATATATATTTTTGTTTACTCTTTTTTCTGATCAACATCATTTAAGTGTGCTGTGGAGGTTTAACCAGGTTCAAGTGTGCCGAGAGATAAGAGAGGTTAAAAAACACCACACTACAGCCTCAAACTCCTGGACTCAAGTGATCCTCCTGCCTCCGCCTCCAGAGTAGCTGGGACTGCAGGCACACACCAGCAAGCCCGAGTAAATTTTCTGACATTTTTGTAGAGAAAGGGTCTCATTGTGTTGCGTTGGTCTTGAACTCCTGTGAAGCTATGTTTTGTTTTAAATGCCACTGGTTCCAGCATCATCTAATTTGCCTATTATCTTTCAATCCAACACTGAGGTAGACAGCTTTTTACTTTCCATATCTTTCAGGCTAATGACAAAGAACTATACTGACCCTCCCAAGGTCTGGTTGGGCATCTGTGAATCCTGGCTGCACAGGGCTCTTCCATGGAAGGAAGTTTCTGGAAGTGAAGGAAGCTGCCCGTTACCTGAGGCTTTGGTCCAACAAAATAACTCTCCCATGGAGTAAGTCTGGGGAAATTTCAAAGGAATAAAGGGTTTTTTCTGTATCTCCCGTCATCCTTTTCCTCTCAGTGAACTGAGAAGCAAGAAATCTCACTCAGAAGCTGACGGCGAGCAGGTGAGTATTCTGCCTGCGGGTCACGGATGGTAGCCGCTAGGGAAGCAGCCATCTCTACGGGTAGCTACAATCCCTAAATTTAGGATTCAGAGGAAAGCTGAGGGTCCACAGGCTGACTCAGCCCATTAACCACACAGCGGGGCTCATGCTCTGGGACCCCCAATTCCCCGGAGGAGGCCCTCCCTGATACAGCATCATAACCCAGACTCAGGATTTAGGGGGAGTGACAGGGTTTTACATTTTTCTTTTAAACAGCAGCATCAACATTTTAAACTAGTCAAAGATAAATATCCTTGGTCCCTCCCAGACTAGGGTTACTAGAGTCAGAAATTCTGGGGGTGAGACTCCAAAGTTTATGTTTCAAAAAGCCCTCCAGGTGTTTCTGATGCTTATAAAAATCGAAGACCTACTGGTGCAGGAAAAAGCCTCAGGGTTTAAATCCTGGTGTCGTCTTAGCTGTGTGATTGAATTAAACTCTCTGAGCCTCAGCTTCTTTACCTAAGACAAACAACCCACCCCCACTGTGCTGGTGATTACAAAGTTCTACCATATTTAGAGACAACACGTACGTGAAGGTTTATACTCCAAGTACTCAGCTGCGGTGTTTTTATTGGCATTCAGTTAATTCTCTCTGTAGTGTCGCTACGTGATTCCTATCCTGTGCCTTCCCCGGGCAATGTCTGCTGTGGAAAGTTTGGAGTTCCCAGGGATTTGAATAGCACTGGCTGAGAAGGATGAGGAAATGTGCTGGGAACTTTGGTTTTGGATTATCTAAGGGGAAAGGTTGCCCGTATGGCCCTGGGATGACGAGCTGCCTGTAAGACAAGGGACGTCTGAGGCTGAGTTTAGCTGGCGAGCCTCAGTGGATTGTGAGAAAGGGAAGCGTCCATTTCATTAACACTTAGTCAACATGAAAACATCTTCATGACAAAATCCAAAGATCAATGAAGCCCGTATTCCAAACAACTCTCACAAAATGGGGGAAGACGCAAGTGGGCAGGGAAACCTGGTAGCACGGGGAGGAGAGAAGGTGGCCGGAGGAGGGACAAGGAACAGTAACTTACATCTTAATTTGTCCATGATCTTCCCTCCACACAAGGTGGCGAGAGCCATTTTGACAGCAAATACGGAAATTTTGCCATGGCCTTCCCTGTTTAAAGAGAATAGAAAAAAGAAACAAACACGATGTTATTTGGACACGTCCAGGAACAAGGTTTGACCCTTTCTGTTCTGTAGAAATCACGGGGCACGTAGCTGCATGCGTGTGAACACATCCATTTTAGAAAAGGTTGTGGATATAATTCCAGGCACATGTTTGAAAAATTGTCTATTCAATGTTAACTTTTCTCAAGAGACACCAACATCTTCCAGTGTATTCTTTGTATATGTCCCTTGCTTGAAACATGGGCTAACAGCCAGGAGAACATTCACTAGTCAACTTGGACGTCAACAGCAGAACATGCTTCTCACTTGGGCTTTCAGAAAATGATTTTGTGGGTAATAATTCTACTTTCCTTAAACCAGGCTTCAGAAACATCATTCTGTTAAAAAGAGAATTCCTGAATTTGAGGTTAGGGTAACTATGGGGACTTTTTCATCTCATGTATTTTTTCAACCATTATTTCCTACCCACAAGCCAACTGTGATAAATTTACTTTTCAAGAAGAGCTGGTATTTTACTTTTAAAAACTTTTTTGGTGCAGTATTATGAGGATTTATTATTTTTATGCTCAATTATTATTTTATTTTTTTAAGATTTCAGGTAAATGGAAGGGTACAAGCAACTAGGTTACAATGTTTGCATTTGTTGGGTACAGTCCCCTTGTAGTTGTGTCCTGCACCCAAGAGGTCTACCAGATACACTTAACAGCGTACCCAATATGTAGGAGCACAGAGAGCTGGTATTTTAAAGGAGGGGAAGCAGGAGCCCTGTCTGAATAGTGCTCTTGCTCCCCGAATGACCCATGTGCTGCCAGATCTTAATTGATTCAGGAAGCATAACAAACCCGTCCCTCCCAAAATGTGATATAAAGGGCATACTGTAGGAAGTAGAATGTTTCAGCTAAGTTATCTCCCTGCTGGAATAAACTGTTTATTCTTATCTGCTCAGAATCAGGAAGCACATCTTCTTATTAATTCCTTTCTTTGATAGTTGCCACGCTTAATAATGATGAAAAGAGTTACTTAAAACAATGATGTGGCTGAAAGGTAAGTAAAAATCTACATCGACAAGGTTTTGGTGTATAGAATCAATCATTTATATGAATAAAATTCATATACCTGATATACTTTAGAAGGAGAAGATAATAAATAATTGTGGTTTTGTTCCTTACCAGATTTCAGAGAGGGGTCATTTGTCACTTATCTTCGTGGCTGTCATGCTTAGCATAATCCCTGAAATACAGCCGGCCAGATTGCAAAACTGACTGAGCCTTATGCTCGTGACGCTCCCATTTATATTTCTAAGCCTGAGCACCAGACTTATGCAATCATTTATTGGAAATCTCCACTTGGATACCTCACGCCAAACCAAGTGTGTTCAAAATAGGACTTACTATCTTTACAGAGCTCTTTCGTAATACTCAGGTTACCCCTAATGCTAATCTAGTCTTCCCTCTGTTTCCTCTTTTGGTTGTTGGAACCTCCATGTACCTGGTTACCCAAAAATGAATCCTGGAGCAAGGGTCACCCTGGATCTCTTGCTCTTCCTAAATTCATATACTGCTTTTTTTTTTTCAGACAGTCTCACTCAATTGCCCCAGGCTAGAGTGCTCTGGCCTCATAGCTCACAGCAACCTCAAATTCCAGGGCTCAAGTGGTTGTCTCAGCCTCCTGAGTAGCTGGGACTACAGGCATGTGCCACCTGTAATTTTTCTATTTTTAGTAGAGGCAGGGTCTTCCTCTTGCTCAGGCTGGTCTCAAATTCCTGACTTCAAGTACTCCACCTGCCTCGGCCTTCCAGAACGGGAGGATTACAGGTGTGAGCCTGGATATAAATTCATTATTGCTTTGAACAGATGTTTGAGGGACTCAAACATACTTCTGAACTGTATGTTAAATCAATTCTCATCTTTCCATCCCCACTCTTGTTGCTTCAGTCAGCTCTGGCGTTAGTGCTGTAGTAAGCTCTAAAACAGTCTCTCTGCTTTGCACAAATACGTACAAATCTGACCCTATCTTTGTTTAAAACTTCCTTACCTCCTCTTGCCCACAAGATCAGCTCCTAACTTTTCCCCACGGCCTACGCAGCAATCTCCTCTGGTCTCATCTGCTGCCATCACACACCAGGCACACTGTTCCATGCCTTCTGGCCCTTGGCCTTCCCTGTGGTCTGCCCACCCCTCACCCCCCCCCCATTTGTCAAGATGCTGCTCCGTATCCTCATTCACTTAGCTTTGAAAACAGCTTTTCTCCAGCACGCTCATGCTGGGCAATCCCTCTGCCCTTCATTTTTATCTATTTTTTGTAACCGGTCACACCGAGTGACCTTGATTTATTTAGATGTCTGCAATGTGCCTGAATTTGGGCAGAGATGACATCTTCAGAATTAGTTGAGTTCCTAGTGCCTAGCGCTTGTCTCACACAGAAGTAGGGATCAATAAATTTCTTATACCAAGGCACGGGTATTAATCCTTATAACAGGTACCCTTGGAATTTTTAATGGCCACTCTGTAAGTTGTTCACTATTTTTACAGCAGGTAGCTGTAATATACATTTAGAGATTTTGTAAAAACCACCTTATTCAAAATTATTCCTGCACCCTGCATTCTCCTGTGCGTGGAGTAACAAACAGTTGACTTCAGGAAGTAACTGGCTTCTTTTCCCAAACGGTAACATGGTTCAAGTAATGAGAACAGGAAAGCCCACAAGGTATGGAATATTAGGAATAATATAGCAATAATGCAGTCATCAAGATGCAAAGAAATTGAGGAACATTATGAGGCTTTGAGAGTAATACAATGAGTCAGAGAGAACAATTGAACTCCGAGGAGAGCGAGCATTGACCACAGCTGAGTTTGGAACGGAGTGTTCTCCAAAGGATGAAATCATGATAGCTCACAGGTGGATTTTTAGACCTTCGCTTTTAATACAGAAGATCGTGGGGAGATCACCAGGCCTGCATTGTTCCTGGAAATGGAAGATTGATGACATTAAATCCAACAGCAGTTGTATCAGAGCTACTCTGCCAAACTGACACAATCTATCCAGATAAATCACCAAGACGCCAAATGAATGAGAGTTTTGGAGGAACTCAAGGGTGAAATTAGTCCACTGGAATCTTTTGTTACGCAAGCTGCTGTGCCAGACTGCAAATGTGACCCTTGTCATGAAGATGGATTTGGGGCTGGGGGCTAGGCAGGGATTCCAGTCATGGTAAGCACACCAAGAGTGGGTGAGTTCAGACCAGGCTTGCCCAGGCACTAGAGTTTCAGGAGTTTCAGGAGTAAGAGGAGATGACTAACTCTGCAATAGAGAATGGAGGCGCTAAGGAAGCAAGGAGTAGGGAGAAGTTGGCACACCCCAAACAGAGCAATGTAAGAGACATGCTCATCAGGAATTATCACGGGTTGGGATCTGTTGGATGTAGAACAGTCAGTGAAATCTGTGCAGTGTCTGGGAAGTGGAAGCTCATTGGGGTGGATGACAGGAAGCTCCTAGAAGTCTTATGCAAATCAGCAGGAAAGGAGCACATTGTTCCAAGGTGAGTAAGTCCACGGTGATGCCTCTAGGGCAGTAGTTCTCAACCTTCCTAATGCCTCCTAATGCCGTGACTCTTTAATACAGTTCCTCATGTTGTGACCCCCAACCATAAAATTATTTGCATTGCTACTTCATAACTGTAATTTTGCCACTGTTATGAATTGTAATGTAAACATCTGATATGCAGGTTGTATTTTGATTGTTACAAAGGGGTCACAACCCACAGGTTGAGAACTGCTGCTCTAGGGGTAAGGTATCAACACTGCACCTATGGAATGTTGGCTGTCAGCCACAGGCTTGCTGTCAGTGCTGAGGACCGAAACCACAGATTGTCCCTAACGCTGCTGGCCAAGCAGGCTGGGAATGGGGCCACAGCAGAAGAATAGAAAACGTCTCACTCTTTCCTTGCTTTTACAAAAAACTATGGCAGCACACCTTGAATTGGGTGTGCAGTTCTGATTGCTACCTCAAAAAGACATAACGGAGCCAGTGGTGTTTGAGAGACTGATGTATCACAGTGGGCACGGTGGAAGCACAGACTTTTAGGAGGGGCCTTAGGAGTCTGTAACCAATTACAGGACCACCTCCAAGCTTTTCTTCGAGAATTAAAGCTGCTAGTGCAACTGATTCTTTAGTAATGTAAAAGACACAGTAAAAACTTAAAAATGTACTAGGAGAGTGTCTTTTTAAATTAAAAGAATAATTTTATTTTAAAAATAACATAATAAAATTTTACTTATTGTAGGGAGGGAATGCAAGGCTTAATGCATGCCTTACTCTTGAATCTTGGCAATGGAATATAGAGAGGATGTCAAACTACAGTACACATTTTAAGAAAGTAAACAACTGTATTAATATTATAATACTCAATATGCCAATAATAAAACATGAATATAAGTCACAGTAAGCACCTCTGGTAATTGCATAAGTCCAAGGTGACTCGAGTATTACAATTTTAATACAATGGTTTCCTGTCTTAAAACGTGTATACATTTTTTGGCACCCTCTGTATTAGTTTCTAAGCCAATTTTCCTGGAGCTTTTGCCTATACAAACTTGACTTTCTCGTTTTAGCTTGACATTCCCAGATACTCCATTAAATTGTATATTGGCATTTAATTAACAACTAACGAGGGAATTAAGAGACACAGGTTAACATATGTAAATTATCAAAGATGCGAACTGAAATGGCTTCATAAATTAATGTTTCTTTAAATCTCTTATTTCCTTCTATTCTTTTTCTCACTCTTAGAATTTACAAATTATCCTAAGGGACGGATGATTGAAAACAGGGAGAGGAAAGCACTAAACCTTTAGCTACAATAGTAACATCCATGCTGATTGGTTGAGTGCCTGTTCTAAAAACATGTACATTATGACCTCAGAGCTTGACTTGTCATCATAAAAAGGCAGTAACCGCTGTAGTCTGGGCTGCATTTCCTGTAACTTTATATATAGACAAACGAATTTCTTGCAACTAAGAAGATATTATTTGTTGTGAGAAGGTGCAGGGAAGAGAAAATTTGCTTTTGATGAGAAGACAACAAATAGATATCAATCGTTCTGGGATATTAGGCTCAACTCAAAACAGAACATAAATTTTCACTGAATTGCCAAGAGATTTTCCTGTTTGAGGTTACGAAATCCAATGATAGACCGCAAGTCCTCAGCAGTGCTGTTTGAATTCTGATGTTTTCTCGAACAGGCAGGAGAAATCATTTTCTCTATGAAGAGTACTAAAAATGGCTTGGCGCCTGTGGCTCAAGCGGCTAAGGCGCCAGCCACATACACCTAAGGTGGTGGGTTTGAATCCAGCCCGGGCCTGCCAAACAACAATGATGGCTGCAACCAAAAAATGGCTGGGTGTTGTGGCGGGTGCCTGTAGTCCCAGCTACTTGGGAGGCTGAGGCAGGAGACTCGCTTGAGCCCAGGAGTTGGAGGTTGCTGTGAGTTGTGATGCCATGGCACTCTACCCAGGGGGGTAGCTTGAGGCTCTGTCTCAAAAAAAAAAAAAGAAAAAGAAAGAGAGTACGAAAATCAGAAGCCCTTTCTTTCGCCAACATAGTTTACAAAAACATCTGGTGAACATTTTCAGCAAGCAGAGGCCCAGCAGAGGCTCAGATTGTTCTTTCTCACACACTTTTGATGGCTTAATTAACTGAATCACTCCCTTCTCCTTGCTTCTACAATATGCCTCTGTTCTAATTTTTATCTGAAAATTATTTTGCTCATGTGTATCACTCATTTAGTCGCTCAACAAATATTTAGTGGAATTGTCCTAGAGGTTGGGGATCTATGGATGAGTAAGACGCGGCTCTTCCCTTCCATTTGTTCACAATGTGTTGGAGATAAAAGAGGCAGAGAACGTTCATTTTAATACAACACATTGTTACAAAGGACAGCTCATCTCATTTCACCTTGTATGATTGGTCATTTGCTCTGGGCTATCATGGCACTTAGCACATAGCAAGCTCTTAACATGTATTATTTAAATTAAATGGATACACAAGTGAAAAGAAACTTTCTGATTTACTATGTAAAATTTACACTGGGAAACAAAATTTGAGTAAAATGATAATGATTGACTTTATGGCTCTTACTATTAGATTGTGAAGTTATGTGAAGCCTTGAATTTAGACATGACCATATACAGAATCAATAGTGGAGTTAACCCATGAGCAGAAAGACACCCCTTTTCTGGATCCAGCATCTCTTTGGGCTCCCCCAATGTTAGCAAAACATCTAGAAAAGAATGCATATCCCTGGGCCAGGTGAGTTGACAGGGGTTTCTCTAGAGGGAAAAGGGCCAATACTGCTGGGATGTCTCCTTTAGCCGTTGCAATTCCAACTTCCACATGTCCAAAGTGAAAGTCAGAGAGATGAAGGACATTAAGGATAGACAACTGGTCTACAATTGTGAACATTCCCCAGAAAGCGCTTGCATTTGAGCAGCATGGATGGAGTACTTTTCACAAGAACAACATTTTGGTTACTAAAAGAGAATGTTCTATGGGCATCTTGAAGATGTGCTAAGACAAAAGTCATCAAGCCAAGTAAACACTGATCTGAGCACCTGGCTTTGGCCACATAGATAACAGAAGAAAAGAGAAGAACGTTTGGTTTTAGGGACTTTTTCTTTCTTTCCTTTCCAGATACACAGAGTCTCAAACACAAACACCGCATTTTGTTGGTGCACAGAGAAACGACTGTGTACTGGATCGCGCATCTTGCGTGAAACATCAGAATCATTTTTAAAATGCAGAAGGCAGAAGGATGTCGGCAGAATTCTAATATCATTTTGCCTCTGCGCATTTGAAATAGTTCTGGGGTGCCTTTCACAACGTCAGGGCCCTCGGCAGTGGGAGTGGTTGTCCGCATGGCTCAGCAAGGTGCCATACGTCAAATACAGAGGAAAACACGGACTTTGTCTCTGTGTTAAGACGATAGATTCGCTGCTTATGTTAGCTGTAAAGAATCAATTCTAATGCTACCATGTAAAACTTGCTAAGTTGGCCGGTTAGCTCAGTTGGTTAGAGCGTGGTGCTAATAAAACTTGTTAAGTCCAAGTATTAATATCTCTTTCACATACATTCTTTCAAACATGTCTAAATACCATAAACTGGAAAGATTAGAAATATGCGCATAATAACTTATAATATGCAGGATAAGTCTGGGAGGAAAATCAGTACATTAATTCTCATTTAAGAAATTGTAATAGAAAGCATGAATAGAGCTGAACTTAGACTGAGTCTGCTGCTGGAACAAAATGATTTTTTCCAATTCACCTTAGATATGAAGGTCTGTGACCTACAAATTACTTAGCCTTCCAGTGTCACAGCTGTGTCATCTCCTCAATGTGCAGAATGATAACATGACGCCAGATCAATAAGATCGTTGGCAGACAGTAAAGCTCAGTACATCTCAGCTATTATTACGATTGTCGCATTACTAGAGATATAGCTTGTATCATTAGAAAGCTGGCATTGGGACTACAGCATGGGACCCTTGAAGACATGCAAATTGCTCTTCCTTTTAACACTTATTGTTTTTCACGATGACTCCTGGGTGATTGAATATAGACGGAAGTGATATTTGCTAAAACTGGGCCACTGTCACCTAATTGACTTTAGGAAGAACTGTCCTACCATTAAGGAATGGAAATGAGATTAGGTAAAGACTAAAGTTGCTGGGAAGTAACAGAAGGACACTGAAGTCTTTTTTAAAAAAGCATCACCCACATTGGCAACTATGACCACCTGGTTATTTCTCTGTGGAGCAGAAATAGAGATAGAGGGTCTGAATCGAGATGCCTGGGACTCGCTAGTTTGGGTAATACAGCTGGAGATTAGAGAAAGAATTCAAAGAAATTAGTGCAACAAGAGCTAAGAAAGATGGACCTTTGATATTTGTAGATTGATTCATGCTCGTGTTGGTCTCACAGGACCTGTGCATATGAAGTGAACAAGCCACGGTCCTCCCCTGAAGTGACTCGCGAGAGGCAGTCACATACACAGACAGGTGCCATGAGGCAATAGTGAGACCTGGGGAGGGCAGTCTACTCGGCTGTGGGAGGCAAAGGGCTGACAGGGTATCAGTTTGTGCGTTCACCTCTCAAAAAGGCTGCCCCTTATAGACCTTGGAGAATTATGTTCATCTTCTAAGTTTCTGCAATGTTGCTCTTCTTTGGAGTTATTTTTGATTTACTCGAAAATAATCACAGTAAAGGTCCTGAGAACACTTCAAAGAGATTTTTACCCCCCAGTGAAATATGAACAAGAGGTGAGAGAAAAGGTGCTGCCGGGCTGTGAGTGGATTCTGGAGGGGAGAGCCTCGGATGGGAGGCGTCACGGCAAAGAAAGGAAGGCGGTAGGCCCGTGCCTGGGCGTACGCAGGAAAGGGACCAGAGGAAGTAGAGTCCGGCCCAAGTGCTGGACATTTTCTGATGTACCTTTTTCCCTCTCAGCCCTTGCTCCCATCTTCGGAGACCTCTTTTTCCACCCTTCCTAGGCACACCCCTCCACTTCCCTAGACACCTTAGAAAAGATAGCTGTGGCCGTGGAAAGATCTGCTAAGAAGTTGGTCGGTATCAGTCACTGGGTGATTGATTCCCTCCTCCCTGGAATATGGCCATTTTTAGAAGGACAGTCAAGTAGAACAAAAGTCTTCTCGATTCGAAGGACTATTTCTTCAATGACAGAATAGCCAGCATGGGCAGAGGCCATTGCTACCTCCTAATATTCTACAAATCATCCTGTGTAGGTAGCAATGTACTTACCTTCTAAGAGGATGACTTGGCCAAAGAGCAGAGAAAGCTTTGTATCCAACAAACTGATGATGGTCTATAAAAAGCATCCATGTATGAGAATTGAGATCTAGATTTTATTTTTTATGGATGGAAGGCAGTGCTTTTAGTCTTTGGGGGGAACTGTGGTTGTGGGAAGGTGAGTCTGATCCCCAGGGATACACCAGAGTAAGCTGAGCGTTAATCTTCACTTCAGATTACTATTTTCTTGGCAGAGTCTAACTGGCTGCATTTTAGGGCTCCCTAGAAAAATGACCAAGTTCCTTTGAATGCACTCTTATACTTCATGAGTTCAAATTTCTGCACTGTCTCCTCTTTTCTTTTTTCACCTCAAGACCACTGAGTATTTTCTCTCCTCTTTTTAATATTTACCTCTTTAGAGAGTCCAAGTTCTTGTGACATCTCTGATTTTTATTTTGAATTGTTCCCTTTTTATGAATCTGTCCATTCAAAAGACAGCAAGTGGGAGAAAACCCCCTCCACGTTTTAACGATTCTATAATAGCGACAGCACATCTTTGTTTTACCCGTCCCAGACTCGTTCGCGTCTGCCAAAACACAGAAGCTACTCTTCAACACCCGGGCTCTATCACGGGACAGGTGGCAGGAAGTGACATCAGCTTTCCCTGCTGGATCTCATTTGGATCAATGGGAGTTTACTATAATAAGAAATAGAGTAGAACATTCATTTTATTCTTACATTTCCAGTGAGTTGTACTTCCTGACGGCTTACGTATCCAAAATTCCGTGCCATCAGATGGAAAATTCGAGTGTCAGTAGGATTGCCTATGCTTATCTACTATGGCCAAGGAGAGAAAGCGCAGCTGAGGACTGCGATTGCTTTGTGGATGTGTTTATAAATCCACTACAGTAAAATTATTGAAACTAGACATAAGGGGCCTTCCTGAATGTAAGAAGAACAGGCACCGCATAAACATTTCTTCTGAACTTCTCTGTGAATAGTTTCTTATCTTAGGATGATCCTTAAACATAGTGTTCACTGGTCTTGAAATGACTCAGCTACGAAGGATGGACATAAAGTTCATGTGCCATTTAAATAGTAAACTCACTTACTATTAATTAGGAAACTAATATAAATAGTAAACTAATTTACTACTTGTTAAATAGTAAACTAATTTAAGTTGCACATGAACTTTATGTCCATGCTACCTTACCAATAGCTATTTAAAGAACACAGATTTCTCTATATTTAGACACAACCTAACCAATGTTTATAAACAAATATGAAAAATCTAGCCCTGTTAGTGAGAGTCCCACGTGTTTGGGAAAACACCCTCTTCCTTATTGTTAATCTGGTCCCATTACTGTAGGATGGAGTGGGTGTAAATTATTCTTTAGCTTTGATTCCTTGTGAACCCTCTAGCAATATTCTAGGATTTCGTGGAAAATTACATTTCTCTTTTTACATTTCCCATTGTTACACTGCTAACAAACAAGTCCGCTGACGTCTTTATTGGCAAGTCTGGAAGCTTGTGAAGGGGCCAGGATGGAAATGCTGTTGCAGAAACTCCACAGCCTGAGTCCATGCTGCCGCCTGTCATGTGGAAACAGCCCCCCTCACATGCCCCCCTGCCTGGTTACCATGGCAACTGGGCCAGAGCAGTGCCCCTAGTTCTGAAGTCTCACAGTCGAAGCAAGGAGTTTACCAATCTGGACTGTCCATTTTAAAACTGTTTATTTCAACTTGAGAATTTGTCCAAATATAAACACCATGGAGACAACGTAGACTCGTAAACCTGAACGGGAATAATACTGTTAACACTCCAGGTTGCAAAGTGACAGCTGGTGACTTTTGTGAGTTACACAATAACATCAGCTTGACTGGAACATCTCCACTGTCGGGGCAAATACTCCCAGGGCCTGGCCAGGTCACGAGACTAAGCAAAATCTTCTGAGAATCCTAAAATAGGATTCCTGAAAGGCCAGGTTAGTAATTTTCCTTTTTAATATTCAAAACAAGTAGTGAAATTAAGAGAGGGTGATTCTCTGTCCAGACTAGAGGGTACTAGCAAAGCCCTTTTGAGATTTGAGGCTGATAATGTAATTTAGCGGAGATTTTTTCCATTTCATGAGTCTGCCACATACACCTTGGAAAAGACACCTTAGCTGAATACTTAAGTCCCCACTTGACCCCTAACAAGCTGCGAAGACACTGGACAGGTGACAATCTCTTTGTGTTTCAGTTCCTTCATCTGTAAAATGAGAAACCTGGATGACGTTTTAAGATCTCAGCCAGCTCTGAAATTCTCTGATTCTATGAGGGGAAATTATACGATGATGAAGCTGAGTTTCAACTGTGGCCGTGGACAGCATCCCATTGTCTTATTCACCAGTCTATTTAACACAAGTCATGGTTACTTTGACTAGGCTGATCTAGAAACCCTTTTCAATTTATTTCCTGTTTGCTCTAGGGCCTTGTTAGGACATCTCAGAAACACTGTCTTAAATAATTTGCAAAGAAGCAAGTTAAAAACATTCTCCCACTTCACACTTCATTAAATTGCTCCACAGGCAGCACTCTCAAGCGTCCATAGCTTCTAGGAAGTATGGGATGAGTTAAATAAAGGTCAGCACATAAAATTCAATTGTCTTCAAATTCCTCTGGCACTATCTTACTCCCTAGTCCTTCCCACAGCATTTAAAATTTATATTCAACACACGGAGGCTTTACAGTGACATCAACATCGGATGAAGAAAAATGGGACTGTTACTCTAGGAAATTATTGGGGGAGAAGACTGAGAAGTAGGAGAGGGAAGGGACACGAGGCACACAGAGGGGACCAGAGGTTCAGAGAGTGCTTACGGATCGAAGGCTGCAAGCAGGAAGTTGAGGAGGAGGCTGATGGACTGCTCCACCTGGATTTGGTGCGTGGTGGGCATCCGTTTGTTGAGCTGGTAAAACATGGTGGAGAGCACGGCCTCCAAGCGGGCCACGTTGAGCTCTATGTTGGGGTCCAGGTTGTTCAGGGCGTTCTCCCGCAAGGCTTCTATGACATTCCAAATGTCCACCAGGTGCACTAGGATTAAAGCGGAGTCAACACGTCAGGCCACAGTGCATGGAAAGCAAACACTATTTTACGTGTCCATCTGTCCTGTTTTGTCCAGGCTCCTCACCTGCATTCAGCTGTCACAGGGGTTGACATAAATAAGCAAACACAGGCGGTGTAATACACAGACTACAGCACAGACGTGGCTGCAGTCTGTACTAGCAAGCCAATGGCTTACTGAACACCATCGCAGTAGGTTCTCTACCGCCAATTGTTTCCATTCTTCACGATGACCCTTGAAGGATGGTTATAATCCCCTCCCTGGTGAATGGCACCCCCACCCCGTCCCCTAACCCGGCTGGAATCTAGATTTCATTGCCCCAGGCTATCAGTGACCGAGTCCCATGGACTCTGTGTCTCCCAAGTATCCCTTTCATTCTGCCATGTTCATGGACACTCACTGCCCACACTGATTCTGTCACCCAGTGCTGTCACCATGGTTCCTCACTAGGTGACTGAGTCAGCTCTTTGAGTCTTTGCCCTTTTCCCTCTCCAATTCTTTCTCAACTGGAAAGCTGACATGCCACTTGTGTGCGGCTTCAAGTTCTTTAATAACTTCCCATTGATGTGAAATCCAGGCCTGGGGTGCACATTTCTTTCTTTTTGGGGTCTGGCCTCTGCTTACTTTTCATCTACGTCTCCTCCATCAGACCTGGCTGTTAACACCACTTCCTCACGGATCTCTCCCTGGGTCCCCACCTCCGGTGCTGCACCCCTGCTGTGTGCCTCCTGGGAAGGCTGTTCTTCCCCGTCACGGTCTGTCACGGGCACTCTCGTGTGGACCAGGTGCTTGTTCCCCCCCTTCCCGCTCTGCACTGTCTGTGACACAGAAGAGACCGCGTCTGTTGCATAAGGGTTCACACCCCTAGCGCCCATCACTGTACAAATCACAGAAGCTTAATAAATATCTTTTGACTAAATGAATGAATCATAGAGAAATGACTAAACAGTCAGACAGGGTTTTCTAAGGATGCATTTGATTTCTAAAGAAGCAATAGGGCA
>NW_003852407.1:16921136-16923583 GCF_000181295.1 Otolemur garnettii
TTTGCACAGGGGCAGTAGTTATGCAGAAGAAACTGTAATCAAGCATATTGTATACTTAAATTCCAGGGGTGGCATAGTGGAAAGGTTTAGGATTTTGCAGTCACAAAAATTAGGGTGGGTTTCGTGCCTGGCTCCACTAATTACTATAAAACCAAGTAAGTTATTTAGCATCTATAAATTTTCTTATTTCTTTTTTTTTTTTTTAGGAAACTAATGCCATCCAGAAAGAATTGTACAGAGGTTAAAAGAAAAAATATATTTACAAGTGCTGACCATAGAGCCTAGCACATATTAGGTACTTACCAATTGGTAGAGATTTGTGTTAAAATAATGAAACACCCTCTGATCTAAGGCCATCCTGCGTCATTTATTGTTAATTTATAAGATCTATGAGTCTAAAAACTAAGTTTTAGCCGAGTCTCCTAAATTCAAGAAATTAATCAACCCATAATTTTGATCATATATCGTTTGTGTGTGAGATAAAAGGACAAACCATATGCCAACCACAAAAGCAGATACTTTGTCAGTTTAGTGATCATAAACTCTGAGTGAGTGGAGATTAAATTGATTTTACCATATTGGATAATTAGAAGCGTGGTGAGGAAGGCTCCGTTCGTAAAGCTTCTTTGGACACTTCATCTCTTTGCCGCTGCTTTGGGAGGTGCCATCACAGCGGGAAGGGTACGGGAAGGTGGGCAGTGGCTTCGTTCTGTGACTATCCCTGTCTGTGACTTTGGACAAGTCACTTCCCTTCCTTACGTTTAAGTTTCCTCATCTGTCAAATGAGGACACCTCTAGCTCCTCCATTATGTGGTTATTTCAGGGCTCCGATAAGATAATTCATGCAAAACACTTCCCACAGAGCCTACGGCTTAAGAAGCATTCAGTACACATTAATCATTATTACTATTATTGAGAAACAAGTAGAATAAGACTTTCACTTATTTAACTGGGAAAAATGAGAAATGCAAAGTTGATGTTCAGGAAAGCAGTTAGTAAGAAGTTTGTTTTAAAAGTCTGACAGCTGTAGAAACGTGTTGCTGACTGTTGGGCTGGTTAAGTCATTTTAAAAAAAGGAAGACTTTTAGGTTGTGCAATAATAATTATCAACCACTAGATGGCACTGTGCATATTTTATTATTCTAAATAGCTATCAAGCTTCGATTGTCCACCACAGAGAACCTGCTACCAGGCACAGAAGGCAGGAAGGGAGGTTCCCTTGTCCATACAACTGCAAACGTTTCATGTTAATACACTTGCTAAGACAATAGTTTGTGTCATGAAATTTCTTAGTTATTATTTGGCCAATATTAAGAATAAACAAAATGTATTCTTAAACTAACTTTTAGTATTTCATAGAATCTCAAAAGTGATGGTGTTGATTTCAGGTGTTATTAATAGCAAAGAGTTCCTTTTCACAAATAAATGGAGATAGTTCAAGCTTCAATAGTCTTCCATAAATCCAGGCAGTCCCAGGTAGAAAGTGCCAGGTTGGTGTGGTGGCAGAAAGAATTGCAAATGGGTAGACAAGAATTTGTTGATTTCAAGAGATGCTTTATTTGTTTGCTGATGCCTTATTATTATTTTTTTTTTTTTTTGCAGTTTTTGGCTGAGGCCAGTTTTGAACCCACCACCTCCAGTATATGAGGCCAGTGCCCTACTCCTTTGAGCCACAGGTACCACCCTGTCTTATGCTTTTTTAATAGAAGATGGAGTCCTCAGTTCATAGTCAGAGATGAATTAAATCCAAATATCCCTGGGGAAAATGACAACATGACAAACCCAGTTATGCTCAGATGGAAATGACTGATGTCATATACTTTGTGGGAAATAGTAGAATCATATAAGGAGGGTAATATATGGGGCAGAAGGTACAGGAGGGACAGGGATATCAAAAGAGAATTTGAGGATTTAGTCTATCTCATGACTTAGTCCAGGGCTAGCCTTTCCTGGACCCCAGAGACGAGGTCCAGGCTGTAAAATGGGGTCAGGTGACACTGCTACTGCTGGCCCAGGATCACACTCGGAGTAGCAAAGCGCAGGCTTTTGAGAACCACACAATCTCAGTCCCCATCCCTGACCTAGAGAATCAGAAACTGCACTTTGCGGTTTGCATTCACATTAAAGTACAAGAAACACTGCTTGAAGTCAGCTGTTGCCAGTCCCTTGGCCTGAAGATAAACAGCCTGGTATGTCCTAATACACTATGAGATGTATGGCAAGAAGCTGGTTACTATCTATTAATATGCAGTTTCAGAATGATTTATATAATTATGTATATGCACATTTTTTAGAGAAATTTGAGGTCTGCATCTATAAGGAGGTCACTTATTGCATTATGATGTGCTGTCCTAATTAGGAGAAAAGGGAATTGCAGTTGGGCTGGGAATTGAATATCATTTGTTGACATGATGTGTCTTTGGGAATATACATATATCCTCTAGCAC
>NW_003852407.1:16923789-16927640 GCF_000181295.1 Otolemur garnettii
GACATCTCCTGACCTTCATTCAGTGCTGTACTCCCAGCATAAATTTTCTATTATAGCCACACTCTTCCGAGGAGGAGAATTAAGTTCAGGGAATATTTCTGATTGGTTGACATGCCGGGTTTGGAGTGCCAAGTTGTTGTCCCTCACATAGCAGATTCTTAAAATATGTTTATTGGCTTGTAGAAAAGTTAATTATGGAGATTCATTCTTTCAGCTATCCAACGAAGTTCTGATGTTCTTAGAACTAAAAGACAAACTCACATAAAAGGACTGTCTTTTTGCTGTGACAACTCTCAGAAATTTCATTCGGGATTTCATTCTTAAAGTAGACTTTAGGTAAAAAAGCTTTTATGGAGTTTCTCAGGTGGGTCAGGCATCACGGGGGGTGGGATGTGAGGAGGAGGGGAGAGGAACGGGGTCCCTGTGAGTGTCAGGAATGACTCCTTATCAGACTCATTACCCTAACCTGCTACTCACCTTCTTTCCCAGCCTTCCATCTCAGAGTCTTAAAACTTCTTTCATCAAATAAATATTTATTTTATGCTGCCCTGACGGTGGGATAGCACTTTGCTGAGTTGTAGAATTAGAGTGTACAGACAGGCAGGTAATCTACACAGAACTTATAGATGGCGGAGATAGAGGTATTAGGCAAGTAAGTGCACTGGGCATGCAACAATAATCCATTTTTCTGTTTTTAATTTAAAAAAATATTTAATTAACACAGACTGTGATGACCAACATCTTCAAGGCATACAATGTGATGATCTGCTGTTTGTGAATAAATATATCTATTTTCTCTCATAGAGGAAAAAAATGGGCTGACAGATCGTCAGCGTTCTTCATTTGTACAGTATGAATAATAATATTCACCTGTCTTACTGTGTAGGGGTCCTGAGGAACAATGAAAATTTACATGGGAAAACAGTAATATGTAAAGCACTGTATACATTTGAGGGATCATTCTTACTTTTGAGAGAAATGGAGAGGAATTAAAATGTACTGTCCTATTCAGGCATAATTATAAACCTTTTCACCTGACAACTAGTTCTTTCAATTCTTTGCTCTATTCTGTCAGTTATAAAGCTCCTTGCCCCTTCAGACAAAGTTTCTTCTATAACTTCGGGTTTGTTTTACTCTTTATGGAAAATCCACGAGAGACTGTGTCAAAGTGATTACAGGTCTAGTTCAATTTCAGGTCAATACCTATCCTGAGAGTCAGTGAACCTCAGCTCATGAGAAAAAAAGAAGAGTCCTTCAGTGGATTCCTGCTCACCATCCATTCATCACTCACACGCGGGTGTAACATATGGAGAGAGACGGCCATATGCTTCCACACGCAGAGCTGGGAAACGGTGCAAGAAACGAGATTCCACAATAGTTTCAAAAGAAATGAAATCCAACCAGTCATGTTTAAGGATCTACAAAGCACTGCGGTTGATGCTAGTGATTTAATGAAATTTGAGATCTTAACCGTAGAAGAGATTGTAATTCCCCTGGGAAGAGACACACTCCGATGACCTAACTGAAGATCAGCCCAAGATGCTACGTTATCACAAGTTCACATCCATGGTGCAGAACATAAAAGTGCTCGGAAGTTCAAATCACAGGCATGTCATTGTAAGGTGGAGACTTCGGAAAGGTTTTGAGGAGGGGGCGATTCCTAAAACACAGTAGGAAGCACACAGATGGAGATGAGGAAGGGAGACCACTCTGGGAAGGAGAGGATGCAGAGACCAAGGGCACAGGGCAATGGATGAAGACGGGGTGTTCAGATTTGGTACTGAGCTGACAGGGTCAGAGGAGCTCCTACTGGGCCTTACAGAATGGCAGGGTCCATAACTCAGCAATCTTGTCTATTGCCCCTTGTGTAACACTGCGCTGATTTTTCAATGAGAAAACCTCTTTATTTTTATTTATTTTATATTTTATTAACAATTGGCATCTTATAAAGGCTTAGTGACTTCTATGTGAGCTAATTCAGATCCCCATCTAGAACCAACAATGTGGTGGTGAAAACAGAGGCTGCTCTTCAGAGTCATGGGCGGGTCTCAGGTTACGATGTCTGATTCCCTGTCTTGGGTGTGTCCAGGGCATCCCTAGGTTTTAGCAGGTCCCTAGGTGACTTTGGTGGATAATGAAGTTTGAGAACCACTGCTATGGAGCGTGCCTTAAAGGATATCCTCATCTCTAAAAGAGATGATTTTGACTCAGAGCAATTTATCCTAAAGAATTCACAACAACCCTGGGAACACCGTGGTCAAGAAAGCCAGGTGCCAATGAGACAGTTGCTAAGAGTTTCTCAAATTAATCATTTATATCTATGGCCTTATTCAAGTCTCTTACCATGACAAAATAGTGTTTCAAAATCTGTTAGGCAGGAAGAACTCAGTTAAATGCTATACTTTGCCAGGTCAACAAATGTATTTTGATGTGATTACATTGAAGGTATTAGCATCACTCATATTAACCAAACCCTGAAATCACAAAGAAAAAAACAAATATTCACATTTGTTTTCCCTTAGTGAGCATAAACTATATGCCTTTATAAAATGTGAACACAGCAACACCTGAGTAGCTCACCAGTTTTTTTAAGCTTCCAATCTCAACCTCTTCCTTGCCCCACACTGTGCTTTTGGTACCAAGGTGGTTTTTTCTTTGGTCAAGGATCTTTGGAAAGAAGCATCATATCTTTCAAAGATAACATTTTTACTTTTACTTTAATTTTCTGGTTAAGGCGTTGTAATGGGGCTTCAGGAGTAGGTCTACAACGCATTTTTGGGTGTAAAATCAAATTGAATACCACGGCAGTCTTCAAAGGTCCTGGCAGGACAGCTATTGCCTACTAGGAAAGAAGGATTCGGTGTTCTCTAAATTGTGTTGGAGACCCACGTCATTATTCAAAATGAGGTGTAATAATTGTTGGCTCAATAGCTGTCATCCCGTAAATTAAATTTAACTAAATTCAATTGAACAAGCATCTATTAAGCCTATTATTTTCCAAGATTGTAAAAATAATAAGAGCAGGTAAATGGAAAGAAAGATCTGAGCAATAACTAATTTCTCATTGTCAGTGTTTAACTTTGTTCAGAATATATTTAATAACTTTAGAAGCAAGAGGCTCTTCTACCCTATCTCCCTTGTGGGTGGTGACTTTACATAGGACTTTTAGACCTCAGTGAATAACTTTCTATTGATTTCTATAATGTAGTCTTACCACTCTGCATTCTAGTGCCCTAATTTAGGTTTTTACAGCTTTTGACTTTGAGGCAAGTCTCCTATTCATTTCTGGTTTCTTTCCTTTTGTATCTACCCTAAGAAATGCTATAAGGCTCAGCTCTGACCATGCCATTGTCCACTGGGTAGTGAGTAAAACCCAACAAGCCAACCATGAAAACCGATGTTTGCGCTTGAGTCTACAAATCTGGAGTCTCATTCTCACTGCTCTCCAGCTTCTTCCAGGAGCCCTGCCCTCCAGCCGCACAGGACCTGGTGCAGTTCCAGCCTGTGCCTTTGGCTTTCTTCTCTGTGTCTTTCCTCAGACTGCTCCCAGCAGCAGGCACACCCTTCAGTCCCCATCCCTCCAGGTGACCACACACTCCATGTCCTCTAGGAAGCCCCTCTGATGTTCTCAGATAGGATTACTGTCCCCCTTTCTCATCCCTGTTAGACTATCTGTGACACTCTGCATTTCTCACAGCTACTGATGGACAAGTTCTTCCTGCATTTTTAAGAATGGTTCAGAATTGGACTTTAGGGGAGAGAAGAGTTGCTGAAATTATGAGCTTAATTTTGTGTTTAGGTTCATGTATATTTTGGGGGAGAGGGGGCTGTATAGGGATAAGCTTAAACCA
>NW_003852407.1:16928749-16965275 GCF_000181295.1 Otolemur garnettii
TTTTTTAACTGATACAGAGTCTCACTTTGTTACTGTGGTGGGCACCTGTAGTCCCAGCTACTTGGGAAGCTAAGGCAAGAGAATGGCTTAAGCCTAAGAGTTTGAGGTTGCTGTGAGCTGTGATGTCATAGCACTCTACCGTGGCATCACAGCTCACAGCAACTTCAAACTCTAGGGCTCAAGTGATTCTCTTGCCTCAGCCTGCCTAGTAGCTGAGACTACAGGGACCCACCATAACGCCTGGCTATGGTCTTTTTGTTTAGCAGGCCTGGGCCAGGTTCGATCCCACCAGCCCTGGAGCATGTGGCCGGTGCCCTAACCACTGACCTATGGGTGCCCAACTAACAACATATAATGCTATTATTAGTCAATTAAAAATAAAATTTTAAAAAGTCAGTGGAAAATAGTGATGAGGAACCTTGACTATTAGAAGTCACAGCATGCAGCGGGTGATACTGCAGACCCGTCTTGTGTACCTTACAAGTCTTCTTGGACACACCTCTTTCTCCAGCTCCTGCCCCAGTGACCAGAGTCACATAGAATTTACTCAGGCTAATGTGCCTTCCACCCGGCAGCAGGGGGCCTCCGGCAGCAGGGGGCCTCAGGCTGTCACTACAGACCCTGTCATCTCTGCATGAACACCTGGGATCTACCTGGCACTCACACGTGTGGAGCCAGAAGCCCAGGGGCGGCTGCTGTAGACCACCCTTGACCAATGCGGGACAGACCAGTGGGCTTAAAGCCTCTTCCTTTCATTCCCTGAGGGGACAGTTACGGGGGCACTTCACAAAGTTGCTCAGAACTACTGTACCATCTGCATTCTCCCTCCTTGCACTGTCCCACTGAGGTGCCTCCACGCAAGCCTTGTCCTGGGGCTTTCTGGGAACACACACTCTGAGCACTGATTCTAATCACGTCACTGTCTCCTCCTGGTTGAAGCCCCTCAGAGCAATACATGAGAACAGGATGATTATGACCATGTTTAAAGGAAACTCTGATTCTCTTCAGTTATATAAATTTTCCTCAACGTATCCTTCTCTGCAATGTAATGTCACTGTCTTAGTTAGCGGTGTGTGAATTGAAAAATAAAATTCATCACACTTGATTGCATTGAAGACAGTGCACTATTTCTCTGAGAAAGTAAGCTGCTCAGGGCTTGAGCCTTATTGTCAGTTGTACAGCAGGCTAGTGGCCCATAGCTTGTGTCGGTTTGTTCCAGTGTTTTTTGGTGACAAAGCCTGACAGGCATTGTAAACGGTGACTTTGTTTAGCATGACACATGGCTAATATTGGGAAGTTAGAAGTTGGGCTCTTTGGCTCAGCACCCGTAGTTCAGTGGTTAGGGCACCGGCCACATACACGGGGGCTGGAGGGTTTGAACTCAGCCTGGGCCAGCTAAATAACAACGACAACAACGACAACAACAATAGAAAAGTAGCTGGGCGTTGTGGCAGGCACCTGTAGTCCCAGCTACTTGGGAGGCTGAGGCAAGAGAATAAGCCCAAGAGTTTGAGGTGGCTGTGAGCTGTGATGCCAGAGCACTCTACTGAGGGTGACATAATGAGACTCTGTCTCAAAAAAAAGAAGTTGGGCTCCTAATTATATGATTTTATCTGGTGTTTATTCAGGGGAAGCCACTTAATAATATCTCTTGTGCTCTGTTCTCCTCACCTGGAACAGACAGAACTTTATAATTCCTGACAGGAGATGAAGCAGAAGCTCCAGCCTGGGACTGTCAATGGGTAAAAATAGCTGTGGACAGTTTATTTCAATATGCTATAGATATACATCTTCTAAAAAAAACCCATCATAGTTATAAGCAACTTTATTTCTTCCTTCAGAAACTGAGAGGCCAGATATCAGTTGATACAACCAAGTTTTACAGGGTACCTGCTATTGGCTAGTCACAAGATCAGAAGCACTGTTACCAAATAGAACACGTTCATTAGTTTCCAGATCAGAGGTTATTCAATTACTAAATTTGCACACTGAGCAATATTACTATCTAGGATAACCTGTGTTAATGGGAAGTTCTCTTATGCTGCATTGTTCTTCTTAATGGTGCTCTATTAAATCTTTTCTCTTCTAAATGCAAATGACAATGTTAAGAACCGACATTATCTGATGGACAGACATCTAAGCGATCCTGTGGATGAACTGTTATTTTGAAGGAAGAAACTTTAAAAGCAGAGGAAAGGAAGAAACCTTTAGCGGGCGTTCCAGGCTTACAGCCTTCTTGCTACTTCTGGACATTCTGAAGATGCTCAAGTAAATTGTACAGAACATGCCAAGCAAAGATTTTGGAAAGGGCCTGGGGAATCAGGGTGATAGAAAGGAAAAAGGAAGTACAAAGTGGGTTTAGGCTCAAGAAAAAATTAGGTAAGTTGTCAAATAGCGACCTCTAGAATGGAAATGGTATACATAGCAGGTTTCCTGTGATCATCTATAAGCTCCTGGAGTTGAAGTTCCACATCTGAGCCATCTCCATGACCCTGAGGCACTCAGTAAGATGTCTAGCACAGAGTCATTACTCCATAGACACCGTATGAACCCACCTGCACATGAGTATGGATTCAGTACACGCTGTGTGATAGAAACTGTTGAGGATATAAACAGAGATAGAACACAAGTCTTAATGTCCTGACTTTTTTTCTTAGTGTACTCCCTTCTGTCTGAAGTAACTGCATTATTTGCTAGCTTGCAAGCTGTGGGAGGGCAGGTACTTTTTTCTGTTTTGTTCGCTGCCATATGGAGCACCTGGCACATGGAGGGAAATCCATATAAATATTTGCTGAACTATTCTTTAAAAATATTTTCCCATTAGAATATAGCTTTACTTTACAACAATAGACATGGAGAGATGGGATTGTTTTTTTTAAAAAAATTTCTTTTTAGGAAATCATTTAGGGAGCACCACGGGTAATCATGTGCTTGACTTTCAGGCACTTTGGTCTATGCCTCAGAGTTCAGTCCATTGTGTGGCCATCACTGGAAAGAAAAATGGCTGGGACAACATTCTCAGGGTATTAAAAAATTTGGAGGGACAGAGTTTTTGTTCAGGATGATGCAAAAGTGTTGGAAATGGTGGTCTCCCTCACCTCTGCTCCTTCATGAGAGGGACCCACTTCCAATTCTCTTTGGACATGCTCTCAACTTTCTCTTTGTTCTTCCTAAATAAAGTTTCTCTCTGTTAAAAAAAAAGTATTGGAAATTGATAGTGATGATGATTCAACAACAGGGTGAAAGTATTTAATGACACTGAACTATACTTTTAACATGGTTAAAATGGTAAATTTTAGGTACATTTTAACACATTTTTTAAAAAAAGAGTCAAATATGTTTATAAAAAATATAAAACCACATATGCCAAAATAAGAATAAAGTGGAGATAGCCATTGCCACTTTAGTGAAAAATGCAATTGTCTTTTTGGATAGTAAAGCGGCTTAGTGTTTAATGTAATCTTCCCCCTCTAACTTCTGTACCAACTTCTATGTGTCAAGCTTTAGAATGATGCCCTCAGTTTCAGTTAGATTTTGAAGCCTTTCAAAAAACTGAGGGCAATGAAAGCTCAATGTGTTGCAAGCCCCCCTCCCCAGTGCAACCTTGCAAATCTTATAGGGTTTTTTGTCAAGGAACTTTGTCACATGGTCTTCTCCATGTGAAGAACAGGTGGCTTCCTACTGCTGCTACAGTTCCCTCACCAGCATGGGGAGGAGGGTTACGTTTTTGAGAATATTCATGGCAAGAAAATTCCAAGTTGAGAAACTAACTTAAGGACAAGAGAGTCAGGAGTAAACACAGAGGTTTACAAATATTTTCCACTTCTGAAATACAACATTAATGGCCACACATTCAGTAGACAATCAGCAGAGCTTCATTCATTTTAAATTAATAGGTATTGAGCCGTACAGTCTCTGACCTCATTGGCTTCTTGAAGAGCTTCTTCCCCAGTGGCCTTAAAAAGTTCATTCATTTATTCAGTAAGTATTTCTAAACACTTGTTGTCTTTCAAGGGATACATCAGTCAGGACATACCCTGATCTTTGCTTTTAAGAAGCCTACCTTTGACTTGGAGACGATGTAATAAACGTACTAAGTAACTTACACAGCATAGATGACATCAGAGAGTAGTAAGTACTTTAGGGAAAGCAAGAACAGCAAGACAGGAGATCAGAGAACTGGAGTATTAGGTGGGGTTGCCTCACACAGAAGATGACAATGAGCCAGACTGTGAGACTGGGAGGAGGTCACCACATGTTTCTCAGCCGGGGGAACACCAGGGCTGAGGCCCGACATGGTCACATGCCCGGCATGCTCCTGGTGAAGTAAGGAGGCCAAACACGGATGGAGCAGAGTGACCCGGCAGGACGGTGGAGAAAGGCCAGAGCAAACCCAGGGCTGGCTCAATGGGGCCCACCGGGCCATGTTCAGGACTGTGCTTTTACCAGGAGGGAAATGGAGATAAAGTGGCCTGATCTGATTCAGGTTTAAAAGTCTGTTTGTAATTTCCTTTGCTTTGTGGAAGAAGATACTTGCCCTAACATGGGTTATCTTCCTGTCTGGCTTCTCAGGGACAGAAGGATGCTCTGGGGGACTGGTGATTTGGAGCTGTTGACTGGTCCTTGTTTCTGCCTCCATGTCCAGATCCTGCCTTTGGGTCCTTCCCAGGATGACAAGGGACTTGGAGGTTGGCACGGGCAAAGCGTTCAGTAAACAACACCGAACCTCATCAGCTGTGCAAAATAGAGTTTTCACCCCCACCTCCTAAACCTACAGGGCCACTGGCCTTAGTCCTGCTCTGAATTTCGTACCAAAGTCCATGTCCCAGTCTCTCACATCGGAGCGTTCTTCTTTCTCGCAGACATCCCTGGAGTGCAGGTCCCCCACGCATAGTGCTTTTCTATGTAAGGTGGGGTGGTTGTCTTAGTTCTCTATTGCTGTGTAACAAATAACCACAGAAGCTTAAAGTAATATGTCTTTATTACCCCACAAGGCAAGAAGTTTAGCAGGGTATGACTGGGTTCTCTGTTTATGAGAGCCTTAGGATCAAATCAAAGCTGAGCTGAGTTTGCATGTAGCATGCAGAGGCTCTGGGGAGAAAACTGTTTCCAAGATTGTTTCTTTTTTTTGGAGGCAGAGTCTCACTATGCTGCCTGTAGTACAGTGCTGTAGTATCACAGCTCACAGCAACTTCGAACTCTTGGGCTTAAGTGATTCTCTTGCCTCAGCTTCCAAAGTAGCTGGGACTACAGGTGCCTGCCACAACGTCCGGCTATTTTTTTTGTTGCTGCAGTTGTCATTGTTGTTTAGCTGGCCCAGGCCAGGTTTGAACCCACCAGGCTGGGTGTACGAGGCCAATGCCATAACCACTGTGCTATGGGCTATTCTTATTGTTAGCAGAATTCAGTTCCTTGTGGGTTATTGGACAGAGGCCCCTGTTTCCTTGCTGGGCATGAGCCTGATGTAGACTCTGGATATCCAGAGATTGAGCATGTGGCCCCTCCATCTTCAAGCCAGCAGTGGCATATTGAGTTCATCTGTCCTGTGGTAACACAGGTGTGGTTGTGTGGGAGAGGCCCGTCTCCCATCCCTGTCTTCCTAACTGGTTTTTGTTTCTCTCTAGATGCTGCAGTCTTGAGATCCTGGGAGCCAGGCTGTGGGAGCACACCTGCTGGGTATCCTTTTGTCATTTGGTTGATTGGCTCTGGGCCAATGGGAGGGCTCCCAAGAACAAAGCTTGGCAGGCGCTAGGGGAAGGTCACTGAATCTTACCTTTGCACCTGTTAGATACCTGTTAGGGTGGGGGTGGCTTGAAAGGCATTCCTGTGTGTGAATCACTCTCCAGTCACAGAGGCATTTAAAGATAATGGTTTTTCCCCTAAATTGTGAAAGTAAAAGTACTTAGTTGACAGATTCCAGGTATAATGCAGACCCAGAAGAAAGGGAAGGAAATCGTAAGTCAGGTCTAGCAGCCTAGAAACAAGACAGTAGGCACTGACTTAGTTCACACGTGGTGCAGTAGTAGCAGCTGGAGTGGACGGCTCTTCTGGCATTCCCTAAAACAACAAACAAACCCTCTACTGTCAAGATCTCAAAAAAGAAAACAATTAAAGGGAAGAAGCAGCTTTTTAAAAATTTGTATCAGAATTATCAGCATTTTCAAATCATAACTTTTCTTTATCAGAAGTTTGCTCTGACTCAGGGGAAACAATTCTGTCATTGGTCTGGGGTGCCCCGAGAGGAGCAGCAGTTCCGTTGTCATACAATGCAGACATCTTTAATGGGTTTGTTTGTGTTCTATTGCCACAGAGCATTTTTTGGAACATTGCATTCTAGCACAGTGCTCTTTTCTTCATTCCAAACAAGGGTCTAGAATGATTCAACATCAGGAATGAAAATATGTATCAAAAACATTTGCAACATTAGAAAAAAAGATAATTGTGCTCAAGGGTTAGTCATCTGCCCCTTACTAATATTTCCTGAACTATGAATGTTTCTGTTCTTCCTTCTGACCCCTTGGCTAGGGAGAGTCCTTTAATCTTTCCATTTTAAACATTTCTTTTTTTGGTTCTATTTCTTTTGCCTGAGTTTTTTATTTTTATTTTATTTTTTTTTTACTTTAAGCTGTATTTTTTATATCCAAGAGAGACGTAGAAAGTCTGTGTTCTTGCACAGTGTGGTGGGCAGAATCCTTAATTCCCTGCCACTCCCCCTGTCCACCCCCACCCCTGTTTCTGTCATGGTGTCACATACTTTCTCCCAGTTATTCAAACACAAATCCAGGTGCTGCTGTGAAGGGATTCTGCCTAAGAAATTATAATGTCAAATTAGTAGACCTTAAAACTTGGAGACCATCTGAATGGGCCTGATAACAATACTTGAGTCCGTTCAAAGCAAAGATTCCTCCAGCTGGTCATAGAAGGGAAAATCAGGGAGACACACACGAGCTGGGCTGGAAGAAGACGCAAACGTCTATGCTCTAAGCTGCCGACAGAGGCCATGTGGCAAGGAAGGAGTAAAGACGGCTCTAGGAACTGAGAGTCGTCTCTAGCTGATGGCCCCAAAGAAAACACAACCTCAACAAAACAAAATAAAACAAAAGTGGAACCTCAGTTTGGAGCCTGTAGCTCAGCAGCGAGGGCACCAGCCACGTACAACAGGGCTGGCGGGTTCGAACCCAGCCTGGGCCTGCCAACAACAATGACAACTACAACAAAAAAACAGCTGGGCATTGTGGCAGGCGCCTGTAGTCCCAGCTTCTCAGGAGGCTGAGGCAAGAGAATTGCTTAAGCTCAAGAGTTTGAGGTTGCTGTGAGCTGTGATGTTATAGCACTCTACTGAGGAAGACATCGTGAGATTCTGTCTCAAAAAACAAACAAATCAAAAAAAAATGGAACCTCAATTCTACAACCACAAGAAGATGAATTTGTCCAACCATCAGGACACTTAGAAGAGGATCCCGTGCCCTAGATGATGTCCACAGACCCGACCAGCACTTTGGTTTCAGCCCATTGTAATTCTGAGCTGAGAATTTAACCACGCATCTATTGGATTCCTGAACTACAAAAAAACCCCCTGAAACAAAAAACCAACAAAACTGGAGATAGTAAGTTTGTGGTGTTTTAAGCTGCTAACTTGTTACCTAACATTAGAATACAGACACAGGCAGCCACAACTCCCTATATATAAAAATGAATCAGAGAGGGAGCATACACTGGTATAGTGGATTGAACAAAAATGAGAGGGATATTAGTATTTACTACTAGAAACTATTTCAAAGGTACTTGTGCTGCGTAAGGCTAGTGTCCTTCTATTCACCTGCATGGTGAAAAACGAATTCAGTGGAATATGAATTCAGGACCTACTGGTTATACGGCACTCACTTGGATTCATTTGCAGTGACAGAGGAACATTTAGGTCAGTGGTTCTCAACCTTCCTAATGCCGCGGCCCACAGGTTGAGAACCACTGATTTAGGTAAACAGATAACTGCATTCTTTGGCCCACGAGAACTCTTGAAAGAAGTTTAAAGACAACACAGGGAAAAGCATGTGTTCTAAGTTAAATGACATCTGGATGAAGAGTACTTTGAAAAAATGTTTCATTTGCTAGAGAAAGAATATTTTTAGGAACTCTGATAGCCCAGATACGGTTACAGACCTTTGTCTCCTCTTCCTCTTATAAATAAAATTTTAGCTGATGTGATGAACAGAAAGAAAATCTAGGCTGTAACCAACAGGCCTAAGAAATGGCACAATATTAGCTGGGGGTGTGGGAGTGAGTATCCCCTTATGTCCTTGGGTTTTATTCCTACCATGAAACGGCAAAGATTAGCTATTTCTGATTTATCTCTCAGGTTGCCTTTTTTGCTCATGAACTTCAGGGTGCGTTTCATGGAAGAAGATCTGCTGACATGACAGGGTCTCCGGATCATTAGCCACGTCAATGCTGACCAAGGAAATCATGTTCTAGTAGGAAACGGTGATTTGTCTAAAATCAGGGCCGACAGATTGCCATTTCACCTGTGCTTATAAAACGCCTTAAAGGGTATCAATTTTTGTGGCAAGTTAACAAAGAAGTCTAGAAGCCAAAGAAGAGGTGGTGGATCAGACAGGAGTAACTGGAATATTACTTGTATTCTCCACTTTGTTCCATTCCTCCTTGAACAGAAAATAACCAACTTGGTGTCCCTAAGTTTTTAGAAACATTTATCCTTTGATTCTGTTGAGGAATGTGCTAGTTATGTCACAGGGAAGGCGGGTGTGAGAGGTAAAAAGATGAATAGTAAGGAGAAGAAGCGATTTGGAACTTAGATCCTACAGAAGAGAAGTTGAAGGAGTGCAGAGTCCTTTGCCTGAAAGAAGAGATGGACTTCTTACAACTCTTCTGTCAGAGCTGGGATTGGTGACTGTTTTTTGTAGACTCAGAGATGTAATAATCAAGGATATTATGTAAATACATGTATAACAAGAGAAAAAACAATTTCCATGACATTTTTCCTGATGAAATTCAATATATAATAATTGAGTACAGTCTTTAAAAATGCTGGCTTACCAATGAGAAGACTATAATTCTTTTTTGGAGTATACATTTTGCTTAATCGAGGTTACGAGTTAGCCTTTCCTATTCACAATGTGGTCACAAATACTCATCTGTGAAAACTGTCTTAGTATGTCTAAGCAGGTGCCGGGCCTCACTCAGTCCACGGGCCAGGGTTTTCCGGCCTCCTGTTTTGGATCCTTTTATACCTCTGGGAAATGGTGATTCTCAGCCTCAATTAAATCAAAGGAATTAAATGAAGGAAAATGATCATAAATGTCAGTGATAGGAACCAATGTTGTAGCTTAGAAACTGGAACCACTGTAGGCACTGGCTGTGGGGAATTGATGAACGTTTATGATCTCTGAATTTAGATTAAAAAGAAATCTCCTAAAAACCCATATACTCCATGCTGTATCCAGACAATATTTATTTTTTCTAGATGATGATTTTACAAGCGCCAGTTCTTACGTTTTTTTCCCTTTCCAGGTTTGTAAACTTGGTTTTCTTAATATCCAAATTAAATTTCACCTGTTAGTAAGGTCTGGGCCCCAAAGTGAACAGCCTGTTCTGAGTTAAGATCCTTTGATGTCTATGAAGTGACACTGAATCTGCCGGGGCATTGATGCTGGACTTTCCACCTTCCAGAACTATGAAAAATACAAGTTGCTTACAAGCCACTCAGTTTGGGATATTTTTTGTGATAACAGCCCAAACATACTAGAATGTAATAAGGTACTTTCCAATAAAACAATGCACTTACAAATACATTACCTAGATTTAAAAATTTCTTTTATTGAAAAGTAAAACTCCATCATAAGGTACCATCATTTAGCGCGGGTGAGACTAAAATTACCTTCCTCTAACCCGGGGAGTTGTATTTACTGCTGAATCAGGTTGTGTTATGTAAACACCACTGCTTTTGGCTGGTTGGCTTCCTAAAAGGAAGGCTTCAGCTTTCATCCCGATAAGCCAAGATCAATTGTGTAAGCATTTTCCAGGCACTTCTGAGCATCACAACTGTTATATTTATTGGTAGGAAGGAAAACTCAGCAAAAACATATAGGACTTGCATTAATGTTCTAATCAAGGCGGAAACAATTTTGAAAAGAAGCAAAGCGTTCAAAATATGTTTGTTTTTCTTCCTTGAACGTTAACTGTGTTCAGTTTACATAAAATGTAGTATCTTTGCTCATCCTGGTAGGTGTGACTTTTATAAGGTACACTGTAAAGCAAGTCAGATCCTCAAAGGATTAGTAGGGACAACACAAGGTGTGCACTGAGTCTTTCTTTTTCATTTTTTTTTTTTTTTTGTTGTTCCTTCTTACCATTTGGTAGCCTCTCTCTCTATCTGTAGCTCAAAAGAAAGGAGCCCAGGGAAGACTCTGCTTGCAAAGCTTTCAAGGAGGCAGACAGGACTGTTACCCTTCCCTTGTACCCTTCCCTCCAGTTTTGTGGGTCATTGTACTGGTAATATATGACAAGACCCTGGGAGAATCCCAGCCCTTTTTGTTGCTGATAATATGAAGATTCTTCCTTTTATTTTAATATGGGTGATGGGATTGGAGGGGAAAGAGGGAACTTGTTCCCTAACACCGGCCCTGGAAAGGAATTTTAATGACTCATCGATACCCAGGACACATCCGCAGTCTTCCCAGCATCTCTGGCGCTTTCTTGCTATTCCTTTTGGATTGGTCTAGCTTCCTTGGGGGAATTGAAACACATAATCAATGTTTTACCGATGTTGTGCATTTTCTTTTCTTTTCTCTTTCTTTTTGAGATAGTATCTCACTCAGTCACCCTGGGTAGAGTACTGTGGAGTCACAGCTCACAGCAACCTCCAACTCTTAGGTTCAAGGATCCTCCTGCCTCAGCCTCTCAAGTAGCTGGGAGTAAAGGCACCCACCAAACACCCAGCTCAGTTTTTCTATTTTTAGTAGAGATAAGTTCTCACTCTTGCTCTGGCTGGCCTCCCAACTCCTGAGCTCAAACAATCCACCTGCCTCAGCCTCCGTGAGTGCTAGGATGACAGGTGTGAGCCTCCACTCCTGGCCCCAGTGCTGTGGTTTGAGTTTCTGTTCCCTCCAAAACTCATGTTGAAATTTGATCCCCAATGTGGTAGTGTTGAGAGGTGGCGCCTTTAAGAGGCAGAGTCCTCATGAATGGATTAGCACAGTCATGGATTAATGGACTGATGGGCTATCATGGGGGCAGGACTGGGACCTCTCACCAGCTGGTGCCCTGTGTTGTCTTGGAATGTTACAGAGTCCCTACCAGCAAGTAGACCCTCACCAGGTGCAATTCCTCAACCTTGGACTTCTCAGTCCCCATAATTGTGAGAAATTAATTCCTTTTCTTCATAAATTACCCAGTTTCAGGTTTCTGTCTGATTTCCATGCCAGTTATTCAAGAACTCTGTGTAGGAACTTAGGAGAATATCATGGCTTTTACTTTTAAAAATTCATCCAAAACAAATTGGAAAGGAAAATGGTTATCAATTTTTCTAGCAGTTTTCCAAAATGAAAAGAGTAAGTTCTTATACATGAATTGTGAAGTAATATTTTCTCCCAAGACAAAGTGGATGTGGTAATATGATGAAAGCATGGACCCATCAAGGAATGTAAAATCCTCACTGTGACTAGCGATCCAGCTGCTTAAATTTAAAATTTGGATAAAAGCTGAAGCAACTTCCTTTGTTTCTTTAAATATTGCCTTTTTTCTTTATCTTGTCTGATGTAGGCAAATGTGATCAGTACTCACACAAAGAATTTGTCATTTAAGAAAAAAAACTTAACATATCTTTCAGAAGCTCGAAACCATTTTTCTACACTTGTAAAGAAAATACAAATATGAGGAGGACTTAATGTTTGATATTGTATAAATTTCTTGGAAACCACTTTGATGGTCCTTGGTATTGTAAATGACCAAGGTTAAAGAAAGGAATAAAAACACTCCTCTAGATTTAAACCACCCCAAGGTCAGAATTATAATGCAAATACGTACAACCAGAGGCTCATCCATTTCAGTACCTCAGTAGTGAAGCATAATTGAGATTTTAGGATCGCTTAGCAGCAAGCTCTCTGCCATTTGTGTATCACCATGTTCCTTCTACATGTAAACATATTTTTATCAACTTGTAAGAAAACACAGTTTTAATAAACTGAGTACTAAAGGTAAACAAGCTATAGGATTCACAATGGTAACGAACCCAAACAACGGGAATACTTACGGTTGCACTTCTTCTGGACAAACCTAAGCTTGCAGGCTGTTCTGTAGGTGGAGAGTCGGATGCGATCCAGATCTTGAGCCCCTAGTGGGGGAAAAGCACACATATGGTATGCCATGTGTGTGGAAATACAAATAAACCCACTGCTGACATAATCCTCTTGGCGAGATTTCGTTTCCTATTTTTATTAGAATATAAATACAACTTTAAGACTTGAAAAGGTCTGTCCCATATTCCTCGGGTCCATGGGAGGTCAGGTTGGTGAGCCCGTTCACAGACCAAGGAACACCATCTCATCCTCCTTGATTCTGCCTCATCTGAGAACAGTCTGCTCAAGCTGTGAAGTGGAGTTCACTGACTGCACCAGACACTAACCTCAGATGATTATTTTATTAAAACACAGCTGTTAGGTGACACATACTCAAAGTTGGACATCTTCTCCTTGTGACTTTAAGGTTAATTGCTTTTAGAAACCTCATCTGGAAGACAGGGTTGATGAGAATAGTAGAACTCATTTCATAGGATCATTGTAAAAATGAATGAGTGAATATACCTAACGCACTTAGAGCGCTGGCAGGTGAGTGCTGTGTGCTCGTTATTCTTACTAATACCTCTCCTGCGATTCTTCCAGTCAGTCTCAGAGAAGAGTCCTTTCTAAAAACCACCTCTCTCTACTCTTTCTTATACTGCGGCTTCCCGTTCCCCCCAAGGCAGAGGGAACACGTTCCCATATTCCGGAATTGCTCTCTTTATTCTACCCTTCCATTGAGGAAAGAAGCATCACTCCTGATGCCCACAACACGATGTCTGAGAGCCCCACTCAGAATTCAAGCCCCCTCTGCAGGCACTTCCAGCTTTCTACCTGACAATATTTCCACTGCTCCAGCACAGAATCTCTGCTGGGTTTGGCCAGGCGCTTCACAATCCTCCACAGACAGGCTGCTTGTTGTACTAGCACCTGACCTCCTAGTATTTCTCTTGTTCTTTGATTGAGCTAATCTCTGGACTGGGTCTAGATTACAGCAGACTTCCAACTAATGCCTGCTTTTCTCTGCTGCTATGTATTTGCCTTTCTTCAAGCCCATGCTATGCTTCACAACAGGTATAAAGACGCACAGCTATACTGTGATATGGATTGAACTTTCTCTTTACCAGTGATACACTAGTAAAATGTGTTCCATGAATGCTTCAGAATAAAATAGAGAAGCAGATAAATGAACCTGCCTGGAAGCAATTATATTAGGAGGCCAATGACATGCTCTCCCAATGAAACTCTGGATGAATTAGCAAATATCCCTCCCCGAGAGCATTTAACAGTCCTCAACTCAAACGGATCCCTTTAGAGTCACGTAAAATGTTATCAGTAGTCCTAATACTTTGTGGTTCTATGAAGCAGATTATTAAACATCCATTCTCAGAAAGCTTATTACTTGACAAACAGGCTCCTTGCTACTGAGCATGTGCAGGATCAGAGAGGTGGGATCTACCCTCAACCGATGCAGGAATTCCCTTAGAAATGTTCTCAAGAGATGAACGTTTAGCCAACGGCCCTGTAGGATTTGCAATGACAGGGAAGGTTACGAGTTAGTGAAAAATAAATGGACAGGCAACTTTAATTCTGTCACTTCCTAGTTGTGTGAACTTAAACAAGATTTCAGGTGGCATCTCAGCAGCCTCATGTATAAAATGAGAAAAACATATCAAGTCTTGACTTCTGCACCGAATACATTCATGATTATTTAATAAACGGGCCTCCTTAAAAACCTTCCTGTACTATTTCTGAAAAACAATATGTGCTACACATTTCTTTAATATATTCGAGCTTTAATTTGCCTCCCTGTAACGTCAGCCTATTTGATCTAGTTTCCCCTCGGGGGCCACATCATCTTTTCTCCCTGCCACTAGATAATTCACTTTTCAAATATTAGGAAGCAGCTACCAGATCATTACTAGCATCTTCATTATCATCTGGAAATTATGTCCCAGACCCCCTGTCATCACAGACTTTACAGTTTAGCTGGGAAGGTAGCCTCTCCTTGACTTCCTTAGGTAAAAGATGTTCAACTGCACAGCCATTTGGGGTAGAGAGTCTACCTTGAAGTCTGGCAGCTGATAGGGCTTCAATACACGGGAGCTGCTATTATTATTTTCATTATCATCAAACACTGTTTTGTGACCCTTAGACATTCTAGCCTCTCTGTTCTATGGCTGGCTAATACTTCTTTAAAACATGTCCAAAAATTAACCTGAGTGCCACAGCTTATGGCCTATTTGTATAGAATATATAGAAAGCAATTATTAGCAGCTTTGATAAAGATATTTAACTAATGCATCTTTTTTTAATAGATGGATCATTCTTCTGGCTCTTATGAAGTTTGCAGTTCATTAAAAACGTGATTTTAAATAATCTTATGTGTTTCTATGTAAGTTAGATCTTTTCTATCTCCTATTGCTATTCAAGTGCTTAAGTATTTGGGGGCTCAGGGTAGGGCTTCATATTTACCTGGTAAGTTTTTTGTATTTTTTTAGCTTACGCTTTGAGCATTTATGCAATCTTTTAAAATTCTTATCATCACTGGAATCTCACTTCAAAAATCGTTCCCAATTTCATGGCATCTATACATCTGTGAGGCTTCTGTGGGAGATGAGCTCTCTAGGACACCAGGTCATCAGAGACAAAGAGATGATCAGAAATACTGAATGCTACATCCTCCTTCCCCCTGGATGAGGATGTACTTTTATTGGCGCTGAGTTTGGCTCAACCATCAGGAGAGTCTCAGTATCTGTAAATAATCCCTTCAAAGAAACATTAGGGGGAGAGATGCTTTGTGCAAATTCTTCAAGAATAATGAGTTAAGCTCCAGATATAAAAGGATTATGATGTACCACACAGGTAAGTTTTTTAGTTCCTGCAAGACCCTACCCTCTGAGAACAGTAACCCTGACAGCTCGGCACCTCCCTCCCATAGAGTTCTCGGGGGCAACCTGGCAAAGGTGCATCTCTACAAGACGTAGTGAAGGGGGATGTAGGGAGGATGCTGATGCTTTGGCCCAGGAGTACACTGGCTGCTCTCCCTCGTCCTATCTCTATGGGACATCACTGACCCTGTGTTTTGTTCTAGAATGTGGAAGGGGTACATAGGTCTGTAAATGTTTTCTATTTGTGTAAGTTCTTCCTGGCTGATGACTTAAGTCCTGAATATTAGAAGAGATGTGGTGAGCAATACAATTTCGCTTTCCAGATATGGAAACTGGCTTGCATGCCGTGTCAACTGCAGGATCCATCCATAAAGGCACCGTAAGCTGAGCTGTGTTTTCTGGGTGTGCTTTTCACTCCTTTATCTACCTGTTTACAATAAATTTCTTTTTCTTTTTCTTGGCCCCAACAAACCATGAGCTTAATTCAGCTTTACATGTGTGTAAAGCTTTTCTTAGAGTTTTATAAACCCCTACGTTGAAATTAGTTGCCTGTCTTGTATGTCTTCATCACTGATTAAAACTAAGACCCTGAACAGGGCTTGTTGTTACACTACCAGAGGCCTTCCTCCAGTTCACTGACCATCAGTTGTTCCTCTAGGCATGGTCATGAGACCACCCACTGGATGGTGACCCAGCCCACATTTCTCCAACACATGCACGGTCCAGGAGCTTTTGTCAGTATCTTGTTGAAATTAAGGTTAATTTTTATCTGACAGTATTTTCCTGATCTAGAAGTCTGATAATCTTATTGAAAAGTGAAATTAGCGGACGGCACCTCTGGCTCAAAGGAATAGGGTGCTGGCCCCATAAGGTGGTAGTTTCAAACCTAGCTCCAGCCAAAAACTGCAAAAAAAATTAGCTGGGTTAATCTCTTCATTAAAAAGATGGAATTTAAATAAATGGATAAGAAAATAAAGTCACTAAAGCAATCCTTATTTTTAATACATTGATGTGTCTATGATTACCAATGTATTTTGTCCATAATCTGGAGAAAAATCCATCCTATCACAAAACCTACACCAAGTTCATCCCCTAGCCTCTAAAGAATACATAATTTTTATTTTTAATAAAAAAGAGTATAGAATTCTCCCAATACCTTTCTCTTGTAATTTCCTCTTTATTATTTTTCAAAATAATAGATAGTAGGGGTGGTGGTGGTTTTTTAAAATATTATGTCACTAGGATATAATTCTTTAAAATCTTGAAAATTCTTTAAATTTGTGAATTCTCTAAATTCTTGAAAATTTAACTAACTTGAACAATTTCTTACATTTGCTTCATTTTAAGACTGTGGGGCTGGAATATACAATTAATGACAGAGGTAAATTTTGTTTTTCCTACTTCTGAATATATTTGAAATTTTTCATCATAAAATGAAAGGCAACTTAGGACTGTTGTACCAGCCCCTGAACTCTCTTATACCCATGTCATAGTTTGAAGAAAGTAATAAATATGAAAGCAAAGATGCGGTTAAGAAATTCTGACTGTTCATACTGTTATCAGCAGTAAGTCTTGTTTTTCATTCTTTAGCCCTTCTTTTAAAGACTCTCTCTGCCTCCTTTCTCGCTCTTATCCTTCCATCCTTTCCTCCCTCCCGCAATTCCTTCCTCCCAGTTTCCCCCATCTATTCATTAATCAAGTCAGCCAACCAGTCCTACCCAACTTTTGCCTTTATCTTATTACAGTCTAAAGGTTTTCACACAGTTCTTGTATGGTTTGTGCCTTCTGTGTTCTGATAAGCTCATTCTGAAACTGTCAGTATAGACATTTAGATTCTTAAATGCCTCATTCATGTAAAAAATACACTCATCAAAAGTTTAAGAATAAAAATGAAGCCTATGAATTCTCTATCTTTCTCATGCTTGATGATTTTGTGGTTATGTGTGTGTGTGAGAAAGAGAGAGATAAAAAGAAAGGGAGATAGAGACAGAGTGAGAAAGGGGGAGAGAGAGGGAGGTTGAGAGGGAGTTTAAAGAGTTTAGGGGTCAAGAATGATTCCTACTTTTGGCAACTGAATGGGATGGAATGTCCTTTGCTGAGCTAAGGTACAAACAGGGAAGGACAGGTTTGTAGATGAGTGAGGACAGATTTCCGTTTGGGGCTAATGAGTTTGAGTTGCTTGTGGGATGTTCAAGTGGAGATGTCCAGTAAGCAATTGGGTATATGGATATGGAGCTCTTGACTAGAGCCATAATACATTCCACGGTTCACCAAGAGACCTGTAAAATGTAGCAGTGTGTTTGCACCAAGACTGAGAATATGTTTCCAAGGGAAGACTGTGTACACAAGTAGGGCTGTTCTACACTCTAGGTGACAAAATGAGGCACAGATTGGGAACAGGAACTTGCTCCACACTTCTTCCTCCACACAGCTGCCTGGCCTGTTCAGAGACTCTGTGGCTTTGAGAAGACTGGCAGGCAGTGACCTCGGCAAGGATATCGGCTTCTTTAAAATGGGTACTATTGGTGGAACTAATAATGAGCCCCTCCCTCCACTTCATCTCTAGAAGACTTGACAACAAGGGGGCAAGGCTGGAAGAGATGTAGAGTTTATGTGCTGACTGTTCACAATACACTGGCTCATGAGACTACAGGAGGTGTTCTCTGGGGTTCCCTGGACACTTGGGAGCCATAGACATAAAGGTGAAGCTTTGGGGGTAAGGAAAATTGTATATGGAAAAAACTGGTCAAAACCAAAACTTTTATAAATCTAACTTTAGTGTCTGGAGGATACTAAAGGATAGAAAAACAAAAGTAGAGTGGCTAGAAAAAAATGAGCCCAGGCTAGGGTGCTGACAGAAGAGTTTCCAGGGTGGTGGTCAATGACAGTAACATGGGAAACAGAACAAGGAGCAGGAGGAAGGAAGAAGCACGTGAACAGTCACCGTATCCACCATGGCCCCTGGGGGTGGGCTCACTTGGGCCATTTTTTCTGAATTTTTGAAAGCAGTGTTCTTAAAACTTATAATGGACACTTTAAAAGCAAGCTCTAAGCTCCATCCAAATTGTTTCATTTCAACCACAGCCAAAACATTCAAGAAGAAACAAACATTTCAGCGGTGTTTGCTGAAAAGCTCCATTTGCCTTCCGTAGATATTAGGTCTTTCTTTTGCTCAGAGGCCAATGGCATCACTCTATTTTCTCCCAAAGACCTTTTCTTATTTTGTCAGGCAGTCTTTCATGTTTTCTAAGAGTGTTTGCAATCACTTCCATTCTATTAAAACCTGCCCACCCTGTGCCATTTTACACACAAAAAAGTGTGCTTTTAAACAAACATTGACTTAGCATCTAAGATGAATGGATTTGAAGGGACATGTCCAGCAACTTTCCCTACAAGGGAGTTGATGGTAGTGGCAGGCAAGGACATGTTCACTATCACACACGGAAGAGTAAATGTGTTCAGAGCACAGAACGACAGAAGACAAGGAGAGTGTAATTCCAAGAACACACCATGTATTCTGCTTTCAGTCCAATACACTTATTTGAGCCGATAAACTTATCTGATGGCTGAAAAGGCCAACACTGAGGATGACATTTACATCTCACTAGAGTTGTTCAGCTTTAATACAAGGTACTACATAAAGCGATAGAGCATTATAGCAAAGAGAATTTTGGGGTAAGGACAACTTGCTCAGAATTTCTTAAATCAAGGTAGGCTGCCACCCTGTTTTTTATGGAAGGTTAGTCTTTTTCTGCTTATCTGTGAGTGTGTGCTTCTTTAATTTCATTTCTCTCCGGTTTCCTCCTGCTTTTGCTGCTGTGGGAATGAGCTCAGAGTAAATGCTTAACACACAAGTGCTGCAATCACTTGAATTTGCCAAACTTTCTTATCAATTGTTCTCCTTTTCAATCGCTCCCTGCTCTTTGGCCTTTGAAAGGCCAAGAGGGCTTTAACATTCCCCTTCAACTTGTCTAACTTTTGACAGGCTTCTCCTTGGCTCTGCAGGTGTCTGGTCTCCTTTTCTTAGAGCACTTACATTAAAAAAGAGGGAGAGTAAACGACGGACCACACCTATGGAGCATGTTGCAAGGGTACAAGTCAAATCTGTCAAGTGTAGAACATAAGTGTCTTAACACAGTAATCAAGTAAATGAGGCAAAAGCTATGTTGATTGGTTTGATGTAATCACATTAGATTGTATAAAAAAATCAACACATTGTACCCTACATATGCATAAATGTATTCATGATCTATGTGTATATAACTCAATAATAATAAAAAATTTCCATAGAAGAAAACTTAGAAAACTTTCTCTCTGTGCCTCTGTTCAGATGTAAATCTCTAAATCACTTGCTAGTTTCACAACTGAAGAATCTTTTCTACAAGAACCTGGGAACCAGCACTTTGAAATGCAATGATTGTGAGAGTTATCACCCAACCACCCAGTCTCTGTGGGAGGGCAGGAGCCTAACTCTTTAACTGCAACGATTAGCAAATGGATGGCCTAATCACGTGGGCTAATTTCTCACCAGTAAATATTTTGTAATGACTATTTTGTAATTAAAGGTACATTTATATGCAATTTCTCATTTTCCTTACATAGCTTGACTTTAGGGGCGACTTTTGGGACAACCTGCAGATACCACAGATTCCCGGAAAAAGTTAATTTTTCAAGTCTCCTCTGATAATAGCTTCCTTTTCTTTCTTTTCAGTCTTGCTGATAGAGCTGGGATACCCAGAAACTTTTCAATCACTTAACACTTCTCAGTGAGCTTTCCTGTCTATATAGCAATCTACCTATCAAAATCACTTCCTCCCTCTGAAACCAGCCAATTGTTTCTGCCTTTAGAATCCTCCTTAGTGTAGATCTAAACATATTGCTCAAACTAATGGACGAATAAAGGCAGGCACTTTTAGCAGTTTTTGTCAGCATCTGAGTTGACACACCCAATAAGAAAGGTCCCTATTTTTTTTTTTTTTTGTCTTGCTTATCTATTTTGATAACTAATCAGGAGCCCTCATAAAACTATTTAATAAGACCACATGACATCACCATAAAGTTTCTATGAAAAGAAAGCTATGATTTGGGAAATGAATGCATGGTTTTCCTAAATCTCTCTCACTTGAAGAAACATTTTGAGATGTTTTCTATGGCTATAAAAATTACATCAAGCTTTCTTTGAGTTGGGCAATTTTAATTTAATAGACATTTGCAATGTACGTCTGTGCCAGGCACTGCATCAGGTGCAGAAAACAATGAGATACTTAAACTCGGCAAGTATTTACAAAATCTTTCACACTTTTCTAATTCTTACAGTATGCTGGCTGATAAAATCTTTAGTGTTACAATGGTAAGTTCAAAAAATTTCCCCAGATTCTATTACTTTTTTATAGTAAATGTGAATATGTATTTTTCTATGTTTGATAAGATGTTGGCTGGTGATATACTCTTCAGCCAAAGAACCTGTGTTGTGGGAGGATGTGTGCCATTGCTCTAGATTTTTAGTTTAGATGGTAGGTGGTCACTAGGCTCCTTGATCTGTTAGATTCATATCTACAAAAACAAGCCCGTTTGATTCCAGTTAGTGACCTTGCCTCAAGTGAAGACACTATACCCAACATGGCCTATGAAACTGGAAGATCTTGGTTAGGCACAAACTTGCTGGGCACATGTCTAAAAATGGAAAAAGCAAAGAGTAGAATTGAGATTCCCCACATCAAGTTTAATTTTCTTTCCTTTTTGTTAGTTCTAATACAGTCTTGGTGCCCCTAGATTATGGGGAAATGATAAAGGAAAATATGAATCTTCTTATCTGGGACTTTCCTTTATCTGCTCTCACCCTCATCCTTGCCAATCACTTCCACTCTTTAGTAGAAATCTAATTTTGCCTACGGCCGTCTTGGGGGAAAAGGCTTACAACTCACCCCTCATCCTTATTCCTCATGTAGGAAGGAGAGATAAAAAGACAATAAGAGAATTATACTTTTTTCTTTATCAAATTTAATTTGAGATGTGTGTTTTCTCCCCAATGTCAAGTTCTTCTTGAATAAGAAATGTGGGCTATAAAGGAGAAACTACCTAATCAATTACTTAGACAGCAACCATGCTCGTACATCAGCCAATGGCCTTTATTGACAGATGCTCCCCTGGAGTCAGTAAATATTATCTTAGTTTAGTTTCCATTGTGTAACAAGTCACCCCAGAGCCCTTTTTTCCCTTTTCCTTCATACTAAAAAAGAAAACTGATTTGTAGGACAGATGAGGTTCAAATGAACACTTCCAGTTTAGTCCAGTAATCACACCTAACTCATTCCCATCAGAACATATGTTATTTTGCAGGGAAGACAGTCAATGTTTCACTTCACAAATATTACTCAGTGTTTAGAATATGACGGCCACTGTCACAGTGCAGGGGATTCAGAAAGACTTTAAAGTTCAAGGAACTGTACTAATGTTAACACTGTAACACTTCCTAAGTATCTCACGTATGTATATGTGTGAACATACATACATAGGTCCATAAACTTTTTCTTTGACATAAAATACACAGTCTAGAAGCAAATTAGGACGTATCATTGACTAATTTAACTTTTGCTCAGTAGGAGACAAAAGTGGCCAAACATACACTTTATGTAAGGAAGTTACGATTTTAAGGCAAAGTATAAATGTCGGAAAGATAAAGTGGCTATTTCTAGCCTTTCCACGAGTAATGAATGGAGCCTATGGGACGTCCCTTTAGAGTCCCATACTTACTCATCTCTGCAAACAGCTGTCTTCTTTCTGCCATGGTATTTCCTCTTTTCCCACTATCTTCAATCATTCTGTGAGACAAAATGGTTACAAAATATGTCATCTTCATGCTAATGAGGAAAGCAGCCATTGCTATGTAAACACGCTTGCTGTATTTGTGCACAAACAGAGAGAAAACCTATTTAAAACTGTACATTTTAAAAATACAGCTTTACTTTTAGTAATCTAAATTGCTATACATATTTTTCTCTATATAACATTACTATAGTTGTTGGAGGGGTATAAAGTTTTTGTTTTCTAACATAAAAACAACTACAATAGCGAACGACCTTGCGCTGTAACTATACACAGCCATCTGCCATCTGGTAGGTGATTGATTTCACACATAGTTTCTTTTGCAGATTTGGGAATACCTACGAAGATGATAGAGCAGATTATTATGAATCCCATTCGATAGATGATAAGACCCAAGTTTTATCATCTGGGTGAATTAAAGGTAGTATACATCTGGCCTCTAAGACCAGTATGCCTTCTACCTCATTCTGTTGACAATTTTCCCTTGTACAACCAAAACTTCAATTTAGAAACAAATAATTTCTTAAATATTCATTAAGTTGAGGGTTTAAAACTTATAACAGCTTTCCTATACATAATAATTTCATGCAAGGTGGCAGGTTCATATTTCTTTCCTTAACCATACTATTTATGCAGTGGAACTATTTTTAAAAATATTATCACACTGCCAACAGTTAAGATTGATTGATTGATTTTTTATTTTTGAGACAGAGTCTCACTTTGTCACCGTTAGTACAGTGCCATGATGTCACAGCTCACAGCACCCTCATACTCTTGGGCTTAAGTGATATTCTTGCCTCAGCCTTCCAAGTAGCTGGCACTACAGGCACCCGCCACAATGCCCAGCTATTTTTGTTGTTGTTGTTGTTGTTGTTGTAGTTGTTATTGTTGTTTAGCAGGTCTGGGCCAGGTTCGAACCCATCAGCCCTGGTGTATGTGGCCGGCACCCTAATCACTGAGCATGGGTGCTGAGCCAGTTGAGACTGCTTTAAATGAAAATTTAAAAAGATATGAAAAGTTGAAATTTAGCTTGAGGACAAGTTAATTGAAATGTTGTTTAGTCAACATTTGGACCAAATATCAAGAGTTTTTGACGTTGATGGATTAGATTTTTAATTATATCTAATTAAACTTCTAAAAGCTAAAGTTTCTTCTCTCAAAATATATCATTTTAATCTAGGGACAGCTTGATTATTTATCGCAGCTCAATTTACAATTGCCAAGATTTGGAATCAGCCCCAATTTTTATCGTCTCATGAATGGATTAATAAACTGTGGTATATATACATATATATTAATAAACTCTCTCTCTATAGAGAGACACACACACCATGGAATATTATTCAGCCATAAAAAGATGCAGACTTTATATCTTTTATATTAACCAAGATAGAGTTGGAAACATTCTCTTTAGTAAAGTATCATAAGACTTGAAAAGTAAGTATCCAATGTATTCAAAGTATTAATATGAAGCCAGCAGGTGAATAAATACACACCCACACAAAAGAAAAACTGAATTTAATTCAAACTGGGGGCAGAAGGACTGGCATGATCTTACCTAATGGCCACAATGTAAGGGTATACGGCACCTCCTGGGTGAGGGGCACAACTACAACAGGGACCTCACCTAACAAAAGCGAACATTTAACCTAATCACTTGTACCCTCCTACTAATCTGAAATTTAAGAAATCCCTAAAGCTTCTTCTCCCACATACACCTGTGCATGTATAATGGGGCCCCCATCCACACACCAATTCACTTTGTTTTTGATTCTCAGGCCTAGTAACCCAAGGCATAGCTGCCTGAGTTTTTTGCCTGTCTTTTGATGGGCCCTGCTCTTGCTCAAACCTATGTCTTTGTCCACGCCTTTTTAAAAAATGGGATTGCCCTCCCTCTATGTCGAGTTAACTTGTTAACGTGTAGTCACTGTTCAGGTCTCAGTGGTTTAGCTCCACTCTCTCCAGGATCTTCTGCTGAAACTTCCCCCAACTCTCTATGACTGCCTAGACCCAGTACCTTTCCTCTGAACTGCCACAGTGTACAATGACTTTCTCTCAGTTCTGAGCATCCACTCAACAAAGAACATTCTCATCACAAAAAATAAGGTGGTGAGGTGATGGGTATGTCAATTAGCTTGACTGAGTAGCTCTATGACGTATACATAGCTCAAAACATCACACTGTACCCTATAAATACACACAATTGTTATTTCCCAATTAACAATGAACAAATAAGAACAAAATAAGACTTTACTGAGTGCCTTTCATACTCCAGAAATTGCACTATGCTCTGAGTGTCCAGTTGTGATCAAGTCACAGTGCCCGTCCTCAAGATGCTTACAGCACAGCAGTAGAAATTCAAGGGCATAAAAGCAATTAAGATACGATTACATAATGAATGAAAGCCACAGTGGTGGAGAGGAAGCTGTGAACATGAGAGAGGCCAATTCTCTGGGGATACATTGAACAGAACTACTAGCAGATGATTGCTCAGAAGGTCACGAGCTGGGCAGAAAAGGACTCAACTGAGGGCAAAAGACAAATTAGTGGTGAAAATGATGTCATGTTGCCTCCCTAGTTGCTTCTATGAGCGAAGGATTATTTGCCCATTGCCAGAAAGGGAGAGAAGCACATGGAACAGCCTTGGTTTCTGGAGTCAAGAAAAGAGTGTGCACAGATTCACGATGGGTTAGATAATACCACCAGGGCCTGGCTTCAGTAACACGTGGAGGGAAGGAGCATTGTTAATGGAATTTCCTCATCTGGGTAACAAGCACTGCTGAGCATGGTCAAACAGGTTCTTTTAATCAGGTTTTAAATATGCAGATGTAGTTGATAAATAGATGCGGAGAAAAATGCTCCTTTTCTGATTCATATAACTCCTTCTCCTTTACCCCGGAGGAAGCTGGTAGATAATAACTTGACATCCACAACATGGTCTGGATATAGCTTCCACATCTTACTTTAAGGGCTCAGAAGTAGATATGAGGTAATAAGAGACAAAAGGGATGGAACCAGTGATGTGTTCCTGAATCTGTCTATATCCTGGAACGAGATGAAAAGAACCATTAAAAATAAATCACAGAGACCGGCAGGCTGGAGACCTCTGATTAATAATGTCAGTGAGGTAAAGAGTGACACCTCCCCATATTCTTAGGCTATTTGGTTATAGCTTTCATATAAAAAGGTTTAAATTAGTTTCATAATAGGGGTGTGTACATTGGATATTTTTTCCTCCATTCTTGTGATACTTTGCTCAGAAGAATATGGGGAGGGGGAGGGAGAAGGGAGGGGGGAATGGGTGGAGGGAGGGAGTTTGGAGGGATTACTTCTGAGGTTTACCTTATAGGGGTACAGGTGAATCTTTCTAAGAGTAGAATGTGAATGTTTTAAAGCAATAACTGAGAAAATGACATGAAGGCTGTGTTGACCAGTTGATGGAAGTATTTCAGATTGCATGTGAAAACCCCACACTGTACCCTAGAAGTGCATTAATGTACATAGTTACCGTTCAATAAAAAAAAAAAAAAAAAAAAAAAAAAAAAAAAAGAGTGACACCTGAGCCCGGGGCACCTGCTGCTTGTACCACTCATTTCGCATTGTTGTGGCAACTCTTTTCCTGGTTGACTTTTGTTTGTCTCTCTGGAAGGTTTTTGAAGGCAGCAACTTCACAAATTATAGATTCTTCCCAGTGACCAGCAAAATCCAATCTATTGTATTAATAGTAAGTCCAATTTATTGGATTAATAAATGAAGAAGGGAAAAAGGAGGAAAACGAGAGGACTGTAAAGCCAAAGCTAAGTCTGCTTCCCGTGAGTTGAATTTTCAATTTATATTTCCCAAATCTGACTCATAGAAAAGTAAAATTCAAATGGTGCTGGTTTCAGAGATTAATTATTCGAAATAAGAAAAACTAATTTACATCACTTTATCTGATCTAGCACCATGTATTTTAAAGCAAAGTCACTATCTCATAAAATACAACTTAAAAAGATGGGCCCGACATTGATGACAATGTCTAGTCTATTCATCATTGTTTTGTTTAATTAACTCATAAACGAACCATCACAATAGGTACTAATTCTCACCTCTAAGTGGACTGTGTCCCTTATGAAGAAAAGAAGGTAAAAGTCAGTGGTGTGAAATAATACAAGTCACAGAATATAATTATAAATTTGAAAGAAAAATAGCACATCTCTCATTTTACCTCCAGTGTTTCCTGGGAAGTGGCACAGTTAGATAAAATTGAGAATACTCACTTATTAACCATTGATTATAGTCATTATATTAAAAATGGGGGTATGCTAGTTCACAGCTTACGTGAATTCAACAAAGGGATTCTTGAACAAAGTAAGCCCAAGAACCACATGGGCTGGGAGCACAGCTGTGGGCTCCTTGCTTTCTAATTTAACCCTGATGGATGGACTCTGAGATGTACAATGCTTACTACATTCTCGTTGCCTTTGGAAGAGAGAAGAGCACAACCTTCAGTAGGGAAAGTACCGTGTTCTTTTACAGAGGGAAGTTCTGCTTCCGAAATAATAGAAATTTCGGTATAGCAGGTGCCCAAAGTCATCTGGAGGAGATGAAGGGGGAAATCACCCACCTGTGATCACACTAATGTCCGTCCCAAGGCACGTGGCTCAGGGACAGGCCTAAAGTGGTCAGTTTCTGCCACTCCTTCATGGGGACAAGATGTTTACAACCTTAGAATTTACAAGATTACATCAATATCAAAAGGGTGAAAAGAACTAACAGTAATAAAAGGGTAATGAGTCCCTTTACTAGGGCTGAACACCACAAATTGTACAGGACACGTGTGGCTTTCACTTAAAAGAATCCATCCATTCATCTTATATAAGAAATATTCATAAAATTAGCTATCATCTGTCAGGCACACTGGTAGCTTCTCAAGGCCCAAAGATTAATAAGGCATCATCTTTGCCCATAGGAAGCTGGCAACTTTAGAAGGGGAAACAAATTTTTCTAACAAATAATTGTAATTTGGTGTAATATGTATCACAATGAAAGTATGTGCTGTAAGGTGTAGTAGTTTATTACTGAGATAGTCTGAAAGATGCCCTAGAGAAAGGGGGATTCTGATATAGATTTTTAAAGAATGAAAAAGAATTTTATAGATGAATAAGAGTGGAGGGGAGGCAATTACTGTTAGACAGAATCATGAAAAAAGCCCCACGCTTTAACACAGGTACAATTTAACTTATCTTGCCAATAAAACTCATTTTTAACTATGCTCTGAGCCTGCATTCTTTCTGTAACCTCAAGATGGCATACAAACTTCTGCATCCCACAAGCTTAGGGAGGACTGGATCTTCATTCTGAAGGTTTCTGTGTTAAATAGATTTAATAAACACATTAAATAATTTTCTAAGCCTTTTTTGCCTAGAGAAAAATAAAAATAAAAAGCATATGGTGCATTTGGGAACTGGGAATCACTCAGTATTGCTGGGTGCAAATGTGAGTGGAGACATTGGAAGGGTTCAGAGGCCTCAAATCTGGAAAGCTGTACTTGTCACGTCTAGACCATACGGGGCTCTCCAGGGTTTAAGTAGAGAATTGATGAATAGAGGTTTCAGTTCAGGCTAGACTGAGTGGAAAGATTGGGTGCGCAATTGTCTTGCATTAAGGATTGGCTTGGCTCGATGAAGTGACTCACATCTGCAGTCCTAGGACCCTGGCAGGTGGACGCAGGTGGATTGCTTGAGCTCAGAATTTCAAGACAAGCTGGAGCAAAATGAGACCCTGTCTCTACCAAAAATAGAAAAATTGAGGCAAGAGGATTGCTTAAACCCAAGAGTTTGAGGTTGCTGTGAGCTATGACACCAGGGCACTCTACCCAGTGCACAGAGTGACACTCTGTCTCGAAAGAGAAAAAAGGGGGGGCATTGATTTGAGAGAGATTGAACAGACACATTTGATAGGACTTGGTGACTTCCAAGGCATGTGGAGAGTAGCAGAGGAGAGGACCCCAGCTTTTGCTCTCCCATATTAGGAAATAATCTTTGTCCCCACAACAGTGAATTGGGATGAATAGGAGGTGAGCAAACAGGTCACCCTTCTTCCAGAACAGCCATTAAAGGAAGGCTGAACAACTGAACAGGGAGGGCTGCAATTCTTTGCCTTCTTTGCTACATGTACAAGCAGGGATGAAATATCAGAGTAAAAGAGTTTGGGAAACAGCAAGACGTAAAGAACACATCCATGTGTGGAGCACAGAGCGTTAGAAGGAAGGAGCATTGTATTTCAGCAGTGAGAATAAGTCCACATTGAAGTATCACGTCCTGGAGTTAATCCCAGCAGCACGTACCTTTCCTACGACACCATCTATAATAAATATACACTTTGTATTATACATGATAAAACGTTTTAGAGGTAGAATCTTAAGCTAATAGTCTTACATTTGTGTCACTTTCTAAAGATTATAAAATGTTCTTCCCTCTAACCTTGTAAGGAAATTATGGAGCTATCATATTCTTAAATTATAGGTGAAGAACTCCAGGGTGAGGCCGGTGAAGTGGTTACCCCCAAAGAAAGTATTATCTGGGAGGGCAGGACAGTGAATGCTTCTTTTTCTTTTAAGTTTTCAATTCCTAGACTAGGTTATATTCTAATTGCCAGGAATCTTACCCCAGGTGCTATTGTTCAACACCAAATTAAGATTTTCTGAAATTGGTAAACTGAAGAGAAATTGACAGGACTTGGTGACTGATGACAGGCCTTGGTGACTTCACTGGGAAATGCTTCCAGGTGCTACATCTCAGAGGGATCCTCCCATTTTAGGACATTGTTACACAGGGAATAATCATGGAGATTAAAAATAATTCCCAGTGTCGAGAGTTATATAAACCCAGACACCTAGAAACACACCACTCACACACCGATTCACACTGTCACAGTTTAAATCCACAAAAGCCGAGCCATGTTTTTAAAAAGGTCTGGCTCCCCTTGGCTTTCGCTCCACTTTAGCAAACACTTAAGCAGATAGTGTTAAACACGATGGGACCCCTCCCATGCTTTACTCGCCTCGGTTGCTCCCGGTGAAGGAGAAGAAAATGCCAGGTTCAGCAATCCCCAACTGCTGCAATCCCTGAAGTTAATAACTACGACGAAGGCCATTTCAAGCTCCTTTCCTCCTTTAATTGATTTATTGGTGGCATATAAATGCCTGTTTCCATTTCTGTTAATGAGGAAGGCCTTTGATACGACTTTCTCAGATTTATAGTCTAGTCCTAGTCTTCGGCAATATCATAAAAAAGTATTCAGAGCTCTCTCCTCTGGCAAAATATAATTGCCTTTGCTTTAACTTCCTAGTCCTTTATCTAGATGAGCCCACGACAGTAAAAGAAAAAAAAATGCTGTTGCTAAAATAAATGGTTAGAATGAGTTTCTGACTTTGTCTGTTACTTTGAGCACCTCCTTCTACTCTTGGAACTTGGGTCTTGCTTATTTATTTATTTATTTTTCTGGAGAACAACTAGGAATAAGGTCACTATTTTGAGATGGTGATTAGCTAGGTTTTCAGGATTTGGTCTTCCCTATAAAGCACTCAGCATAGTAGTTCACAGCTGTGGCAGCCGGTCACACTAGCCTCACCAAACATGCAAATACCTCCACCTACTGGATCTGGAGTTGGAGTTGAGCATTCATACTTCTTTGGAGAAGCATCTGATGCACAGCTAGGGTTGATCTAGAAAGATGATGCTAGTTGAGTCTGACCATGAACTTATTTGTTCAACAGTATGGTTGGAATTCTTATGTTGCTTTACCATAGGTTTCTATAGTTTGTAAGACCCATTTTAAAATTTACTTTGAGCCAAGGGAGATGATAACTAATCATTTTTGGTGAACGTAAATATACATAACCATATGCATACATCGATATGGGTAGCTAGCAAGGCGAACATTCAGAAATGGAAACACCATTAAAACAGGAGAGAGCCCTTCTTATCCTGAAAATAACTACTCTTAGTGGTTCCTTCAAGTCAAGAAGGAACCTCTTATTCTAGGGTAAGGTTAAATACATGTGGTTTTGTTCGGTTTCATCTGATTTCATTTGGCTTGTAAGAGTCCAGCACTCCAGCTCGGACCCCACACCTCCTCCTTACCAGAAAAAAAGATCAGGCAAAAAGGAACCTTTTGGAAGGATGATGATCAAAATTCAAACTCTGTCATGTGAAGATAAAAATTATCAGAATGTCTCTGAAGGACGAGGGAGCCCTACCTAAGATTGAGCTTGAGCAAAAGGACCTCACCAATGGGGGATCCATAAGGAGGAGTGGTCTGTACTGCTGTCTCCAGGACTGCACCAGACTTCATATTTTTCAGGTAATCACATTTTATTCAATATGATGTGTCTTGGGACAGTGGCGCTCTGTGTGTGTGTGTGTGTGTTTGCATCTGTATTTCTTAAGAGCAGGAATGTTACATGTATGAGCCTACTCTGTCATGGTAGAATTAAGGCTGAACTGAACACTGGGGAGAGACATTTCCTTGTGCTTCTGTTGGGGCTGTTAAGTTCTTAACTTCTATGGGGCACGTATCAGGAAACAATTGCCTTCTGATCATTTGGGACTCCCTTGATTCTGTGTAAGATATTATTGTTCATAAAAATAGGTCTGTTTCTTCTTCCTATGTATCAAATAAATAAACACAAGTGAAAAGTTCCCCTCCAACCTGGGGTAATTAGGAAACTGTTTTTCATGAACCTTACAACAAACCAATCCTGAATTTTCTAATTGAATTTTTAAACCCCACTTAATTCCTTATAGCAGAAATATATTGCACATATGCATAACACATTTATAAACATGAAACATTTTGGAACACTTTACAGGCTATAATTCCGCATTTTTTTTCTAAGTGACTGAGATAAACTTAGCATCCCAGTATAGAGGCTAGGACAGGACAAGGATGTATTTAGATGGTTAACTGGTACAGTGCTGCCTTGTCCATTTTTTTTTTTTTTTTAAAGATTAGACCCTTTAATGATCTGATGAAGTTTCGACCCTCACTCTATCCAAATGTTCATGGTTAAGGGCACACAAATAAGGCAATTTTACTTCCTCACAAAGGCTGGTTTAGGGGAAGAAAGCCAGGATTTGGTGAGAATAAAAGGTATTTTTATTTTATGGGGAACTCCAATTATTAGTGAAATGGCATCAGCCAATCATGGTGGACACAACTATAGAGAAACTATCTCTGAGAGAGGATAAGAAGGCTGGTGGTGGCATGCTAAGACTGAGGAATGGCCGTGATCGTGGGAGAAGGCAGTGCTGGGTTCCTCACATGGTAGGAACCAGAGTGCCTGAATATGCAAACTAATATTCATGGGTCAGGCTGAAACTTGCATCTGCAAAATCCAAAGTGCATTGGGACATTATGAACTAGCATAGCATCTTCATGTTTAAAGAATTTGAACCCATCTTTTGTGTTCAAAGATCGTAGAAAGAATATTACAAAGAAAAAGATCTTCCTTGTATAATTCCAATGTGCTGAGAAGAAAAAAACCTTGGGCTGTTTCTGGCCATGGGCTAATTGTTAACAGGACTTTGGGAGAACTGGGAAAAGGAGAGTGAGCATAAAATGTTGGGTGTTGAGCAGTTAGATGTGGGCCAAGGAGGCTTGCATGCTTGTCTTTGTCTTTAGAGTAGGGAGTACTGAGTTTGGAGGGCTGGAGAGTTCTGAGTTTGGAGACATGGGAAGGAGGCAGGAAACTATATCAGACTTCTTCTGGGAGAATAAACAATAGCCTCAGAACTATTTAAAACAATTAATCATTTTACAAAATAGCTTACTATGCATAAGAGGGATTTTCTGATTGTGGTCTTATAAGAACACCAAAATGTTGATATCATTAGTTCCATTTTACCAATATGGAAACCAACTGAGGATTGAGCAGTGGCCCAAGTGAACAATTTAAGGCTTAAAACTAGATGAACCTGACTTCAGATCCCATTGGGCCAAAGAATGATCAAAATGAATTGTATGAAATAAAACTAAAAGGAACTGCTCTGTTTTCCCTGAGGGTTGTGGTGGTGGGGCACACCCCCCCGCACTGTGGAGGGGTCACCTGAGACACGTATGGCGATGCCAGAGGGGAGCTGGGCAGGATGCAGTTCCCGATCACGCAATGAGACCTGTGAGCCACTCCATCCTATCTCTTCTGCATTTTCCCTTCATTTTCTTCCACTTCTTCTCTTCATCTTATTCTCTTGTTCTCTGATCCAAACATCCTTCCCTGTCCTTTAATTTCCTTTCCTTAATCTGCTTCTTTATTCACTTTCTTCATTTCTCTATGTATTAAGGAATATAACTTAATCCAACAAACTAGACAGTTCTTAGCTTGGGAAAGACAGACTAGGCAAGCTCAGGGGTAAAGAAATATCACAAGGGCCATATCAGAGTCAGGTCACCCATGATCTATGAACCTTCCAGCAGCACACAGAGCCATGTGGTGCTTTATACCACCATAAACCCAGGGCACAGAGCGGCCTTTTCATAGGTATGAGGATTCTTGAATGAATGAATGAATGAATGAAGGCAGAAGGAGTGGTCATTTATTTTTAGTGGAACTAGAAAACTCTCTGTACTGTACCACAAAATCTCTCCTCCATCTCTTGTTTGTCATTGAGATGTATCTTAAAATTTCACCATGAGAATTTACCTTTATTTCCTTAAAATGCCAATTTCCTTGGGAGAATGATAAGATCACCATAGCAGAATTAATTTGGTCGCTTTCTTCTTACTGTTTGGCCGAGATAAACACAAGGAAGAGGTGGTAATTTTGATTCACTAGAAAAAGGAAATAATAATGGTTCTTGTGTGATTTCTAAGGAAGCCGGGTCTGGACAATACTTTTCAGAGGCCAAATAAGGAAACTGTCTTTTGACATAAAGAAAGTGGGTGGAAAATGGCAGATGAGGGCCAAGACAGGTAGGTGGGGGGATGTCGATGTGATCACTGTGTGTTTACAGATTCAGAACCGATAAAAAAACACAGGAAGATCAAGGGGTTCCAAATTCAGTGCAAGAAGTGTAGGAAAAGTTGATAAATAATGTCTATTAAAAATGTTTTTAAAATCTCTTTCCTACTGATCATACTGGATGTTTCTGCAAATTTATTTGCTCTAGGATAAATATTTTTAAAGGGTAAGTCTCAAGAATTCTCAATTACAGAAAGAGCTATTTTGTTCTCTAATAAACATGCATTCAAAATGAGGACTTCAGGGGACCTTCATTTAACAAGTTTACCATCTATCTTAATCTGTCAGTAAAATGTGGAACGCAGATTAATCCATAGTTAAACGTTGAATTAATTAATATGATTCTACTTTATTCTTTTCCCCACTCAAATTCTCTCTGTGGTGAATATTTTAGGCTGATGGAAAACAACTTAGAAAACAGCAATGTTTAGACACAACTTAGAAAATAACACCGTGGGAACTGCTATCTAATAAAAGCACAGGCAAGAACATGGAGTTAATGAACATTGAGGCCAAAATTAAATAGGCCACATGGAAAAGAAACAGGCAGAGAGGATGAGCAGCCAGAAGTTGCGGCAACAAGACCTCTAGCAGTAAACAACGGTATTTTGCACCCGCTGGTCTTTTTCCCCAGATGAGGGTTGACTGGCGCGACAGGAGTACAGAATGGAAAGAGAAGAAACAGAGGCAGCCCTTATTTCTTGCCCCTGGATCTGCTCCTGTGAATCATAATGCTCTTGGTTATGTTCCTTCCTTTGAAGGGAATTTTGTCTGACATTAAGGAAAGAGAGGGAGAAATGTGTTTCTTGAGAGAGCCATGGTTCTAAGTTGGTGGTTGCCAAGAATTTGAGTGGGAAAGAATAGCTGGTGGGAACCTGCCTTCTTTTTCAGTCTTGGATCACTGAGGCCCCTTGAAACAGCCTGGTGAGGCAGAGGCATGACTGCCTGGATTACACAGCGGGAAGAGGCTCAGAGATTCATTTATTGAGTATAATAACAATAATAATCAATGTTATTAAATGTTTTCTGTATGGGAGGAGGCTCTGAACTAACAATTTTACATGGAATATTCTATTTATTTCTTATTCTAACTCTGAGATAGGACATTCTATAGTGTCCTATTTTCCAGGTGAGAAGACAAAGATGAGGGAGACAGAATAGCGGCCTCTCAGAGATGCCCACATCCTAATCTCTATAACTTGGGAATACGTCATCTTCCATGATAAAAGGGACTTGGTAGGTGTCATTAAGAATTGTAAAGTGGGAGAGATTATCTGGGCTAGTTAATGTAATCATGAATCTTTGTAAAGGGCCAAGAAAGGCTTTGAAAATGGAGGAGGGGCCCACAAATCCGGGAACGTGGGTGGCCTCTAGAAGTTGGCAGTGGCAGGAAAACAGGTTCTCTGTACCTCTCTATACCTCCTGCTAACCCCCTGGTTGTAGTATGGCAAGACTTCTGGACCTGCAGAATTGTGAGCTGATATATTTGTGTTTTGAGCAACTGAATTTGTGATAATTTATTGTAACAGCAAAGGGAAACTAATATAATTGAGAATGGTTAAGAAACTTTCAGGGAACTACACTGCAGGCAGGTACAGAACCAGTATTTGTGCTTAAGAAGTCTCTCCAGGGGCTCAGACTCAGCCATCATGCGGCACCACTCCCCCTCCTCCTTAGAAGCCGATAGCTCCTGGATACCACTTATTGACACCTATTGTGCTAATTCCTAATTTCCATGATTTTGTTTAATCTTCAAGTCAGTTCCCTCCATTTTACAGGGGAAGGAAGAGAAGCTTAGAGATTTTAAAGAATTGAAATTTGACCCAAGGTTAGTCGAAATGACCTTCAGTCCAAGCTTTTAGCCTTTCCTTTTGCTGTATAAGCTTGACTACTATTTATTGAGTAACTTATAAATGCCAGCATAAAATGCAAACTCAAATTTGAGAACTTTACACCTCAGTAACTCTTGGAGACACCTAGCTGACTCACTAGACTCATATGGGACTCACTAGATCAACTATATTCTAGGAATATTCCACTCCAGAGGGTTAGTGGTGAAGTTTGGGGCATAAAGTTCCCATTGACACAAGCTCTTTCAATCTTAAGGGCTTCCTAATTAGAATTAGCTAAGCTACATTCTGATGCGATCTATGTAAATAAATTTAATTATCTCTGATTATTTAATTAATATGGTCAAATTTAATAATGATAAATATGTTAAAGAATATTTTGAGGTTATTAAAATACTAGCTCATACATCTGACTATCATGATAGGAGTATCCTTTGAACCCCAATCTACCCATATCCAAGATCATCCGAATGGGAGGCTACCCCACTTATAATAGTGAATTCTGAAACCTAAAAGTAGCTAGCTGACCAAAGGGTGTGGAAATGAAGTGCACGCCAGTGGGAACATTATGATTCCCCAAACCAGCACCTCAGTAAATGATCTTAACCCATTTAAAACATCATATCCTTTTATCATGTTACATTATTCTTACCATGATGATATAAGGACAAAGTGATGTATAATACAATCACGTAGAAAATGGACCTGCCCAGAGAACCAGAAAACAGTTAATTTTTGAATTACAATTCCCCCAAATTGGGTGTGTAAATGCAACACCCCCCCACACCCACTGAGTTCTTCTGATTGATGACACTCAGACTTCTAGTCCCCTCTGCTAGCAACAGTCACTCTGATGCAAAATAAGAACCGAGGCACATGACCAAAACACGTGAAGCCAAACAGCAGTAAGGCCGCTGCAGACACGGTTCCGATCTGCAAAAATCATGCCTCTGATGCTCCAGTGTGCGTCTGCCCGAGTCTCTGAGGACTGAAAGCACGTGGGCCAGATTCCTGCTTCAGTGTCTGCACTTACGGAAGTTGAGTCCTGGACTCAGTGAGAACACAGCGAAGGCTAAGAAGCAGCAGGCTAAGTGTCCCTCACTGAACAAGCAGTTCTTTTTTAACAAAGCCTTTTGCCTAAAGGTACTCAACCCATTCCCTGATGGCTCTGGGCACATAAGCAGCAGCCACTTCCCTGTTGTTCAGGGTACTGAGGCCGTGATGCATTTAATAGCACCTTAGTGTCTTCCAAGAATTAGTGGCTCTAAACCACTACCTGGAAATGATTAGGCACGGAAAAATAACTAGGAGAAAATTGTTCTTTAAAAGCTCCAAAAAGCTGCTGAAAGGGCTGCTGGAACATAGGAAGTTTACTGTACGTGATGAACAGTATCCTTCGAGCTCACATAGTGTAGAAATCAATTTCAGAAATGTTCCCTTCTGTCAGCTGTTATACACTATTCGGCTTAAAACTTGAATCTGTCCTATATCTTGCCTAAGGTCAGGTCATTGCAAATAAAAACCAGAATTTGCATAACATTTCAGGGGCAAATGAGAATGGCATGGAAAGAACTCACACCAAGAAGTGTCTCAGAATGGCTATCCCGCTACTCATAGGTATCTGTACTACTGTCTCCCAGCTTCTCATTATCTCACGATGAGAAC
>NW_003852407.1:16966006-16971193 GCF_000181295.1 Otolemur garnettii
TGCCAATATTCTACAGAAGTGTGTAAGGAGAAGACTGATAGTGAGGAATAGACAAAGTACTAGACCTCTCACCTCCAAACAAAAAGAAAATATGGTGGCTACTTTTACTTTGTAAATATGTCACGGAGAGTATGAGAAATGTGCTCCTCTTAATATAAAGCTTGCTTATATCCTACGCACACAGAGTCAGTCAGTCGTTTTTAGTTTAGAAAGGCCAAGCAAATTGTGCAGCTTTTCTCTGCAAAACTCGTCAAGAGTTAATTCCACTATGATCTTGGAAACTGTTGCTGAGCACAGCATTCTGCACTGATCCTTCATTAAAGTGGCTGCCGCTCCTGCTCCCAGCGCTGGGCTTTCAGAGCCAGGGTTCTGCCGGCACTGTTCACCGTGCACAAAGCTCTAGACTAGAGAGAAGGGTGTGCGAGAGCATGGCTGGCGGACTGGCATTCCTCATTTCACGTCTGCTCCCCTAGCTGACATGCTCGACCCTGAACACAGCAGGGGGAGAGCCGTGGCATCAGAACAGCAGGTAGGAGGAGAGGGTGAAGAGGCCCAGGAGCAGTGAGAGGGGACAGGGTAAGAGGGAGAAGCTGAGAGGAGGGTGTCTGGTACTCAGCTGTGGCAAAGTGTCCAGCCGGGTTCAAGTGGCAATCTGGATTATTAGCAAGCCATGTGCTTTGAATGAAAAAAAAAAAAACGACGTGGAAATCTTTGTTTTGAATGATGTTGTTCAATTTCTGAGATTCCTGGATATCGCCCTGACTAGCTGGGCCTGTACTGTATACCTGCCTCAGTGTAGCCGTTGGGCTTCTATTACTGCACCACGTGGACTAATCTGGGAGCCCTGCCTATCGAGCCTAACAGCCTCTATGGTCGACGAACATGCATTCTGGAGAATAGCAAGTGAAAGCAGATGGGTTTCCCATTATTGCCTTCAATTAATTGATTGATTGACCATTAATTATTTTTTAATTATTATTATTTTGAGATACAGTCTCCCTCTGTCTCCCTGGGTAGAGGGCTGTGGCGTCATCATAGCTCACAGCAACCTCAAATATCCTCTTGCCTCAGCCTCCTGAGTAGCTGGGCCTACAGGTGCCCACCCAGCTCATTTTTCTATTTTTGGTAGAGATGCAGTCTTGCTCTTGCTCAGGCTGGTCTCGAACTCCTGAGGTCAGGTGATCCACTTGCCTCAGCCCCCCAGAGTGCTAGGATTACAGACATAAGCCACCATGCCCAGCCCATTGCCTTTAATTTCAAGCCCCAAATCCTTAAAAGGGGTTTGTAAGTCCAGGCCTCCTGGTTCCTAGATTTTTTCTGATCATTCACTGCACTATGGTCACGTATATCTCAGGGGCTTCCCTTCTGCTGTTTCCTTTACCTACAACATTCTTTTTTCTCTTCCCAGTACATATTCAAATCTCTCTCAGCCCCAAACCTGGCCAGTTCCAAGGAGCATGTCTACTCCAGGGAAACGTCTCTTAATCTCTCTAGGGCTCCGCTTTTAGAATGCCCTCATGCTTCTATAACAATATTATTTTATAACAATTTCCTTTATCACAATTGTGGTCATAAAATACATCATGACATCATTTTTTTGGTGTCTGCTTCACTTACAGGACTGTCAGCCCCTGCATGTCCCCAGGATGTTCATTAGTGCCACCTGTGCCCAGAATGAATGAAGCTGGGGGACACTACACCGACTGCAGACCACTGGGTGGTCGATATTTTACAGAGAGGAAAGAAGAAACTCTGGGAAGATGGTTGGGGGGTAATTACAGAATCTTCATCTTGACGATAAATAAACAGGATGAACTGGGGAGACGCTGAAGCCTTGGAAGATCTGGCCTGGAAGGGCAGGAAGTGAGAACTCACAGATACAGAGCGTAGGGGTCAGTCTGAGAGCCCTCCTGGCAGAAGGCTTTTCTAAGCAGTCCTGGTGGCCAGACACTGTAGGAGGGAGGAACACTCCAGGGGTGACTCAGTTGGAGAAGATGAGAAATATCTTGGCCCTTTTCTTGTCATGGCTTCAAAAATGTATGTTTAAAAGATGGGGAGATGTGGTCAAGAACAGACCATCTTAGAAGAAATAACTAAGCTTTCACCTGAATAAGTGAAGTTTCACCTAAGATTTACAAAATGATTTTGCACAGACATGATATACATTTTTAAACTGAATGTTGTTTGTGAACTCAATAGCCTTTATAAGTACAACTTAGCTTGATTTTTAAAATAAATATTAGCCAGCTCCTTCTCTGATGATTAAGATAGCCTCTTAGATACACCCAAAATAGACAGTTCTCTTTCAATTAAGCCCCCAATGGTTAATTATTGATAACTCTGATTATTTTCAAAGAAGCCAAATAGCCATACAGTACAAATACTTTCTTTATATGGGTGTTTAAAAATGAATACTAATTAACTTTTACTACCCCCTGGTTTTGAATGGAGCTCATTTCTTGGAAAGTCATAACAGGAGAGACGTGTTGACTTGTGGCATTTTATATTCCTCTGATAAAATGGAGGATATGTGGCAAAGTAGGGGCATCAAATTATATGAGGAACAAGGACAGAGTGATTCCCCAGATTTTGTCATTTATAGAACCAGATAGTTCATTTATAAGTTTTCAAAATTCCTTACTGAATTTTCCATCACTCCTTTCAAACAGTACCTATCCTCAAGCAACCCAGTTGATTCACTGTTTTTGGCCAAAATGTACCATGACTATCTCTCAAAAGTTCATACAACTATTCTTATTTTAAATGCATAATTTTGAATAGCCTAAGAACATATTGGGAAAATGCTTTTTAATCCCAAGCATTTCCAGGCATTTAAATGAAGCCTTAATTTTCAGAATACTGAGATTTACATCTTGACAAATTCAACTCCACCTTCTCCATTCACCTCTAGTGGTTCTTAGAACAAGGAATTTGATTACGTCTGTACAATCCATCTCCCGTTCTTTTCTCCTTATCTGTTACCATTTAATGATCTGTGACACAATGGCAAGCAATTAAATTCTCCATTTGGTGACAGATGCTTACCATATCAACGGGGAAAGTACATCTGAAAATATTTTGTCCTGGTGGATTTCTTTATATTAATGATGATTCACATTTAATTCATTTGAAAAGATTCTCCCACAGTTTTTTAGACACGAAATCTCTAACAAATGGAAACAAAGGACAAATAAAATAATGCACACACACATGCGTGCAGCATGAGAATACACAGTGGGGAAAGTAACATTTCAGAGTTTCACGTGGTTTTGCTCTCACGATTAGTAACTTTTATCGGTGTTAGCTGATTCGAGGGTACAACTCTGAACTGCAGCACTTGGTTGCCAGTGTTGTGAGCGCTCTCCACATGCAGGGCATTGAACCAGAATGCCCAACTCCATGGCACAGACGTCCTCCAGGACTATATGCCATAGAGTTAAATTCTGTATATGGAAGCCTGTTTTCCCATTTAAAAATGAGAAATAAATTCCAAAGATAGTAAAGTCATAGGAAATAGCATCTTTGGGGCGTGGGGTGGAACGGGTGAGGACCTTGTATGAGATAATAAAAGGAGATGAGATGAGGAAGTGTCTGGCTTCCCAGGCACTGTTCTAGTGACCTCATGAGGACAGTGCACATAAGAAGTTAGGTCCAGGGAGAGCTGCCTCTCTGGCTGGCCAGCGGAATGACAATGTATGGTGACAGGAGGCCAAGGAATGAGGCAATGCAATGAATTTCCAAGAGCCATACTAATTAATAACAACAAAAAATAAAAGGGAATCAATAGCAAAAACAATTCAACTTTGAAATAGCTTCATGCTCATCTCCGTGTACAAAGCCCAGCTCTTGTTCCTGAAGAGCGTAGCATAACAGGCTGCCAGAATTAACAAATACATTTTTTTCAGTATAAATATGTTCCAAATCTTGAGACTCAAAACTTACGGGTCATTATTCTGAAGTTGAAGTTTCACTGGGCCTCCTACATTTTATCTGGTAGTCCTACCAGTAGAAGAATAGCACTTCAGACTTAGAAAATATTTATTGGGTGGTTTAATATTTTTGCTTGGGATTATTAGAAGAATCTTTTCTTTGGATTGCTGGGGTTTTTTTTTTTTTTGCCCTGGGTTTTATATTTAAATGAATTCCTTAACCCAAGTTAAGCACCTAAAACAGATGAGGAGGGAGTTGCTCTGGCAGGGGAAGAAAAGGTGACCCGAGCCCACTGCCTCCCGCCCGTTGCTACAGTGGGAAATCCATTTCTTTAGCTCAGACTTTTCATTTTAAATGAGAAAAGGAAGATCCCAGAGAAAGGCGACTGCAAATCCAGCATCTTTGCCTTAGATCACGTGTCTCAGCGAATACAGGTGACTTTGTAATACAGGAAAGAGATATTCCTAAAGTTATTTACAAGCTTCATTACAGCACAGAGGACGCTGTCCTGTTCAGAAAATGATGTGGCGTTAAAGTTGGATAATTAGGTGATCCAATAGGGTAGGTGATAAACAAAAGATGTGCTGTGAAAAAATATCAGGGAACCCTCCCCCACTATTTCAAATCAATTATGGGGAAGATGGGTTCTCCCAGACTGGCCTGAATGCCTAACGAGCCTGGTTTGTGTTAGTGAGACAGCACGGAATCAGGCGAGCAAATATTCTATTCTCTCTTTTCCTGCTTCAGGGAGACTGATAAATCTAACACACAAAGAGAAGAAACTAATCTGGTGGTGACAGCAGATGATGTATAGAAACAAAGTGAATAAAGAAACTGAAGCTCTGTTGATCTTTCCAAACTTTTAGAAAGCTGACAACATTCTAAGAACATCTTAAGTGTCTTCCCTAACCCCTCTCACCTGCCACGTGACTTCTTCCCTCTATATAGTTACAACTCTAAAGAGAGAAAGTCCTCCAAACCTAATTATGCCCATTTGTCCGTTCATCTACTCATTAATTCAATACAGCGTTAAAAGTGTGGGCCAGGTGCTGCATGAAACCCTGATGATCCACAGTGGTAAACAGGACTATTTCTATAGTTCCTGTCCTCAGGGAACTTAAAGATTTAGTGGGAAAGACAGACATTAAAACGTGATTGTAAAAACTAATTTTCTTTGTGATAAGTGACACTCAGAGAAGTACAGTTACTGTAAACACTGGCTCCCCAATACAAAATCACCATCATATCACCACCACC
>NW_003852407.1:16971784-16975306 GCF_000181295.1 Otolemur garnettii
ATTCAATGAAAATCACTATATTTGAGATAAAATCTGACTCAAGGTCTGTAAGATTCCTATGTTGTAAGGCTTCCCCCGTTTTTGTCAGAAAGACACAAGGGGCCACAAGGCAACACTTCTGACTTATGAAATAATTGGAAGGAGTTAGAGCCAGACTGAGCATGGAACAGGGCGGACATTCTCACATCCGAGTCCCTAGCAATTGTGCACTGTTTCAATGCTTCAAGTTTAAAGCACTTTTACATACATCACCTAATGTACAGAATTTTATTTCTCCTGAATGAAGAATTAAATAAATTGTACTAAATAAATCCCCAGGCTCTGTTAGTGTCTTTCAGTACAAATCCTCATCAGCAGTCTCTCCAGGGCACTATCTACCAAGTGCACCTTTCCCACCAAGCAAGGTCACTCAGCTGGGGAGCAAACATAGAACTCGGATTTGTGCTGTGGACAGACTTGAAGAGCAACTTGTACATCTTGTAGGCTTTGGAAAGCAATCTGGGGACATAATGTCCTGGTTAAAGCAAATGCCTGCATTTATTTTTGGAATTACTCCTTGGAACTGTGGAGAGATGAATTTTTTCATGCAGAACCAAGGACAAGAAACAACACGGTTAAGGAAACACAAAGCTTGCAGCCTTAAAGCTCCACTAAACTTATCTAGTGTGTCCTGGAGGTTTAATCACTAGGGAGAGTAAATCCTCAGCAGGTATAAATAACCTTAGGTTTCTTTTGGTTTGTCTGCTTTGGCTGGTGGACTGCCAGACCCACAAAGACTGTTATTTCTGGTTGCCATTTATGTCTTCCCACCTTGCATTTCCCATCCTCTGTCTTTTCTTCATGTCCTAATTTAGACTGTGTTTCTTTTGTGTCTTTGAGAGTGCCTACGATGCTATTGAAAATACTCTTTGAATACCAAATACGGAATGCGCCCAACCTCCTTCAAAAAAGTTGAGTGTGAAATTATTTTAATATATTTGAATCCTACACCCAATTTTAAAGTACAGGAAATATCCAGCATTTTAGCTCAGGCACACACTCTGACATCTTGTTTTCTTTGTTAGCTCTTCTCCAAGACTGTTCTCATGGGAGACAACACCAACTTGTCACCCCAATGCTTAACGTGAAAGACACTGTAACTTTGAAGATGCTCCTTTGCCATTTCTCCTACAGAGAAACATGGAATGTCTCTCTTTATCCCTTGACTGCAGATGAAGCAATCATGGGAGCTTGAGAAAGACAAAACATGTTTATCATAGCTCAATTTACAATCGGCCAAAATGTGGAAACAGCCTAAATGCGCACCAACCCAGGAATGGATTAACAAGCTGTGGTATGTGAATGGAACACTAATTAACAGAATACTATTCAGCCACTAAAAAGATGGAGGCTTTGCATATTTTGTATTAACCTGGGTGGAGGTGGAACACATTTTTCTTAGTAAAGTATCACAAGAATGGAGAATCAAGAATCCATTGTACTCAATTGTAATATGAAGTCAGTAGATGAGCTAATACACACCCTCCTAAGAGAAAAACTCAAATTGATTCAAGGTGAGGGGTAGAGGAAAGAAAGAGCAGAGATGGGATGAGGAAGGGGATGGGGTCACAATGAATGACATACCTCTTGGGGGAGGGACACAATTATAAGAGGGACTTTACCTAAAAAATGCAAAAAGGTAACCTAATTCTCTGTACTCTCAATGAACCCCAAACAATAAAAAAAAGAAAGACAAAACATTTTAGAGGGGAAGTTTGGTGATGGAGTTAGACACACCTTAGTTCAAATTTCCATGCTGCCATGTACTGCTTGTATGTTCTTGAGCAAATAACTTTTTCTTACCTTCAAGCTCTTTATGTGAAAGTGGACCCAATAATTTACCTTACATAATTCCACGGGAACTGAAGGAGATAATTTTGTAGAACGTTTGGCAGCATACCTATGACTTTCCGTTGTTGATACCTGTCATACTCTCCTTCCAAAATTTCCTTTCCTCCTTTTTTTCTTGTGTCCTCTCTTGTAATCTCTTTCATGTGATTGCTATGGGACTGACTTTGTTTCCCTTCAGACACAGAGATGGACAATGAAGTAACAATTCTGGGGATTGGAATACCCTTCTCTATAGCCACAGTAAAAGGTGAGAGATTTAGAGGATCTGAAGAGACACCAAAGTATACCCCATAGCTATAGTGACCATTCAAAGCATACCCCATAGCCAAGTGACCATGTGCATACAACCATGCCAGGGCTCGCCACTTAACTTGCTGGAATCTTGTTTGAGTTATTAAGAAAAATCCCCTACTAGGGATCTGAAGCTGGTGGTATGTGATTTGCGGGCTACTAGTAGTCATCCTACTGGCTGCTTGGAAAGAGGCTGTCCATGAGCCAGTGAGAGATACAAGCTCCGATTGTGCTGTCTGAGTAGGAGTCACTGGGAATGAGATCAGAAACAGGTGGAGCCAAGGAACAGGGAAAGAGCAGAGCTCTGGGGCTGTCCTTTGGGCCTCTAACTCTAAAGGAGTTTGAAGACAACTTCACCTGGGTTCTTGTTACCTACATAAGCCAATTCCTCCTTTTAATTTTAATGTTTTGAGAAAAATATTTTATTTTACAATAGTCATTGAAAAAATTATTGGAAGAACATATGTATCAAGCCCTCCACAGTGGTCATCCTGAGGTGAGAATAGAAATTTCAGGTAGAGAATGTTTTATTTTTCACGTTAAAGATTTCTGCAATTACAAATTTATTCTTTTTTCAATTATTAAACCAGTTTGTACGGTATTTCTTGAATAAGAGGAGGCTATCACAGTTCTTTTGTATTACTTTTCACAAATTAAAGCAAGGGTCTGTTTTTTCCCCTTTCTCAAAATCATTTTTATCCCGATTCCTATTCCTATTATATAGAAAAATTCCAGAAATTATACAAAAGAAGATAAAGTCATCCTATTAATTTGGGGGCTCATATTCTTCTTGCCTCTTTTCTATTCACAGCTGTATTTACACTGATTATTCAATTTCAAATGTGGCTTTTAAACTTAATTTATATCACAGCATTGCAAAAGTAAGGCATACCTACTGAAGAAAATTTAGAAAACATAAGAAAGGCATAAAATTGAGTCTGTTGTTTATAGGTACTCATTAAGAACACCTTATTTATTTACTTTTCTTTTTCTACCTCCCCTCCCATATTAGGATTAGATGGTAAATAGCATTTTATTTATTTTTCATTTCAAAATATTAAAGAGGTACAAATGTTTTTGGTTACATGGATTGCTTCTGTAATGCTTGAGTCACAGCTATATCTGGGTACCCATCACCCAGCTAGTATTCATTGTACCCATTAGGAGGTTTTCACCCCTCCCCTCCTTTCCCACTCCCCTGCTTGCTTTCTGCTGAGTTTTACTTCCCTCTGTGCACATGTGGGCTCAACAGTTAGCTCTAATTTAATACTAAGTTCATGTATGTGGTGTTTGCTTTTCCATTCTTTAGACACTTCACTTTGGAGAATGGTCTCCAGTGCC
>NW_003852407.1:16976012-16978109 GCF_000181295.1 Otolemur garnettii
GTGGTTTTAATTAACATTTTCCTGATTAGTGATGCTGAGAATTTTTTCAGATGTTTATTAGCCATTTGTCTGTTTTGTTTTCAAAAAACTTCTGTTCATAACTTTTGCTCACATTTTAATGAGGTCTTCTGTTTTTTTTCTTATGTTGTTTGAATTCTTTGTATATTCTATATATTAGCCCTTTAGTAGGTGTATAGTTTGTATTTCCTCCCATTCTGTAGGTTCTTTGCTTGCTCTGTTGATTATTTCCTTGGCTGTGCAGAAGCCTTTTAATTTAATCAAGTCTCATTTATTTTTGTTGTTGCTGTAATTGCCTTTGGGGTCACAGTCATAAATTCTTTCCCTCAGCTGATATCCAGGAGAATTTTTCCTATATTTCTATCTAAAATTCATGCTCATGTGAGTGATGAGAGATACAGATCCTGTTTCATTCTTCTGCTGTGGCTATCCATTATGCCCAGCACTACTTATTGAATAGGGCTTCTGTTCCCCAGTGCCTACTGTTGTTTCCTTTATTAAAAATTAGTTGGCTGTATGTAGTAGATGGTTCATGTCTGGGTTCTGTATTCTGTTCCATTGGTCTATGGCTATATTTTTATGCCAAGACCATGCTGTTTTGGTTTACTATAGCCTTGAAGTATAGTGTGAAGTCTCAAAATGTGATGCTTGTAGCTTTGTTCTTTTTGTTCAAGATTACTTTGGCCATTCAGGTTCTTTTCTGATCCAAACGAAGTATGGAATTGTTTTTTCTAGATTTGTGAAATATGATGTTGACACGTTGACGAGGATTGCGTAGATGGCATTTTATAAGAAGCATCTTCTCCCTCCTTATGCATTTTTATAAGACTTCTTAAATGTTTTTCATCAAGTGAGTGTACCATAAGTTATTTAACCAGTTTTCCCTTTGGGAGCATTTAGTTTGTTTTAGAAATTTCACATTTTAAATAATACTTTGATCAATGTCTTTGTTGATCAACATTTTGCCCCCCAAATATTTTCATTTTAGACATTCCTAAAAATAGAATTATTAGGTCAATAATTAGGTCACAAGCCTTTTAAGTCAATTAAAAATATTATGAAATTGTTCTCCAGAGAATGTGTGGTAATTTTCAGTCCTACCAGAGTTTGTGATAGAGCTGGGTAAACACACCCCAGTAGTGGCTGCATAGGATTTCCTAGCCATGGAATGTCTTTAGCTACTCATTTTTCTATTATGAGACATTGGGTTGTTTTCAAGTTCTCATTGCTAACATTCTATAAAAAGATCTCTGCACAAAATTTTCTGTATCCATTTAAGATTATTTAGTTGATTAAAAAATATTTTTTTTTATCAAAGGGTATACTTTTTTCAAGTCATTGATACATACAGATATGCCTAATTGCTTTCCAGAAATAATGTATTAATTTATACGTCTACCAACAAAGTATAAAAATGGTTTCAAACTTCACTGACATTACATATAAATACTATTGAAATAAAGCAAAACAACCCAATGAATATCTAAAAATATTCTGTAACTTGATAAGTGTCACAATGTGATTTTATTTTTAATTGCTTTGACTAAAAGTAAAGTTCAATATTTTTCATACATTTTTAGTATTTTTGGTTGCAACCTATCTATTTATGTCCCTTTCCCATTTTACTGCTGGCTTCATATTTTTCTATATATTTTGCACAAATTATTTGTATATTAAGGTTGTTGACCTATCATCTCACATATGTATATTATACATATATATTATATGAATTATTTATAGTATGTTTTACATAATTTTTTACATTAGGATATTAAACTCTTTTTCACAAGTATACCATCTGAATATAATATATGCCCCTTCTCTAAATAGGGAGGTAGTACAGGGCAGTGGTCATGTGCACAGGTTATGGCCCACAGCTGCCTTAAATGGGATGAGAGGTCTATACTGATATAAGGGTTAACTGATACATCACAATTTTCAATGGTTTGCTTGTAGCAAGTTCTTACCACTATTAGCTATTATTTACATATTTTGACTATCATGTAACCTGCAATTTTGTTAATGGCATTTTTTGACATGCGTAAATTTAAACATTATAAAATACAACCTTTTTCCTTT
>NW_003852407.1:16978129-16979373 GCF_000181295.1 Otolemur garnettii
TTTACTCAAAAGGCAGGAAAATATGTATCCATTTAAAGATTTTCACATGGTCATTGTGACTTTATTTGTAATAGTCAAAAACTGGAAAGAACCCCAATGCCCATCAACAGATGAGTGAATAAATAATAAAAAAGTAATAAAATGAATGTGTTAATAGATCTAACATGGATGAATCACACAATAATTATACTGGTGAAAGAAATCAAACACAAATTATGTATTATATGATTCCACTTGTATAAACTCTAGAAAATGCAAACTGATCTATAGAGACTAAAGGAAGATCTGTGGTTGCTTGGGAATGGGGAGGGATGGATGGAAGGCATTACCAAAGGGCTTGTAAAAACTTTTGGGGATAATGGACATGTTTACTTTCTTGAATCTAAAGGTAGGATATATATACATATTATACTCATAAATTTTATGAGCACATATATTTATACACTAATACTATTTACAGTAATACATACATATATATACACACACACCAATACTATTTACAGTATAATAGTAATCTCTATCAATATACAATACGTCCTCTCACATTCATTAACACATATGCTAGCATTTGTATATACTCAAGTTTTTGCCTATATTAATAACCTCTGTGATCATATTTCTCATAATTTTAGCTTTATAATATATTTAAGAGCTAATAAGAAAAGCTTTCCTTCATTTTAGTATTCTTTTCTTGCCTAACCCTAACCTAACCAAAAGAATCCAAGATCTTCATGTTAGGTAGAGACTATCTAAACCCAAAGGATCATTTTCATGTAAGTTTAAATACCGAAGGTGAGAAATGTTGCGATTCCAATTTGGGATTTGTTTTTTAACACTTTAAGGAAAAGTATAAGCAAAAGGAAGCCCAAATAGCCACAGCCCTAGGGGAGAACTTTGGTTTAGCCAAATTGGAGAAACCTGTTGCTGACAATCATACGGTGCCCTGGCTTCTGTGCCTCCGACCACACTGGTTCTCACGGAGAATTCGATGGAGTTGTGAGAGTGTTACTCATATCTCTGGTAGGCAGTAAAGACAGCTAAACTCAAGGGCAATGTTGGATAACAAAGTTTGTAAAGAATACAGATGTTGTGTGATCCAAAACCAGAACACACACATAGGAATACAGCAGGGCACTTCGCAGGTCAGATCTAATTGCATATTGTTTGGCTGTCGTGTGGATATTGAAGGCAGAGTAGCTGGGGCCTCACAATTATTTCCTTTCTTTGGTTTTGCATAGGTATGA
>NW_003852407.1:16979542-16982837 GCF_000181295.1 Otolemur garnettii
TGACTATTCTCTTTTATTCCAAAACAAACAACCTTCTCTTCAGATCAGGGAGAATCAGAAGAATTACTTTTGAGAAATACAAAGAGATAATAATCAGGCAGTTGACACTTATTAAATACCTACTGTGTACATACACTATCTAGAGAGTATTTTTTTAAAAGGCTATAATATGAATAATCTGAGTAAAACCCAAGAGCTCTTTATCTGTAACAGTGAGGTTTTCCAAATGTAAATAGCTATCACCGAGGACGCTTTTACTTTTAAAGGTGAGAGGGTGCTGAGGGAAGCAGCATGCATTAGTAAACCAGTAAATTAAAATTTACACTGTGCTATTAAACCCAGTGCCTCTAGGAAAGTCACTGAGCTTGATTTTCTTCACCCTTAAAAAGGAAATGATGGTGTCCTCTGCCTTCCAGGATTGTAGGAGAGTCATATATTATGTAAGTGGAATCCTTTGCAAATGGTAAACCAACAGCCAAATTTAGTTATCATGGTTAATAAAAGCTTATGACTTCCGCAGATTATAAATTCACATAATATTTGCAGAGATTACTTCAGAGACCTCGTGAATCACTAACGTTATTGAGACATCCCCTAATAGTGGAGAGAGACCATGGGCATTTAAGCTCATGGTGAAGTAGTCATCGGAGTTGGGAGTGACACAGCAGGAGACAAACCTCTAAGGATAGATTCTCCACCTCCACGCTCCCAGCCAACAGTTCCCCAGCAGCTACAGTTGATGAGAAACTTCTGGCTACTCAGACTCGAGGCTCTACCTTTCCCCTTTCTTTTGCAGTCTCCATTACCTCTCTAGATTCCTCACTTATCTGTTATCTTGAGCCACGGTGTCCTCAAACTTCTGCCTGACCTGTTTCTCATGTATTATGCACAATCCGAGCAGTATCATTCTCCCCAGGAAATCCAGTATGACACAGGCACTGTTCTTGCATGGCCTGTATCTATAATGTTTAAGTATCTTTAATTCTGCATCTGTTGACTTTCTTATCTCAGTTAGATTTCAAGACAAATATTTTTTCTATAAAATTCTTTCTGTGCAATGGATAACAACCCACCCAGCCTCAATGAACCCACATTATAGGGAAAAGAGATCAGAACCCAAATTTGTACCTGACTTTGTTCTAGGGTCTGGTTTGGTTTTGCTGGGGACCACCCACTTGACCTTGACTATGTTACCCATCAACACCCCTCATAACTGTGCCTTGGCCAGCCTCTGGCCTGATTCCCTTTCCTGGCTGCCAACCTCTCACTAGCTCCCTTAGGTTATAAAAATGTCAGAGCATTTAATTCCTAGCAAGACGGCAATGAACAAATTGACATATTATTCAAATACCAAGCGTGGAAGGGGATTTCATTTGCTCTCATTAGTCCCATTAGCAGCAGTCATTTTCTGTCAGAAGGTCAGAGCTATGTAGACATGTATATAGAACATTTCAATGAGGCACATTCTTTGAGGTGAAAACTTCAATTGTGCCAGTCAAACTGACTGATAGTACTCGGAAAGGAAGACAGTTACACTCCTAAGCAGAGCCTTATTCACAGTGCGCGTAAGAAAATCTAAAACTGCCCGAAAAATCATGTTACTATTTCTGAGCAGTGTCATGTGGAATGACAGAAATACAGGAAAGTCTTCTGGGTATTATTACATAATGATACTTGCTTGTGTTTGGAAGGGTTTACTACATCCTAGGCACTTTGCAAACACTTTACAAGTATCATCCCTTTACATGTAACAGAGTTTGCAGAGATTAAGAGTAGACAAGATGATGGAGTGGTTGAGCTTAGTACATACAGCTTTCTCTCTTACCAACCGGATGTTCTTTGGGGCAGTATTTAACTTCTCTGCTCTTCATTTCTTCATCCATAAAGATGATAAAAAAAAAAAAAAACTCTCGTGGGGTTGTTGTGGGGATTAACAGAGAGAGAGTAACTACTTAACATTTCTCAGTGGTTTCCATGTGCTACTACTGTTCCGTAAATGGAGATTAATTAATTTAAAAGAGTGAAGCAGAAAGCATTGAGAACCAGTATCTGGCACTTAGAAAGTGTTGTACTTTCTTGTCAGAGAACTCATGGAACTCTCACATAATGCACTCCTCTGGGTCCTCCTATGTCTGGATTTCCTTCTGGCCTCCACCACATAGAACAGAATTAGAGGGTCAGCACATTGCCCAGAGCGCTGCTACCTCTCCCTTGTCCCCTTCGGCTTGCCGTCACTGCCTGACAGTCAGGCTAACGTCCACAGTCTCCGGCAACGCCATTCTCCTCCTTTCTGCTCTTTATTATTAAATTCACACTCTGCCCCCTCCACCGTTTTTCTGCATTTCCCCAATGCCCTTCTTTGACTGCAGTGATCATAAGGCTTTGGAAGATATTGACAGTAATTTCTTCCTGGAAAACAGCGGGGGCTCTGATGCTAGAGGTAACAGCTTCTCCTATCTTCCAGCACACCGGTGAAGCAGGATATACTGCCAGCAAGAAAAAAAAAAAATCCAACGAAATAGGCCAGAGACAGGAGAATAATAATGTGCCCAAGTCATAAATTCAGTTAGAAGATTGCTTCCATGATGATAAAGGGAACAGTTTGTGATCTTTCTAAGTGCTATCTAATTATGTACTTTAAAAATTCTTCTATTTTGGGTAGAAAAAAAATCACTATTTGTCAAAATAAAAAAAAATTAAGATTTTGTTGAAAGGAGACATTTCATAAATATTAAGTTTCCACCTCAGTTGCATCACATCCCCCAACGATACTGTGATGTGCCGCACGTTTCAAGAACAAAGATGATGTAGGGGCATTTGCTTCCAACAGGATGATTTATGCAGGTTGGTCTTGTTTGAAAAACTTACATATTGTAAGATAAGCTCTGTTGCCTTGGCCACAACCATCCTGCTCTAGGGCTGCACGCAGTAACTGATAATTTTCAATAAGGCTCAAGAAAGGAAATCAGACATTCTCTACCTGACTTATCAGAAAGACAAGCAACTGACAGAACGCTTCTCAGATCTGCTCCTTTTCAATTCTACGTCCACCCGCTCAGTGCAGAACCTCTTCATCCGTGCTCTGGATTGTAGCATTCGCTGGTGGATTCATTTCCATCTGCCCAGGATGGCCTTCCTTTAGTCTGTGTTCAGTGCTGCTGCCATTAACTTCTTCAAATGCATAAGCTTTTCCAGAGTATTCAGGATAAATTCCATGGAACAGCAGAGAAGCACTCAACACAAGTTGAGACTCACTAGGATAATACAGGTTGCCTCTTGTCTGATATTGCAGCTA
>NW_003852407.1:16983158-16991062 GCF_000181295.1 Otolemur garnettii
GAATAAGTTGGTTCCCAAATGCCTTTCTGAGTTCTACTTTCAATACATATTTACGATGAACTTACATTTCTAAAGATTTCTAATTTTCCTCCTTCACTGGTTTTTCCATACTGTTCCTCATCTCTAGATGCTCCCTTCCCCAGCTCCCTTCCCTTAACACACATAATTTATTTAAGGTTTAGCTCAGCACATCCTTCTCCATGAAGTATTTTCTCATCTCTCTCCTATAATAACAGAGTTTCACTGTGTCACCCTGGGTAGAGTGCTGTGGTGTCTTCATAGCTCACAGAAACCTGAAACTCTTGGGTTCTAGTGATCCTCTTGCCTCGATTTTTCTATTTTTAGTAGAGACAGGGTCTTGCTCTTGCTGAGGCTGGTCTCCAACTCTTGAGCTCGAGCAATCCACCTGCCTGGTCCTCTCAGAGTGCTAGGATTACAGGTGTGGACCCATTTGACTTTTAAATCACTCTAAGGAAGCACTGAGTCTAGGGACTCTGGCCTGTCATTATCTTTCGAGTGTCAAGTACAATGTCTGACAAATATAGTCAATGTAAGATTTTTTAACAAATGAAGAAATGAATGAATGTTTAGCATTCTTGAGCAAAGAAGGCTACAGAATGTTTGAGACCAAGACTTCTCTAGAAAATCTTGGATTTAACACCAAAATCAAAGGATTTCCCTGCAGGGTCCTGCCCTGGGGGCAGGGTCCTTTAAGGCCTGTAGAACTGATGGCCATCAGCTGAAGCAAAATAAAGTTAAAAGTGGGGAGAGATAAAGAGACAGGACATGCAGAATAGAGTTTTCAAAGGTGGAAACACAGGAGATCACTGCTAGCTTGTGGGGTTCCAGGGAGTGGCCCTAAGTGTTTGTTCCACCCGGCTTTTATTGAAGGCTATTTTCTCATTTAGCTGAGAGGGTAAGCTGAGGAAGGGAGTAAAAACATCAGCAGTTTCTCTGAGGAAGTATGTTAGTTCTTATTCTATCTATAATCATTAACTTTAAGAGTCTGGGCAGTCTTGAGAAATCCCAAACCTGAGCCTTGTTGGGGGCTGCCTCCTGTCTGTGGTCACACACACAGATTCCTTAGGGGAGGTCACATTGCTCTAGTTACTCTGTGGAGCAGACACAAGGGCGTCAGGCCTCCTCTGAAGAATCGGTGGAAGAGAAGGATTTTCTTCTGATCTGCACCTGAAGGCCTTTCCCTCCATGGTTGGGGTATAAGCTCTCCTGCCCATATTTCAGGGCTCGAGCTGTTCCCTTGAACTCTGCTTTGGCCATAATACAAGTACCCACAATGGGTATTTGTTTTGACTGTTGCCTGGGCAGTGGAGAGCCTGGTTAATGTTGCTTCCCAGGCTATGCATATGCAACTTCTGTTACAGCTATTGTCCTTCTGAGTGTTTACAGATCATAGCAGAAGTGTTTGCAAGCTGTATCCCTTACAGGCCAGGCTTCTAGTAAAAGCAGGAACTGCTCACACAAGTAATTTAGCAGCTAGTTTAGCAGTAAGGTGGCCAAACTGTTTTTATTCTGACTTGCTCAGCTTATTTCTCTGTTTCCCTCCTTTCTGGAGGTGTTTTCTCTTGCCAAAAATGGGGTCTTAGGTCCCCATTCTCTCTGCATTTCCCTAATCACTGTTTCTGTAGATGGAAGGGGAATTTCACAAAAAATTGTGACATAGGACCTTTTTGTGCTACGTCTCCCTAATTCATCAGAGATGCTTAAAATGAAACCCAAATGACGCAAAAGACCCAAATTATTTTGGATAATTCTACAGCTTCATTGTTCAATAAAGTAGCACTGGCTAAAGCCGGTTACTTAAAGTTAGATTATGTAGCATTAAATGAGAAGTCCTGTTCCTCAGTTGTGCTAACCACCTTCTGAGTGCTCAACAGCCATATGTGGGTTGTAGTTGCTGGATTGTACAGCGCAGGGAAGAAAGAGAAAGCATCAGAGAAGGGCCGTTGAACTGCTCTGCTCTGGAGCACTGCCTCTCTGCTACACCCAGGTGCCAGGCTACATTCAAGCCCAATTACCCTTGCTCATCCTTACAGGAGCAGAAATTTCTACTGAATGAATTTCAAGCAGTAATAATTGGGAAGAATGTCTTATTAAAATTATTTTATTGTTTTCTATCAAAATCAAAGTTTTCTACATTTTACCATTTGGCATTTCATTTCAGTGAAGTTATAAGAACGCACCCTTCTTCTCCCAGTAGATATATGACTTCTTATTTGTAACATCAGTTGTGAAGATAAACACATATAGGCGGATAAAGGAATTCACAAACTTTTCTGCTCTGTAATAATATTATTTTAAGAATACTGTATATTTGTGTACTTACACTAACTCAGCTAGCTCACAGCAAACCCAGACATTCTGACTCTTAAGCCAGGTAAGCCCTTTTTCTACACCATGCTATGTCTACATGTTCCATGCAAAGATCATTTAAGTAAGCACAGAGCCATGCCTATGACTTCTTACAGCTTTATAGCTTCTAGAGCAGAAATAGTAGCTGCTATGTATACTACATTGCCTAGAAGATTTTTTTTTTTTTAGAACAACTGCCATTGTTTATACTTACAAACACAACAGTGAAAAACTCTGTGAATATGTTTGACTATTTATTTTGCTAGGCTATGCTCCCAGAATCATTGGGTTCAAGGCTAAGCATCTTTCAAAGACTCTGCTATATGTTGCATTTATTAATACGTAAATTTATATCCTCAACAGCAATATGTGTGAGTTCCCATCTTCCACGCCCTCCCTAACTCCAGGTATTACCTCACTGTCTTCTGTGCTTCTGTCTTCTAAAAATATTTGATAAGTATTAAAATAGAATTTGTTTAGATTTGAAAAATAATTAGTGAGGTGCTTTTCACACAGGTTTATGAGATCTCATTATATATTATGTGTACTCAGGTTTTCATGTATGTTGTAAGTTCACGGTTTCACGTTTCTTTTGTTTCTAATTGCTTATAGAATTTTCCAGAAGTGATTGAATTTCATATTCCCTTTCCGTTATGGTTTCTGCCTTTGAATGCCACCTTCTCTATCTTAGGTTGTATATTTTCTTCGACTACTTTCATGGACCCACCTTTTATTGGAATCACCAACTTGTCTGGTATTTTTTTTTCATTGAGGGATGTGTAGATTTAAGTGATTTTTTTCTAAGTATAATATTTCCTCAAATAAAAAGTAACAAGTTTTAGATATAAGATGTTATTTATTTAAAGTGAAACATGTAAAAACATAATTAAAATATCCAAATAATGCCAATAATGAGCATGTTGTCAAATGCGTGTCATAGAGTGGGAATTATTATGATAATATTACTCTAAATATATCAAGCTAATATTATCAAGAAAATGAAACCAGTGATTTCCCTTTTATATACTAGAAATATAACAAATTGTTCATTCCTAGAAATGAGTATACTCTTTTCCTATCAGGTACTGCTAGCTGCACATTGTACAATTCTTGATAAATGTAATCATTTTGGTGAAAGGCTCTATTGCTTATTGAACAAAGCCAGTCTATTTTATGATAAGGTCTGATAAGAACATAACACATATATCTATTGCTAGTGACTTATAAATGCTATTCTTGGAATTAATTAAATTTGGTAGCTAATTTCTGAGAACCATACTACTTTATTAGAAATTTCCACTGTTTTTCCTAAAAACATTGGCTCTACATATACAGCCAACAGCTTTCTAAGTAAGTCTATATTAATTTCCATTTAATCATTATAATTCTCATCATTATCATTGTGATCATGGTACCACTGCTTTCTTTTTGATTTGAAAGGTTTAAGACTTCTAAAAGAAAATCCGATTCTTTTCACATAAAAAACTGCAATAGTGGCCAATAATAAAATCTGTTAAAGAAATTACACAATAACTCTTAAAAATGGATTATCTAGTTGATATTGAATCACTATTCATTGGCTTGATCCTCATCTACCTTAGAAATATTGTCTTAGAGTTCAAAACTTATTAATTTTCCAAAAGACGCTATACTGTATTAGTGAATACAATCCTTCATCAGACTCTGTTGAACATCTATCTCCCTAATAGAGGTAAATGTTTTCAGATAATTAGCTATTTGTCTAAGAGTCTCGGGAGCTCTACAAATTAAAGCTGAAATGTTCAGAAACATTACCGTTCAAAGTTAGCAATAAACAATGAGTTTAACAATGGTTGACACAAATATTATTCAATTAAAACATCTTGTCAAAATTTCAAATTTAAAGCAAGTGTGCTAGAAGTCAATTTTGCTTCTTAAGAATAGAAGTACAAAAACATAAAAGAAGTTTCTATCTATGACCTCTCAGTCACAATGACTTCATAAATGGATGTGTACATATGGCCCAGCGTCAGGTGAATAGAAACCGCAGAAATTTGGGTATATATTGGTTTTTATATACTTCTAGCTCTAATGTCTAATATAGCTGATAGCTCACATATTCAATTATATAGATTTTTTTTTGCATTTCAATTGCTAGAAAGTATCTATCTATGCCTTGCCTGTATTTTAAACATGAAAAGTGATACTTTTTAGTAATTGTGCTACATTGATACTATTCTTTCTTCTTTGCTATATAAAGATTGAACCTGTTCCAGTAGTGATGAGAAAGAACAAAGCCTGAGTAAGAGATCATTCACACTTCAATCTTTACCTTTTCTCTAGCCCCATCTTTCACCAATTAAGAACTCCCTATTCTTTAGCAACAACAACGTTAGCATGTGAAAATATTGCATGCTTTGGAGGACATGGTCATAGCTTGTTGTTTAATCAGACAACAAAGGGAAAGAGAAAAGAATGAATTCAGATACAAACACAAGCATTTTATAACCGCGAGGTGTTATTGCAATGCTTTTGACATTTGTTATCATGGAAACAGTTCCCTTCATGAGCAATTAAGGCAAACGTTGTTTTGAATAACAATTACAACTCGTGGCTCAAACTCAGAAGATGCCGAGGACATATGAAAACTCTAAAGACTAAGGCATGGCGATGGAAATCAGAGAGCATAATGGACTTAAAAAAAATCTAAGTTTCCCTTTTTCAGGAAAGCATGCTCTCCGGCAAAACTGGGGATAATCTAGTGGTTTTTATCCTAATTAGTGCCAATTAATGACGAACAATTGATTTTGGTTCACCAAGACGGCATTTTTCAAAGACTTTTCTATGTGAAAACAGTGCAGGTGGACAGCGATACCCCAGAATAACAGTGGGTCTCTGCTGCTATTGAGTTAGGTTTTCTCTGTAAAAGCTGCTCAGACAAGTTTGTTCTAAGAGAAGTTGCACGGGTTATCCCTTGGCTACAAATTAAAGTAAATCCTAAGGTCTCATGAAAAAGGCCAACATTAGACATCAGTAAAAACCACGAACAAGAAACCCAAATAAGTTATCAAGAAGGAAATTTTCTTCTGCTTTAACTTGCTCCTCCTACTCCCGTTTTGAAAGGAGCTCCCAGGATGATACGTAAACAACACATGAGGAAGCTTCTGGGCTCTGGGAATTGAAGGCTCACCACGCCACAATGAATTGTTTACATTTGCTTCTTACCAGCCTCCAAGCGAAAGAGTTCATTTTACACTCACCCCTATTGTATTTACTTCTATGTTTAAAATCCTCCCATGCACACGCAACCACAGTGCTTAAAAGAACAGAATGCTGATGGAAAATCAACTATCTCGTAAAAATTACAGATAACACTGAGCTCTTCATGTTGGATGAGGCTGGGAGTAATATGGTGAAAGAAGGAGGGGCGGAAGCCTCACAGAATAAACACACCAAATAAGACGCCGGAAAACTTTGTCCTAGTGCTTCATTTAGTTCAAGAAACAAGTAGCTCCGGACTAATGCCACTCATGAAGTGCCCTCTAAGAAAGGCAGGCTGTTTCCAAAAGACAAAACAAGGGAACACTGCTCGCTTTTACACCGATCTGAAGATACCAACCACTGCAGTCGGCTGGCTTCCCTGGCAGTTTTCTTTCCTCGCCTTGCACGCACAGCACACACACTCACACACACTACCACCATAGAACCGAAACATTCATAACCTTTTAGACTTTCAGATTAAAAACAGTTGAAACCAGAGGTGGAGGGGCTGGGGGGAGGGGGTGCAGGAGAAAGCTGTCCTGTGCCCATGTGGGGGTGGGGCAGGGGCGACAGTGAAATTCCACCCAGCAAGTTATGCCACTGCAACAGAAGTAAGAGAGTTCAGTTTCGTAGATTCCATTGTACCTTACCTGGTTTTGTCGATAAAGGCACCCACATGCCCTTAATTCTTCCTCTGAAGTACTACATAGGCTGAAAACTATAGTATTTGACCTTACACATGTCCACAGAAGAAACTCCAAAGTAACCTTTAACTTCAATAAAAAGCTGTGTTCATTCTTCCCCCAGCGCTCAACACACAGCAATCTAATACACCTCATCATGTGGTCCGTTACCATGGCAGCAATGAATCCAGCTGCTGAAATACAAAAGACTGACAAAAAGTTGCTTTTTTTCCCCTCCACCCACCCTGACAAAGTCAGTTTTTTTCCCCTCTGTATGACAAGTCACATTTGAATATGTTTCTCTTGCTGACTCAAACTTCATGAACAAGGAAAAAAAAAATCAAAGGACAGAGGTATGAGCATACAAGGTCTCCCCAGCATTTAAACTAACTCATGAAAGAAACTATTTGCAGTTTTAAGTTGCCATGAATCCCTTGAAATACTGATCATTCCTATTTCTACTAACTAAAATGTTTAAATGTCAGTTATAATACTAACTCTATAGGAAATGCAGCCATCGCCCCTCAGCTCCTTTAAGAACATAAAAAAAAACTCATTAAATTATGCAGTAAACACAGATACTGGAAACACTATCAGTATATGAAGGGCTAGTCTCAAAGTGCTTTCTTCTAGAGCAAACTTCTAATCACAGCTTAGATGTGGGAGGTAAAATTCTTCATTTTCTTTTCTTTAAAACTCTGTGTTTCACCGTTATTTAAACAGAGTAGATTTCAGTTCTATGTAACTTGATCATAGATTTGCATCTGAGCTAATACAGTCCCCTAGAATCAAGCTAGCTAATTTTTGGGGGCGGGGGGAGGAGGAGGGATTACAAGAACAGCAAGGGTCTTGGAGTGGAAACCAGCTCTCACCAACCCTGGGACTTGGCTATGTCCTCAATATTTATGGCATCACCTTCAGCTTAGTACCAGTCCTTTAAGGAAAGGCTGAGGGAGTCCCTGGTGACTGGAAGGAGCTTTCCCTCACGTCAGCACCATCCTCTCTCCCACCACACGTTCACCCGAGGGAGCCTGGGTCCTTTAGTAGGTGGCTACTTTGTCCCACAGGCCTCCCTTTGTCACGCTGCTGCTTGCTCTGCCTTGTTTATTTCCCAAATTTAGCTTATATTTCATACTAATTTGCTTACACATCTGTCTTCTCCCTTTATGCATGGGCTTTCCTCGGAAGGGGAAGATTGCCTTATTCATGTTTCTATACCAAGTAACCAGCAGAAGATTTGGTGTTGGGCAGGACTGCTACTCCAATGGATAAAGAAGGGACTGGAAACATCAGCTACCTCACTCCTCCAGGACTGTGTTCACAGCAGCCTCGCTGTGTTACACCCTCCAGGGATCTGCACAGGGATTTTCCCTAATACACCACACCACAAAGGGAGGCTGGGGAGAGGAGCTCTTAGACAGGAGCAACTGTGGAGTTAAGCAGGCACGGGTTCCAAACCCGGCTCTCACCCAAACGACTTCTGTGATCTTGGATAGATTATTTAAACCCTCAAAGCCTCAGTTTATTCTTCTGAAAAATCTCTATTGTAGTTTTAAAGAGTTATGAAAAAGGATTAAATGAGATAGTCCAAGGAAAGCACCAAACATGGCA
>NW_003852407.1:16992104-16993405 GCF_000181295.1 Otolemur garnettii
GCCAGCATCTCTGGTTTTGGGATTTTGTGATGTGGGTTAATCTTACGGGAGTTAGATGATATCTCAAAGTAGTTAAAGTAGTTTTGATTTGCATTTCTCAGATGATTAAGGATGATGAGCATTTTTTCATATGTCTGTAGACCATGTACCTGTCTTCTTCAGAGAAGTTTCTCTTCAAGTCCCTTGCACACCATGAGATGGGATCACTTGTTCTTTTCTTGCTAATACTCTTGAGTTCTCTGTGGATTATGATTTTTGAACCTTTGTCAGAGACATAACCTGCAAATATCTTCTCCCATTCTGAGGGTTGTCTGCTTGCTTTACTTACTGTGTTCTTGGCTGTGCAGAAGCTTTTTAGCTTAATCAAATCCCAGTAGTGTATTTTTGACATTGTTTCAATTGCCCGAGGGGTCCTCCTCATAAAATTTTCGCCCAGGCCAATTTCTTCAAGTGTTTTCCCTACATTTTCTTCTATTATGTTTATAGTTTCATGTCTTAAGTTTAAATCTTTAATCCAGTGAGAGTCTATCTTAGTTAATGGTGAAGGGTGTGGGTCAGTTTCAGTCTTCTATAGGTCACCAGCCAGTTCGCCCAGCACCATTTGTTAAATAGGGAATCTTTTCCCCACTGAATGTTTTTAATTGGCTTGTCAAAGATCAGATAACGGTAAGTAACTGGATTCATCTCCTGGTTCTCTATTCTGTTCCATGCATCTACCTCTCTGTTTTTGTGCCAGTACCATGCTGTTTTGATCACTATGGATCTATAGTATAGTCTGAGGTCTGGTAGCATGATTCCTCCTGCTTTGTTTTTATTTCTGAGTAACGTTTTGGCTATTTGAGGTTTTCTCTGATTCCATAAAGATCTCATATTGGATTCTTAAAAAATAGGCTATATGCTATTTATTAGTGATATTTTAAAAATTAAGATGGAGTGTAAAGAATCTTCATGATCAGGGCATAAGAATAAAAATTATACACATAGATTACATTTTAAATACTTAACCAATACTGGATTAACAGTTGCCTTGAAAAGGTCACCTTGATCTGTGACAAGTACTAAAAACTGCTCACTAATTCAGACTTTTAGCTGCTCATGTAATTCAGAAAATTACCTGACACCCAATGCAATGGCATAGGAAAATTAGCATTAAAATCCCTGTGTAGACCATAGCAAAAAATAGTAGTCAGGGGTTAAAAAAACCCAGTGGCAGGAAAAAAGAAAAGCCAACTTTTCATTGCAGGAAGTTACAAGAAAGAATAAAATGAATATTGTTCACTGCAAGATTTCTCTGTCTGAAG
>NW_003852407.1:16994319-16995568 GCF_000181295.1 Otolemur garnettii
ATGATGTCAGTTTATTTGGTTTCATGAATTTTAAAACTTCTTTTACAAATGTTAATATTAACTTCCCTCTCAATCTGAAAAAATATATAACAATATTTGCTGGTGCGACCCCCTTAATTTCAAATGAAGAATTCATTCACTCAGAAACACTTTTTGTGACATAGGTGATAATGTTTCAGAATGTACTCCAGGAAGTCAATTGGCCTGGCCCTGGACCCATAGAAGTGGGAGGGGCTGTAGAGGGTTTTTGCTCTATCCCCCTCCCTTCACATGTGAGGGTACCGAATGACCCAGAAACCTAAGGTAACAAGATGGGCTGAGAGGTAGCTAGCTTACATTAAGCGGTGTGGCTACAAAAAACACTGGCTACCAATGTTAATGAAATTAAAATAAGCAAAACAATTTGAAACTCTGCAAATGCAACTTTTCACATCACATTTAAAAATTATGATTTATTGTTTAACACCAAAAAGCACTCCATTGTTAGGGCACTGGTTTAAATTAAATAAGAAAGCTTATTAACAACAGCACAAAAAGATCATGATCTACTGAAAGATTTTTGTAAGCACAGAGTTTCTTGGGCGACTTTGAGCAGCTGACCTAAAAAATATTAATCGGATTAGTATCTATTCTATTCATAAAAATTTCTTAGGAAAGAACAAGGCTATTGCAAGCCATCTCAATTTATATAACTCAATATCAAGATATTCTATTTTACCCCCAAGATGTTTCCAAACATGCACTTTTCTTTTGAATTACAATAATAGGGCTATAAATAAGAACTTCTTTATGTTCTCCTACTGTAGACGCATCACAGAAAATATCTGTTTTTAATAACACTATGAAATTGACGGGTACATATCCTACAGATAACCTATTGTGAATCCTGAATCATTTTCCCTATCATTTATAGAAATTTATTAATATTTCCAGACCTCTCTTTTTGTATTTTTGTCATTTCTTTAAAATTCATAATTATAGTTATACTTTAGATGTATACATAGTAAAAATAAATATTTAGTTTTAAACTTAATAATAAAAAGTTGTCCTTCTTGTTCATTTTCTTGCCAGAAGATATCACCATCATGCGAACGCGTAGAAAAGTTGAAAAATACAGAAGAGATTTAGGAAATAACATTAAAAACACTGAAAATTCAACTATCAGAAATAACCAATATCAACTTTTTGATGTATTTCTTTACATGTTAAAAATTCTGGATAATTTTTTTTCTTTTGACTTTTTTTTTTT
>NW_003852407.1:16996580-17013962 GCF_000181295.1 Otolemur garnettii
TCTGTGTGACTTGAATGTCAGACCGTCAGGTAACTCAATAGGTACCCATCTGGTCACCCTCTGTGCCAATCCCACAGTCTGTAAACTCAAGTGTGTTTGCATACCTATGATACTGTCTCCACTGGACAGGTCATAGTCTTTCTCAGCTATCAGGGAAAGGGAAGGACATTTCTCAAAAATCAAGTCTACTTCTGCAGTCAAGGAAACAGGCAAATTCCTGAGACCTCACTCTTAAAAGAATTCATTTTCTTAGTCTGAAAACACAGTACTAGAGATTATCGTTTCCTGATTTCTTTTATGTGGCTTATTCTGAAATGAGGTGACTTATTCTAATTCAATAAATTTTAATTAACTGCCATCGAAAAACACTTACTGCACCAGATGCAGTCAAAGAAATATAAACGGCCTACAGTCTAGATGGGAAGATAAGAATCCAGATGAAGGAAATGTGACGGTAGGTGTAACAGTACGTGAGGGAGGATGTCGGCAACTGACGTGAGCCCAGCCAGATAATTTAATTAGGTCAGTGTAGGCAGAATATTTATGGGAAAAAATCACCCGTTCAGTGTCCCTCAAGCTCAGAAAGCATTCCTTGTTGGGAGATGAGGTGTATTTTTTCAGATTCTTTTACTGTGTCTAGGGACTTGGAATGCATCAGCAAAGCACGTATTCTAAAGCTCTAATGCCTGATGGACCCTAAGAGCACATTCGGTGGCTACGATGAGATGCAGGAGGGATAGAAGCTACTGAGCTTCTTCCTTCCTTCGTGATGCTCCCTTGGGAAAAGGCAAGTAATTAAACAGTCAGTGAGCCCAGGGAGGGTGGGCTGGAACCGCCTGCCAAACCACACGTGTCCATATATCATAGATAATGGGTGCAGGGGACTGGGAGGCAAATGCCACGTCATGCGACCTGTAGACACTCAGTGAAGATTAATTATTGATGGGACACTGTGATGAAGAGTACTAGAAAAGGAAGCAAGTTAGAAAGAAATTACGGGACTATCAGGGGAGTCAATTATTAGGGGCAAAACGATTTTCAAAGACTATCAGGTAATTTGGTGGGAAAGAGAAAGAGAAGCAAATGTGGTTCATGAAAACACACTGGACCTTAAGGACGTTCTGATAAATTCCCAGGAAGCTGGGGATAGAAAGAGAATGCTGAAAAAATACACACTATTGAGAAAAATGTTTGAATATTCCCATGGGGATAGAAAGAGAACGCTGAAAAAATACACACTATTGAGAAACATGTTTGAATAAACTGAGAAATAGTAACAAACTTATATTTGGAACTTTATTCCAAATGCTTAAGAAGTAAAAAAGTCCATCTAGCAGTTAAATTTTATTCAAATTGACCCATAAGATGAAGATGGCAGGCAATTTGGACCCTTCTGGGTGCCTGTAGTGGCAAATACTCAGATCTGATATTTCAGAGGTTCCCGGGGCCTATCTCGGGGGACATTATCTTTGCTCCACACGTTGCACTGCTCAGTTCTTCGTCAGCCGTTCCTTCTGCATAAAGACTCACAGTGACACGAGAAAGAGAGAAACCGGAGAAGGTGCAGTGGCGAACAATACACAGAAAGGGAAGTCGAACAGAAGCCCACGGAGGCGTTTAGGCATGGAAAGCACACCCGCGTGTAAATAATGTGAACAGGTGTCCTTTGTTTTTTACTGAAGCCATAACAGCATGCTTTGGATCAGACATTAGTTTAGACATTAGGAAGACATTCCTGATACATTAATAATACTAAGAGGCATGAGGACATTAACATTTTGCACTGCTTATCGGACATGAACAGTGTTCCCAAGGATATTAGCTGTTCATATTCATCATACATGTAAGAACTCTCTACAGCCCAGTGATAACCCAGTTTTTTCTTTAGATCCTTCTACTCACACCTACGGAGCACAGAGAAACCAAATGACATACATTGGGTCTGTGGTCCCAAACCCCAGGGCTGTGGATCAGCACAGGTCCATGGCCTGCTAAGAACTGGGCCACACAATAGGAGTGAGGGGTGGCACCAGTGGGCGTTTCTGAAAATCAAGTCTACTTGTGAATTTAAAGAAACAGGCAAATTCCTGAGTCCTTACTCTTAAAAGAATTCATTTTCTTAGTGGAAATGCACAGTCCTAGAGATGATTGTTTCTTGGTTTCTTCTATGCGGCTTATTCTAAAATGAGGTGACTTATTCTAATTCAACAAATTCAATTAGAAATTGAATTCTGCATAGAGACCCAGAGTGACCCGTGAAAGAGAAACTGCAGAGGTGCAGTGGTGAACAGGAAACAGAAAGGGCAGGGGGGACAGGAGCCTGTGAGTGAAGCTTCATTTGTATTTACAGCTGTTCTCTACGGCTCACATACCCGCTGGAGCTCCACCTCCTGTCAGATCAGCAGGGACCTTAGAGTCTCCTAGGAACGTGGACCTTACTGTCAGCTGCACATGTGGGATCTAGATTGCATGCCTCTTATAAGAATCTACTGCTTGATGATCTGAGGTGGAGATGCAATGCCCTTGAATCATCCTGAAACCATCTCCACCCCCACCCACCATCTGCGGAAAAATTGTCTGCCATGAACCAAAAGGTTGAGGACCACTGCATTAAGTCCCTGTCATTTGGGTTGCCTATCCATATTGTCACACTTATAGACATAATACCTAAAACAATGAACACACAGATTTTTTTTTGAGACGGAATCTCCCCCATCTCCTGGGCTAAAGTCTTCATAGCTTACTGCAACCTTAAACTCCTGGCCTCAAGCAATCCTCCTGCATTGGCCTCCTAGAGTCCTAGGATTACACGTAAGAGCCACTGGGCCAAGCCTAGACTATTTGTTTTATCTGCTTCAGACGTCATGATATTCTTGGTAAACATTTCAGACCAATTAAAAAAATGAAAGTTAGCAAAAATATTTTCTACTAGTGTGTAATCCCACCCCCCACAGTTAACATTTTCATATCTACCTGTTCCATACATACTCTTACATATCTCTACGTAAACATGTAGTTTGATTGCAAAACGGATTAGTACTTTTCAAACTATGGCTTTTCCCCACATTTTAAGGGAGGCTGGAGAGTTTGTGACTTTATCTTTAAAAAGCAATTGCTTTTTTGGGAATAAACTTTAATACATCTATGGATTACGTAGAGTTTAGTGAGAAACAGAGAGGTGGGTGGGAAGAAAAACCAAGCTACCTTGTAAAAGAGAAAAATGTTGTGTTGATGATGGGTGGTACAATTGGAAAATTATGAGTTATTCATTGGAATGGGGAAGAGATTAGGAAATAGATCCAGGTAAGATGGGTGTTAAGGCCTGGATGTGGGAGTAAGCTCCAGGTCAAAGAGAATTCCTATTTGTGGCAGAAGCAAGTTCTAAAATATGGTGGCCCAGGGAGAAAGAGCCAATATAGGAGCTCTTAGGAAGGTTAAGGCTTGTAATCTAAGGAATAACTATGCTGATAAGTAATTTTAAATAACCTGGCGTGTAATAGCTCTATTATCATGAAGATTTTAGGAAAGGTTTGGGTGCTGGTCTCAATTTTACAATACGTAAATGAGTCTGTGTCCAGGCTTAGAAGGGGGATGAGGAAAGGATGTCCTCCCTAAGGTGAGTTGGAGGCATCTCAGACCTCTCTGAGAAATCGTTTGTGATGACACCTATGAAGAGTGGGGAGGAGGCACTTCTGGTTTAGGCGAGGTCCCTGAGGGGGACAGATGCTGATGTGATCAAGGAGTGTGGGCAAGAGCAGCATGCTTGGAGCACGGAGCCTAAGTTGGGGAGGGCCATATGGGGACTAGGACATTGTAGACCATGTTAGGGATTCTGAAATTTATTTTAAGTACAGTGGGAAGCTTCGATAGGATCTGAAATATGATAGTACCACAATCCAACTTTCATTTTTAATAGATCACACTTACACCCTTGCTATGGTATGGAGAATGAATGGACGGGGCAGGGGCAGAGTGGATAAAGTGAAGCCAGTGTGGAGGCCGACCGATGATGCGGGGCTAGATGCTGACAACAGAGGCAAGGACAAGTGGACACTCTGAAACACATTCCGCATTAGCCACAGACTGAAGGTGCAGAACGAGGGAGGAAAACTCCCAGGATTAGGAAATAAGCCATTTACTGTGGTGCAGAAGCTGGTGCCGGAGCAAGCTGAGCAATGCAACGAGGGGTGAGTTGGGTACAAAAGAAGGCATTGAATTTGAGACGCCATACAGGTCGTCTGTATAAGCCGGAAGCCTTGAAGATAAGGCACGGCTGGGGATAGACATGTGGAAATTGTAGGTAAAGAGGGACTTTTTAGAGCCATAGGAAAATAAGAGCTAGCATGCCCAAGATGCCCACCCTCCCGGAGAGAGGAGCCAGGGAAGTAGGAGGGAAACTTCGTATAGTGTAGGTTTCTGTGAAAGCTCAGACAAGGGAGCTTTCCAGTAAGGAAGGAATTGTTTTTGTGTTGAAAGCAACTGAGAAGTTGAGTAAGATGAGAATGGAAAAGGCATTCGTTAGCTTTGGAGTACGGAGATAACGTTGGTTTAGTAAGAATCTTTTTAGTGGAAAGGTGAGGGAAAGGAGAAGGGTGGGAGGTGGGGAAGCTGAGTCAGCCTATGTAGACAATTTTTTTTTTTTTAAAGAAACTTTGATTTGTAGGGGAGCAGAGGGAGGGCAGGAACTGAAGGGAAACATGAAGTTAAGGGAAGATTTCTAAATATAGAAGACTTAAAAATATTTGCCTGCTGAATGGTCCACTACAGACAGAGAGATAGATGATGTGAGAGGCAGAGAGACATTCAAAGGGGACAGCAGACAGAGGACAAGTGGAGAAAACGGCTTTTCTCCTAGAACTAGGGAATACAAGAGTTGAAAGGCTGACCAGTGGTGTCCAGCCGAGGGGCTGCATGTGGGTTATTGGAGACCTTTTTTACCTATCTATGGTGTCAGACAATGTTAAGAATGCATGGACCTTATTTTGCTCCTCAGTTTTCATTAGGGTTGTGTATATAGGAATGTGTGGCCCAAGACAACTCTTATTCCTCCCGTGTGGCCAGGGAACCCAAAGGGTTAGACACCCCTGTTGGATGATGGCATATTTGAATGTTTGGAAATAGTAAGAAGAGGGAGTTCCTATGCAGTGGCTTCTATATTCTCAGGAAGAGGCAAGGTTGGTAGCTCAGAAAGAGGAATGGGGAGAAGAGGTTTGATGCAAATGGAGAAATAAAGAGAGAAGGGGAATGAGCCGCAGAGAATGCCAGCCCCCCTGCAGTGGGGTTGTGAGTCTACGTGGTGCCAGCACAGTCAGCTGTGTGGTTTCCTTCAACAAAACTCAGTCACACACACGTAAGCCTGAGTAAACCAGCGAGTGGGTTCACTCACAGCTTGGCTGCTGTCTGGTGAAGCTGATGGTAGGATGGGAGGTGGGAGTGGGAGGTACATAAAAGGAAAATTTGTCCAAGGGACAGACCACAGAACATAAGCAAGGAAGGAAGGAAGTAAAGACAGGAGGAGGCTGATGGTTAGCGAGAAGGAACTGGGGCCAAAGCCCCTCTGAGGAACGACACGAAGGCTTACAAATGTAGGGTAGCAGCCAAAGAGCTGCCAGGGAAGGAGGTGGTGTTTGCAGACAGCTTGTGACTGTGGACGTGGTTCAGTTTCTGAAGACAAGCAGATCTAGCGGGCAAGGAATTAGATGGCTGAGAAGTCAAATAGAGTGAGTTTTTTTCTGGATACGAGAGAAGTAATGATGAGGTCATCCACAGGTAAATGGACGTTATCAGTAATGAAAACAGGAGTCGGAACACGGATCTTTATGTGACCCCAGTAGAGCCAATCAGGGTTCTGTGGGAGTCGGAGTTAAGTTCTTTTCACAGTGATCTCCGGTTGGGTAGATTATTTATGCTTGGAGGTGCTGACAGCTTTCTTCATTACTGCATTGGAAACACCTCTTTAAGAATTAGCCCAACACCAGAGGGAAATATCTCTGAGAAAGGAAGAAAGAGAGAGGATTCCGAACATCGCCTTTGAACTTCTGATCTACGCTTATCGGAAGCCTGACTGCCCCCCTTTGTTAACCTCACCTAAGTTTGTTCTGTCACTTGCAAACACAAAGCACAGACTGATACAGATGGGTCTGCTTTACCAAAAAGAAACAGTATATAGAAATACAACGGATTTGTTGGTTATTTAGCCAATATCCATTCTCCTATTTTTTCTGTGCTGGCAAAACACGGAGTTTTCTGTTGATGCCTCCACCCTGGGTCTCAGAGAAGGTCTAAGTCATTACTGTGCTTACAGCCCCCTTGTCAGTGAAGCCAGTGAAATGTGAAGGAAATGTGCTGGAGGAAGTATGGGTGAGTTGTGTGTCAGTCAACTTTATGTGTCAACGTGACTGGGCTGCCAGGGACAAAGTTATTTGGTCAAATATTATTCTGGGGTGTTTCCTAGAAGAGATTGACATCTAAATTGGTATAGTGAGTAACAAGTTTCCCTCTCCAGGGTGCGTGCAGCCCATCCAATCTGTGGAAGGCTCAGCAAGACAGAATTTGCTCTCTCTGCGGGAAGGTCGGCCTACTGGGATGCTGGTCTTCTGCTTTTGGACTCAGAAGGGAACTGACACCATCAGCTCTCCCGGTTCTCAGGGCTTTAGGCTGGAGATGTGAGGACTTCTCAGCTCCCATAATCACATGAACCCATTCCTTATAACACATCCCTTTACAGACATGTGCGAGTGTGTGCATATATTGGGCCCGTTTCTCTGCAGAACACTGAGTACTGTAAGTAGTATCCTTCAAAAACTCATATCTACCCAGAAACTCAGAGTAGGACTTTATGTAGACATAGAGTCCTGGTGGGTGTGATCAGTTAAGGATCAAAATGAGATCATACCAGGTTATAATGAGTCCTGAATTCAATGACTAGCATCTGTATAAGAGGAGGGGAGGACATAGGAAGGGACATGCACACACAAGGGAGAAGTCATCAGGATCGAGGCAGAGACTGGAACACCACGAGCCAGGGAAGGCCAAGGACTGCTGGAGCCAATGGAAATTAGCAGAGGCAAGGAAGGATTCTTTCCTAGAGCCTTCACGGGGGATGGCTCTACCACCACCTCGATTTCAGACTTCTTGTCTGAAGAACTATGAGAGAATAAATTTCTGTCATTCTTAAGCCCCCAAGTTGGTGGTAATTTGTTACAGCAGCCCTAGGAAACTAATACAAAGATTTTCTGAGAAAGACCTCTTTGCTCAAAAAATCAGATTTATAGGAAGAAATGAAAGTGTTGATCCACCAAGGGAATGGCTAACGGCTGTATGGCTGGGGCACCGCTGAGTGGGGAGTCAGGACCCATGAAGAGCCTGAAGAGGAAGTCGGGTTCAGCTTGCATCACAGGATACTGCTGGAGGAAGGGGGAGGTTCTTTTTCTGCACGTCTTGGCTAAAGTGGACCATCTCTTCCTTGTCTGTGACCCCCAGCACTTCGGGGGTTTGTCCTTGCCCAAGCCTGATGGCTGCCTTTGCTCCCCCAGTAGGTCAGGTTCCCTGGGGTGAGGCAGCGGGAGGTGATTGGGCCCCTCCAGCAGGAAGAACTAGCCTGTCACCTCTCGGAGAAGAAGAATGCTTTCACCAGGCTGCCATGCTTGCTATGCTCTATTTCATGTTATCAAACCCTAGTGTGCAATTTGGCCTTTTCTATACTCTAAGTTCTGTAGTCCTATCTTGGAATTCCATCCTGCCCTCCAGGGTCTCACTGTTATTTGTCCAGGCCAGAGTGTAGTGGTATCATCACAGCTCACAGCAACCTCAAACTCCTGGGCTCAAGTGATCCTCCTGCCTCACTCTCCCAAGTAGCTGGAACTGCACTCCACCATACCCAGCTAATATTTCTACTTTTTGTAGATAATGGAGTCTGACAGGCTTGTCTCAGCCTCTCAAAATGCTAGGATTACAGGCATGAGCCACCACACCTGGCCTAAAGAGGGACTTAAAAAAAACAAAACAAAACAAAACAAAATTTTCATTTTCACTCACCTTTTCTCCAGTACAGGAACCTAGAACACAGTCAGTTCTCTCTGGGGATGGAATAACGGGCCATGATTACACTACCCTATCCGCCTGCTTAGAAGCCACTTACGTAGCCTGGGACCCTCTGGAGACAAACTGCTTTAGGGAGCACAGAAAGAAGCTGTAGGAGGGGCAGCACCTGTGGCTCAAAGAAGTAGGGCACTGGCCCCATATCCCGGAGGTGGCCGGTTCAAACCTGGCCCCAGCCAAAAACCGTAAAAAAAAAAAAAAGAAAGAAGCTGAAGGTATTTTTGAAAAGAGGAGCACAGTGAGCTGACAGGAGCTAGTTTTGCGTGTCGTCAGCTTTTGAATTCGGGGTCCACTGCTTCCTGACTGAATGGCCTTGCCCAAGTTCCTTAACCTTCTGAGCCTCCGCTGCGTTATCCAGAAGTGGGCGCCCTGGTGGTACCTCACTAATGGAATGGTGACGAGGAACAAATCGGTAACCAATGAAAAATACTACCCAGGGAGCCTGGTAGAGGGTAACTGTAATTCCTTTTGAGGAGAATTTGTTAACCTTGGCACTAGTGACACTCAGATGAATTCTTTGCTTGGGGGACTGTCCCGACTTTTAGCACAGTGTGATGTTTAGCGCCCTGCCCAGCTTGTCCCTACTAGATGCTAGTAGCAATCTCATGTCTAGGCACCATGTCTGCAGATATTGTCAAATGCTCCCTGGAAAGCAAAACTGCTTCCAGTTGAGAACCACTGCTTTAGAGGAAAGTGGACAAGCCTTTGTATACCGCTTAAGAAACAGTGGTGATAGTTTTCTGTCCTGTGTATATATACCGGGGGTGCCAAAAAAAGTATATATGGTATATTATATTATGTATATACTTTGGAAACCTCTTGTAATTGCAGAAGTCAAACATGATTTGTACTTATCTTCTGTTTTCAATATATATCCAGTGTTATTAATTTACTAGTTTTTTCCCTTTCTTAAAATATGTGTGCATTTTTTAGGTACCACCTGCATGTATGTCCTATCATTTTGTTATGAGTAGTGATATTTTCCTTATTTAAATAAAAAAGGCTTCCTTCTTTCCACACTTTGAGGGGTCTTTTTCTTTTCTTTTCTATAGGTTATAGGTTAATTTCACTTGCCTGCTGAACGTCTGCGTATTCTAACCATTTCTTCCTTTGCTTCTCCGTTGCTTTTTAAAGCAAAAGCCTTGCAAAATAGGGAGAGATCTTTCAGAATCCTTAAAAACTCAACTTGAAAAAGACGATACCATCAGAGAATGGAGTAAACACTGAAATATTTTTCCAGCACAAATGAACACACAGAATCACAAGCACGTGGGAAAAGCTTTCAGAGAGAGGTGAGTCCTAGCAGACACCTCATTCTGTATTCTGTAAAAGGTATTTCAAAGACATTAAGATCTAGTCCTGCCGTTTCTATGGTCATTCTCAACCCCCCTTTCAGACCACAGAGAAGGACATTATGTTAAATGCTAATTTTCCTTTTTATGATTTAATGAGCTACTTTGGAGTAAAGCTACCTTTCAACAGCCCATTAAGAAGTGTCTGGGATGGCTAGTGCAGAATTAAGGCTTAAGTCACCCAGCTGAAGCTAATGTCGATGTTTCAGTTATTCATTTATGATTTTCAGACTCTCTGACACGCCCTCCTGGTCACTAGAGCTTACTGCAGTTAGTGTACATCAAGCATGAGCTCCAGGTAGGACTTTGGAAGGGATCTGAATATTTTAATAAGAAGGCAATCATGAGCCGAACTAGATTATTACCTTTGTTATTAGGTAAGAAAAACTAGCAGGGTTTTAACGATCAGGAGTTAATGATATTGTGCTGAAGAACCTTCATGCTTACAAGGGACCACCCTACACACGACAGGCACAGGGCTGATAATTTGGAAAATCTCAAAGGAGTCCTGATTTTCAGGACTGATAAGACTGCTAAGAACTGAGTGTAAGGGGGATTTACAAGCTCTTCTTCTCAGGCCCTTTCACTCCTTGGGTAGTGAAGGAAGGGAGGGGACCCAAGAGGATGGGAATGTTTTCATTGTAGGGTAATTTTCCTGCGGTACCTAAAGTCTGCAAACATTGCTGCCACAGGAGAATTCAAAGTGCTGTGGGAACATCCCAGGGATTCGGTGGGGCACACTCTGCCTTACTCACTGTGGCCTGCTGGGCCACCTCGGGGGGATATGAACTGAGAGGCTAAATCAATTGCAGTACAAAATCAGGGCTTGTTTAACTGAGATAATGAGAGGCTCATTTGCTGTGGCTGAATGGGAAAAAAACATAACCTTATCTGGAATGTCCTAATGCTGTGTTCCCTTCAAATGCTGCTTTGTGGATGATACTCCCCTGGAAGACGTAATTTCAGAAGGGAAACTAAGTGATACTAGAGTTGTTTATAGAGGAAGACACGACATAGGTATAAAAACCTGTTCGGAAAAAAGATAGCTACCTTACTTATCTACCCAACCAGGACTGGAGGAAAAAATACTGTATTTATTCAAGTCTGAGAGCGTGTTATATACAGACACAAGTGCAGCGAAATTTCTAGCTGTTAGAGAAGGGTTAGGGCTTGACAGAAATGAGACACGTGTTGTTTGTCTGCTCTGCTGATTTAAAACTGTCAAATTCAGTTTAAGATCTTGCTAAAATAAAGTCTGCGGAGATTTAAAATTCACATTCTGAAAGTTACAAAATCAATTGAACAAGCTCAAACACTGAACTGTCACTGATGAGCACACACTGACATGAACGTGCATTACGGCTGACTTCTGTAAACCCATCCGAATCCCGAGTTTTTGATAGGAAAACATGGCTCTATCCATTTTTGTGATAACACAGTTTTTAAAATTATACTTGCATAAAGATAAATGATCTTCTGCAAACTCTTCCTGGAAATAAACAAGCAATTAACAAACAAAAGATAACAAATCAGAGACTTAATCCGGGAACGTCAATAGAGTTCTTATTTCTTCTAGGACACTCTACACTTGTCTCACGCCAAGACAGACACAGCAATGTGACAGGCAATGCATAGAAACATTTCTTTTGACTTCTGGAATGTTTAGCTAGGTAGGAAATAGGTATAAAACAAGTAGTATCCCAAAGGCAGAGACAGGCGTCTTTTCAGAGTGATATGTAAGGTATGTTATGGATTGTACTGTTGAATCTTTTTTTAAAAAAGTAAACATAGAAAAATAAAAAGAAATGTAAATATGTTACAATTACCTTAGTTTTTTTTTTTTAATTTTTTTATTGCTTGGGATTCATTGAGGGTACAAAGAATTACGTTACACTGATTGCATTTGTTAATCAAGTCCCTCATATAATTGTGTCCCCAAGAGGTGTGCCGTACACTGTGATCCCCAATCCCCCGACCTCCTCCCCTGTTCCCACTTGCTCATTCTCCTACCCCTTCTCTTGTATTACATCATCTACTGTCTTCATATTAGAATAGAGTACATTGGAGTCTTGCTTCTCCATTCTTGTGATGCTTTACTAAGAAGAATGTATTATTTGCCTGGATTAGTTTTGTATTTCCATTAAAGGGAAGTTTACCTCCATCATGTTAGGATTTTACACACACATACACATACACATACACATACACACACACACTCTCTCTCTCTCTCTCACACACACACGTGTGTACAACATACAAAGCAGCAAACAAGATGTGGATCAGGAAGACACTTCTGTATTTCTCAGGGATATGTCCAGTGCCTAGCCAACTCCTTGATTTTCAGTTAATTGTCAATAAACATTTGACAACATGAAGGAGGTAAAGTCTCCATCTTTCTTAATGGCTGCATAGTATTCCATGGTGTACATATACCACAAATTATTCATCCATTCGTGGGTCGATGGGCACCTGGGCTTCTTCCATGACCTAGCAATTGTGAATTGGGCCGCAATGAACATTCTGATACAAATATCTTTATTGTAGTGTGATTTTTTTTGTCTTCTGGATATATACCTAGTAGAGGAATTATAGGATCAAATGGCAGCTCTATTTTTAGTTCTTTAAGTGTTCTCCAGATGTCTTTCCAAAAAGAACATGGATGGAGCTGGAAAATATTCTTCTTAGCAAAGTATCTCAAGAATGGAATAAAAAGTATCCAATGTACTCAGCCCTACTATGAAACTAATTTATAGCTTTCATAGGAAAACTATAACCCAATTTTAGCTCAAGAATATGGGGAAAGGGGAGAGGGAGGGGAGGGGAAAGGGAAGGATGGGTGGAGGGAGGTGATTGGTGGGATCCCACCTATGGTTTATCCTATAAGGATACAAGTGAATCTCTCTAAATGTAGAATATAAATGTCTTAACACAATAACTCAGAAAATGATATGAAGGCTATGGTAACCAGTTGGATGAAAGTATTTCAAATTGTATACAGCAACAGCACTCTCTACCCCACGATAGCATTAATGCACACAGATATGATTTAATAAAAAATAAAAAATAAAAAAATAAACATTTGACGAATTGTGAATCTACTTTTATGTATTATAATTAAAACGAAAATCAATGTATTTTCTCAGTGTTCTCTCCTTAGATCTGGAAACTTCTCTTGGGGTTAAAGAAAACTAAGAGTATAGGAATACTAACTAGTTCTGTGTATTGTAGAGAGTTCCTAGGTAGAAGAGACTCATCTAAGTCCTAGTTGTGCTTTTGCTGCTAATTATTGTGCTTGAACTTAACCTTGCAATTTCCTCAAATTAAAAATTAAGGTATCTGGCTAAATGATCTTTTCTATTGTTTCAGTTCTACGATTCAAAGACATAGCATATGGCAAATATAACTAGGATATCACTTGAAATAATTACACTTTGTCTCAGGTCCCTAGGTGTCTAGACAAGAGCCAAGGAATGTAAGAGCTGTATAATGTATGTTTCAAGAACGGATGAACGATCATTACAGGTATAAACGCTGCCTATACGTCCTTCAGATCTTTCACAAAAAGAAGGAGCCCCTCTCTATGGACACTAATCTTTGCAATTAAAATAAATTCAGAAGATTGCTTTTCGGAAATTTTGAGTTTTATTCATGTAAATTATTATTTTTAGGTATGGTGTTTGAATAGTGTGATAAAAAAAATTCAGAACACATTTACGTGCCTCCTTAAGACACGCTAATAGTATCACTGTGTCGAGGAGAATTTTTGTTTTGCAACCTAAGTGAACCTTTTTACAATTCGCCATAAAAATTCATTTCATAAATATACTTAAGGAGAAAAAAGGAGGAGAGGCAGATATAAACTGCCATAAAAACAAAAACAAAAAAAAATCCAGTTCCAGTGGTGATTCGAGATAACATTTAGCCTTAAAATTGTATCAGCTTATGGCTTTCGATATCATCATTTCCAGGCTTATGTGCACGCCAATAAATAAGGTTTCTGCATAAATTGGTCTCAGAACCACAAGGTGCTACATTTTTAAACCCTTATTGAATGGAAATAATGCCAATTTTAGCATCAATCTAAACTTAAATTTATTTGCCAATGAGAAAAGATCTGTGGCGTTATAAATAGCTTACTCCTCAGGAAATATTTTAAATGGAAAATTCTGACACTATTTAATATACATTTCCTTCTTCAAAGATTAAATTGGAAAGCTCTTTTAGAGCAGCAGTTTGCTGCAATGGCAAGACCTAACATTCTTGTCCTGCTGCTTACCAGAAATATGACATTGGCATATTACCTAACTCTTAGAATCTGAGGTTTTTCCCTCTGAAAAATAATAGCTCATGATAATAGCTAATTTGAGGGGTTCTTACGAAGATTAAATAAAATATGTTTCTGGAGCATCTGCTTTGGTGCTGGGTGAGAGTGTCACTGCCCTCTCTGTGGGGTCCCTTCCCCCACGTGGAGCTCTCCTTTTACTTCTAAACGCTGCATAAAGGTGCTGTCATCTTGACCACACCGAAAGCACTCAGGCATATTTCAATCTGTGACGCTCTGTACTTCAGTCAAACCCAGAAAGGAAGACCACTCTGAGCTTGGTATGAGACGTTCAAAGATGAGAAAAGACCTGGCATTTGTCCTTGATGAAAATTCAGAGGAAAGAGAGACAGATAACGTGGGGAAGGAAATGAAGCTGTGAGTGACTGGATGATGGCTGGTGCATTCGTCCATTTTGTTGCTAGAAAGAAAATACCAGAGGCTAAGTAATGATATAAAGAAAAGAGGTTTAACAGGCTCTTGGTTCTGTTGACTATACAAGGAGCACAGTACCCGCCTCTTCTTCTGGTGAGGGCTTCATGGAGCTTCTAGGTAAGGTGGAAGGTGAAGGGGCAGCAGGTGTGACACATGGCAAGAGTGGGAGCAAGAGAGGGAGGAGGTGCCAGGCTCTTAAACAGCCAGCTCTCCCATGAGCTAGTAAAGTAAAACCTTGCTGGTGATCACAAGAATAGCACCAAGCCATTCATGAGGCATCTGCCCTTATGACCCAAACACCTCCCACTGGGTCCCACATTCAATTTCGCCAGGGGATGAAATTTTAACAGAAAATCTGGATAGGCCAAGCATCCAAACCAGGTCAGTTGATTTTTTTTTTCTTTTGTCCACATTAGGTGCTATCTAAAAATGGCCCAAAGAACTATGTGGACTCAGAAATAGGATTGGTAACCATTGACCCAAGAGGAGTTCATCAGTGATCTTGGAAGATGACTGGTATTTTGCAAGTCACTGAAGAGTACATGGGTGTATGTGGAGGGGGACGGTTGGAGAGGAGTGTGGATGGGAGGAGAGTCTGGTGAGAAAAAGAGCACGGCATAGAAGAGGTAAAGTATTCCTCTGCTAACAAAGATCAACAGATGAAGAGCAGAGGTGGAGAGAGAGGCCAAGAGGTTCACTGTGCCTATACCGTGACCTGCTAAGAGGCACAGGGTGCAGAGTTTGTTCTGCAGTTGAGGCTGTGGTCGCCAACACTGTCTTTGAGACCCAAGTAGCAGAGTCATTAAATCATATTGTCCAGTGTTTGTTTCATACATACTACTTATCAGGAACTATGCAGGGTCATTTGATGGCTATAATTTCCTAGTCCTTAAAACAAAATGGACATTCTCTTCAGCTGGGGGAAACTGAGGCTCACAGAGCTTAACTAACTTGCTACTCAAGATCACACATTCTAAAGCAAATTTCATAAAAGGAGCGATGGGATGTTCAAAATAGTCAGAACAAATCATGGAAGAGTGGGAATGATGAGATGTGGACGTAAATTAGGAATGGATTTGGGCAGTCATGTTTTAAAAGGAGAGAGAGAATACAGAAAAGAGGGAATTGTTTTCAAACTGAGGCTGTTCAAGACGTGGGCCTGGTCTTAATACTAGTGTGCTCTGGAATGATACAACTTTCTAAATAATAAAAATGTTGCATCTGGGTTTTGAAGTTACTTGGTGATTATTTTATATAAAAGGCAGAGGGGCATGATAATTAAGTGGTCAGCATGTGAAGTCAGATGAAACTTTTTATCTCTAACATATTTAATCGGGCAGGTTATTTAACCTCTCTAGACCCCAGTTTCCTAATTTTTACAGAAGGAGATGTTAATAGTACCTATGTCATGGGGTTGTTTAAGCATGAAATGGACTATGTGTGTTCCTGAAACAATGCCTGGATAGAGTAGGAACGCGGTAAGCATCAGCCAGCACTGCCTTGTGCCTTTGGCCTTACTCACCAGCCATTTGTTTAGGAAGAGTTTATGGTGCGCCGAGAACTGTGCTAGTTTCCATGGATACAAAGATGGATTCAAGAGGATTTCCACCTCTAAGCACATTTGGTTCTTTTCCATCAGACGCCACGGTTCAGCAGAAGTACTCCACACTACAGCGTGGTTAAAGCACTTCCCTGAACGATTTGGGCACCAGTGATTTCAGATCTCTCACAATTGTTCATTAGTGCAGAGACTGACACTTCCACTCTTTCCAGTCCTCTTTCCAAGGGGACATTAAGTTTTGTTCAGCCCAGTTATCTTGATGTCAGGGATCTCCCGTGAACCACCACGCAACATTCTAAAGGCAGGGAGATTTCAATAGTCTCCTCCCACTTACATACAGCAAACCTTCCACAGCTGACTATTTGCACCATTGCCTCGGGGGTCTCTTTTTTGCTAATTTATTAGACTTCTGTGTTGTGTTCTATACATTAGTAATGATTGTATTTTTCTTCCTAAGTATTTTTTTTAAATAAAACTCTATAAAATCTGAATTCCATAAGCTGGAGAGAAATATTAAAGATCAGAATTCTCAGAGCTACACCAAACTAAGGAGAAGACTTGTTTGGGGAACAACAGTGATTCACTGTCTTTTAAACCACATCAGAAAGTTGTTCATCCCTGTGTCTCCCGGTGCCAGGATTATGCAAGAGTTCAAGTAGTTCTGCTCATGGTGGCATTTGCACATTGTCTGAAAAGATTCTAAATTCAGCCCTGCAGGTTCGCCATTAACATTGGTTGAATAGATTAAAATTGCTGGTAGAAGGGACATCATGTCCCTTTGAGTATAACCACAGTACATTAAAATGGACAGATGAGCAGTCATGATGACCTCTGAGAAAAGATCAAAAAGGAAAACGTCTACATAAATAAGTGAGGAGGAAACGAAAATAGCAAGGCACTTACATTTAAAATAACTAAGTGAAGGACCAACATGATTAAGCGAAAAGCTACTTTACTACCAAGGAAGCTCTTTAAAGTGAATGGAATTGTTGAGACGGGGTGAATTGTTAGCTGTCAAGAAAGACAGACACTGGCCTCCTGACCGCATTGCTCTCCACTATGTTCGGTGTTTGTTATGGGAAATGGGAAATGTTCAGATCGTAAGACATCTTCACGAAGCAAGCAACCACTATTAAAAAAGAGAGGTTCCATCCCTCAACTTTATAAGTGTATAAAGATCAATAATAAAATAAATCCGATACCCAAAGTAGTTGTTATTAGATGACACATATCAACGTTTCTGAAATGAGATTATTAAAAAAGTAAAAATCCTATTTGGGGTGTACGTGAGAATTTTTGAAATCTCCCCACTAATTTGATGTGTAAACCGGGAAAGTTGGCAATGAGGTTGTTAACGGCAAGAAATTAAGGCTATAATATTGTATGGCTTGGAATATGGTTTTAAATACATTAAGATTTTTTTCAGGGTAGAAAAAAACAAGTCTCCAAGAGAATAAGACAAGCCACGAATTGGAGAAAATATTTCCAAAAGACAGTGTGAAGAAGAATGGTCAGCCAAAATAGACCAAGAAGTTTTGTATCTTTTAAGAAAACAACTAGCACAATTATAAAGTGAACAAAAGTCCTGAACAGATACTTCACCAAAGGAAATA
>NW_003852407.1:17015090-17037444 GCF_000181295.1 Otolemur garnettii
GTATTCTACTTCTTCATCTGACTGGTTGCTTTTACTTTGTGAAAGTTCACTGAGATACACGCTTACTTGGGACCTTTTGTGTACATGCATTACATTTCAGTGTCATATATAAAACACATTAAAGGTACCTACTCAACTTTATATTCACATATTTGTGGGAATCACTTGTTATCCTAAGGAGAAGCATGTAATTCCTATTCTCTTCGATTTTGATAATTTTGGAAGAGATTAATGCAGCATTGATGGAGTAATTAGGACCTGACTAGGAAAAGAGAAAACATTCTAAGTATTTAAAATGATAGAATTTAATTTAGGGAAATGGCTACACAGATGATGGAAGAATTGGGAAACTAAATTATGGATGGTGAATCAAACTAAAACTTAGCACAAAGGAAGCCAAAGATGTCACCACTCACAACTGTCAACAGACAAGGGAAGGGTGGGAGTACTGGAGTTCAGGATTCAAGGTCACGGGGGGAGCTGGAGCCAAAGGGTGGGAGGGAGAGAAGGCTGAGGCTGGAAAAGACAGCCCGTGGGGTCAGTCCCTGGGAGCACACAGAGGAGGGACAGCGCGAGGAATGACCCAAAGGTAAAAGCAGGCACAGAATGGCACAATTGAAATTAAAGGGGTCAGACAATAAGTTCTTCATTTTCCTTTTCTCTTCTAGCGTAACTGTTACACTAGGCAAATTGATTGACTGGTATTTTTGATGGGCACTAAGTTTAGCTCCTGGGATTTGCATGCAACATACAACTTGTAAATAAACGAAATCGCCATTTTAGTTCTACATCCAATCACAATAATCCAGATTTATACACCCTTAAGGTTATGAAAGAATTATTATTAACCCCTTCATTCTGAAGTTAATGAAAAGTATAAAGAATTTTCAGACTAAATTTAGACTAAATTCAAACCGTGGTCAAGGCTCTGTCGGCCGCATTGTTTTATTCAGAATTGTAAACAGGTATTCTGGTGTTCTGAAAATCACCTTCCTTCAAAGAGGGTAATAAAGGTGCACGAATCAATTGATAATTATGTGCACATGTGGCAATAACACTCATTAGCAATCAAGCAGGTAAGAGGGGCAGGGGGAAGGTACGGGCACCTGTACACTATCTGCCTGATGGACACACTTGTAACTTTCACTCAAGCTGTACCAAAGCAGTTTATGTAGCCAAAATCTTTGTACCTGTAATATTCTGAAATTAAAAAAAATATTTTAAATCCCTCCACAGTTTGAGAACTTCTCTTGGGAAGATTGGAAAGGCATACGATGATCATTCAATTTCTCTGTTTCTCTCTGTTCTGCTCAAAATGACCATGGTGTATTTTAGAGTGATATTAAAGCTCCAATTTATAGGCTTTTGTCTTCCGTAACATGGAAGGGCAATAACATATCATGATGTAAGATGTATTTATTCATCCATTTTATGGCCTGGAAAAATAAAGGTTCACTTGAGTGTGTGCTTCATTGTACACAGCAGTTTAAAACGTTAGTGCACCTGACCTTAACCGTGTCTTGCTTTTCATTCTAAGCCATATAAAATCTTCCAAAATGCAGCCTCTGGAAAGTTACCCCTATGTCACACATAGAGCTGCTGGTGACTAAATGACCATCACCACCATCAAATTCCCCCGAAGTTTATTCCATTAAAACATAGTTTTGTCCCATTCTGGTTTATTACTCTGATATTAAATACCTTTTCTGTACTAAAAAAACAAGTTGAGTTTTAGAATGGAATGAAGTATTATGACGTTTGCTTAATAGGAACCAGGATGAGATTCAGGACCATCTCTATTTTGTCCACCTCATAGTTCAGAGGTTTGTGATAATAAGAGGAAGAAAGAAACAAAAGGTGCAGAGACCAAGTCTTTCCTTGGCATCTCACGAAAGTGCAAAACTGAAAAGTCTTCATAATATTCAATTTTTTTTCATACAAAGAAGAGAAGCCCTTTAAAGGGAAGGAGTTCAATGTCCATTTTAAATTTATCTTAAGCACACTCACCTAAAATTCAGTGCAGAAACAGCATGAACTTTCCAAAACCATCTATTTTCTTTTCTTTGACACGGTGGTTGACTGTGGCATTTAAAGACTTCCCAAGCACTTCATCCAGGGACTGGTAAATCCTATTTATCTGTAATGAGAAAATATACTTTTCTTTAGCCAAGCAACTCACACATATTTATTACACGAACAGGAAGCCAGAAGTGGCAGATCTGGAACATAGTATATTTTACAAGTCCCCTTATACACTATTAATGACCTCTAATGTTCAATTCAGAGCTCTGGTTTTCATTTACTTAAGAAATATTTATAATAATAGAGATTGATGCTAGAAGTCATTTCACAGAAGTGGATGCTGAAGCCCTGAGGGGTGAAACCACAGTCCCAGATTAAACAGCTGGTTAGTGAGAGAGAGTGGCCTGGAACCTTGGGCTCCTGATGCAGCTCTTTGCTTTGAGTGGATTAAAATCCCAGAAATAGGAAAATATAGAATCTACTATTTTTTTTTTCCAAGCAGATAACTTTCTGGATGTTATATCGCTATCACTTCTACTAAAGCCCAGGAAATCACTGCTAAAGTCACGGTCCTCAGGCCAACATTTCCTCTAATGGTTCCAGCTGGAGCCCTTGTACAGTAGACACCCTGTAAGAATGATGCTCTAAAGGACAACCTAATGTTAGTTACTAATCCTCGTGATTTAGTACATCGTGTCGTAATAACATACACATAGCAGGTAGGTCACAAAAGTGGCTGTTAACGTTTCTTATCAAGACTGAATGATCTTCTAAGCTTTTGCCTTCTGAGAAAACTTATAGATGACAATTAAAAGAGAGAAGCTCGAGATCCCCCTGGCCAACGCCGGAGACCCTTTATCCCTCTCCTGGGATAAGCCCACTCTCCCTCCTCAGCCAGTCTTCCCCAGCGTCCTTCTCCTCCTCCTCCCCTTGTCCCTTTACTTCTCACAAACATACACAGGCTGGATGTTACTGTCGCAGGTGCCAGATGGCTTGAAGCAGCACAAATGTGAAACTCCGGAAATCACGTGTTAAGATGAAGGGAAAGCATGGAGAGGGCTCCACAGCCAAGTCAAGGGGAGGAGGCATCGCTCAGAAGGTGGCTGGGGAGGAAGGGGCAGGAAAGCTGCCCTCTGCACCCTTGGTGGGTGATACATTTCCTCCACCCCAGCTCCAACCTGGGGTTTCTTCTTCACCTATTTTCTTTAACCCAGCTTAGCTAAAATGACCACGATAATTATTTTAGCTTCCATGACGGGTTTCAGGCATCCTGTGATTTCAGGTACACAAAGGAAATGCTATAATACTATCCCTCCCTTACTCTAATCCAAGTTCTCAGATAGGTTCCTTATTACAAGAGATCTACTTAATAGGAGATAAAGACGTTTTCAGTATACAATTAACCTTTGTTCTGTTATGTAATGACCCAACAGTTTCTCTCTGTGCTTAGATCCTAGGGACATACATCTATTTTGACATTCTTTGAATTAAATGTCTTCTTACAAGAGTAATGTTTTCAGATTCTTTGTTAAAATACATTCTTTTAAAAAATAATGGGGGTTGGATTAGGTTAGACCTATGCATCTGGGAGTACATTGATATTAAAAATATTATTTACCTTCATGAACCAGGAAATAAATGAAAATCTCACACAATCTTATATACTTCATAGTTTATAACGTTCTGTCTATTTCTATAATAAAGTTAGCACAGATAGAGAAACATATTTGACTCTATCTGGCAATACATACAGAATCACTCAAGAAATTCCTTGGTATTGGCCTAGGGTCCTTGTAAGATTTTGCTGCGGGGCAATAGCCCTTTACCTGGCAAGCCTGAGAAGGGGGTCTTTGCATGCTTGTTTTTTATCCAGGTGCCTGGGTCACCCCAGACTGAAGTAAGAGGAAGGGAAACTGGACATGCTCAGACGGACATGCTGTGCTGAAGGATCCCATGGGAGGCCTGGGTTGACACCTTGATGGGATCTACGATTAGTAAAAGTTGCACCGAGGATAATCCCCTAATCATGAGTCAGCTTTTAGGTGTTGCTGCTCCTCTTCTACCTGCAAGTATCCTCCCTTTCAGTTGGTATCTCACAGCCAGTGACAAAGCAACTGTCTAACTCGAAGGCAGATCCATCCCTATCACTCTTGGCTTCTATCTGGCATGGCCCCTCTGGAGTGTGCAGAGCCAAATACTCTCTCTCTTTCTCTCTTTCTACTCTTCTCCTTGATGGAGGCAGCCTCCCAAGGAGCTGCTACTGTATTAAGGGCATCGATCCTAATCTCCCCTATTCCTGTATCCTATCGAACAACTGCAAGGCAAGATATTCCTGTGAACATTGAGTGGGAACTGAAGACAAGTCAGCTAACTTAGATTCTAGATTAGATCTAGATTAGCTAATGTGTGACTATAAATTAAAATTTAGTGTCAATGAAATAATATTAAAATACTGTCTCCTCTGCTGAACCCCCTGAAAACTTTCCACTAGGGTCAAATTTGAGATAGGAGTCAATGTCTTAAGGACCAGTAGAACAAGAAGTGTTTGGGGTGCCATATGTTAGGCAGAAAGGTTGCAGGAGGTAGATATTTGCTTCCTAAGAGAATTCCCCTCAAATTAAACCACACAAAAATAGAATGAGCCATCTAAAAAGATAACGACCTTCATACCAATGGTATCGATTTAAATAGAGGCCTCAATAATAGTTTGTGGTGATGGGATTTGGTAAAGGGGATGTATTTTTATACAACAATGGAGTAAGTGGTCATTCCTAAGTCAGATTCTGTGGGAGCTCACCTAGTATTACACTGGAGCAAATTAACATTCACATTGTTATTCATACCTATGCACTTACTGATATTCCTGCCTAAAATAGCACTCAATGTGTGTTGTTTACTCTCATCTATTTCCCTGCATTGCACCACTACTATCTATTATTTATTCATGGTGTCTGCACACTAGCATAAAAAGCTCCTAAAGGCAGAAACTTTGTTCACTACTGAGACTTAGAACAGTCTTAGTCTTACTTGGTCTTCCTGTGCTGGCACATAGTAAGCCTGCAATAATATTTACTGCATGAACAAAAGAATGAATGAATGTGTATTTTGGGTTGGCACCAAATTTAAATCTAAGAAGTTTGGTTTTTTTTTTTTTAATCACAGAGATTTGAAAATCAGATTTAGGCTTTTAAATGATAAATGTATTTATACATACCTTAGGAAAAACCAAGTCAGAGGAAATACAAGGTTACTTAACAGAGATGTAGTCAAGGAAAAATCTTACTACATTGCCTTTCTTATCTTAAATTTTGACTTCTTTTTTCATAAGTATTTGGTACGATCTCCTTTCTCTTATCCCTAGAAACTTGTACCACACTAAAATAATTTCATTACAGCCTGAAGAAGTTTTTTATTCAAACAGAAAATGTGAGAAACCAAAGCAGACATTTTATCTACTTTCTATCTACCCAGGAATGGTACCCTAACTACCAAAAAGAGGAAGGAGAAGGGTGATCTTCAAGACTTCTGGAGTCTTCCCTTTCTTTTATAGTTAAGGGATGGCAGTGCCCTGAGCCTAGCTTACTAGATTTCAGAGGTCAGGCTGGAGACGAATTTCAAATCACTGTAGCCATTAATTGTAGGTTCACTGTTAAGAGAACTGGTTAGGGATGATGATGACCATCAATTTGCAAAGGATGCTTCAGGGTAATGCAAAGTGGAGAGTGATGCTGCAGCCATGAACACACAAAGCTTGGTCATTTCTGGTGCTTCACATGGTTGGCTGGCTTCAGTTGTAGCAGATGTTAGGGGAATCTGGTTAGAAATGATTGTAGTTACTTGAGAAGGAATGGTTAGATTCGTCCGAATACTTCCAAACCACTTAACAGGTCCTGCCTTTTCTGAGTGACTCTATGTTGCCATATTCACAAATTGCACACCAGGGTTTCACTCCCGTGAAGAAACCTAACCTCAGGATTCTCGCTACTTCTCTGCAAACACAGCATCAGGCGGATCCTCCTCTACAACCATGAAGAGGCTGGGAGAGGATGAAAATCTCAGATCTGAAATATCCCGGAGGCATCTTCTGGTTTATGGAAGGGGAGACTGAACCGGGATCAGAAGACCGGGTTTTATTTTTTCTCTCTAACACTAACTAGCTGGGCAAGTCTTTTACTCTCAACTTGGTTTCAGTTTTTAACAGAAAAATGAGGATAGTACCTTTAACCAATGGTTTTCCATCAAGGGTGATTTTGCCCTCACCCCACAGGGACGTTTGGCAATTTCTAACATTTTTGGTTGTTGAGGGAGGGTAGATACAACTGACATCTGATAGGGAGAGGCCAGGATGCTGTGAAGCACCTACAATTCACAGGAAATCCTCCAACCCCCTGCCCATTCCAAAATGTGAATAGCACTGAGGGTAAGAAACCCTGGTCTAGATGGTACAACACTCTGTACTAAAAAAGGTCCATAATTTCACCACAGATTCTATCCAGACCTTTGGATTTGCACAAGGTAGGTGTAATTTCCTCCTGAGGCCTTCTCCAAGTCCATATAGCTCAGACTTCCTTTCTGCTCCTCCCAGCTGTGCCCTCAGATGGCCTCCATGCTCCATCCAGTCCTTGGTGTGGTCACACCACTCTGAGACCTTCAGTGTAGCACTTGTTAACACGTCAGATTATCATAAATTTTCTTACTCTTTGTAGGAATATGTGCAACTTGAGGGCAGGACCATCTTGCTTATTTCTTCCTCATCTCCGGCTTATCATCTTTAATGATGATTAGTAATCCTCAATAAATGACTGATAACATGAAGCCTACATTTTCATCCCTGGCCCTACACTCAGCTGAAGTATAAGCTTATCCAGATAATTTCACCAGGTTGTGAGTTATTGGCCTAAGAACATCAAAGTGTATTACGAAGCTATAGTAAGATGGATTTAGAATCAGGGCCCTTGTACTAAACTCAGAATCACCTCAGACACCGGGATGTTAATTAAGCCAGACTCAAGTAGAGCACTGCTGGGAAATGGGCCTTTCTAGACATTTAAAAGCCGGAGAGAGAATTCATGCTCATGGACACTGGGGCATTCTCTCTATTTCAAGGACTTGTTCTTCCTGACATAGCTCAGTCTGAGAATCAGGAGGTCATGGATGTCTGTACATATTTTCTATTAAAAGCACAGATTATTACGTCAACCCCTGGGATACTGGGGCTGTAGCTGTGATAGTTTAAGTTGTTCAGATGTCAGAAGAGGCTGTGCATCTGTAACTCCTCTCCAGCAAATCCTAGCCTGCCGTTTGCAGAAATATGTGTGCACTTCACAATTCTAGGAATGTCCGTATCCACACAGGCCACTGAGTACACCTTACTTTTCTGTTGCCTACTTTAATTCTTACTCCCTGTCACAACTGCCAAACAGCAAGAAAGTATTTGGGCAAGTACAAAATAGCAGAAAACTCAGCTTTCTTCTTAATAGTTCATCAATTGTGATAACAACACATACTTTATCATTTAAAGTAAGATAAAGCAGAGAAAACAATATTTGAACAAAAAGCTGTCAGAAGGAATAGACACAGACATTCAGCAGTGAGTACAGAATTTTTTACACCACAAAGTCAAAGACCTGCTGTCATCTGGGAAGGCCTGAGAAATCATATGGCCACTTGCCTGTCAATGGTCAGGTTAAGGTAGTGGCTTGGCCCAGATGACGCTTTCATTTTACAAGGACATTTCCCTGGGTATGATGGGTGTGATGACTCGTCCTGTCCCTGGGTGACCTCAGTAGAGGCGTTCAATCCCTAAAACACTTGGTGGCCCATACATTTTCTTTTTTAAAATAAGAAATGTAAAGATAACTAGCTTATATGCTAATATTTATGAAAAAGTCAGTTTTATTAAAAACTAAATCCAGAGAGGACAGGAAACCAGTATCCTTTGAAAAGTCAAATAAGTTTCCTTTTAGAAACCATGAGAAATTATGAGAAATATTAACAGCATCTACATTCCACTCTGGAAGAAATCCTATGAAGATTTTGGACATTTGCTTTTAGTTACATACACACATGCATATGTGTATATATATGTGCAATATAAAATTAAATGATGTGTCTGTATATACATATGCATGTGTATATGGCATACCACATAATTTTTAATGAAGTTGAGGGATTAGAAACTATATATAATTTTGTTTCAAGTTTTTAAAACTTTTCATGTCCTTCTATTATTAGCAATCCATACATATTCAGCATAAATACCTGCTTTTTATAGCCATGAGATTATTTTTTATTAAACTTGCTAATTCAAAGATACAACACCACCAAAGATACGAGACATAAGTCGTCTCTGAATGCATCTTTTTTTTATTCATGTATTTCATGGACACATTTCACAGGATACATTTCAGAATAAAGCACTAGGTCATCTTTTTTACTTTTATAAGAATGCTATTTTTTATTATAGTAATACATATTGTACAAAAGCCAAGTATCCAAAAATATCAAAAAATACAGGTCACTTTCGCAGGATAGGCTTTGAAGGAGAGTGGCTATCTCATTTTGTATCTTTAAAAGCACACAGTTGCGAAATCACTTACTTACACAATCACTAAATTTAAGTATCTTAAGCTTTTTTTAGATGAAATCTGCTTTTATTACTATAAGTAGGACAGTATGTGACTAAAACCCTGCATAGGCAAATGCTTTCCCATACTGATGGCCTTATTAAACCTTTAAACTCTCCATGTTGAAATTAATTCCAAATAAGGCAGACAGATTACCATATTTTTGCTGACTAGGTCAAAAAAATGTTTGCCAAAACTTAGCCTTTTCCTGCTTGTATCTCATTATACCTGCCACATTGGTCAAAAAGAAAATTAAATTAAATTTTGAGGGTTGAGTACAAATGTGTCAAAGATGAGTCCAAGTAATTTTTTAAAAGACAATTTTTTAAAATTTCAAAATATTAAGGGAGTACGAGTGTTTCTGTTATGTGGATAGCTTTTGTAATGCTCAAGTTGGGGCTTTGTGTGCCCATCACTCAGCTGGTGCTCACTACACCCAGCAGGTAGGTCGTTCCCCCTCCTGTCTTGATTTTCTATGAATTTTATATCTCTTTGAGCCGATGTGTACCCACTGATTAGTTCCCAGTTAGTAGAGAGTATATGTGGTGTGTGTTTGTCCATTCCTGAGATACTTCACTTAGGATAATGGTCTCCAGTTCCATCCAAGTTCCTGCAAAAGGCATTATTTCATTCCTTTCTATACCTGAGTAGTACTCCAAAGTATATATGTACAACTTTTCCTTACATTACTCATAAATTGGTGGGCATTTAAGTTGATTCTACATCTTTTGCGATTGTGAATTGTGCTTCAATAAACAGTTGAATGTGACTTTTTTTTTTTAAATAAAATGACTTCTTCTCCTCTGGGTAGATACACAGTAGTGGGATTGATGGGTCAAATGATAAGTCTACATTTATTTCTTTGAGGGATCTCTATACTGTTTTCCAAAGAGGCTGCACTAATTTCCAGTCCTACCAATAGTTATAATCATTCCTTTCTTCAAAAGAAATTTTTAATTGTCTACATGTGAGCATATCATAGATTGTATTGAAATCTCTCTGTGATCACAGCTATCTTGGTCATACTTGGTGTTCATTCATTTGTTAGAGAAGTCCACTGCACACTTGTAAGAGATTCATGCACGTGTGAGCAGGTACAACTGTGTCTGAGTTTATCATGATGTAAAGATCAAAACAATTAGAAAAGGAAGAAGAAAAGATGAGAAGGAAGGGGAGGAGGAATGGAAAAAGGCAGGGAAGGAAAAAGAAACTAAAAAGGCAAAATTTAAAAAATATTTTAACAGAACCTTCATCAGTTATGTTAGTAGCATTAAGAAGGAAGTGGATGAAGAGGGAAGGAAATATTTGCATACAGATTACGACACTTTCAACAAATACTCTGAAATATGTTTGTGCTAAACACATTTTAAAACATTTTTCTTTAATATGCATAAAACCCCAGCCGTAAAGTGTGCGCTCGTAAAAATAACATGTATGCAAATGTAGCAGTTATTTGGACTCAATTTCAGTGACAAACTTTTTGGCATGGAAACCAGATTCTTAATTTTTTTGCTGTTGTTGCTTGCAACATATATCTTGTTTCCCCAGAAAAAAATATTTATGTGCGAAATATGGGTGGTTGTTTGTAAAACAAAGAAATACCTTTTCTGAAAATCATAAAGTCGCAGAGGAATTCTGTTTAATTCTTGGGCATAAATTCTCTCGTCTTGCCCGTTACTGGTCTGTTTTTACTTTGATTAGTGGCCTTGTGTTTGCCAAATGCCTTTGTAGCCACTTGAGGGTTACCGATGTCTTGACTTAACAATTTTTTTCTGACTCAAAAAGGATGAGTGTTTTTATTTTTTAAATTTTTTGACAGGGTTTCTCACTTTGTCACCCTGGGTACAATGCCAAGGCATCATAGCTCAGAGCAACCTCCGACTCTTGGGCTTAAGCAATCCTCTTGCCTCAGCTTCCTGAGTAGCTGGGATTACAGGCACCTGTCACAGCACCTGGCTATTTTTAGAGCTGGGAATCTCACTCTTGCTCAGGCTGGTCTTGAACTCCTGAATTCAAGTGATCTGCCCACCTCGGCCTCTAAGAGTGTTAGGATTACAGGTGTGAGCCACCACGCTCAGCCAGGATGAGTATCTTTTTAAAAAATGAAGATAAAAGATAATACTATTTAATTGAGTATCACTACACTGCCATTCTACTTTAGGGTTAAAAAAGTGCCAGGTGCTCGGGCAGCACCTAAGGCTCAGTGAGTAGGGCGCTGGCCCCATACACCAAGGGTGGTGGGTTCAAACCTGGCCCCGGCCAAACTGCAACAAAAAAATAGCCAGGCCTTGTGATGGGCACCTGTAGTCCCAGCTACTTGGGAGGCTGAGGCAAGAGAATAACCTAAGCCCAGGAGTTGGAGGTTGCTGTGAGCTGTGACGCTACAGCACTCTACTGAGGGTGACAAAGTGAGACTCTGTCTTTAAAAAAAAAACCAAGTGGTACTATACTTTCTGTCAGAGGTTTTCAAACTTTTTGCTCTGAAAACCCAAGAGCTATCTATCTTACTAAAAATCAAAACTGAGGCTTGGCACTCTTAGCTCAGTGAGTAGGGCAGTGGCCACATACACTGAAGCTGGCAGGTTCAAGTCTGGCCCAGGCCTGCTAAACAATAATGACAACTGCAACAACAACAACAACAAATAGCCGGGCATTGTGGCAGGCACCTGAAGTCTCAGCTACTTGGGAAGCTGAGGCAAGAGAATTGCGTAAGCCCAAGAGTTTGAGGTTGCTGTGAGCTATGATGCCATCGCACTCTACTGAGGGTGACATCATGAGACTGTCTTGAAAAAAAATATTAAAATTAAAACTTAGAAATATTAAATATATTTATTTATAAATTCATTTAGGTAACAATGATAAAGCCATTACATGTAACATAAATAACAGGTATTTTTAAATAAAATATAAATATTTTACAAAACAAAAATATTGGTAGGAAGTATGGCATGGCTTTACATTTTTGAAAATCTCTTTACTGCCTGGCTTAATAAAAGATTACTGGATTTTCATATCTGCTTCCTGTGTTAAATCTACGGCAATACATAGATTTGCCGTTTGTTTTGGTTGAAGGACATGAAGAAACTCCAGGCTCACACAGACATGTAGCTTGAAATGGAAGAGTCTTTTCAGAGCCTTTCAGATTATCTTGGATATTTGTTTTCCATAAGACACTGAAACTCCACATGGAGCTGGAACGTGGAATCTGAAATACACTGATGAACTTGGCATTGTCTATTACATTAAAATTCACAATCGATCTCATAGTTGGTAAAGATTTTTTTACCCTGGGTGTGATTTTCTACCATCATGAACTGGTTATGTTGAAAATACTGGTTTACTGGGTAACGCAGATCTTCCAAATGTTGACACATTTCATTTTCAATAACAAAAAATTATTGTTATTAATATCACAGCAGTCTCATCCAAGAAGTAAGTTAGGTATTGAGAAGCTGTCACGCTCATAGCGGCAGATGCAATCTTTCCCAAGTTCTAATTTCTACTTGAAAGTGTAAATACTATCATTGTCAAAAATCTCTGTCAGTTGTTGTTTTTTTTTTTTTTTTCTGAAGGGACAGGATCACTTTAATCATGTTCAAGAAAATATTTGCTAAGTACACTGGCCTGAAAAGTCACCACAGTTTGCAATTGTTCTTTCAAGAAAACATGTTCTATGAAAGAAGGGGCCAGTTCCACTCGGACCTCCCCATCATTGTCCTTGGGGACAACTACTGGTCCCTAGTATGTTTTAAAAGTCCTTTGTACACACTTCCCATTTCCTCACACTATTTCAAAGGTGCTATTTAAAGTTCCAAAATCTCATAAAATTCCCTTGTTTCTTGCCTTTGTTTTTATTGGTCGTACATGAGAGTGAGGACTATAATAATTGTCAGTCGGGTCTGGTGCTGCTGCCCCCTCATTAGTTATAAGGTCCCAGCAGTTTTACCCATCATTGTTTTTGCACCATCAGTGCCAATAAGGCAAATAGTAGGCTATTAAAATAGTTTTGGCCTCAAGTACCCCTGTACGGTGTCTTAGGACTTAATTCTGAGAACCACTGTCCTAGAAGGAAAGGAATCTATTACAGCGGCTGAGTCAAGGCCCTGAGTTTGGACAAGGCTGCAGGCACATCTTACCTCGTTACTGATTTAATCTCTATGTGATGTTAGGTAAGTTACTTAACCACTCCAAGCACCATTCTCCACACCTCTAAACTAGGAATGATGACGGAGTTGTTCCTAATGACTAAAGCTCACTAACACAGTGCCTAAGACACAGTAATGCAACATAGGTTATCTATGGGTTATGATATTTATAGTATAGCTTCTTTCTGAGATCAAGAAGCATTCATGTTAGTACATTAATATTAGTACAGTTGTTGGTTGGAATTTATCCTTCCCAAGTCCAAATCTTAGTTCTATGCGTCCTTAGTGGGTCCCAGCTATGCACAGATCTGTTTTCTCCCCCATCAGGTGCCAAGATTGATATTTTGTCCTTTGTATGTTGATTTTGCAAATCTTTGTGGAGTCAGTTCCGAGAGACATTTCTTGGTAGTTAGATAATGGGGATAAATGAGAGTTGACATCTGACTGGCTTCCAGGATCTCTCGACCCTGATCTGAAGCCTGACGTACCACCTTCAGGAAGCAGGAGTTACCAGGGGGATGCTACCAACAGGAAGCTACATCACAGGGGGTCCCAGGGACCCTTTGTCTGTCTGAGGCCTAGGACAAACAACGCAGAAATGATTTTCTTGGAAATGTACTCTTTCCCTAATCTCAGTCCTCCAAGTTTTACCATTTATGGGGGAAAACTGAATTCAAGGAGATGGACACAAAGAAGGGTGAGATGTGTGAGTCCCTCTCACTAGTAGGGACTTGGCACTGAGTGAGGACTAGAGTATTCTAAGCCCCTGGGGGCAGCCAACTGACATAAATAGTGAAAACACATGCATGGAAGCCAAGAAGACCCAGGCACATCATGCCTGTGCATTTTTCCCTTATGAATTTTTCTTTACTGCCTCAAAGAAATATATTTTTTTCTTTCTCATTTTCCTTGAAATTCTAAGAAGTTTGGTAATTATTATTTTTTGGATTGTTTTTATTTTAACCACTGTTCATATAGACCTCAGTACAAAAAGAAAATGTCCAGTTCGTAACATGGTAATAAAAACGATGACAGCAGCTTGATGGTCTGCCGATATGTCGTCTCGTGATACGTAGTCAGTCTCAGTGTTGGAAAAATGAAGACTGGTAGCAATGGAGTGAAATGAAGAGAATGTGCCCTGTTTGAAAAGCGTAGCTTCCCCTGACTGTGCCACAGACTGGCCATGTGCACGGATAGAACATGGCCACATCTTATTTTCAAGTTCAGGGTAGAAATGCAGATATTTATGTGAAATCCTCAAATTTATAAATAATGTGTCAACTGTTGGCAGGGTTTGCAAGATGCCACTTTCTAGATTTCTCCAAATATACAATTTAATTTTCTATCTGGATCTCACAGACCATTATACTCTGCACTCAACTTAACCTCTATCACGTCTTCTCTCTGGAGGCAAAGAGAGCTTGGGCACAGCTGGAAGAGAGGAACCGTTATCGCCCTCTGGTGGTTACAAATGTCAAAGCAACTAGCTGAATGCTCATTCATTTCGTTTATTGAAAACTTTGAACTACGTGAAACGAATCACATCTCACTAAAATCAGCAAAACAGACTTTGGCTATTGTGGATAAGATGTGGGCCAAAAAGAAATTTTACTGTCACTTCAGATTAGACTCTAGGGTAAAAGGCATTAGAAAAAGGGAGTGGGGAAATTAGCTCAAGTAAGGACTTAGAAGATACAAGAATTCTAGACCCATCCACCAGGAAAAGAGAAGAATCTGAAAACTTGTGCACTCACAGAAAGCAGGGACAACAGCCCATGCTGTAGGCTGGAATACTGAGTTTTATGTGTAAAGATGAGGATAGTGTGAACGATCCCCTTATCCACTCGTCAGAGCAGTATCTGCTAGGCACTGCTAACTGGATCCCTGCTTTAAGTATTCAATAGTATCATAGCACTTATTAATTAATGGACAGCATCTCACATTCTTTGTTTAGAAACTTCATTGGAGGAAAGGGTTTCTAGGGTGGATGATGGGATACATTTTTCACTTTTGAAAAAGTGAACAGAATTTCAAATAGGTCAGTAATCCAGAGCTAAGAAGCGACGCTGAGAAAGTTAAAAAGTAGATCTCCTGGCGGCTTCCATTTGGATGCCCAGGCCGTCTTAGAACACTGTCTCCAAGTATTCTACGCCAGTAGCTCAAATGTCAGCCTTCAAGGATGGTTTCCTTTGCAGATTTATTTCTTTGCTGTTTTGCCCTCCTTGACACACTCACATAATTTTAACGAAATGAAATACATTTGCGTTTAGAAGCTGAATACTTCATTATGCTTTTGTTTTGAAAACAGTTTTTGAGTTGAAAGTGTGTCAGCAAAAGCAACCAAAAGAATGTGGATGTTACGGGGTCAGCTTTTCAGAAGCACTAGGCAGCCATGACTGGCCTTCTGTCAAACAATCACCAGGGGCAGCAGGGCCATTCACGGGCAATGAGTCAGCAGCTCAGACAACACTAAATACGGTAACGGGTTAATGCTCAAGATAATAGGCGCCCAGGCTTCTTCAGAAAGCACTGCTAAGAGGAAGGATTATACTTTACTTTTCAGGTTTATTTAACAACCTATCTACAAGGAATTATGGATGTTAATGTGTGTGTGTGTGTGCGAGAGAGAGAGAGAGAGAGAGAGAGAGAGAGAGACAGACAGACAGACAGAGAGAGAGAGAGAAACTAGATTAAAATATTTATACATGTGGTTTCTTCTGTAAAGGGAAATATATCCTGACTGAGAAATTAGATGTTTCAAATTGGATACTGTTGTACATGGAGGGAGATGTGCTTTATACCCGGGCAAAGGCTCCATGTGGCTACTGAGCAGTGTAAATGTGGCTAGCGCTGGGTAAAATATACACTGAGTTTCAAAGATAACAGCATAAAAAGTTTATACGTATCTCATTAATAACTTTTTATATGGGTTACATGTTCAAATGATAATATTTTAGATATAGTGCACTAATAAAATATATTCTTTAAGTTAATTTCACCTGTTTCTTTTCAGTTGTTTTTAAAATATGGCTACTAGAGGGTTTAATATTATATATGTGGCTTGCATTCAAATTCTGTTGGACAGCGCTGCTTTAAAGGAAGGTGTTTGATATCATCTTTTTCCAGATCTCTCTCTCTCTCTCTCTCTCTGTCACACACACACACACACACACACACACACAGAGGCACGCATGTGCAGGAAATGGCTAGGAAGGCAAGTTATGGTAGTGAGCATTTATGCCTGGACTTAAACGGTAGTTTTTAATGTAATAAAGAGCTCATGAGAAAATGTAGTTCTTAATAGGAGAAGGAGAACTGATATATGTATAGAGGATACTGTATAATTAGAAAACTGCTATTTGGCCACCCTTAGTAAAATAAGTGAAATTAAAAAAAATACTAATCAAAAATTGTTAAGCAATTATATGAAAGGAATAGGCAAACATTCCTGGGACCCATTGATCAACCTTAATATAAATAAAGGTGGAAAGATCCAACATCTATCCAAATGTGCTTTCTGAATCCAGATGTTTGGGACCTTAAACTACAAAATGACTTCAAAAGATTTAATAAAACAAAAAATACTTCATTAACAATGTTATGTTGATCACATACAGAAACAATGTTTTGTATAGATTGGGTTAAATTATAATCAACTGCAAACACACAAACAAAAAAAACAGGCTTCGAAATTCCATTGAAGGCGCTGATTTGGAGATCCTAGTTCTCTAAGCCAAAGAATGGTACCACAGAGGCCACACCACTAACAATATTCTACCCTGAACTGCCAACAGGCCTCTGAGCTGGGCCAGGGGTGAAAGATAAGGTGACCAGACGTCCCACTTTTGGTGGGACAGTCCTGATTTTTAACAATTTGCCCACACCATGCGGCGTTTTAAAAAAGTCCCAATTTTTGGAAAGAATGCACGACAAGCTAGGGAACGCGGGAGAACAGGAAGGGAATATATGGATTTCAGCTGCCATGTGGCTATTTTGCCAGTTTGCATTGTTGCCAGGCACTGCCCCCCCGCGCCGCCCCCACTCCGTCAATGGTGTCATGGTCACCTTAGTGAAACAGCATTTGTCATAGTGCATTTAATTCTGGCCACTGGATTAAGCAGGAGCGGGAACTGTCAAAGATGCTGAGAAATGCCGCTTGTAAAGATCAAAACGAGGTCTGCAGAAATAAATGGGTATAATTCTCTGGAATTTTCAGTTGTATTTAAAATGTGGATGCTCTCAAGACTGACTTTGCAGTGGTGGTCAAGATAGTGTTTGGGCTAAAACACTGACTTCATAAGGATTTTCATAAAAACAAAATTTGGGCACTGATTTGTTATTTACATCAACCTATGAAAAAAATCATAATCATGAGATTCGCCTGAATGTGTTTTGCCCTTTGAGTCTCTGATTTGTGACTGCCACTAAACTATCCCCTTAAATTCTAGCTAGTGTGGAGGGGTCCTCGACCTTGTTCTCCCACACCTCGCCGCATGCTCCCCCCCCTTTTTGTCTTCCGTGCTCGAATCTGTTGCATCAATAGGCTTTTATTTTTTTGGTGGTTGTTGTTTTCTTCTTCTCATCCAACAACTACTCTAAGGACGCTGAAGTCCTGGAGGCCAGCAGCTACTAATTTGGGGTTCCAAAGTCCCCTCATTCTCCTCCTTATATTTCTCCATCCATTTTTAACTTAGCTATTGACCTTACTTGTTAGGGGCATAGCTAGAAAGCAAAACCACGGAGCAGAGGTTTCATTAACGTCCTGGACATTTCTGTGTGATTGTCCAAAAGTGTTTTCTAGTGACAAAAAGATGGCAGTGTGGGGGGCTCCTAAACTAGCTGGAAGAAAGTGTGAAATTCTTCAAATGGTTTTTCATTCACAGCCATACAATGTCTCCCCTCCTTCCTAAATAAATAACCTAGTTTTGTACTTTAAATTCAGAAATCGAGACCAATCTTTGAGGGGGGACTTGTATTGGAGAATGGTTTATCATCCTTGCCTAAAATCACTGGTGAGTATTCTCCCTTCTGTAAACGGAAAGCGATGTATGTGAAATTCAGTGTATAAAGTTAAAGTATACAAGTAATCTAAAGAACAATTAATGGGCTCATATTCCGATGATTTTTCATACATTTTGCTTTCTCGTCAAAAAAGAACATCACAATACGAGCATTTACTTAAGGGATGAAAATAGACAAAAGGCATTTGCCGCTCTTTACAGTAATTACTTTTTAACCCTCAGTTGGGACAATGAAAGGAAATGGGCCGATTTCTATCACATTTTGTTTTTTGATGATATTGTTTCAAATCTGAATTCTTGACAAATATTTCTGAACAAAAGAGTGCTGCTCAATTGGGAAAATGTACAAAAGCAAAGAAAGTTTAAGCAAGCCAGGACAAGCTCACAGTGCTGGCTGAATAACAGCCCTATATTATCTGATTCCGGTGGTGATAGTTCAGAAGAACGCAAATATGAAAGATTATGCGGAACAGACTTGATTGCATTTCACTCCGTTTTTAACCACATTAGAGAATTAGAGAAAGGGTTTCACTGTCTAACAACTAGAATTTCCACTTCTCTTTAGTTTTGTTTTTATGATACAAACGTAATAAACACGAGGAATCCTGTTCATGAGGTTGTATGGGTTGTTAAGGAAACTCCTTCAGAGAAACCCAACCAACAAAGAAAACCCACACCACTGAATCATGTGACTTCCATACAGTGTGGTTTCAGAACCTTGGCAGGGATTGGAGGACCTCAACAGGAGAGTCAAAAGCAAGTTGGGATTTATTCCTGGCCTGGGGATTCCGAAAGGAAGGGGTTAATGGTGACTGACAGCTCATTTTAAGTCCCCGTAGTACTTCCATGTCCTTAAGAGAGGAGGGAAAATGACACACTTCTCAGGCATTTAGGGAAGAAGAGCTCGATTCTTCTGAGTGTGTTTGTCTAGCGGAACAAGGTGTGGAAGATAAAATCCAAATCCCACAGCTTTTGCTGACTAACCAAGATGAATCATTTTAGGAATGGCTCACCTCTTCTCTCCAGGATCGACAGTTTGCACTTAACCTGCTTAGCCTTTAGAAACGCTAAAATTGGAAAGGAGATCGTCACTGAAATGGGCCTAATTACAGCAGTAAGAGGAACTTACAACTACAACTCTATAAAAGGAATTTATAAACTGTGCTAAACTTTGATAATAAGATGAGCCATCCTGTCATGCAAACCACAGGATTACTGCCAAGAACATGAAATCCACTCTTATAGTCTGATTCTTTTCTCTGCAGCAAGAGAAGCAGGTGACAATTGGATGTCATTCTGTGTGTGTGTGTAAACTTAGGTGCATATGTTTATACGTGGAAAGCCCCCCTTTTTTACTCATGTAAAAGAGTAGAGTGTGAAAGCTGACAGGTTTGAGAATAGGCAAAAGGAGGAATTAATGTCTTTGTGTGAATCTATCTATCTATGTACACACATACTTATATATGTACATATATATTTCTCAAATGTCTGTCTACTCCAAGGCAAGGCTGTAAGTCTCCTGGAAGAACTGGGCCATTGACACTTCAACAAAATATTGGAGTTTTATTATACTCAAATATAATGAGTTCTTTGGCTAAAGAATAAAAAGCTTGGCCAATCCAACTGCCCCCCAAATTAATTTTTTTGTCATTAATAATAAACAATACTCTTTACAGAAAGAAGAACACAATTTAACTGGAGTAGTGATCCTTCGAGTATTTTTAGAAATTAATACCTATCAAATTTATGTCATAAAAGGTGACAACACGTGATGCGTTAATTGACAGATAAATGGGTGAAATACACAGGAGTTTGCTTGCCTGTCTAGGAACTTTTTCTTTTCACTTAAGAATAGCTAAAAAGAAGAATATAATATTCAAAAACAGCTATTTGGTATGCTGTTAGTCACTGTGGCCTTTACCAGGTAAAGTTAAGCAAGTTTGATCCCAAGTACCTTCGAGCAGGGACTTGGAGGTCTGGGGAGGGGCACAGGAGGTCCTGGTGGACTGGAATGATCTGGGGGAAACTGGGTGATGTAACTTTCCCCCTTACCCTAAAGCACCACCAATCATGTGAGAGAAAGGGAGTTAAGGATTATTTCCAATAACTGATCCAGAGAAGGCCTCACGTGGGTGTGTGTAGTGTGGGAAGGTTACTGGCTGTTTGCTTGCCTCTCTACAGAGACTGAGATTTCTTTTTTGCCTGGCTGAATAATGAAATGTCATATACTGTCTGCGTAGGTACTAGTACTACAGAGTTCTGAAAAAATACATATATATTTATAAAATAATTCCTTAATATTATTATTGCTTTTTAAAAACACTGTAGCAGTTTTACAGTCAACTTTCTAAATACATACATAATGGAACACAGAAGATGATCTCACATGGAAGATAAGTTGCAAAATCTGCATTTGGGTTCAAAATATGAGGCCTGATTTCAGAATGTACCCAGGAGGTGAAGTTTCACAGTTAAGCCTTGGGCCAGTTAGTATTAAAGGTAGTACATGTGCAACCGGCAAGTTGCAGGAGGACAGGGTGGTGACCCAGGGCTTACATCTGTGACTTATTTTCTCCAAATGTGTTTCCTCATCTTTAATAAGAAGTTAATAATAGAGCTAATCTAGAAAAATCCTGAAGTTTGGATTTAGATAATGTAATATACTTAGTACACAGCTGTCACTCAGTAACTGCTCACTGCTCTAGGATTATGAATGGGGGTGAGGGTAGGAAATAAGTAAATAGAAATGGGAGTATAGAGATGTGATTTCTAAAGTGAAAACCTCCTCCCTGCCAATTAGCAACAGCCCTATCCTATCAGCTATTTGAGACTATCACCCATCCATTTGGAAGGCAGTTAGCCAGCCACAAGAGAGGATACTGAGTCAGGTGACCAGGTGACTTACTGAGACTTTCCAAGCTCAATCAATCCACAGTTCCTTGGGGAGTCATCACTGACCCAAGAATACCCTGAATGCTGACTTTAGCTGATTAGCTGGAATGGGTGACAAGGAAAAGTTCTCGAAACCTTGTGTGGTTTCAATTAAAGCTCAGGCAACATTAGCCAGGATGGGGGGATACAAGCAGGCTGAAGATCTATATTGTATCGTGAGTCTCCACTTCCAAGCTGCCTGATAGTTCAGCAGGGATTCCTCAGTGGTATTTTTCAATAAATCCCTTAATTTTAAGTAATATTTCCTTGTCTTTTATTCCAATAGACCAGTGATACACTGTAGAGACTCAAGCCTCAGGTACAGTATTTAATGTGAAGATAGATAGCGTTCCACTCTAGTATTCACTATAAATCACAGAACCTGCCGGTAGGAAGACTGGTGTGCCCAGGAAATGCAGAAGTAAACCCCACCAATGTCAGCTGTAAATCCACGCAGATAACTGAAAAAGCATAAAGCTAAAGGCTAGGCAGAGTTTTACTTTTAGCAATCAATAGGGATAAGTCTACTCTATTTTCTGTTTTGACTTACCAAGATTATAAGGTTACATAAAAAACATGAATAAAGGTATAAATGCAGAGCTAAGAGCAGAGGTGATACAGTTCCAAGTCCTTTAGACATAGAATCCTTAACCACATATTATTTACCTATTAGATTTTTATGTAAATCTTGGAATCCTGTAAGAAATGGTGACTTTTAAGAGAAAATATACTAGACTCACGCTTAATCACTTTGGAACAAATAATTTAATTGCTCTGGCAATGCAGATCATTAAGAACTACCAACGTAAGGTTACTATTATCCAGTTTCTGAAAACGTATTCACCCATTTGCATATTTATTAGGAACACGGCAGCTCACATACTAATGCAATATGGTTCTGGGGTACAGAAGAAAACAATGGCAGATTGGACCTGGACTCAGTCTCCTAGAGTAGACTCATGAAGGTTTCAGAGTCATATAAATATTTAGTTGTCATGCAGTATAAAAAGTGACAAGATCCCAGTAGAGAAGCACATTTAGGATATGAGGATTCAGAGGATGAGGAAAAGTAGAAGAAATTGGGCCAGTTGGAGCATTTGGGACCTTCACAGAAATGTTATTTAAACTAGGGCTGGAAAAGTAGCACAGAGCACTCTCTATATATTGGCGCTGAATAAATATTCATAGCGTGAATGAATGGAAGGTAAATGGAAAGACGATAGCCCACAATGTCTGGCACATGCCAGTAGCTCAGAAAATGCTTCCAGACTCTAATTGTATTGAACTTTTGAGGATGGACATTCTAGTCAAGGTGACAGGCGAACCCTGGGGCATGTACCAAGAGTGTGGGTTGGGGCATGTGGGGAAATAATAGGAAAGGCAGGTGGGGCCAAATCCAGAGAATCCTGCTCAGGAGGCTGGATGGGAGCGGATGGATAAGAGAAGCCACTGATAACTCTGAACGGCCTGCAGGATAAGGCCCAGCTCCTTAATGGACTCACAGTGCCTTCTGAGATCTGGGGTCTGCCCACACTTCTCGCCTTCTCTGTCTGCTGTTCAAGCTGAATCTCTTGCAGTTAATACATAAACAGCCCTTTGTCTCACCTCC
>NW_003852407.1:17037598-17041586 GCF_000181295.1 Otolemur garnettii
CTTTCTTCCACTCTTTTGTACCGTTAACTCCTTCCCCACCTCAGTCTCAGTTTTAACATCACTTCTTCCGGAAGGCTGTCCTGGCCCCTACACCAGGGTAGCTCCCCCTCAAGGTTCTCTCGCTGACTCTGAGCTTCTCCTGGAACCTTAATGAGATGGCCTGTTTATTATTGCTTGTTGTATGGTAGGCCCCTCCTTGAATGTGGAGGCCTTTCCTATCTGATAGCTGTGTCCCCCGTACCTAGCTCCATGCTTGGAATATTCACTAAATTAATTTGTTAAGTGAAGGAAACAAACAAGATCCGAGATAACTATCAGGAATGTTGATCTGGACTAAAGCACATCACACGTCATAGAAGGAGCAAAGCCCAGAATTTCAAAAACAAAAGTGGCTGGCACATGGTGTACAGTCATTAAAAAATTATTAAATCAAATGGTGTTTAACATTTATGGAGTGTTTACCACATCAAGCACTTGTGCTAATTACTTTCCAAGTATTATCTTACGTAGTCCTCCTAGTAATCATCGTAGGGAGGTACTGCTAACAAGTAAATAAAATCATAAATGTCATTATATAGAAATAAAATCTAACCATTTTACAGAAACATTGTGTCTACCCCTTAAATACCACTTGTAATTCTAGCTGTCATAGCTCCCAAGATCCTATGTTTATATGAAGTAACGTAGGAGAATACACAGGTAAATGTCCAAAGAAAGACTAGAAGTTATAGGGTGTTCTATTTGGAAAAAGAAAATGAAAAGTCTGTAACACTTTGGTCTGGAAAAGATGACAACAGATTTATCTGCTGGAAACCTACTGTAGTTTCAAGAGTAAGGTTAATGCCTATAAAAGGATGTACTACTACTATTACTAGGAGAGGTTGAAAATAGAAAATAACTTTTAAACATTCAGGTGATTCACAAGTAATAAACCCGTAAGAAATTACTAATGTACATTAGGATGTAGAGATAAATTCTTAATCTGACAGTAAGAAGAGTAACTACATTCTCTGATAAAACATTCGCTATGACAGAGAAAACACAGTTTTAACAGGACCGAGGGGCTGATCCAATGCTTCTCATTTTACGTGCTCTTTACGGACAGCAGAACAGAACTCCCAACTGGAGCAGCTTTGCTATCTGGGCCTGGTGTATTATCTGCCTCTCAGCTCACTAGGTGTTCATGGAATGTTAAGAGAGTGCCAGGGGTGCCACAGACTAAGAAACAGAATTTTTGATCTATTTTGAGGTAGTGATATTGGCTCTGAAACCAAAAGATGATTAACAGTGTCTAAAAAGGAAGGGATGTAATTAACACCGTTACTATAAAAAGACTGTGTCCCAAGAAAATAAGGAAGAAAAAAGCAGGTGTATACAACTAGGCAAACAACATGCAAAGAAGCTCGCTCTCTGCTTTTCTGTCTCTCTCCCTCTCCCTCCTCCCCCCCACACACTTTTTTTACTGTTTGTACTTGATTCACATCAACTATTTCGCCCTTGAAGTAGAATGAAGAGTTTGCCTGACTCATGCCCTTTCTGCTTAGAGTTCTCATTTAGTGTCCTGGCAGTAAATTCAGATGCTTGGAAGGTCAACTTTTTCTCTTCAAACACTTTGCTGTCAGGAAGTGAGGATTTTCATCTTCTGCACCAGTTGCCAGAAAGCAGTGTAATCAGAGATCTGCTTGGCTGACCTGTGCGATGTGGAATCTTAAAACAAACCTAAGAGTCCTTGGACTCTCAGATCTCCTGTGTAAATGTCTTTATGCAAGACTGAGTCCTGAGGTTATTTATTCATTTATTTATTTATTTACTTTTTGCTTGGGTAAGAACTATCAGCTTTAGAATAGGTAAAATATGCAAAGCCCTGCCTGTAATTATAAGTAGCACCTTGGAATTTGGAAGCAAGTGTATGCCACTTATTTTATTCTTACCCTACTTTCGCACACAAACTAAAGTCAGAACCACAAAGTGAATTTACCAAGTTCCCTCAGTTTCCTTTGCTTTGGATCATGTATAGCATGAGGCTGAAGTGAGGTGGGTATTTTTTTTTAGACAGAGCCTCAAGCTGTCCCCCTGGGTAGAGTGCTGTGGCATCACAGCTCACAGCAACTTCCAACTCCTGGTCTTCAGCAAGTCTCCTGCCTCAGCCTCCCACGTAGCTGGGACCACAGGCATGAGGTGGGTATTTGATAGGAAAGAACAAAGGGGAAAAAATGATTTTAAAACAATTTTTGAAAAAATTTTAAAACAGAATGTAGGTAAAGCTTTATTTGAGATATTTATCAAAAAGAAACTGACAGCCCAATAGACATGAAATAAACAAGTTTATAAACACGAATGTGCAGAAGAAACAAACAGAAGACTTTTTTTTTTTTTTGGTAACAATCATGGTTCCCCATTGTTTTTCTCCCAAAGAAAACAGGCCATCATGGAATTTCACAACAGATTTATCCACTGGATAAATCCGCTGCATTGTTGCTCTAAAAAGTGCATTTTGGGTGAAAATTATTCAAATAAACAATTTTTAATTGAAACAACATTTAACACATAGGAATGTCATTGCCAGAAGAGTCCCAGAAATGAGGCTCTATCTTAAGAATGAGGGAAGGAAACTACAGGAAGTATTTCACTGATTCAGGGTATAAAATCCTTGCAGGAAGCCTGGTAGGCCTTCATGGCATTCTTACTTGGGTGTGGCAGTTTTGCAGACATATCAATTCCCAAGTTCATCATACGCCTTTGCCCATATCATCATAAAAGCTGATTGATAGACACTGAAATGCCCCTCCCAATACCTCTGAGAAATTGCCATAAAGTCTATTTTCAAGACAATGATAAATCTGTAAGCCAAGAACTAAGGAGGAGAAGGAGGACAGAATAGAATCCAGAAGCATCACATTTCCAGGCCTCTGTACAGAGTGTTCTTATCACCAAAGAAATTCTAATAAAGACTTGAACCATTGGAACTCTGAAAGTAGAACCCTGGCTTCAACTGAACCCGATTAGAATATTTGAGTTACTGCCTAAAACATTAAATTGAAAAGTTAAAACAGAACCAAGAGGACCATATTAGCAAGACACTTAGTATGAAAGGTCATCCAAAATTTACCTCTTCATAAAAATATTTCTAAGGGTAAAATATTTGGGCACTTTCAAAGATACATTTGCACACACCCAATTCTTCATGATGATTATTATTATTCAATCCACCTAATTAATTTCTTGATGACAAAGGGAAACAGAAATACAATATAATCTGGAGCAAGTTTTAATGACTCCTGAGCATGTAGCCTAAATGTAAATGCTTCCACCATTTCCACTCAGCCTCTCTGGGAATCAATATCTTCCCAACTCAGATCCTTTGAACATGCTGCTTCCTCTTCCTGAAAATGTTTGTCCACCACCCAACTCTTCTCTTTGCCAGCTCCTACTAATCTTACAGGTTTCAATGTCATTATTATTTCCCCAGAAAGACTTTCCCTGATTGCCTCACTAATTTAGATTCCCCTGTTGCTTTCTTTCACAGCACCTATTCTTTTTCCTCGTATCGTTCCGCTCACTCATGCATGCATGCGGGCAGGCATTCATTCACGTTATTGCTGATCTCGTAATAGACACCCAGCTCTGTTCTAAGTGCCAGAGAAGCACAATCCCAGCTCTCATGGAGCCTACGGTAGTAGCCACATTGGTAATCATATGTTTGTGTGTTTACTCAATGACTATATTTTCTTTAAGACATTCGTAACAAGGGAAAATAGTAATAAAGGAGACTCAATTTTCCACAAAATAGTTGTAAGACTAGGAAATGAGTTATGGAAAATGAAGTAAGCCAGCTTCTGAAGTCAATATAGCTGATAAACATCCAAATTACGTTCATTTTCCCCCCTCTTACAGACTTCTAGAAAAGTCATTGCAGAAAACTGACTCCCTGTTTATTGGTTGTGTTTGCTCAAAGGCCTGGTCAAGGAACCCCCTTTCCATTTCTGGT
>NW_003852407.1:17041794-17050836 GCF_000181295.1 Otolemur garnettii
TGGGGATATCCAAAGTTAATATTCCTTCAACAAAGCCTACACTCTCTTCTCTTACTCAATGCTAATTCTCAATTACCTGCCCACATTACAGAGAGGGATTAATAACATTCTCAGCCTTTGCCAATTTCATGAATAGGCTAAAAACATATGTAAATCTTTTTAGTAAACAGCACTACCCCAGAGGGTACACCCAGGGTTCATTATGTGTGTTTAATAATGATTAACAACAAGACATCTCTAAAATCACACCATTCATTTAACTAAGCCCTCTAAGCATCAAAGAGCACCAAAGGTATTCCAGAATGAGCGGTTACAGGCCAGAACCAGGCTTTGTGAAAATTCCTATTTGTAGAATGACAGCTCTTACATTGAAAATCCATGGAATTACAAGCTTGAGACATGTAGGAAAAGATTGAGTTTTCTTCAGTGCCAAAGTGATCATAATTAAAGCATCCAGTTCACAAACTTAGAAATGTTCCCTAATAGTTAAAAGAATGAATTTACTATTTTGAAAATAAATTCAAATACTTAGTATACATTAAAATATGTTCTTGAGTACAAGGGTATTAGAAGGAATGTGATGAGCTGTTTAGAGTATCAAGCCTTTTTATATTTACTGTGATAAAGGATTTATTGTGCAAAAGTCTCAACATCCTGGCAAGCTGTAGCAACCCCAGGAAGCCCTAAAGCCAGATAGATTTTATATCCATATTAGGCTGCAGAAAAAAGACGGGTTGAAACGAACTGAAAAGTATGTTTTTCTTTTGCTCAAAATTTTCATAAAACTTCAGCGATGTTCTCTTCAGAATGCAAACTGAACCTTCAAATGGTGTATTTCTAGAACATTCCTGATTGATTCACTCAAACCTACAACTCAAAATAAACTGAAAGTAAGAGATGTTTAGGTGACTAGTCATCCTTGGAGACCCGTTTAGCTCCCTAGTAGGATTTAGGAAATGTTTTAAAATCTGTCATCCCAGAAAGCCTTTGGAAATAATAAGTGTGCTTCAACTGGAATCCTTAAAAAGTTATTCTCTTAGCTGCCATGCAATTTTATTTTCTCTATATTTCAACTAATAAATATAAACATTACAAGTAGTCATAAATAATTAACATTTATGAAAACATCCTCTTCATAGCAATACAGTCAACTTCTACATGCCCATGAATTATTCAGCTGTGTGGCTCTTTAGCTATCTCCTTTATTTCTCTATAGGTATTTCCACTGTTCATTAAGAATTCTACTGGAGGGTGAATAGTACATTAAAAGGATACAAATGGACAAGGATCTGGCAAGGGAACCCCCCCAATACTTAAAATGTCTCCATTATTCCCATGTTCTATCATTCCTCGTAATCACCTTGGCCATGATAAAGATAATTTAGTAAAAACAATCTAAGATCCAGTTGAAGAAAATGTTCTTTTCAACGAGTTATAGGAGTTTAGTTCTAGCATTGTACATTGAGGTTATAGGAGTTTATAATTTTATAGATATATACAGTTAATGTTTAATGATATATAGGAATTCAATAAACCATGCAATTGAGGAATACACAGTCTGAATGCTGCTAATTACATAATGATAATTTTATTAAGATTTCAAGTTGGTATTATTCACATTTAAAAATTTATTCTTTTATCAAAGCAGAAAGTTAAATGTTTTGCTAACTTTGAATAAATATGACTGCATATTTTTCTTCTCTGTTTTATTAATATGGCATATATTTCTGTTTTTGATATTTGCTCGTTCATATGGCTGACATAAATCTAAATTTTTTCGATGATATTATCTGGAATAGTTTAAATAATAGTTAATTCATCTCATCTCTGGATACTATAAAGTAGTTATGACTGAAGGCTCTGGGACTGACAATTTGGGTGTAAGTATGGGGTAGATTGTATAGAAACATGAATAATTTCACAAATTTTCCACTCTTACATGGTTATTTTAATTTTCTGTCTATATCAATAATAATCATAAACTTTTATAGAGCAGAAAACATACTCCTAATTTTGTTTTTTAAGGACAGAGTCTACCATGTAATCTGAAATATCTTTAAGGATAAAATTGGAATACAGGTCAGATATTTCTGGCAAACAGCCTAGACATCAGAAGTGCGTGATAGTGTTGCCAACATTTCTTCCTTGTGTATACATTCTTAAAAGGTCTGCAGGGAATCATAAGGAATAAATAGATTTCCTTAGAGACACAAAAAGTATGGAAATGAAGGTAAATCAGAATCAAGCTAATTAGCACACTGCTAATAGGTCTTTGGTTATATTGTGTTTAAATCCAGGAACTAGGGATAGGTTACTGTCATTGAAAGGTGATTCTTACAGTTCCCTATCACAAAATAAGAAGGTGCTAATGCAAATCACGTATGTTCAAGTGACTGTGAATTTTGAAAATTCAAGCTAACATGAGGCTTATATTGACATTTCAAAGTATTCGTGTGGAAGTTTTATCACTGTGGGTAAGAAACCGTGGGCTCTAATTGTAATTTAAAACATCAATGGTTAATACAGGAGAGGCCCTGAGGAGCTAAGCACCGTGACTGGTCTTACCACTTTGCCTTAGGTACTTAGTCACTCCACCCACTAAAGATGGGCCAGGTCCCCAAATTAAAGAAGGTTACCAGAAATAGTCTCCAAATTCTTTTTTTTTTTTTTTTTTAAATCCAGTCATAGGCTTCAGCCCAACTTAATACCCAGAGATGTTTTGCAACAGCCTGCGGCTGAGTAATGGCATGCAGTTACTGGCACGAGTTCCAGGTTAGTGTTCAAGGAGCTGGGGACAGGGCAGTGCTGCTGTGACATTGCTGGGAGGCTTTGGAGTTCCGTGAGCAAAGAGAATTAGCATTGGCACTAAGGCAGCATGATTCCCCAGGAGAGTCAGTCTGAAGGAAAGTGGAGTGTGCAAGCTGTTTTCCCGACAGGAGACTGGGGTCCCTCCCTTAAGGCGGTAAGATTGGCCACCTGCATGGCATTCAGTAGTCTTAACTCGTAAGGACAGGTGTTTACCCTGAGATCAGCGGGCTCTCTCAAAGGCCCTGGTGACTCCAGCATGGAAGCGCGGAGTCACCCAGAGATACCCAGTTTTGATTTGGGCGACATTTAAGTGCCTTCACTCTTGTCCTGGTGCCACACTTCTTGTTCTAGGATTCCCCAAATGTCTCAGTGGTCCCTCAAGGACTCTCTGCTGCTTTGGGAAGGATGTGGTGAGACTTCCCTGGGTAGCTTCTCTGTTGTAGGAGGACCCCATATCCAGGGGGATAATCAACGTGTATTACTTGAAGGGCAGCTATAAAGTAATTAAGTAAGGAGTCCTGAAGGTAATGCAATCCTACCAGTAATGGCACCAAAAATAATATTGATACCTATTTAGTGGGTTGCAGTTTGCCAGGACTTTGCTCTCCATGGCTGTCTTTCAGGGATTATTATTTAACGCTCAACATAAATGAAATTATGTAATGTAAATCATTAAACTTAATTCTTCAGTACACGCTTTCTGTCCTCGCTTTCTGCCTTTTCTTTCTACCTCTCACCTCCAAGCTTTAGTTCTCATTATTAACTTATTTCTGTTAAAATAAAATAAAGACCCGAAGAGAGAATTCCCCATCTCTGCTCACATCTTAAACACAATGTCTGGTTAGCTGGGCCACACTTTGAGAGACAGTGATAATCGACAGAAGGGAGATGACTGATCTGGGGTTGGTGGAGTTCCTCCAGAAAAGCATCGCGTACCGTAAGTACGTAATTGATAATGTTCCACCTGGAGGAGAGAAGCTTCTAGAGAAATATGACATTGTCGTCAAATATTTTAAAAGGCTCTCATGTGGAAGGGAGAATGGGCCTGTTAAGCCAGCTTCCGGGGGGAAGGTCTAGACATAATAAACGGAAGAATTCTGTGACATTCAGACTTGCTCTAAAACATCCGTGAGTTCCTGATGATGAATAGGGGGGCTACCAGGATTAAATTCTATCAATCATATGTCTCCCTCATAACAGGATACACAGAAATTACTCATTAAATACTATGGTCAATTATCACAAAATTAATACTTGTGATTATTTGGGGGCATGGGATTTGATAACTGACTAGTAAGCTCCCTGGATCTCTGAGAGTCTATGATTCCATGGACAGTTAAGTACTTACCATCACTGCCTTACGTTACGTTCATACATTATCTACTCTGGGTTCTAGGAATCTTCTGGGCAATTTTTTATTTTAACATTCATTTTTTACTAATAGCAGCATTTATTACAATTCCATATCAATTATGTGATTATTAATGATGGCTTTACCCCAATCTTACAGATATGTGAATTTATGGTATGTAATAAAGTTTTAAATTCCTTCCTAAAAAACCAAGCAAATGACAACAGAAAACAAACCAAACAGCCCCCCACTTCCCCCAATTAACTCTTGCATGCAATGAAAATCAGCTAGACAGCCAAAGGAAAAAAATAAACCTTTAAGAATTAATTTTGAAATTTTAATATGAAATTAAAGAACAGTTAGTTATGGAGCAGGCTAGCAAAATGGAAGGAATCTAAACTCTGGATTGGTTGTTATAGCTGAAAAAACAAATTTGGCCGAGCTTAGGTACAATAAGGGGACGCGTCCTAGGCAGGTGGGGCAAAGCCTGGTGCCCAAGAGCGAGAGGGGTAGGAAGAGTAGGAGGCGCATCAGGGGTGGGTAAGTGTTCCTCGCGTGTGGCCCAGATCACAGTAGCACTCTATGAATGTCCATAGGGTGAGTGAGTAAGTGAAAGAATGAATGTCTGAGAATGGGCAGCAGATGTCCTTGTCATGGGCACTCAGGCTTCTTGGTGAGGCTACAGTCGCCAGTAAGAACAGAGAGAAAGGGTAAGAACAGTGACAGTTACCAGTGACTATTAAACCTGGGACATGAAAACAGAGTAAAATCAGAACCATCGTCTCCATACCAAGGAGAGATGTGTCGAGTGTAGATGCCTGAGCTCTGCTGAGGTGTTGGGGAAGGGCGGCAGGGCTAAGCTGAAGGGCACATGGGCTGCCGCCGGGAGAGGCGATGAAATGGTCCGCAAGGCGCCAATAGCAGGGAGCTTCTGACAAAATGGTGACATTCATGTGAAAATATGAGAAGAATTATTGTCTCTGATCACTCAACTATAGGATAATAGCTGTTCCTGACTCGTGTTTGAAACGTAGATCAGCAGAAATTTGCACCATAGGCTTTTATTGGAACTTATGAAAAACAGTCATTTATACCCTAAAAAATAGTTTATGTTCAGATATTCATGGCCCCATCTAGAAAAAAAAAAAATCTCTGAACTATCCTAATCCTAATCCCATGTCAGTAAATCCCAAGGAAATGTGGCCAAATAAATGGAGAGCAGAATGGAGTTGGTGAAGTCCAACCTCTGCGGTTAATATCTGCCCGGCTGGGGGGGGGACCAGCAGCCTCCTCTTCATTTTCAAGTGAAGAGAAACACTGAGACTCCGTGGGAGCAGAATGAGGGTAGGAGACACAAATGCACCCCAATCCAGACTCTAATTTAACCTGTATTTCTTTCCCTTCTGAAGGCTGAACAGGTCAGGCTGGAGGAGCATGAGTTATGAATTTCAATCCACGTAGGCCCCTAAAAGCCCTTGCTGGAAGGAGTTTTTACACTACAATGCCACAATAATTCAGAGCAGTGTGGTTTGAGCAGTGTTTCGGGCTGGGAAGAAGTTTTGGGGTGAGGCCTCCCCCTCAGGCTCTCTCACTTTACCTTGATGTTACCTGATATGATATTATTTATCTTTATCTCCCCCTTTTTTTTAGAGACAATCTCACTTTATCACCCTCAGTAGAGTGCTGTGGCATCACAGCTCACAGCAACCTCCACCTCCTGGGCTTAGGTGATTCTCTTGCCTCAGCTGCCCATTTATCTCCTTTTTATATTTCATTCCAAGGGGAGCTCCATGAGCGCAGGGCCAAGATAAGAGGGTGATCTTGCTGCCCCTCTCCAAGGGCCATCTGGTATTGTCTGGAGACAGTTTGGGTTGTCACAACTGTGGAGGGACGATGGCTACAGATATCTTGTGTGAAGAAGACGAGGATGTTACTGGCTGTGCCGCAGTGCAAAGGACAGCCCCCTACAACAAAGGTCTATTTGCCCAAAGTCGCAGCGTGCCCAGGCTGACAGTTGCTGGTCTCTGCTGCGTCATTAGTCCCTAGAACAGCAGTTCTCAACCTGTGGGTCGTGACCCCTTTGTAACAATGAAAATACAGCGCGACATTAGGAAGGTTGAGAACCACTGCAGAACAATGCCTGGAAACCAGTAGGTGATCAATAAATACTTATCAAGTACATGAATATATGTCAGAATAAATTGTTCAAACCAAGTACTCCACATAGGGAAATAAACTTTTTGGTTTCACTGTGGGCATGAGTAAAGAATAGTCTTCTATACTTTTGAATGAAGCAAACAGAAATGCTTATGAATTAAGGTGATGGTGGCGGGTTTTCACCTAGAACATAGAATTCTGAAGGTGTCCTCTGGGAATTAAAAAAATAAATCAACACATCATGAACTGAGGCAGGGCATGCAAAGTCCTCTTGAAGATTAAGAATGGTGCCCAGGCAGGTCCCACTTGAGTGTCAGTGACACGTGCTAGTGAAACCCACGGTCTTTGGGGTTAGCCTGCCTCAATTCCAGCCTCGGCTCCACCATTTTCCAGGCAGGTAAATGAGCTAAACATTGTGCCTCAGTTGCCTCGTCCATAACACGGGGGTAACTACAGCACCTGTTGGAGGGTGACTCTGAAGAGTAAATGAAAAAATGCAGTAAAACCATGTATTCCATGCAATGCCAGTGCATGGTGAGTACTCAGTAAATGTGAGCCAGTATTTACAGGACTGAACTATTATAACTTCACGTGAGGCTTAGCAGACCGAAGGGGATAAAGTGTTACCAGGAACTGCAGGGGAAGCCAGCCAGGGAAGGACAGAAGAGCAGGAGGCATAGAGGGAGTCAATACTTACTGTTCTCCTACCACGTGTTCCCTACCCATTACCTCATTTAATTTCCAGGGATGCTCTTTAGCTGAAGGAGCCTAAGGAAGTAACCACAGGGCAGACAAAGGTAAGAAATGGCACTGAGATGCCGGGACCTGTCTGACAACAGCGATCTCACTCTTTCCGGTAAATCCAGAGGAGATACTCAGGCAAAAAGGACAACGACCAGTTCACGTGCAAACGATTCTGATGGCAAGTTTACCTTTGGTGTGGAAACATACGCTTAGCTCAGTGTTCTCAAATATTTGAGTGACCCAGCAAATTGCCCTGACTCTGATTTAATCTTATTAAGCAACTCTCTATTTCCCTTCCTCACTCTGCCTACAGGAAAAGAATCAGCGTCCAGCCCATGGGAGTATCCCCGTAGCACTTACATTCATCACCATATAATGTAATAAACCTCTCTGTGGTGTCATAAGCTTGGATAATGCAAGGATACCTCTGAGAAAGAATGGCGCTTGTCTGTATCTGAAAACAACAGGCAGCTCCAGGCCCTGCCCTGTAATGTTGTATGGAGGAAACTCTTCGAGACGCCAGACTGTGGTGGTGGATGGGGGCTGGAAGGTGCTTTGTGGAGTGAGGACTCAGAGCTATGCACATCTTTGGCCTAATAGCATCTGGGTACCAAACTGACACTGATATTTAGTTCTAATTAACTGATTTGCCATCTTTATACATGTAAGAAGTCCATCTATTTATATATATATATTCTGCTTGGGGGTATTTTCTTTTCCATCATGTTCTAGTGTAGAAATATATTATTTTTTTCCTGTGATTTCCTCTATGAGGGTAGCAATTTTTAATCAAGGATGGTGGCTCTACACTTCTGAAGGATCTGATAAGAGCTGTGAAGGGGGCAATGAGCCACATTAAATTAAAATCCGGGCTAAAAGTAAATAGAATTTACCTGGATGGACTTGAAACACATTCTTACTAAAGTACCACAAGAGCGGGAAATGCAAATATCCAGTGTACTCGATAGTAACATGAATCTAATAGAAAAACAACTAACACCCATACAGGAGACTAACAGAGGGGAAGGGGGGTGGTGAACTCTCCCCTGATGGACGCATTGTGAGGCTGTACAGCACCCCTGGATGAAGGGCTCAACTCCCTCAACTACAACTTGAACTTTACCTTAGAACACAAACAATGTAACCTAATCATTTGTACCCTTATTTTAATCTGAGTTTTAAAAAAAGTAAATAGAGTCTATCAACAGCCTGGCTGTGAGACGGACTATGGGTGGGGCTAAAGATAAATGTAGTTTCTTTGCTCTTTGCACAATGTAGGGCATAATTCCATCCACTTCTTTTCTCTTAGAACAATTCAGGGGCAATGTCAGCAATAGGCTAAGCAGGGCATTATGTAAGTAAGTACAGCATGTATTCATTTAGAAGCTCAGATTTCTGGGCAGCCCCTGTGGCTCAGTGGGTAGGGCACCAGCCCCATAGACCGAGGGTGGCAGGTTTGAACCCAGCCCCAGCCAGCTAAAACAGAGATGAGAATTGCAACAAAAAATAGCCGGGTGTTGCGGGGGGTGCCTGTACTCTCAGCTACTTGATAGGCTGAGGCAAGAGAATCGCTTAAGCCCAAGAGTTGGAGGTTGCTGTGAGCTATGATGCCACAGCACTCTACCGAGGGCAACAAAGTGAGACTCTGTCTCAGAGAAAAAAAAAAAAAGAAAAAGTTCAGGTTTTTGAGACGATATTTAACACCCAGCTGGTGGTAACGATGTCATCCCTCTCTGGCTCCCATTAGAAGACAGGACCTACAAGTTGTGATCATGACAAAGTCTCCTATTAAGTTTCCAACGAGCATCAACTTCTCCTACAGCCTTTCAAAGCCATTAGCAGATTACTAAATTCATTTTAAACAACCCTAATAATCCGCACTCTACCTGATGACTGAATATTCTTATGGCAGGGTCACAACTTTGAATTCTGGACCTCCATGTTGTAAAAGCTACAGGTAAGGAGGGTGACACTTTAGGAAA
>NW_003852407.1:17051237-17102264 GCF_000181295.1 Otolemur garnettii
CCACCTCTGGCATATGGGGCCAGGGCCTTACTCCTTTGAGCCACAGGCGCCGCCCCAGCATAAAGCACTTTGACACAGAAGTGCATATGCGTGTGCACACCTATGACACACCTGTGGAAACTCACCGTGAGCTGGGCTCCGTACTTTCCATGGAACACACTTTTAAGTGAAAAAAGACTGAAAGACAGACAGGGTTATTCAAACTTGGGTGTTTCACAAGTATTTTCTCAAAAATGAATGGTGAACTTCAAGTAAAAAAAAATAAATTATTGCTAATGATAAAATGAGAGCTTTCAAGTAAAAATCAGAATTTTGGAAAACTTCCTTCTGCCACCGTGAGCACAATAAAGAAACTAAAGACTTTTGATCATGACAAAAGATGGATGAAATCAATGATGATGTTAAAAAAAGTTATTTTTTTTTGCAATGTAAAGTGAAACATGTCAAGATTTGGAAAATATACATAGCTCATTAAATCAATATTCTTCAAACCATCAATGCATGCTATAATAAAATCATAAAAATAGGGCCCCTGCAGTGGTTCATGCCTGTAATCTTAGCACTCTAGGAGGCCAAGGTGGGGGGACTGCTTGAGCTCAGGAGTTTGAGACCAGTTTGAGCAAAATCAAAACTCCATCTCTAAAAAAAAGAAAAATAGACAGGTGTTATGGCAGGTGCCTAGTCTCTGCTACTAGGGAGGCTGAGACAAGAGAATGGCTTGAGCCTAAGAGTTTGAGGTGGCTGTGAGCTGTGATGCCACAGCACTCTACTAAGGGTAACAGAGTGAGACATTGTCTCAAAAAAAAATCATAAAAATATATACAAGTCATAAGACAATGTATTTTAATATAATAGATTATATGAAGTTCATTAATATGGTTTAAGATTTCACATTGCAACTCACCTTTAAGAAACAATCATTTATTAAATGAAAACAGTATAGTCATTACAGAAGACAGTATGGAGGGTCCTCCAAAAATTAAAAGTAGAACTGCCATATGATCCAGTGATCCCACCCCTAGGTATATATCCAAAGGAAATGCAGTCAGTATGTCAAAGAAACATCTACACTACCATGTTCATTGCAGAATTATTCTCAACAGTCAAGATATGGAATAAACCCAACTGTCCATCAGCAGATGAAAGGGAAAAGAAAATGTGTCATCTGTATACAATAGAATACTATTTACCCTAAAAAAGGAAGAAATTCTGTTCTTTGTGACAACATGGATAAGCCTGGAGAATGTGACGTGAAGTGAAATAAACCAGGGACACAAAGACAACACGAGATTTCACTTATATGTAGAATCCACAAGCACTGAATTCACAGAAGCTGCAAACTGAATGGTGGTCACCAAGGCTGGGTGGGGAATGGGATTCAAAATCTCATTTAGAAAGGAGGAGTACATACAGGCTCCCCTGTATAACGTGGTAACTATAATCAATAACAATGTATTGTACCCTTGAAAATTACTAAGAAAAAGATTTTAAGTGTTCGTTCTATTTCTTAAAATACAAATAAGTTAGGTAATGCATATGTTTATTAGCTAAATTTAGCCATTTGACAATGTAGTCATGTTTTAAAACAACAAATTATACACAGTAAGTGATTTATATTTGTCAGTTAAATTTTCTTTTTTTCAAGAACACCAGTTTTTGAGTTTAGGTGTCATATCAAAGAGTAACTACAATTTTCTGAAAGGCTATAAAAATACTCCTTTCCAACTACGTATCTCTGTGAGTCTAAATTTTCCTTATACACGTCAACCAAAACAACAGACTGCAATGGATTAGATGCAGATGCACATATGAGAACTCAACTCCTTTATTAAGTCAGACATTAAAGACATTAGCAAAAAAATGTATAACCATCCTTTTCCTCTTAAATTCTTTTTATAAATTATAGTTTGCTTTTCATAAAAAGGTGCTAAAAGGTATTAATCATTTGTTACTTGTGATTGAATTCCTGAGTAAAAAATTTAAAAAAAACTCAGGAGATTGTGCATTACTCTATAACCCTTCAAGTGTGGGTGTCCCTTCCCAATGTCATGGGGTTTGGTCAGGTAGGGAAATAGAAAGGGGCCTCTGTATGTGAATGGGCGTGTCTTTCCCCACCAAACGCACTATAATTAGAACTTATAGGAGGCTTTTGAGTATCTGATCTGTTAATACCATGTGTATTCAGAAAGTTTCAGCATACGCTTTCTTTCCAATCCCTACCTCCCAGCTTCTCTATGTCCTACCTTGCAACTGTCTCACTTCATCAAAAATTACCAAGTCTTGAGTGGAGCCTGTGGCTCAAAGGAGTAGGGCACCAGCCCCATATGCCAGAGGTAGTGGGTTCAAACCCAGCCCCAGCCAAAAACTGCAAAAAAAAAAAATAATAATAATAATAATTACCAAGTCTTGTAATGACTCTTATTTACTTCCTTTCTTACTATAAAAGATTTTTATATTTCTGTTCATTTTATAATTAAATCTAACATTCGGCTAAGCTGTATTATTCAAAAAATGTTCAGTTTCTTATTGCTTTATGTTTTCCTTGAATTTCTGACATCACAGTTTTTACATTACTTACTATAAATACATTGTCTTTTAATGATCTTAAATTTTATTTTATTTTATTTTAAATAGGATTTTGTGGGCTAGGCAGAGCACCCGTCCTCACTGTTGTTGTATTTTGACTTTCAAATAATTAATTCTCAGTAGAACTCTAGGAACTTAACATGGTTGAAAAGAACTGTTTTAGCCAAATACTAGAAGAGTTACCATGGCCTCATTACAAGACAGATACACTGGCTTGATGTTCTCGATATTACTCATTCATCAACCGTGGCTCTGGAAGGAGACTGAACTCAAATACTGGCTTTACCTTTTGCTAACTGTCATAAATTTCCCACCCTCTCTCTGTCTTAGTTATCTTCACTATAAAATAGGGAAAATAACATAAACATTCAAATAAATGACCGTCTGGTATATAATCTAACAAAGAACACACTCATTCTTAATTCAGCAAGTTATTGTTATTAATTTTAGGTGGACTGTCTCAATTGGAAAAGAAAACATTTCATTGATTAAAATGAAAGTAAGCTTTAATGTTTTAAAGGTGACTTGAAAGGCAAGGGAAAATCTTTAGTAATTTAAAATTAAGAATGCTACATGAAAAAGGTTTGTAGCAAAGGCTGAAATTGTCTAATACAATTCTTTTCTTCTGAAGCTCTTAGGATGAACAATTAGGGTAAGCTACAGTTGGCATATTCCACAAGAACGAAATTTACCAGTAAAGGGCTGAATGATTTTTGAAACAGCTGAGAGATCCTGCTGATAGAAAGATTCTCCCTGACAGGGGACAAGAGTTCAAGCTGAGTTCTGGCATTTTCTGCAGAGGACTTTTCCAAAATGCCACTAGGGAACTGTTAAATAAGGCACCATGCCCAGAGTTATGTTGAAATCTACAACAAAGCCCATCAGCATAGTTTGCGGCTGTTGGGTTTGAAAGAGCTGAGATGCAATAGGAACCACTTGGCTTGCCTTTTAAATGATCCTCCCCTTAAATCACCATTAACAAAGGGAAAAGGCTTCATGGACTGGTAAGAAAAAGTTGACACAAAATGTCCCAATGTATAAAGCCATTTATGTCTGTGTCACCACACAGGAAGAAGAAAAAACCATAATGCTATGTAATCTGCTTCCGATGCCAAAGGATTTATAAATCCTTGTTGTGAAATTTACATAAATTCTGTTTTTAAATTAAAAGCATATTCTATCAAAACGATTACAAGACACATAAAATGATATGAGGACAATTAATGACACTGTTGGGGTAGAGGAAGGGGAGAGCAGAGAGAGGAAGAAGGAGGAAAGAGTAGGGAAGGGAATAGCCACACTATTAATGACACGGTGGGGGGAGAGGGAAGGAGAGAGGGGGGTGGGGTCTGGGTGTGTGCCACACCTTTTGGGGGCAAGACACGATTGTAAGAGGGACTTTACCTAACAAATGCAATCAGTGAAACCTGGTTTCTTGTACCCTCAATGAATCCCCAACAATAAATTAAAAAAAATAAAAATAAAGCCTCTCAGGATAGTGAAAAGCCTAAGCAAAAAACCACAATTCTTCCAAATGGAGAATTATGAAACTCCCAATGGAAGTATAGCTAAGTTCAAGGACAACCCAATTGTTCTGTTGCATCAACATAAGAGGAAATCACTTCTGTAAGCTCTTCTGGGCACAGTGACTCTTGGTATATGTACACAGCTCGAGGTAGGCCCATAAACTGGTTGCTGGTAGCTCAATTCCCAGGTAGTAACAGTCCTGTGTTAGTAACCAACTGTGAAATCATGTCATCCTCATCAAAATCTCTGTTGCTGTCATTCAACCCCATGAGGGAAAAGAATGTGATTTGTGGATTATTTTCATAACAACTTTTTTGCATTTAACGCTGTTAGTCATTCCCTCTACAACTGTTTGCTTTTTGTATTCTGCAACATCCTTTCCTGAGCATTAAATATTTGGACTCTCTAGTCAGGCAGACCGTGCTCGAATACCAACTCCAACACTTACTTGCTATAAGCAATCTTTCTGAATCTCAGTTTCCCCAATTTAAAAAAAAGGGACATTGATCATGTCTCCTCATTCAGTTAGTGGGAAATCAAATAAAATTGGAATAAAAAAATAACTGTTAATCCTTTCTTTGAGTCAGGAGCTGCTTTACATGGTGCATTAACTATTTTAACCATTACGTCAACACTATGAGTTGGGTACTATTATCATTCTCAAGCTGTAGTGGCACAGAGAGCTCAAGTAACTTGCCAATGGCCCTGTCTAGTAAGTGATAGAGTTGTGATTTGAACCTAAACACTGTTCTCTAAACCCCCATACTACACGGTGTCCCCAAAGTCACCCTTAAAGTTGCCATACATAGGTGAATGGGAAACTGTAGCTAAACATATCTTTATTTTACAAAAATATTCATTACAACATTCTACAAAGAGGTGAACAACATTTAGAGAATGTTTTGTAAACAAGTTTTAAAATGTTGTAATGAATATTTTGTAAATAAAGGTACATTTAGCTACAATTCCCATTTTCCCTATGCATGGTGACTTTAGGGGTGAGGTCTGGGATACCCCATACAATGCATATACAATGCACAGCAAAATTACCTGGTAATAATAAGCATGCAATACGTGTCAGCCTTAATTTTCACTTGTAACCACTATCTCCTACTCTGGCTCTGTGACTGAGTCTGTGTCTCCTAGCCAGCGCTACTTTGTTGGGGTTCTTCAGAATTTCATTCTTTTTCTAATCCTACATGCTCTCCCTGGGTATATGATCACTTTCGTAACTGATCATTTTGCAAGATTTACCTTTTACTGTGATGTTTCTGCACTCCAAACACATATATCAACTTTGGTTTGGGACAGACTGACTTATAAATACCTAAAACATCACCCATCTGCTCCATCCTCCAGACCTATTAACAGAGCTATAATCCCAGCAGGTTCCAAAGCTTGCCACTCTGGAGTCAGCCTTCACTCTTCACTTCTCTTAAATCCAAAAGATCATAAAATCCCACCAATCTTATCTTTTGTGTGTCTCTGGAAATTGATGCTCTTTATCTCCTATGCTACTGCCTCTTTTCCAGCTCCCAGAAACTCCTCTGCTGCAAACGAAACTAACTTTCCGGGGGTCTCTTTGCTCCTAGTCTATTTGCAAATCCCTTAAGTAATTATTCTGAGCTCTCCACTTTATCTGTGACTAACCCTCACAGTAATTGTATAATAGATTATTATTGTGGAATAAGAGTACTATTTATTATATATCGCATGTGATTAGGAGCTGAGGCTTAGATTTAGGATTGGCTATTTGATTGATGATTTTGGAAATTCAGGGGAGTTAGGTCCTACTCCATCAGGATGTGGGTGGGCAGTAGGGTAGACAAGACAGCTGGAGTCAGAGAAGCCAAGGCCCTGAGGGCTACAGCTCTCATGTGTCACCCACCCAGATGTCAAGTCACTTCAGATGTTGGCGGTTTTTACAGCTGGGAAAAATACCACATACTGGCTTCTACGCTCTTCAACATGTTGGCAGATAACAGAGATCAATGGAGGTAGAGAGACATCAAGATGAGCATCACAGAGCCCACAAAACTGGTCTTTATTCTGGATGGGAGAGTAAGTGATGAAAACCATTTGTTGGGGGGGGATGCCAAGCCATTGTCTAATCCTATGGCACAGAAGGGAAGGGAGAATGAGCAGCTTTCCCTGGGGAGGGAAGCTGGGAAAGCTGTGGAATCCGAGGCCGAGCAGATGATGGTCAAGGTCAGGAGACGGGGAGTGACAGTGTGGAAGTTTGTGGAACAGTAGTGCAATATGGAAAGAGTGAGAAGGTCGGTGGCTCAAGCTGCTGTCTCTGGTCAGAGAAGCCCAGGAGGAAAGGAAGTACTGGAGAGGAATGTGTGTTGGGATGCAGTTGGTGGGGGCTAGAGAACTAACAAGTCTGCAGGTTTTCAACAGCGCATGTCTCAGAAGCTGGATGAGCACCTTAGGCTCGCCTGGGAAGATTTCACTAAGACCCTAATTTACCATTCTTCTAAAGAAACCTTAGCCCAGGAGGACTCGTATCATGCTCAGTGAATTCTTGTGCCCAACACTACAGACTCTCTGGGTTAGGACTAAAAGTACCACACTCCTCAGGAATCTAAAAAAAAAAAAATGGTAATAAGATAAAATAAAAGTAAGAGAAAGAGAGAAAAATAAAACCAGTACTAAACTCCAAGTTCTCAATTTACTTACTGGATCTTCATTCATTAAATTATGGAAATGCCACTGAGTGAGACTAACAGATTACCCTTTGGTAAGTGTTGCTTTAGTTGAAAGTGCTTCTGAGGTAATTTACAATGAGAAAGTTTTTGAAGCACTGGGAAAAATTTGTGTGAATTCTTAATACAAATAATGTGGTAAGATGATTGTGTTTTATTTGAAACTGAAATTGAGCTATAACGAGAATCAGATTGTTTCTTACTAAATAAGAAAATAAGAACGCTTGTGTAAATACAGCAGACTGTTGTTTTAACTGTTTAAATATTTTATACAATAGGCCATTTCACAATTTAATAAAAAATTTGATTATTGATCAAACACAAAAGTTTATTTATGCTACTAAGAAGGTACGAGGTAAAATAATAATATCAACATCATTTCAGAGAAGCGTACTGTACTGTGAGGATTATACATTTTAAATAACTAGATGATTATGTACATGGTAGGTATAATAATGGATCTCAACCAGTGTGAAAATACAAGCTTACCAAGTGTCAAAAACTGGTTCAGGTGTGAATAAAGGAAACATAGGAAGCTTGTAAGACTCCAAAGCAGCCAATAATACTTCACACAGCTGTCTTCTGTGTTAGATGCATCCTTAGGAAAATTTAAACTTTATAATCACAACAAATAAAAGTGTGATCCAGGGAATATGAAATCTGAAATGCCGGAAGGTTACTGAAAATTCTCTGATATGCAATTCTTTGAAAAGTCATCAGGCAAGATTTATTTGGATTAATGAAAAAAAAAAAAAAACCCTGAAAGAACATAATACAATTGAAACATTGTATAAACAGAGGTCAAGGGAAATGAGTCTTTCTCCAGAAGCGGATCACTGAGGAGACGGCCAGCTTTCTTCATAAAATCCCATGTCACGTCTAAAGATCCATATGGCAAAGGTGATCAAAAGAAGTCACCATGTCACGTGAATATCTGAATCTTTTACCAAAAGTACTCAAAAACCCTTCAGTAGAAAGGATTTGGCACAGAGCTATTCTATAACTTTTAACATCCCTTTAGAACAGAGAACTTGAGGAGGGTCCCTGATAGGTGGGCTGAGGCCCCTTTTTACAACAGGAGTAGCTAGGAGTGGTTTTTGTCCATTTTTCCGTCAAGATTTCAGGGAACTATTTCCTCAGGGGGGCAATGAGAAGGGACACTAAGAAAGGGGCTTCAAAGGGGGTGAGGAAAATCTGGCCTGCTGAACCAGGAAGTCTGGAGGGCCCCTAAGAATGTGGCTATGGAGTAACCAAGGTAACCCATGACCAATAGAAAGAGACCACCAATGATCAATAGGAAAAGGGCAATACCACCTGAAGACACGCAGAGGCCGAGGAAAGACTTGCAACCAGTTTCAGATGGAGAGAGTATTTAATGACCCCGGCAGCCCTTTGCATCTCTGTTTTTCTCACCTTTTCTCCTCTATGAGAGGGACCCACTTCCAACTCTCTGTGGAAGTGCTCTAAACTCTCTGTTTTTCCTAAATAAAATCTCTCTTTGTTACCCCTCCAAATGATTTGATTTATAGCAGTGTTGGTTAGCAGGTAAGGAATGTGTAAGAAGGATGTTTAAATGGACTTCGTAAAAGCTACAGAAAGGACTTCAGGAAACACTTGAGTGCTTTATGGCTATTGTAGAAAACTAGATTATTCTTAAAGATTAAAATTCCTATTTTAAAAATTGAAATGTATCAAAACAATTTTAAAGGGACAGTCACGGTGCTCACACCTGTGCTCCTAGCACTCTGGCAGGCCACGGCAGGTAGATTGTTTGAACTCAGGAGTTCAAGACACCAGTCTGAGCAAGAGCGAGACCCCATCTTTACTAAAAATAGAAAAAACTAGCTGAACATTGTGGCAGACACTTGTAGTCTCAGCTTACTTGGGAGGGTGAGGCAAGATGATAGCTTAGGCCCAAGAATTTGAGGTTGCTGTGAGCTATGAAGCTAGGGTACTCCACCCAGTGTGACAGAGTAGGACTGTCTCAAAACAAAAACAAAAACAAATTAAGTATCTAATGTGCCACAGCTGTATCCCAAAATTTTGAAAAAGTAACGAATGTTAGGAAATAGAAGCAACACTGGGAAGTCAAGAAATTGAATGAAGAATTGTAAAGAAAATCTTTCCTATTCTTCCCAGACTGAGGACACATCCAAAAGAGAGGCTGGAGTGTGGGGGGAATTCTCTGCAACTATAGCTGCTCTGGTCACCATCGTTCCATGACTCAGCAAGTCAAGGTTGAGCATCTGCTTCAAAGAGGCAAAGGGTGAAGAACACTGGACTGGGCATAAAAAGAAGTCGGCTCCAGGGACCCGAGAGTATTGATAGTTGCATTTGTAGATGTTGCAAACTGCAGAAGAGAACTTTTCAGAGAGCATGTCCCTCTGCGATCTCTAAGGCTTATGGGTATTGGACGACCTACACTTAACTGTCTTGAATGGCTGTATGGACATTAGCTAGGAGGAAACGGCAGGGCGTAAAGATGGTGTGGGCAGCAGTCGGGTGATGAAAAGAGTGGATTTGGAAGGAGCAATGGGGATCTGGGAAGAATATTCTCTTGGGCTGAAGGGAGCAGCGGAGATTTCATCAGCGGAATAAGAGAAAGTGCGCATACTTTACACACTCACCACTGGGAATGAATGCTGATTCCCCGACTGTCGTATGTCCTCACACAAATATTCACGGTCTCAAGAGTGAATCCCTTTGTTTCTTTTGACCAATCATGTGGAAACGAAGTTCAAGTAAGTTAAATCATCAAATTTTCTTGATGTGATAGATACTGAATGAACTATTTTATTTTTTTTACTCTCAGACTTAACCATGGGTGTAGACTTTTGCCTAAGCAAGATTTGTGAGGTTATATTTTTCTTCTAGCGATGATGACATAGGTTTATTTCATTTTACTGTTCTTGTGTGGTTTCTCTAGTGACAACAACATGCACTGTGAGTCACTGGGAAGGAGTGAACCCATCTAGTAATTGGACTCCGGGACAAAGTGAATCCTCTAAGAAGACACTGCCATTGCTTTGACACTGTAAGTTTATACCTTTGACCCCTGAGATTATCAGTGGCACTTAATCCTAGCCAAAAAGCAGAGAAGCATTTAAGCTTATCAAGTGCAGCAAATCTCTCTACATTAATGGTGAGACAGTCTTAGTCAATATCTTGATATAAACCCTTATCATCTAGGCCTACGTGCAACACTCACAAGTTGCATCTGTATAGCTTCCTGAAAAGAATGCCAAGTAGAGTCTTAGCAAAAATTCACCCACATTATAACCTCCTTATCACTAAGATCTATTACTCTGTGGTGGGCAGAAATTGTACTGATCTGCCCTGATTTCCCCTTCGTAAGTTCTTGTTGATTGTTACTGACATCGAATGCTTTGCTGGTTGTGGCAACCTGTTGAATCTGTATCTTTTCAGGTATTCAAGTTGAAATGACTAGTTTGTAATTCTCACAATACTGTTCTCTTTTTAAAATATATTACAAAAGGAAATTTCCTTTGTGTTTTTCTGCTTCGGGACACCTTCTGAAGGTTCTTGAAATACTGCAATAGACACTTCCAGACATAAATCTTTCTTTCCATGGAGCATGTCCACTTTGGTTGCTCTCACGTTGTTTTAACAGACCATAATCCACTAGGTCTGTTTTTCATCTCCTCCTTTATGGTACAGCAGACCAACTAAATGATTTTTGTCTAAGTCACAATTATAAGATTCTACAGAACACCTTCCATAAGTGTTAGGGTTATAGATACACACAGTTCTCTTCTCTATAAGTGTTTAATGTAACAATAACATTGTACATCAGTCTAATGCTTTACGGATTCCAAACTGTTTAGAGAAACATTATATAAAACAATTATTCAGAAAAGCAATAACTGCCAGACTAATCTTTCCAGTTACTTTCATGTGTCACTAGGCTGGATGATAAATTATGGGAATTTCCTGTTCCTACCAGATCAAGTCTGATGCCTCATCTCAGCGTTTATGGCAAACCATCTCACCCTTCCTTAATGCAACCAATCTGTACTTCCAATGCTCAGAGAAGACCTTGTGCTTCAGCCAGGTCAGTCTGCATTTTATGGAACAGGATAGAGTCAGTTCTGCCTTTTTTTGTGGTTTTAATCATTTTTACCTTTTCCCTTCTGCTGCTTCTGCAAATATTTCTAGGACTTCCCTGCCTGTCGCATCCCCACCTTCTCCAAGATGTCATTTAATCTCTCCATTTGATTCCAATTTCTCCTTCTACTGAGTTCTCAGAGATTTTACTTTCTGACGAAAGATTGTTTTGTTCTTTTGCATGCAATTGTACATATTATAGTATTTTGTCTACTTCTAGAGTGTTCTAACTATTTTACGTATACATCTTATCTTCCCAAGACCGTATGTTCCCTGAAAGAACAGGCCAGGTTGAATGTTCACACTCTCATCCTCTGTGGTGTGTAATGTTTCACCTGGTGTGCAATATTTACAAGCTAGCTTTAACTACAATGAATCTCCTGTTTCCCACTATATACTGTGAGTTCTAGATGAGTTACAGTCTTACCTAATTCATTATTTTATCTTTCAAGCTTCCTAAGATGGCAGTAGTTATAAAAAGAATTGAACAATACTTGACAATTAACTGCCAATTAAATGTCAACTTCGTTTAACCTATCAACATTCTCTACAATATAGTCCTCCTTTTGAGGAATAAGCATTTCCACAGTTAAAAATGATTAGACTTGAAATTGCATTGGCATGTGAGAAGTTACATTGCATCTTGCATTGCTATGTGAGAAAGAAATCTTTCATGGTTTCCTTATTTGTTTACTCAAAAATAAGGTTGAAATCTCGAAATGGAGATTAGTTGTGTGGTCAGACCACAATTACTTAAAAGGCAGTTGTTACATCAAAACTACAGAAACAGACATTACACATAGCAAGTACTTATATTATAGAGACGTTAATATGTTAGTGCGTTATGCAGTTTTCAGTATACAGTTTTGTATCCCTGTTAACTTCTTGACCTAAATATCATTTTATATTAATATTCTAGAAGTAGCAAAGGTGAAATGAAAATTGTCTTTCCACTGCAATTTTCCAGAAAACCTTATAATATAAACCCATCAGTAACGAATTACCTTATTTAACATTTTTCTTGCTCTTTTTATTCAAGTTCTTTAGAGATGGGAACTTTTCCTGGACTCAGACAATCATGGAAAATCTTTTCACCAGGCTTTTAAGTAATCTTAATTAAAATTCAGCTCATGTTAATCTCTTAGGCTTAGCAAAAGCATCTGCCATGTTTTCCCCACTTAAGAACTTGAGCTGAAAATATGAGCATTTTCCTGTTATAAAAGCGCTGCGTCTGTGTAAATTTAAAATAGCTTCTGAGGACAATTTTCAACACATTTGGAGCTTCCAAATTATAGTTGTAAAAATGCAACTTTCAGAGAACAACATTGATGCCTCATTCAACGATGTGGCTGTGCCTCTTGCTACATGGGACGCCTTGCTGCCCGGTGTGTGTTGAATCCCTTGACCATTTGCCTACTCTGTTTTTTTTGTTTGGCCCATGGCCAGGACGTGGCACACTGCCTGCCACACAACAGCTGCCCAAACATATTTGTTGAATAAATGATCGAATGAAGGAATGAATGAATGAATTCAAGGCTATAAAACCTCTGCCTTCATTTATTTCTCCTAGTGTTCTAGCTGTAGGTACTGGTTGTAACCTGGGACGTTCTGCCAGTAGGACAATGCCTTGAAGCTCTAGAGACTAATTGCTGCAAACTAAGGAGAGAAGCAGAGGATCCAGAAAGGAAAGGGCCTTTGTGCAGGCAAGACAAGAAAAATTTCATACTATACTTTTTCACAGAAAAGGCACTTCCACCTGCCAGAAGACTCTCTAAAAATCCACCTCTAAGGAATCTAAAGTTTGAATGGAGTTCCTCTTGATTTGCTTCCAATGTTTACCACAGCCTCTCAAGAACCAAAATGAAAATCGTGTAAGGCTCTCTGTTCCAAAGCGAGGCGCAGATCTAGGGTCGTGACGGGGTTTTTGTCCTCTGTTTAGGAGAAGCCCGCCTTTTCCTGCCCTTGATCCTACCCTGTGGCAGCTGCAGGATGCGCCCTGTGAATGCTGTGCTGGAATCCCGCCCCCTGGGGGCCCCACCAGGGGCCTAAGCACACAGCCATGTTTCCCATCCCATGGTATTCTTTTTTTAATTTTTTACCCTTTAATTGATTTTATTCATAGGATTCATAACCCCCAGGTATCAGACCTTGTGACCAAACTGAGATTTGTCAAGTCTACAGAAGAGGAGGGACCTTCTGTACTCTATACATCAGAAACCCAGGCGGAATAAATCTCTCTTTCTCTCTCCCTCTCTTTCTGTCTCTCTCATACCCACACACACAGAGGAAGTAATTTCTTGCCAGTCACATTAGCCTAGTCCAGCATCAGTCAACTTCCTGTATTTTTTAAAATTTCAAATTCATATGAGGGTGCATATTTTTAGATTACATTGTTCTCATTTCCAGGATAAAGTTTTGGTGGCAAAAGAGCCCCTCACCTAGGGGGTGTTTATACATCCTCGCAATGGGCACGTGAGATCCCACCTCATCCCCTCCCTCCTGTCAATCGCCCTCCGGCCTCCCCCTCCCCCCTTACTTCCCCCTCCCCCCGTACTAGACTATATTCATGTTTTATTGCTCATATGAACATGTAATTGTTTATATATTGGTTTCATATTAGCATTGCGTACACTAGGTATTTATTTTTCCATTCTCGCATTACTTTACTAAGAAGAATATGTTTCAGCTCCATCCAGGCAAATGTAAAAGATGTAAAGTCTCCATCTTTTGTGGCTGAATAGTATTCCATTGTATTTTTTAGAAGACAAATCTGATATTTTTAAGAGAGTCTTGATGCTGGCTCGGCACCCATAGCACAGTGGTTATGGTGCCGGCCACATACACTGAGGCTGGCAGGTTTGAACCTGGCCTAGGCCTGATAAACAACAATGACAACAGCAACAAAAAACATCCAGGTGCTGTGGAGGGCACTTGTAGTCCCAGCTACTTGAGAGGCTGAGGCAAGAGAATTGTTTAAGCCCAAGAGTTTGAGGTTGCTGTGAGCTGTGATGCCACAGCACTCTACCGAGGGTGACATAGTGAAACTCTGTCTCAAGAGAAAAAAAAAGAGCCTGATGTTATCTATCTGTACTAGTCAGGGTTTTCCAGAGAGACAGAACCAGTAGGACAGATATAAATATTGATATGGATATGATAGATACAGATATGATAGAGGAGAGGAGATTTATGAAAGGAATTGGCCCATGTGACTGAGAGATCCCATGACAGGTCATCTGCAAACTGGAGAAGCAGCGATGCTGGCAGGATGGCCCTGTCCATGTGGGAGGCCTCAGAACCACAGAAGTCAATGGTATAATTCTCACTCTCAGGCCAGGCCTGAGAACTGGGGGGTGTTCATGCAGGGCACAAGTCCTGGAGTCCAAAGACAAGGCTGGAGCTGTTGTTGAAGGACAGGAGAGGACGAGTGTGTCCCAGCCCCAGCAGATGCATCGACACACTGGCCTTTCTCTGAGCACGCTGTCTCTGGGCCCTCAGCAGATTAGATGGTGCCCACCCACACGGAGGGTTTCCTATCTAGTCCACTCATTGGACTACATGGTGCCTCATTGAGGGCAGTCCTTTCCTATCTAGTCCACTCAGACTCACATGCTAATCTCTGGAAACAGCCTCACAGACACAACTAAAATTAATGCTTTATCAGGTTGTTAGGTACTCCTTAATGCAGTCAAGTTGCCACCAAAAATCAATCATCACCCCAGCATATACATCTAATTGTAGCATTTTTGATTAAACCAGTGTGGCTTATGGGTAACAATTCAAGTTGTCCTTTGGACGGTAAAACACACAAGTTGAAAACATAAGTTTGCTGTGTAGGCCACTTATGATTCCCCCCGAATTTTATTAAGATGCTATTGACAAATAGAAATTGCATATACAGAGTATTTATAGTATACATGTACAATATGATATTTTGATATATGTATGTTGTGATATGATTTAGTCAAGCTAAGTAATACACCATCATATGCTCATCTTTTTGTGGTGAGAGCATTTAAGATCCACTGTCTTTGAAATACAGATTAAAAATAAGTATAGTGACCATGATGTATAACAGAGCTCCAGAACTTATACACCCTAACTAAAATTTTGTGTTCTTTGGCCAATATCTCCCCATCCCTTCCTGCCTCAGCCCCTGGCAATCACTGGCCTACTCTCTGCTTGTATGAGTTCAACGTTACCATTTCTAATACACTAATATAGATTGCACATTATGGATAGTATGCTGTTTTGAAATATGTATACCTCTGTAAATGTAGAATATAAATTTCTTAACACAATAACTAAGAAAATGACACAAAGGCTATGTTAACCAGTTGGATGAAAGTATTTCAAATTGTATATAGCAACAGCACTTTGTAACCCATGATAGCATTAATGTATACAGATATGATTTAATAAAAACAAACAAAGAAACAAACAAAAAAATAAAATAAAAAGGGAAAGACCAAGCCAGTTGGAGAGCTCGGCCATTTGGAATTCTTCTATGCCATAAGCTCCCAGCCGGTGAATGAAGCCCTTCCTCTTATTAAAAAAAAAAAAAAAAAGAAATAATAGAAAAAAAAAAGAAATATGTATACCTCATGAAATGAGCAAATTAACATATGCATTGCCTCACATACTTTTTTTTTAAACTGGGAATCCTTACAATTTCCTCTCTTAAAAATTTTCAAAAATATAACACATTGTTATTAACGACAGTCACCATGTTGTGCTGAAGACTTCTTAGAGGCATCGTCGCTTTCCAACTGAAATTTGTATCCTTTGATCAACATTTTCTTTTTCTGCAGCTTTTTTTTTCTTTTTTTTGGCTGGGGCCAGGTTTGAACCTGCCACCTCTGGTGTATGGGGCCAGTGCCCCACTCCTTTGAGCCACAGGCGCCGCCCCTTTGACCAACATTTTTCCATTCTCCAGCCTCTCCCCGGGTAACCATCAATCTACTCCCAACTTGTATGAATTCAACTCTTGTAGACTCCAAATGTGAGACCAAGCCGCATTTGTCTTTCTGTGCCTGGTTTATTTCACTTAGCATAATGTTCTCCAAATTCATCCACGTTGTTACATATGACAAGAGTTCCTTCTTTTTAAGAGGCTAAATAGTATTCCATTGTAGATATCTACCACATTTTCTTTACCCATCCATCCACCGATGGACACTTAATTTGATTCTATACCTTGACTTTTATGAACAACGAATGCTAAAATTCACATGGGAGGGAGCTAGTTCTTATTTCTCTATTAATAAAGCAGTATCAGTTCCCACAAAACTCAGTTCGTCCTCCAAATGTTTTCTGCTTAATCTAAAATAGCTGTCTATTTTAAATTGCACATGAACTTTATGGACACTCTGTATAGTTTTTATATAGATGAAAAATATATATTGTTGTATGATAGCTTTAAGAAGCATTGCTTTAAATGCCGTGTGCTTATTTGCAGAAGTGAGAGCAGGAGACTTTAACATTACCAAGGACAAACTATACATTTTCCCTTGATCAAGAAACAATAGCATTTGAAATTTGCAATAAATATTTATTTTTAATGGTATTTTAATAAAACATCTCCCAAAGCCATTTAATCACTCCAAATAAGTTTTTATTAATGAAACGGAATTTTAATCATAGGCCAAACAGAACTGCAACGCGCATCTTAGTTTGAAGTGAGCCACATGTCACACAAATACAAGGTCTACGGATTCCCAACCTCTGTCGTCTATTCTGGAATTTAGTCAGTTCCTCCTTTCTCAGCCTCCACATTATCCACTTCCACAAACTTTTTTCATAAAAGCCTTCAAATATGTTCAAGTGTGTCTTATTAAAATAAGCATTCTTAATTTTGACTTCAATTTGACTCCTCTCTTCTGTTACCTTTCTTCTTCATGACAGTGGTTTGAAGTTTATTTCTTCATCGGTAACACAAACCCTTTAAAAGCATCAAGACACCTACTTCCTAACCATGAATGGTTTGGCTTAAGCCTTCCAAAATGACACGGGCAGAAAGGAACAATAAATTATGCGTGAGAACCTGAGGCGACTGGGCTACTAATCACAGAATTATGAACTCTATGCTTAGACCTTTGAAGGATGTAATTCCCTTTGCCTGCTCTCTGTTCAGAGAATTATCTGACTGTGTTAGAATAAAATGGTGATTTATAGTCACCACTGATTTCAAATGCTTTGTAGATTATTTCTTAATCCTTCTGTCCTTAGACTTTGCTCACTAAAATGATTTTGTGGTATTGCCTATAAATATTAAGAACCAGAATGAATTCTATAAAATGAAGCATCTTAGGCTGGCAAATGATTATTATAAGTGCCCCCCAAATAGTTGCCATGAATTTTTCAAAGGCCCTCAGTGTAACACAATGGTACTGAATTGTCTTCTACTCTTGGCCCTTGGGCTCCTGGACAATCTCCCTAGATTTTTTTTCCCCTTCTGTAAAATTAACAGTTTGAACTAGTCACTAGATGATGTCTAAGCCTGTTCTCAGCTCTAACATTTGGTGAGTGAGCCCAGAGATAAGCTTCTCTGGATCCAGCATAACACTCGAAAATGTTATTATCAGACAGGCAATGAAGGTGTGCAGAGAAATCAGTTCTCATAAAAATGTGCCTCCAGGCACACTGCGCAAACACTGTGGGTTTAGCTGCAATAAAGTGAATATCATAATAAAGGGGGTCACACAAATCTTCTGATTTCCTATCAAAGTTATGTTTACCCAATACCGTAGTCTATTAAGTGTGTGACAGCATTATGTCTAAAAAATAATGTGCACATCTCAATCAAAAAATACTTCATTGCCAAAATATTCTAATGATCATCTGAGCCTTCAGTGAGTCAGAACATTTTTGCTGGTGGAGGGTCTTACTTTAATCTGTAGTTGCTGAATTATCAGGTTTCAGGTTGCTCAAGGGTGGCTTGGGCAATTTTTAAAAATGAGACGACAATACAGTTTGCCTCATCAATCGACTCTGCCATTCATAAAAGATTTCTGTAGTGCGTGATGCTGTTTGATAGCATTTTACCCATGGTATAACTTCTTTGCAAATTGGATTCAATCCTTCAAAACCTGCCACTGCTTTATTGACTATTTTTATGTTGTATTCTAAATCTTTTCTTGTTGTTTCAACATTGTCCACGGCTTCTTCACCAGGAGCAAATTCCATCTCAAGAAACCACTTTCTTGAGTCACCCCTGAGAAGCAACTCCTCATCCATGGACATTTTATCAGTATTTTATAGCAATTCCCTCAGTTGTATCTTTAGGCTCTACTTGTCATTCTATGTTCTTGGTATTTACACCACATCTGTAGTTAGTTCCTCCACTGGTCTTTAGCTCCTTGGTGTTGAGTCTTCCAAGAGGCTTGGAATAAACATCTTCCAAACTCTTGTTAATGGTGATATTTTGACCTCTTCCCATGAAACATAAATATTCTTAATGGCACCCAGAATGGTGAATCATTTCCAGAAGGTTTTCAGTTGACTTTGCCAAAGTCCACCAGAGGAATCAATATCTATGGCAGCTATAGCCTTATGAAATATATTTTTTAAATCATCAGACTTAGAAATCAAAATTACTCCTGATCCATGGGTTATAGAATGGATGGCTGCCAGATGGCTGGCAGAGACACATTCCTCTCCTTATACATCTCCATCAGCACTCTCAGGTGACCTGGTGCTTTGTCAAGGAATAGTAATATTTTGAAAGGAATCTTTTTTATTTCCTGAGCAGAACTCAAAAGTAGGCTTAAAAATAGTAAGTATACCATGCTATAAGTAGATGTGCTACCAACCAGGCTTGGTTATTCTATTTAGAGAGCACAGGAAGAGTAGATTTAGCACAAAGTCCTTAGGATTTTTGAGTGATAAATGACCATCACATTGGATTTAAAGTCATCAGCTTCATTAGACCCTAAAAAGAGAGGCTTAAGGGAATCCTGTCCTCTGAAACCAGGCACTGACTGCTCCTCTCTGGCTATGAAAATCTTACATGGAATTTTCTTCCAATATTAGTTTTGTTACATTTAAAATCCATTGTTTAGTGCAGCCACCTTTCTTAATAACCTTAGCTAGATCTTCTGATAACTTGCTGCTGCTTATACATCAGCACTTCCTGCTCCACACGGCAGTTTTATGTTGTTACAGAGGCAGTGTTTCTCTTAAACCTTATCTGTCAACCTCTGCTAGTTTTGGACTTTTCCTTTGCAGCTTCCTTACCTCTCCCAGCCTTCATAGAATCCAACAGTCAGGGTCTTGTCTGGTATAGTAGGCTTTGGCTTAAGGGAATGTCCTGACTACTTTAATCTTCTTCCCAGACCACTAAAACTTTCTACATATTAACAAAACCACTGTTTTGGTTTATTGTTCATGTGGTTCAGTAGAGTGGAACTTTTAATTTCCTTCAAGAAATTTTACTTTGCATTCAAAACTTGGTTGACTGATGCCAGAGGCCTTACTTTTGTTAGATGTCATTCTCACTAAACTAGATCATTTCTGGGTTTTGACTTAAACTGAGAGACACATGACCCTTCCTTTCACCTGTACCCTTAGAGGATGCTGTAGTTATTATTTGGGCTGATTTCAATATTGCTATATGTGAGGGAAAAGGGAGGCCCAGAGAGGGGGAAAGAAATGGGGAAATAGCTAGTGTGAGAACAGTCAGGACATTTATAAATTAAGTTCACACTCTTACACAGGTGTGGCTGTGGCATCTCCAAACACTTATAATAGTAACAGCAAAGATCACTGCTCAAAGATCCTCATAACAGATATAATAATAACAAAGACTTTGAAATATAGCCAGAATTACTGAAATGTGACCCAGAGACATGAAATGAGCACATGCTATTGAAAAAATGGTACCCATAGATCTGCTCCATACAGGGTTTCTGCAAACCTTCAATTTGTAAAAAAAATCCCACAACAGCAAAACACAACAAAGTGAAATTAATTAAATGAGGTATTCCTGTACTTTTTTTAGAAAAGCAGTAAGAGTACAGCATGCAGGGGGACTCATTATAGTTTATTTATGCATTGAGAACTCTCCAGTCATGATTAATTATCATGGAATAATATTTTCATTTAGATTAATACATATAGCGTTTCATAATTATAAGGCAAGAGCAAAGAACATGGGTGGGGAAGTGTTTACAGGTAAGTTGAGCACCACTGAAAATGTCAAAGAGTAATAATGTTTACAGATGAGCGAAAACCCTACAAAATTGATTATAATGGCCTTTCATTGTTTATCACACCTCAATATAGCTAATCACAGCACAGACAAGAAAGATTATCTTTCATGCTTTTTTTATTTCTGTAGCAATGAGGGGCTTCCAAATATGTTTGGAGTCTTGGGTGCCAATTTACTACAGTTACACACCCCAATGGCTACATGATTCTTCTGAGTTTTTTCCTTGATATAAGACTGACACAAGCTCTGAATAAAGAAATGAGCTCTTATGACTCAAGATTTATAGAGCTCAACACCTGATACTGAAGGAAACTTTCAGGAACAGGGTCATCTCACTCTCTACCTGGTGCATTTTTATTATAGGTGAATGGACTGGTCTAAAAGGCTAGAAAGGATTTGAGCTAGGATAGAATGATACTATTTCCTTAGTGTATATGACATGTACACTAGTAGGTAAAGGTTTTCAATCAAACAAAACCAAAATAGTTCCTAACCCCAAATCCAAGAATTATTAAGATCCCAGGGAAGACCATTTAGTGGGTTTAAATTTATCTTTATGAATTTTATATTCTTCTGGACATATGTGGTATGTTTTTGTAGAAAATTATTTGTGTAATAAAGGTGTGCACAAAAATAAAATAATCTCCTCTATCTCAGAACTCAGAGATAACTGCAAATAATGTTTCCATCTTGGCCTTTTCTATCAATATATCCACATACTTGCCGCCACCTGCACAATTTTGATTCCTAGTTATTGTTATTGTCACATTATGACATCAGCATTTCTCCCATATAATTAAAACTTTCCATAGACATCATTTTATTACATGCAATATGCTGAGCTCCTAAGTTCTTTACATGGATTCTCTTATTGAATCTTTTCAACAATCATAAGCAGTAGCCCTACTATTGTCGCAATTTAACAGATGTTAGCAAATGGTTAAAGAAGTTAAACCAACATCACACAGTTCACAGGAAAACATTTAGTACTGCTCATGAAAGAAATGTATGACAAGCTTAAATGTGTAAAAGGCCATATGTTATTTTATTGAGTGGATTTCCCATAGTGCTCTTAACTATATCCTTCTTAAGTGTGCTTTGTTATTCATGTCGTTCCTTTTCTTCTACTCCCTTCCTTTGGGCCCATCCATTTTTGATGTGTATCTCAAAACGAGATTCATGCCACTGAGAAAAGAGACAAGTGACCACACGCCACATCCCTCAATAGTACTCTGCTGAGTTACCCCCCCACCCTTTTTTTTTTCCTCAGTGCATGGTTTTAGAGCAGTTTTAAGGTAGATCTGAGAAGCATCTTAGAGTTCTAGATTTTAAACCTGTGTTTTGGACTTCCCTTTATACTGATCTGTTCTGATCTTGCCCAGTCAACCTTTCTAGCCTCAGTCTCTGTACATGTCAAGATTTCAATGAGAGAAACACCAGTTCCGAGGAGTGACAGTTGGTCTTGCTTATCTCAGTTCTCATAGCCTCATAGGTGAATCCTACTTTGGCCTATTGAAGTCTTCTCACATAGTCTTCTCACTAGTGGCCTTGACTGCAAGAACAGCACAAACTGATGTCATGAGCACATTGTAATCAGGCCTGACCTTATTGCTGAACTATTCTGTTTAGAGTCCTTTGATGTAAACTACAAGAAAGGTAAAACTTGCCAAAAATGAAACTCATCATACTAAAATGTGACCTGACTGATGATAATAAATATAGGTCTGGAAAAAAATGGAAGGAGGATAAAAGAATATTTTCAAGCTCTTTGGAGGGAATTAGTCTCAAAATGTCCCTAAAAATTGTTATTATTTTTATTTATTTATTATTTCAATGACCTTTGTTCGTCATTTCTGATGGATTAAAATTTTATCCCTATATTTGCAATGGAGTCTTTGCATTATCAAAACCTAGAAGACAAGACAGTGCATAGTAATGTTAATTCCACAAATGTTTATTGTTTGCTTGATGGTGAGAAATTGTGTAGCACTAGGTAGTTTTCCCCTGAGTCCATGATCACAAATGAGAAGTCAAGAATTCTACCCTCATGAGATAAATTCTATGAAAGAGGAAATAAAAAGGATTTTGCTACCCCAAGGGTTGAACCAAATTTCGAAGAGAATACTTACATATGGTACCAAGAACCAGATGATTAATAACAACTGAGCACTCACAATTTAGCTGTAAGAGTTGAGGTAGTCAACAAAACAAAACAAAACACGGAAACTGATAGATTATATAGTTTTTCTTGTATATTTATAAAGAAATCTTACACACTTATCTTGAGGGAGAAATATTTTTCCTGGAACTAATTCCCATAAGAATTGTGGAACTGGATTAGCTTCTTAATCTGACGATATCAAGCAGCATCTAGCACAATGTTATTACAGTTGTTCAAAGTCATCCTTTTCTTATTTTCCTAAAGAGCTATGCCTTGGAGTAAACTTCAATAGTAATCAAGAGCGCAAAATTAAATGGTCACTCGGTAATGACATTACACATGTTTGGGGAGGCAGGGAAGCCAACGTACTCTAAGTCTGTGATCCAGTGTATTACTCTAGCACTTAGAGAAGGTGTCTTGGCTGTACTTTTAGTACAGTCAATTCAAGGTTAAATTTGTTGACACCAGCAAGAAGTACTGATTATCTATGTGGTTCACTGAAATAAAGATCTATGTGTTTAAATAGCAGGAGAAAGCAGCATATCCTAATGGAATGAATAAGAAGCCTGACTTTTCTTCTCACACAGAGATGGGTCACTCCAATGCACAAAAAGATGATAAACTTTTCTCAGAGAGAGAGAGGGGAGAGAGAGACAGAGTTAGTTCTGAATCTGTGATTGTAATTTCCTAAGTTGCTTAAACCATGGAAGAAAAAATTTGAGCTTAGAATTTTCTATGGATAGTTCTCACCATTACACTACCTGAATCCATTAAAAAAAAACTTAAAAGAGACTTTGTTAAAATATCTGAGTAGAAAAACATACTGATGGGTACTCTAGCGTGTTAAATGCTTGAAGCAGGTGAACACATTGACCTCCTATGATTATTTAGGGTTGTGTATTTGAATACTAGAGGATATATCTTTTATTTTCAGCATTGCTAATATAAAGTCTCTCTTCCTGCTAGCCATTAGTAGCGGACATAGCTGCTTACCAAGACCAATACTGTTTGTAATAGCAAAACCATGTTCTCATGGTCCAGGATGCCTAACTTTATGTGGACTTGGACACAGAAGCATCTTGCAAATTCTTCTAAATACCAATCCAGCTATTTATATGTAGAAAATGAAGAGGACATGCCACATTTCTTTTTATAAGATTAAAAATTGTAATTGAATCTTCCAAAAGAGTATAATGTTAAGGTAGCTTTATGAGGGATTAGAGAAGCTTTCTGAGTTCCCCTTAATTGGCAGCATAACAAATTAAGATTCAAATCATAGTTATTTGGAATCCCTGCCACTTCCAGATCAAGCACCGTTATAGTCCTCTGTCTTGCATTTCAGTATTACGTCTATTCAACAGAGCCACCTAGAAAAAGCCCTCCCCATGGAGTATCAAAATACTATGTTTCTTGTCTTTCTCTGTATCTTGTGATCTGCTGATGCTGGATCAGGTGAGTTGAGAGAGTGCGTGAAGAAACAGCACCACCATTGTCCAGCAAAGCCCACAATTTTCTGAGAGTTTATGGAAGACTCTTGCAAGATCCCAAGAGGTCACGAGAAGAGATGGGAGAGACCCTTCAGAATAAACACCTCTCTGTGTGCTATGGGAATTAATTACAGTGACAGACATTTCTTCCATTTATCCTGGTAGGTATTCATGGTATTGTCAAAGGACTCAAACTATGAGAAAATTATAAAATGCATGTTTCTAAAATTATAAGTTTTGCTTAGAATGTGCATTTTGGAACAAAGTTGGAGAATATTCAGCTAGAAATCAATAGATTTTTAAAGAAAAGTATTTTTTTCCCTACAGATTATGGAAGCTCCCCTCAGTGGTCAAAGTAATATTTCAACTAATTAGGCACTCTGGAATTCGTTTACTAGTGGACTATTCCTCCATTCTTCCTTCTTTAAAAGCATCATCCAGAGTAATAAGTTTATCTAAAATTTGTTTCTTGGCAGGGTGAGGTGGCTCACACAGGTAATCCTAGCACTCTGGGGAGTCAGAAGAGGGTGGATCAATTGAGCTCAGGAGTCAGAGACCAGCTTGAGCAAGAGCGAGACCTGGTCTCTACTAAAAATAGAAAAACTAGCCAGGTGTTTTGGTAGGCACCTGTAGTCCCAGCTACTCGGGAGTAAGCTGAGATAAGAAGAACTTTTGATCCTAGAAGTTTGAGATTGTTGTGAGCTATGATGACACTACGGCAATCTACCAAGGGCAACAGAGTGAGACTCTGTCTCAAAAATTAATTAATTAACTAAAAATAAACCAATAAAATTTCTTTTTTGCAACTCACACTTTAAATAATCATTGCTACCTACAGCTATATTTCTCAATCAAAAGAGATTTGCAAGCAAAAAGAATTCTAAGGACAACAACAGTATATCGAAGAATGAGAGCTCTTGGATAAAAATGGTGCATCTTCTTGGAAATTTAGAGAAAATTACTATTATGCTGAATGAATCGGAGACTTGTTATAAAGTAAAATTCAAATACGTAAGAACGCAAATAACTGGATATAGACAAAAGATCATTATTTTGAGCTCTAACTCCAGGCCCTTTTGTGAGTATTTCATTCTGTTTTTGCCTTGTTTACTTTGGGGACAGGGCTTGGATTTCAGAAGCACTAAGTCCTCTAAGGAATATAGACCATCCCCCTTGGAATACCATAAAAGACCTTCCATATCTAGGTGGGTACCTGTTTGCCTCTCCACATTTATCTGTTTACTTTCACTTTATCCTCATGGTTTCATCCTACAGTAACATCAAACTGTTGGTTACATCCTGTACACGCCATGAAGTTTCATGTCTTTGCGCGTGCTCCAGTCCTTCAGTTCTAAATGCCCTCCCCAACTTTCTTTATCCAGGTAGCTGCTATTGTGATGACCCAATAGAGCATCACTTTTTCAGAACATCATCTCTGGGAAACTTACTGCAGTATTTGTGATCCTGCAGGAGAGCGCACTCCTCAAAGGCGGGGGCTAGACACCACCTAGACTGTTTAAGACATCAAATATAGAACATAACTCTGGGATTTAGGAATTTCTTATTGTAATACACATGCTATCGATCACGTAAGTTTGACATGAGTCTTGGTTATGGAATGGTTATAAAAAGATAAGCACATGAATCATTTCTCATTCTTTTTGTGGTGAAATAGCTCAAGAACATAGTAAGTTAATTCTGACCATCTTGTATTTTGTACTATACCATCTTATGATCTAAGGGACAATACAGACTTTATAATAGTGGGATTTAAGTTTGTCATGCTGAAGTTGCAGCCGTATCAAGTAGCTTTCTAAAGAAATAGTTAAAAAATATGAGAGCCCTCCAGTGGCTAAAATAACGTAGGCAAATACTCACAATTATTTTCTCAATATTCTTCTCCTCCGAAGAACTTATAAAATTTCAGTCTTCCTTTTATAAAAATTCCTAATTTGATTATCTTTTTATATCATTCTAACATTACATAAATTTTTTTTTTTTGCACTGTGGAGAGAATAAGGGTTTATCTAAATCATTTAAATAAATCACAGATAATAGCTTGATATTGACTTGTCAATGCGTGAGTGATTGGGGTAGTCCCTAGAATTTAACCGTGTGAGTGAGGGTACGGGTAAGTCTTATCCACTTGTAAGTAATTTAATTTCTTATACTTCGGCTTTGAGAGACATGTGGCTCTATAGGAAAAGCATTTAAGATAAAGAGAGGATCCTAGCTGCATCTTCTACTTCTGTGTTCCTCTTAAGCATAGAGTTGTATTTTAATGTGCATATTCCTAGACTTGTAAAAGTACAATGTGTGTGTGTGTGTGTGTGCGCGTGCGCCTGTGCCTGCCCAAGTTGTGATTTTGATGGTTTGCATAAGAAATGTGTTGGCTTCTCTTTTAGCAAATGCATATCTAACTAAGCCAGGCAGCAGCACTTTCATTGGCTTCATCCCTTGTCATCAGATTACTCGCAATGGTTTGGCAGAAAGCCTGGAGTAAAGTCTCTGCCTTGGAAATTGTCAAGCTTTAAAATGTACCCAAGTGCTGCAACACTGCTTGGTGAGGGGGGTCTTTTGTTTTGTTTTAATTAAATTCTTATACATATTACCTTGTAAGAAAGCAAAGCTCGTTTAACAAATATACTCACATTGGGATGTGTGGGTCCATATATTTGATGGTTGAAATTTATGAAGATTCCTTTTTTACAAATATGATATATAATTGTAAATATGCCAATATAATTCTTACAACTAAATACAGAAAAATATCGTTAATTATTATACTTGCAAATAGGCAAAGGCCATTCCCCAAAGACTAGTGCTTATTTATTTTAAAAAGCTGCAACGACAGTGAAGAAATGCCAAGAAATTATTTTGTGCCCCATAATTTTTCACCCAGAATTTTTTGCTTGTTTTCTAAATGTTTTAGACAAAGAAAGAGTCCATTCGTTTTCCTTTTTTATAGTAATGTATGCAGACTAACCACTTCAATGTTTCTAAATTTAAAAAAAAATCATATTCAGTTAGTATCTACAAATGACCTTCAAGAGATTCATCCTGTTACAAGAAATGTTATGGCTAATTCTCAAAAAGCATGCTATCTGAGAATAAGTTATGATCTAGGACAAAGCGGGCGTTTCTGGATGCTACACTGTGTCTTTGAGGCCACTGGGGGGCCATATGGGAAACCGAAGCAATAATTTACTCTTGTGCAATGAAAAATATAATGTAAGTTACACACTAGGATCCTCTGCCTCATTAAGTTAAACACTTCCCTCATGTCATTTTAAAGAAGACATTGTAACACTGTAAATCTAAGTAACTTAGATTGATGCTCTGGTGTCTGGCAAATGGCTACACAGGATATTTTTCAGCGTTCCAAATGTTTTAGGTGCTAGGCAATTTCAGAACGTGGATATAACTGACTTCATAATTTGGCAAACAAGAAATAGAGTAGTGCTGAGTGGCTATTCAAAGAGCTGCGAAGGCACAGCCCTGCAGTGCTGAACAAAGATCTCCACATCCTCTTGCAATAAAATTTTAGAGGCATTACTGATATCACTGTAACTTCTGAATCTTATTATACGCTCATGAAAAAAACAAAACCAAAAATTAATCAGAGGAAAAAAATGTGTGTGACCCACAATTCTGATGGAATGAATTCTCTTTCTATGGTGCAGAAAGTAAGTATATTTCCCAGATAATTTTTTTTTTTTTTTTGGCCAGGGCTGGGTTTAAACCCACCACCTCCAGTATATGGGGCTGGCACCCTACTCCTTTGAGCCACAGGTGCTGCCCCCCAGATAATTTTTTAAAGCAGTGATTTATCTCTTACTTTAAAATGAGGGGAGAGGAACTTAAATTGCTAATGAATGAAAAACAGAATAATCTTATCAGTGTGGACGAAGTGGTGAAAAGACACCCATACACTGTCACACCTAAGCCATCCTAATATCTACTGGTGAGCTTCATATTTAGAATTTTCTTTGCTTGGAATTGTTGATGTTATACAAGGTCACAGAATAATTATTAAGCAGTCAAAGCACTTAGCACTTAATAAATATGACATGTATACTAAAGAGAAGAGTGGACATTTTGTTCTTGATAGGTTATTGCACTTCGTATACAGAAAATTCTCATAGGTGGTAAATTCCGTAGAGTATATTTTGAAACCGAATAATGTCTTTTTTCTTTTTAAGCTTTAAAGCTTTGAACGTACAGGAGGTGAGCAAAAAAATACAGAAGAAACAAATGTTGAAGTTAAAAATGACCTTTTACTCCACAAGCTCTTCATAAAGAAAGACAATTAAGTCAAATAAATTAATAATGTGTGATCACAATGGAATAAGAGTTAAGTAATATATAAACTACAATATTGTCACACTTTTAATTAATACAATGTACTAGGGGTTATTAAAATCAGAATTAAGCAAAGTGTGTTTTGTGTGGGTGAAATGTGATATGTCTCTACCTAATCCATTTATCTATCTATCTATCTATCTATCTATTTATCTATCTATCTATCTTTCTATCCATCCATCCATCCATCCATCCATCCATCCATCCATCCATCCATATATCTAAAGTTCTGAGGTCAAAATATATTAGAAAACACTGGACTTAAAAAGTCAAATGTGTTTCCTCAGTGTAAAACTTTTAAGAATTCTTAATGCTAACACTCACCTAAGTCACCTAAATTTTTCTGCACTGTAAATGTTTTAGGTATTGAACAGTTTCAGAAAACAGAGCCTCAAAGGAACAGTCCTACAGTGCTGAACGGCACGGATCCAGGATTCCTATCCCTATCCGAGCCCCACATTCCAGTTCTTAGCATTATTGCTCCCAAGAACACAAATTGGATTTGCTGATTTAAATTAAAATCCAAGAGACCATAAAATATTGGCTTAAAAATTTTCAACTGTATTTTATGAATCTTTCTTTGAATTCCTGAGTTTTTATCTTATTAATGCTTCAAGCTATGATACATGCTGAGCAAAAGGTAAAACAGTGATATAAAAGTGATGCACATTCTGTTCAAGACTGCACATTTCTAATGCATAATATTTGCCACCAATCCTCAGTGCCATTAAGCCTTGTCCTTTCACTTTAACTCCTGGTAAAAGTCAGGGCTGGGGATTAGAACTGCAGCCAATTCCCCTTTTCTGCATTTCGTGACCACACACAACCACTTCTTGGAGATGGCAGGGTGTTAACATTTCACATTTGCTTCCTACATTCAGTAGGAATTACCCTGAAGAAGGTTCCTTTCAGTTCCCCAAACTATTTATGGGCAAGTCTCCCTGAGTGATAAGTGTGAGGATAGGTAAAAAATTCTAGAATTCCACAGTGATAGAGAAGCTGCAACAGAAAAGTCACAGACACTCTGGAATTGACAAATACTTAGAGAGCTAAAAAGTCTCAGTGGGGATGAGAGTCAAAGGATCTACACTGGCAAACGACATTAGTCTCAGACTGCAGGTAGCCTCTATCTTACCAAGGATGGGCCTGTTCACAGATGTAAGCCTCCAAGTCTAGATCTATTATACTTGGGGGGCTTGAGGCTGCCTATTGTCCCTTAGTGTGGAAATTCCTTAGAGCTTTTCATAAATATTCTACTCTTTTCTCTCTCCAGACACAAGGTAGAATTGTACTTCCCACTCACCTGAAGTTAGATATGGCAACATGGCATGTGCTGGCCAGGGAAATGTGTGAGGAAACTGGGTTATTTCAAGGTGAAAACAGCAATATGGAGAAGCATCTTCAGTCAACCTACTGTGGTGAATTCTATGAGTTAGAAGGAAACCTTGGTTTGTGTATGCCACTGAAACCGGGAGTTTTTGTTACCTCAGGAAACCACACAGCATATCTGAAACACTTCATACAACATCTAACAATTAAGTTTGCAAATCTGTCCTAGAGAAAGTGCTACATGCCTCACTGCTGAATATCACTGCAATCATCTTTGAAGTTCTCCCCGTGGGAAGCTATGTACTGACACTAACACCCAGTTCACCCTTCCAAGCAATTTTAGAACTCTTTTTGTGGAATCACCATCAGAACTATTGTACAACAAACAAAAACACACAACAACAATAATGAATGCCACTCAGCAAGACACTGCCACAGATCGACGCAAATATATACCAATGTTATGAAACTTGACTGAGTTGTTTGTACAGTGACACCAACTTAAGTACATGGTGGCAAGTTTGCAAACTTAATTGTCAGAACATCATATGACAATAGTTATATGATGATCACTCTGGAAAAAGTTCCCAAATTGCATTGAAGGCTACAGCGCATAGCTTCCCAGAGGGACAATCTCCAAGGTGATTGTAGTAATATTCAGCAATGAGGTATGCAGCACTTCTTCTAGAATGAGTTCAAGAACTTAATTGTCAGATCTGGTATATCTCAGTTTTAGGGTATCTAAAATAAAATAAAAGCTGTATTTCCTACAAAATGATTTGAAACTTTGGAAGAGGACTGTTACATTTATTTGAGCTGTTAAGAGCAACCTCTTTGGTGAGTAAACATGTTTCTATAAAGGTGCAATAGTGAACCATCTAAGACTGGGAAGTTTATATGCATTAGAAGATAAAATTCATTCAGGATCAGTCTATATATTTTGATAAAACTAATAATTGAGGAATTTGTACTCTTGAGCTGTGATTACCTCAGTGAATTCATTGTTTTAGCATCTGTAACTCTGTGATCTATCACGTTATATAGGAATAGGTACAGAAAGTTAAGGGAGCCTGAAAAAGAAAAATATAAAAATAACTCTGCTGCTCTCTTTAAAACACATAAAGGTTTACAAAGCTTTCATGATTCAGTGTCTCTGAGTCATCCTTACACCATGTTTATTTTGCAAAAATGCAAAGTCTAGCTTTAGTTATGCAAATAAATGTACTTCCATTTTATATTAAGATACAATGCATTGTGTGATAAAAATACACATTCTACTTAGCTCTTTTTCTGAAGAATTTGTTCACGAGCTATTCTGTAATAAAAATACCTCCTAAATATGAGTTTTTTAAAAAGAGTTAAAACAAAATGAAGATTAGTCTTGGTTTTCTGAGAGAAAAAAATACTAATTTTTTGAAAAGGCAAAATGACATTTTAAACATGTGGACATCAGGAAAAATGAATTAAAAATATAAATGGAAGAACATACAAAGAATTTCAATTAACAGTTAACATGATATCCTGCCATGTCCAGGGAAGAAGGTAAATTAATAATCTCATTGCCTACACAATTAAAGCACAAGATAGGAGCTCAAATTGTTAAATTAATGAAACAACTGAGCTCAGTTACTTGGAAGTTAGGATTTAAAATTAGCCTGTATTCAAGAGTTGGTCTAAATTTCTTTTACAGATAAGGCAAAAGAATAAAAGTACAAATTATGTTTTTATATTTTGTAATGGAAAATTCTAGATTCTCATTTAAAAACTGACTTCGAATATTTCATTAGCTCCAAAGATGTTTTCTGAAGATAAATTTTGGCCTGACTCATAGTGGAGTTTTTCTCTTTGTGGAGGTAAGGACAGTCCAGTGTGAGACATAATATAAGTCAAATTTATTATTTTTCTAAATCTCAGAGGTTAGCATAGCAAAGACTCACAATAAATATGTAAAAAAAATTGCAAGTGGGCCACAGAATATGAAATTAATTGAACATCTTTAGAATTCATAAGCTATATTTCTTCTTCTGGTTCTCACCAACTATATCCAGTTTTTAATCAACAAACATAATTTTTCTTTGCTTAATATTAGTATATGCTGTTAGCAAAATAATATTAAAGTTGCACATCAGGGCCTGAAAGATTTTTAAAAAAATTTTCAAACCAGCTTTAAGATTTAGGATTATAGTGCCATATTACATAAGCAATCAACTTCTTTCTTTTTAGGACTACATTGTGATCTAAAAACAACCCAGTTTTTTTCTAATTGTTGAAGTTCAGGTTGTGTGCAATGAGATCATTTTAATTCAGATATGCCTTACTGACTTCTGGCTGTTGTGCTATCCAACATTCTGGACTAGATTTGTGGAAACAAGCCAATTTTCCCATTCTATGACCCTTCTGATTATGAATCTCTTTGGTGATACATAGCTAACTCACCATCCCTAAACTCCCCTGTCTCTCATGTCATCACAATCAGGTTATATGTCCCATTTGACAAAAAAGGAAATAGAGAATCCGCATTCCTCAAAACAAAAGCCACTGCCAACAAATGCCTGCTTGACATAGAGGATCTTTAATGATCACTGTGCTGGACCAAGAGTCTAAAGTCAAAAGAATGATGAGGTTTATAGTGAGAATAATAAAGTAAAGAAAGGAATCGCTGAGGACAAATTTCCTCAAAATAGTCATTTGTTCACTCCTTACACATATCCTCATGTTAATCTGAAATTATAAAAATTACTAAGCTCATTTTTAAAAGGTATAAAGACCTACCAAATACTTTAAAGTAGAGTAGCAATCCACTGATGTCTATAATTTTTAAGAGGTAAGTATGTTGGTCCCAGCATAGAAGATGTATGTGGAGGTTGGGGGAGGGTATATTTATGAAGCCTGGGGACAGGAGAACAACCGGGAGACCACATAATACCTAAGTTAGATGATGAAGACCTGAAATAGACCAAAGGTGAAGGGAATGGAAAAGAAGGGATTTATGAAGTTTTTTTTTTCTTTCAATTTTTGGCCAGGGCTGGGTTTGAACCCACCACCTCCAGCATATGGGGCTGGCGCCCTACTCCTTTGAGCCACAGGCGCTGCCCAAGATATATTTTTTTTAAATGTAGTGATACTGGATATCAGCCAAGAGAAAGTAGAAATAGTCAAAGTCAACAGCTGAAAATGATGGATGGTAGTGGGGTGGATTAGAGATTAAAGAGATTAATTACCAAGAAGAGGGACCAGCTAGGGCCAGATAAAAGAACTGTTAAGTATTGTTGACAGCTCAAAGTCTGAAAACATGAATCTTCTAAACACACACACATGCATTTTTTAAAAAAATGTCTAAATAAATCAGGTCACAATTACAAAATAAAATTTAAAAAAACCTTAAAAACTGAAATCCTTCATGATATCAGCAGACTATCTGACACCATCGCTAGAATGAAGAGTATCTATAAAAAATACTATAAGAGCAGCAGAGTGAATTCCATATCTGGTAACAGCAAGTAGATCATTTGGACCGACACACCCAGTCAGGTAAATGGGATATTTAAAATATAAAAACAGCAAAGAGCTAATAAGATGGTGAGGATTTGGCACATGGTAATTTAGCAGAAGACCAGAAGTCAAGGAGGTGAGCTCGTTTAAAAAAGTGTTTGGCCTTGGGCATGTGCCTATCAGGGGAAAAGGTATGAGAAACCAGGCGGCCTTCTGTGTTTCCTGGAAAAAGCCAAAGTCCTGGGCTCTCAGGCGGGGGCTTTAACGAACCGACCCAACACTAAGTTGTGATCCGGACAGGCCCTACTTTCCTTCATTTCTCCTATAGATTTTCAACCTGGCTTCACATCCCAGAGGTGATTCAGGGAGACTTAGATACTGTACTTTGTCTAAGGTAATTCTGATGTGATCTCATCTCCAGGTGCCTGGGAGAAGCAAAACAAAGTCTTCTCTGGTGGAAAACATTATCATCATTTAGGTCTCAATGTGAATTTTAATGTAATTTAAAAATATATTTCCAGCATACAGTCAAAGATATCCAAGCAACCAGGAAAATAAGACATCGTGAGCAAGAACTGGCAGGAACAGTAAGGGTACACAGAAACACAGCCAGCAACACTCGAGATGTTATAATTATCAAAAATATATCATGAAACTACACTTACTATGTTCAGAGAAATAAAAGCTAACCTGGACAATTTCCTTGGCAAACTAGAAACTATAAAAGTGACATCATAGTGACAGAAATATTTGCCTCTTTCCCTGTTAACACCGTTTGAGACACACGGTTTAAAATTCTTACATTTTAGAATTTTAAGTTGGTATTTTTTCATTTATTTTCTTTTGCCACACTGAAAACAAAAATAAAATCCCACAATAAATCTAATTTTGATCTATTTTTATAGTTTGATCAGAAGTGGATTAAAGTCAATGGTATACCTACACATGTCTGTAAGAGTGCCTGTGTGTGGTGAGCACCCAGGGGCCTGTGCTCAAAAGCTTCTTGGAACCACCTATGGTTTCTGCCAGGTTCCTTCCTATTGCTGACCACTTAGGACACAGCTGGGCAGCACAATGTCAACAGGCGTCCAATATGACCAGGGGAAAGTTTACAGAGGTACCATTCACTTATAGGGAAATGAAAACTAGCTGCGAATGTTACTACCTACAGGTTAATTATAATCATTATCATAGGTTAATTAGGGTTTAACCAATAGCCAAAGCGTTGGAAGATTACCTATAGAAAAGGAAGTATTTCTGATGGACGTATAGTGCATTGACCTCAAACCCTCTAGACTCAGATTCTTCCTGGAGGAAGAGGGCTTGACTGACTAACAGTGAAGCGCAATGAGCAGTGATACTCACCGGGAGTCTGGATAGAAGAAGAAGTCTGGGGGAAAGTGGGCAGAGAAAGACGGAGGGAACATTCAGACTAAGCTCGGCCAGCTTCACATTTCTTTGGCCTCACTAGATTATTCATTAGTTGTAAAATCAAGCGACTCTGTCGATAAAATGCATGATTTTCCATTTTCAAAGAGTAATACAGTCTATTTCTTATCTTATAAAGCTGAGTGAAAGATCCTAGTAAGCCCTTCATTATTTAGACCTGGTTTTGCCAACTTAGTACAATAGACTCTGCTCTATTTGACAGAACTGAAGCTGGCCAGTTACATTTAACAACTGTTCAGCCCCACAGTCTGTAACAAGAGAGTCAGCAGATTGATTTTCCCCATATAAAGTAGAATTTCAAATTCACACCATGTACTCTATGACTATTATGGACAGTATTTATTCCGGAGGAATGCTGGGCAAGTTTGGAATTGCGGTCTCTAAGGGCAGAGGGAGACATTAGACAAAACAAGAAACAAAAACTATACATGGGCAAAACTTGAGAACTAAAGTTTGTCATTCTTTCTTTTCACAGAAAAAGGGTTTTAAATCCTTAAAACACTGTGGGGCAATAGCAAACGAGACAACCCTTCTCTCTGCTCTTCTCTCAAGCTCTGTATGATCCGAACCCTTCCATTCACTTAGCAAATAGCAGCTTTTTAGGAGGAGGGAATCTGCTTGGTCTTAATGAGGTAAGTCCAAAAAATAACTTCTCTTAATAAATTGTCCTCTTCCATAGATACTGTCTGGTTTTTTTTTTTTTCAGTTGAGTTTAGAAAGAATACCTTCGAGCGGCTCCTTATGTACTTTTAAACCACTTTTCTCCCCCTTTCTCCTTTTTTCTTTTTTAAGTTAGGAAGTGACTTAGTGCCATGCCAGGGAACCTGAACTCCATTTTGCAATAACACAGTTTTACCCAATGGCATAATAGATGCAGTGACATTCGGTCTGTATTGTGACACAGAGCTACTGAATCTGTAACACTCAGTAAACTTGGGGCACTAAGTGAAGAGTTAATAGAGGAATACAGCAAGTAAGGATAAAGGTAAAACGAAAGTTACAGGTTTGCAATGTCAATCTCAGAAATAAGCTAAAATCTTCTATTTCTCTCTGCTGCACAAATTATAAAATGCCACTATCTCAAGAAAGGCAAGCAAATGACAAAACTCTGAAATCTCTTCATTATCACCTTTTCATTCACACAAACAAAAAATAAAAATTCAATGTGAACATTCCCAGAGAAGTGATGCACCCTAAAACCAATCTTTTCACTTACCCCAGAGTGTGCAGACCATGATCTCTGAAGTCCTTTTAATCCCAGTATATCCAGAACATATATGACTCCTTAGCATGTTCATTTAAAGAACAAACTTGAAACAAACTGTTGGTTATAACACATCATAATAGAACTCCCTGAAATTCTAGGGAGAGATGTGTGTTTAAAGTCCAGCTTCTAGATCCTGGTGTATACTGTGTCTATCTTTAACTTGAAAATGATTTGGTTTCACATTCCATTGAAGTCCCACTGGCAGATGCCTTTGGTAAGCTCACCAATGGCAGGCTCTCACACACCCGCCCTCCACCCCCTCCCTGAGACTGAGCTTCCTGTTACATCTAATGCTGATTTACTCAGCTGTCTCTTTACCTGTCTCTGCGTGGGTAAAAGGAGATGCTTTCATTGATGGCTATTACGGAGGAAGCTGAACATCAGCCGGGTGGACTCACCGTGTTTCCCCTGCCATCCCCTCCCCCTGCTCACTGCAGAAACCAACTGACTTCCAAACTTGGCTGCCTGAAAAAGAATGTTCTCTGATTGGCATTCCTGGAAGCAGAGAGCAAGGCAGCTCGAGTTTTGTACTGTTACTCAGCATGAATAACTTCCCAGGTACTCATAATACAAACAAGTAACTAACGTTGCTGGATTTGTTTCCCCTTAACTTTAAGGAGAATGAAACAGATATTGTGAGGCATTAAAAGAGTTTTGTTGTAGGAAAGTATTTATGTTTTCATAGCCACATACAATTTTACCCAGAATGGCTATGACTGCAGTAGAAAAGTGACATGGCAAATTTTGTGTTAAAAGTTGAACGAGCTTTAGTAAATGAGCTGGGAACCATTAGAGAAAGAAAGAGCCATGCTGCCTGCTTGACAGTATTCGGGAGGGCAACTGTTGAAATCGGCTTATGTTCTGAGAGGGAAAAACTTGCTTCTAGGAATTGTGGAAAACTGATTTCAAATGATCTATATTTTATATTCCAAACAACGAGAGAGTGTAAAAAACACTTCTATCTCCCTTTTGAAACTTCTTTTTCAGGACTGTCTTGTAAAACGTTAATGAGGACCAGGGAGAAGAGTGAGTGAGTCAGTGTGTGTGTGTGTGCTATCTATCTGTCTATCTATCTATCTGTCTGTCTATCTATCTATCTATCTATCATCTATTTACTAGAGATACACACACGTGTCTGAACAAAGAGAAACCGAGTAAACGGAAGCTAGGGAACAGATTCATCTCCTCAAATACAGTCTGGCAAGGATTAATAATGTGGAGTTCCTTTAAATTACCACCAATTTACTTGTGTTTAGCATCTATTTAGTGGCTATTGGGGCCAAAAAATATTCTTCTTCTGAAAATAATTTACCTCTTTACGATCAAACCCTGCACGTCTATGGAGCAGGCAACTTCTTCAATGGTCTGATAAAGGATTTGTAATTTTGGTAAATGAGCACATCTCAAACCCAAGCTGTCCGGGCTTTCCAAATTTCATCTGGCTGTGGCTGCCAACTCCGGGCAACTGTCAGCTGGCTAGGCTCGGGTAGGTGGTGTGGCTGCAGCTGCTCCTTGGAACTTACATGGACTTCTCAAAAATAGTCAACTACAAAAGTTTGACTCCAGGAAGAAAGCTTTCTGTTTTTGTTTGTTTTACATTTTCTGTTTTAGGTTTTGTTTGTTTGTTTGTTTGTTCTCACCACCTCTAGAGCAAGACCATTGTAAGGAACTGTGAGTAAAACGTTGATTAACTGGCATCATATTACTAATTTATTTGCGTGATATTTTGATGCCCCACGTAGGTTGGCGGCCTACTAGCTTTTATTGTGTGTTAGTTGAGTAAAAGAAGGAAAAAGGAGGGAGAAACTTCCCTTATTCTTATTCTTAATGTTGATTACCTTAGGGAACTTGCAGGCTATCTGCAATGCTAATAAACAAAAGCATTCAAATGACTTCATAAATAAATGGAAAGAAATAACCCCATGCCTTAGAGGGCACACATCTCTGTCCCCCTGTTTCTCTTTCTTTCTGTCAAAAACACTCCTCCCCAAGGCTAATGGATAGTGTCAAAACACAAGTGACTAAGAAGAGGGGAGGGAGCTGGTGGCTCACTGTCAGCCACACCAGCTCACTTTTGTTGTATCTCTGGAGTGTGAACTCGCACATAACTGACACTCAAGAAATGTCTGTTGAAACTGCAGAACGGTCTGTGCACAAGTGTGTATTTTAACCCGTGGAAAAATGGTTATATGTTGGCCCATATTTTAGCATTTGACTCAGGAAAAATAAACCTCTCTTCCAGAAATTAATAAAATGATTATATGGAATGTATATTATGTACTAAGCACCTTTACTGAAACTAAAAATAAAGTTATTATCCACCCTCTGTGTGCGTTATGTGTGCATGTGTGATTGACTGTAAACACTAACATGGCAAATATTTGTTAAGATTGCTGCTGCTTTTCTTGCTGGCTTGTAAGAAAAATAAAGAGAAAAGGGAAATGTCAGATTCTGTAATATTTCTCAGTAACTAGTAAACTGTAACAGTTTTCTTTATTGAATTTGTTATTGGTCATTCCTTGTAGTACAGCATTCATCAATCAGCTGTCTCCCTGGTTCCCAACATTATCTACAGCTATATTTTCATCTGCGCCAACCTTAGACATTTCAGAACATTTCACAACGGTAACAAGAGCGTAAGTCCAGACACAAGTTTAAGTGAGCATGAAATATTTTTCTTCTATTTTGTCCCTAACCTTCACAAGGGAATTGATAAGACTTACAATGGCTACAACTCAGTCTTTATTATGAGTTCTAGCCATTGTAGTTAAATGTTGTTTTTCACTTTCATAAGCACCAACATGAGAGTTAGGATTTGATCAGAAAAATAGCTATCAGGGCTTGCTTCCAAAGAAATCTGGGCATGTAACAGGCAAATTGGATACCCTTGATTTATCATGAGTAAGCAGTTAATCTCTGCTCCATTCTCCAGAAATAGACTGTATTAGTACAGTTCTGTGGCAAGGCAAATGCTGTTAGCAGCCTTCTTCTGGGAGTGAACAAAGTATCTGAACATGATCTTAGGTGATATGTGTGGCGTCCATGTGTATGAAGAACCTGGTCACTGAAAAGCAAATGACCTTTGTCATACTTTTCCTCCCTGTTGTCCTTAAGAGACTAGCACAGGTAGTATTTTCAGGGTGACAGGTTTACAGCAGAGTTTTTTGTCTTTTGTGTATTATTTATTTTTAAAGGCAAATACTACCTATGCAAAAATAATTCTTTTTGATGGGGGGAATTATGGTTTTGTTAAAACGGAAAAGATTAACACATCCAAGTAGTAGTTGTTGGAAAAGTAATTAAAAAGTAAATACTTCCCAAGAAAAAGTAGAAAAACTATGTACAAACAACATTAGAAAACAGGGGCATTGATAACAATGTAGAAGAACTTCAAAACAGCACCATGTATAATCCTATTAAGTGCTAATCAATTAAAAAGTATATCCAGCAAAATGTCTACTGAGTATATATTCAAAGGAAATGAAATCCACTATCTCCAAAAGATATCTGCACTGCTATATTCTTTGTAGCATTATTTACAATAGCCAATATGTGAAAATAACTAGAGTGTCTACTGGCAAAAGAATTAATAAAGAAATTGTGATAAACACACCCACACATAATGGCATATCATTCAGCCTTAGAAAAGGAGAACCTGCCATTTTTGACAGCATGGATAAATTGAGAGGACATTATAATAAGTGAAATAAAACAGATGAAGTAAAAATATTGCATGATTTAATTTTTATGTGGAATCTTAAAAAAAAAATGAAAAGAACAACAACAACAAAAAAATCCCAAATACATAGAAATAGAGTAAAACAGTAGTTACCACAAGTGGTGAAAATGAGAAAATATAGGTCAAAAGGTACAGGTTGTAATTATATAGTATGAATAAGTCTAGCAGCTAAGTGTATAACATGAGGACTATAGTTAATAATATTGATTTGTATACTGGTAATTTGCCAAGAGAGTAGATTTTAGGCACTCTTACCATACATACACAAATATACACACCCACACTATTTGTAAGTATACAGATACGTATATTAGTATGTACATACATACATTAAGCACTATGTATGAATATATCAAAATTTTATAAAAATAAGTATATCAGAACATCATATTGTATATATTAAATATATACATCTAAAAAATGAAAAGGAAAACCACAGCAGCATGCCACATGTAAAACTATGAAATGTAATCAACTTAAAAATTGGATGAAATGGACTCTCATTTTCTATTTGCCCTATTGTATGGAAATAATTTTAGTCATGGACAGAGTGATCTTTACAAATGTATCAATTATAATATATTTGGTAGAGAATAATGGGGGAAAAATGATAGTTTTGAATTTTTGAGAAAGTGGAAAAATAGAACCAACAAATAGATGAAAGATTTGATGAATATGAAAGGATATGGCAGACCTTACAGGCTTAGTCAATGAGAGAACTTAAAGATGCAGTAGTAAGTATCAATAACAGAATTGCACAGACTAATGCTTAGGTTAAAAATTAGCTTAAAAATGTATGTGTACCATGATTTCAACTATATTATAAGATCTGTAGACACCAGAGGAAAAAAAAATAAAGGCTAGAAGAAATTCTACCTAAATGATATGTGAGTTTTCTTTTTTTAAAAATCTTATTCCATTTTTCAGATTTTTTTTTCTAATGGGGCCATTTTACACTGACAATTTACACAAGAAAACACATACACATACACACACACCCAAATATTCACCTTAATGTAATTATAGCTTTTCCTCTATTTCTCATTCTCCTCCTTGTTCTTGAAGAGGCATCTCTATTTCCCTTCCTTGGGTCTATGCTGCATGGGAGCAGAGTAGAATGGAAATGCTTTGTAACTTGGACCAAGGCATGCAGTAGAAAAGGCTTTAAGGGAGCTTACCTTGTTTTTAAGAAAGGGTATAGTTCTTTGTTTCATATGGAACCAGGAAAAACTCTTAATAGCCAATGCAATTCTAAGAAATAAAAATAAATCTGTAGGCATCAGGTTATACTACAAGTCTATAATGATCTAAACACCTTGGTAGAGGCTGAGCAAGATGGTAGACTAGAGATAGCTCCTTACCAACTACCAGTGGTAAGACAGGGGAAAGAGGACTCTAGCCACGTCTAGTTGGAGAAATCCACCCAGAAACATTACCGAGGGCATAGTGAGGAGGTCTGGAGCTGAGGAAGATCAGCACAAAAGGCAAGTTCCTGGATATGGTCAGAGGCAAGAAGGTTGGCTTTCCTGTGGAGGTCTAAGGACAGGAAAGGGCTGTCCTGCAGTTTTTTTATTTTGGATGAGCTGCTCACTGGGACAGTGAGTAAATTCAAACACACTCCAGTGGCTGGGACTGAATACTGGGTGGGGTGGTTCTCCCATTGGCTTGGCTACTAGCAGGGTGTCACCAATGTGGAAAGGCTGCACATAGGAGGAGTAGTCTACGGGGTTCTAGTATATGGCCAGCTCTGATGTGGTTGCTGAGCTGAATGAACATATCATTGGGAAGGCCACTTTGTTGTCAGGGGGAATTGTTTGATGCTCCTCCTAAGAAAACTGTTGAGACCTTTAAGACGTCAATCCTGCAGGGACTGAATACTGAGGTGAACACCACCATTTCTCCTGTCACTCTCTTTCTCTCTGTCCTCTTTTTCTTAAATTATTTCCTTCCACCTCCTTCTTTTTTCCCCTCTTTGTCTTCTTTTATTTCTCTCTTCTTACTCTTTACACTTATCTTCCTAAAAGGTCACTTCAAGACCTAAGCTCTGAGACAGGTAATTTAAAGCAAAAGAGACAGTGAGATGGAAAAAGTAGGGGAAAACATACATGAGGAGAAACCAAGAGAAAATTCTGGTCATATGAAAAATCAGAACAGAGCAACCCCCCAAGGGGGATTATGAGGTAGCTACTGCAGAGGACTCCACCTATAAATAATTAATAGAAAGAGAATTTAAAATATGGATGTTAAAAACAATAAAGGGAATTTTTGAGAAAGTGGAAAAACAGAACCAACAAATAGATGGAAGATATGACGAATATGAAAGGATACGGCAGATCTTACAGGCTTAGTCAATGAGGGAACTTAAAGACGCAGTAGTAAGTATCAATAACAGATTAGACCATGCAGAAGAATCCAAGAGTCAAAGGATAAAGCTCTGAGCTAATACAGATAGTTAAAGAGGCAGAAAAGAAGAGAGAGAAAACAAAACATTTGCTCACAGAATTAGGGACTGTAATTCTGAATTATAGGTATCCCTAAATGGGAAGAAGAATGTCTCAAAGAAATGAAAGCCCTACTGGAGGATATCATAAATGAAAATTTCTCAAGTATCACTAAAGATTCTGAAACACTCCTTTTGGAGGGGTATCAAACCCTGGGTCATCTCAGCACAAATGGAGCAATTCCAAGACACATTATGATGAAACTGTCAAAAGTCAAGACAAAAGAGAAAAATCTACAAGCAGCCAGCAGTAAGTGCCAATTGACCTACAGGGGCAGATACATAAGGGTGACAGTGGACTTTTCAGCTGAAACTTTCCAAGCCAGAAAAGAATGGTCATTTGCCTTTAACCTTCTTAAAAAAACAGTTTTTAGCTCAAATTCTGTATCCTGCTAAACTAAGCTTCAAAATTAATGGAGAAATAAAATCTTTTACTGATATACAAACATTGAGGAAATTTGCCACAAATCTTATTTTCAGATATGAGTGGATTTAAAGCACTAAAGTAAAGAAAGACAAAGATGGTCACTTAATACTGGTCAAGGGAGCAATAAGTCAAGAGGACATTTCAATTTTAAATACTTATAGACCCAACTTAAATGCACTCAAATTTACTAAACAGACTTTGATTGGTCTGTTTGATATCTTATAACACAACAATACCCAGGGACTTTAACAGCCCTTTGGCAGAACTGGACAGATCTTCCAAACAGAAACTAAAGAAAGATACAAGGGAATTAAATTTGACCTTAGAACAAATGAGTTTAATACACATATACAGAACAAAACATCCCAAAACTAAGGAAATGGAAATGTAAGAGCAGTCCAATCTCAAATCCAGCAGAAGAAAAGAAATACAAAAATTAAATTATAAATAAATCAAATTGGAAAAAAAAAATCATTCAAAAAATTAATGAAACAAAAAGTTGGTTCTTTGAAAATATAAACAAAATCTATAAATCATTAGCCAGATTAATCAGAAACAAAAGAGTAAAATCTCTAATAACCTCAATCAGAAATGAAAAAGGGGAAATAACAAAAATACTGCAATGATACAAGAGATTATCTCTGCTACCACTATAAGAAACTCTATGCTCAGAAATTTGATAACATGGAAGAAATGGACCTGGAATCACACCATCTCCCTAGACTTAACCATGAAGAATAGACTTCTTAAATAGACCAATATCAAGCACTGGGATTGAAGAAACAACTTAAAAAAAAAGCCAGATGGCTTTTCATACCAGAATGCTATCAAAGATGAGCTTGATATATACTATATTCTATACTGCAGAAACTATTCCAAAATATTGAGGAGTAAGGCACCTTCTCCAACATGTTCTATGAAGCAAATATCACCCTGATACCAAAACCAGGAAAGGACCCAACTAAAAATGAGAACTACGAACCAATTTCACTAATGAATATTGATGAAAAATACTCAATAAAAAGCCAATTGAATGCAGCTACCATAAAAAATTATATACATCATGATCAAGTCAGCTTCTTCCTAGGAATGCAAAGCTGGTTTAACACATGCAAATCCATAAATGTAATTCACAATATCAAAGAAGCAAAAACAAAGAGCATTTGATCCTTTGAATAGATGTAGAAAAAGCATTTGACAAAATTCAGCATCCTTTACTATCAAGAACACTTAAGAATATAGATAGGCATAGGTGGCACATTTCTTAAACTGATTGAAGCCATCTACAATAAACCCACGGCTAATATCATACTGAATGGAGTAAAACTGGAAGCTTTTCCACTTAGAACAGGAACCAGAGAAGGATGTCTTCTATTACCACTACTATTCAACATAGAGCTGGAAATTCTAGCCAATGCAATCAGGCAAGAGAAGGATATAAAGGGCATCTAAATGGGGGCAGAGAAGGTCAAATTCTTTCTCTTTGCCAACAATACAATCTTATACTTGGAAAAAACCAGAGGCTCAACCATAAGACTCCTGGAAATGATCACAAAATACAGTAATGTCTCAAGGTATAAAATCAGTGCCCACAAATCGGTAGCCAGTATACGCCAATAACATATTCTTCTTAGTAAAGTACCACAAGAATAGAAAAGCAAATATCCAATGTTCTTAATATTAAGCCAGTAGACAACCTAATAAATGCCCACATAGGAGAAAAACTTAATTCAACTGAAGTTGGGGGAAGGGGGAACAGGGAAAGGAGAAAGGATAGGAGGGGGATATTGGTGTGATCCCACTTAAAGGGCACAATGTAGGGGTGTACGGCATGCCTTTTTTGGTGTGGGACACAACTCCAAGAGGGAGTCTATGTAGCAAATTCAAATATTGTGGCATGGTTGTTTATAACATCACATTAACCCGAAATTAAAAAAAAAATAGCTTTGTATCAACATAACAAAGAGACATAGATCTATGGAACAGAACAGGGACCCTAAAGATGAAACCAGCCTAATATTGCCTTCTGATCTTCAATAAATGAAATAAAAGCATACACTGGAGAAAAGAAGTCCTATTCAGTAAATAGTGCTGGAAGAACTGGTTTGCCACATACAGAAGGCTGATACTGGAAAATTAACTCACACAGGATAAAACTTAAATCTAAGACACGAAATGATAAAAACTCTAGAAGAAAGTGTGGGAAAATTTCTTTGATGATATCATCCTGGGGAAATATTTTATGAAGAAGACCCCACTGACAACTGCAGCAACAAATAAATAAATAAATGGGACCAGATTAACCTTAAAAGCTTCTGTGCAACTAAGGATGCAATAAATAAAGCAAATTGACAACTTTTAGAATGGAAGAGAGATTCACAAGTTATAAATATGACAGAGGGCTAATAACCAAAATCCACAAAGAACTCAAGCAAATCAACAAGGAAAGAACAAATGACCAATTATTTACTGGGCAAGAGACAAGAACAGAACATTTCTCCCAAGAAGGCAGATGGATGGCCAAAAAACACATAAAAAAATGCTCATTGTCCCTATTCATCAGAGATATGCAAATCAAAACCACCTTGATATATCACCTAACTCCAATGAAAATAGCCCACATCACAAAGTCCCCAAACTGCATTTGTTAGCATGGATGCAGAAAGAAGGGAACACTTATGCATCGCTGGTGGGACTGCGAACTAATATAGCCTTTTGGATGAGAATCCTCAAAGAGCTAAAAGTAAACCTCCCATTTGATCCTGAAATCTCATTACTAGGTTTCTACCCAGAAGAAAAAAATCATTTTATCATAAAGACATTTGCACTCGAATGTCTGTAGCACTATAGCAGCTCATTTCACAACTGCAAAGTTGTGGAAACAACCCAAGTATCTATCAACCCATGAATGGATTAATAAACTGGATTAATGGATTAATAAATATGTATACTATATAATACTATTTAGCTATAAAAAGATGAAGACTTTACATCTTTTGTATTTATCTAGATGCAGTTGAGGAACAATCTCCTTAGTAAAGTATCTCAAGAATGGACATCAAGCACCCCATATACTCAATAACAATTTGAAATTAGCAGATGAACCACTACAGGCCCATATGAGAGAAAAACACAATTAAATTCAAGAAGAGGAAAAGGGGGAAGAAGGCTTAAAAGACATAAACTCTCACCTAACAGATACCTCTAGGGTAAAAGGTTCAACCACAACACAGACATTACCTAACAAACACAAGCAATATAACCTAATTGTATATATCCTTCTATTAATCTGAAATTTAAAAAAATTAAAAATTGAAAAAGAAATGGTAAAAAGGGGAAATACCTGAGAAGAAGAACAATTTTAAAGGAAACAGTGAGAATGAGAGAAGAAAGGATAGGGAACAGGATGTTGTACCGGATAGCTGAGGGAAAGACTGTCACCTAGAGTGGGGAGCAGCTACTTCAATAAGGTAGACTGAGGAGAGCAAGATCTAAAGGCAAGGTTTAGGATATTTGGCCTTAGGACTTTTGTCTGTGCATTTTGTGGTTTCTTCTCATCAAACAGTTAAGGGAGGACTTTACTTTTCAGGATATGTTATTGTGTGTCTTTTGGACACTCCATGGTATTGACATGGATCTAAATCTATAGATATATTTTGTTACACAGACATTTTTGAAGGGTGTTAATTGTTGTTTTTTTGTGGTTATTAAAATAGGTTTTCTTTGATATGGGTAAGTAATCACTTTTATACTGCATAAACTTTCTGGATCATTTTCCTCTACTTGAATTTCATTTCCTGTATCCTTCTCAGTTCCTATGCTATGATGGGGTTTCTAGTACAGTCTCTTAAGCTAACCATTAAATGTAAAGTGATTAACCATCCTGGTTTGACTGAAACTGAGAAATTTGCTAGGATGGAAGATTTGCAGGGCTAAACCCAGGACAATCTCCAACAAACCAGATTTATTCATCTTATATATAACCTACGATTTTTAAATTTATATGTGTGTTTTTGATAAAGATTAACCTTTTTATTAATTAAGAGGTATATAGCTCAAGTAGACCAAAACTCTGAAAATTTGGATTTCATTTTGCATTTCTTCTTGTTAGTAGCACAACCTAGAAGAGGTAAACCTCCACTAGTTCTTCAGTCCCTATAATGTGAATAATACTACTACAAAGGGTTATCATCAACTTCAAACAAGGTATGTGTATAAATTCAGGATATGGAAAAATGTAGAAATCTATAGTTTATAGAAAGTATTTTTATATACACTATATATAATATGATATATAGTTCTTTTTCAAAGCAACTTTTAGTTAGATTAAGTAATAATGGAAGCACACAGAAGAGGCACAACACTTCAAACTGTTTGTGGTGTGTGAGAGAGTGGTTGACTGATGAAATTGATATTTTTCAGGAGTGCCTGTTTTAGCATTTGATTTTTCCTTAAATTAAACCCTCCAAGTTAAGTATGTTTTGTTTTGAAAGGCTCTATAGCCCCCCCATAAGAACCAATATGATGCTTATATCATATTGCTTACATATGGTATACATATGCTTACATATGCTTACAAAAGGTATAGACTATCTTCAGCATAAAAAAGTAAAGCTTCTATTGTATTTTTTCTTTAGGCTTGGTCAGGGGAATCTTTCCTTTGTGGGACTAAAGTCAACCCTGATCAGAGCATAGTAATAAATATACCCACACTGAAATTACAATGTCTGACTGCATCGTAGGGACAGAGATCCCCTCTATTGGATCATTAAGAAATGAAGGTGAAATTTGGTTTTGGAGTCAAATGAAAATGCTTCGAATATCATCATGTAAAATCTATGCAAAGTTTCACAATCGAATGTCCAATTCATGTTTGAAATCTAAGTGAAAAACTGGCCCAAATCTAAGTGCTTTAAGATTTATCTGACTAGGACCATTTTGTTTTATGTGACAAAAGAAAACAAGAGATGCTAGTTAAAACTGGATGAAGTTTATTCATTTGTGTTCTGGGGGCTGGGAAGTCCGAGTTGGACAGCTGAATCTGCTGAGGGCTCATGCTGCTTCACAGCATGGTGGGAAAGCAGAAGAAGAAGCTGGAACGTGCAAAGAGATCAAAGAGAAGAGGCAGCCTCACTTTGTAACAACATCGCTTATAACTAACAACTTGGTCCCATGAGAAAGGCACTGTTCCTTTTTAAGGACCCACTCATCTCTTGGCGGCACCACCTCTCATCATAGCCACAATGGGGACCAAAGCTCAACCACAGCATTTTGGAAGCAGTTATTCCCCAGATGACCACACAGCTATCAGTATTTTCAAACTTGTTGTTTTGCTAACAGAAATGTTTGTTCACATTCACTGAAATCTAACAATGGCAAGGCATAGCTCCTTTAACAGAAACTCAAGTATGACACCTGTGGCCCCACCTGCTCAGCCCCTTCTTCCGTGAAGCAGTCCCTGTGGTGGTGCCAGAAACACTCCAGGAACCTGGGAAGCAGGGCTTGGAAGCATCAGACCTCTAGTATTCATGGCATTCACTTTTTCAAAAATATTTAACATTTATAAATTAATAAGAAATCATGCAGATATTTTTAAAAGCTACATAGATTTGATAATCTTTAAAAAAGGTCCCATCCACCTCTTGCCACCTTTGAATCCCAGAGGCAACAATCTTCAACTCATAACTGCTAATTATAATGATTAGTCCATATTTCCAGGTGATAAGCTCATGTATCTAATTTTTGATTTTTCAAATGTTAATATTATCTGTTGGCCTCCTACTATGGAAGATAAGGACGCAGCTACCATGTGCTCCTCCCGTGTGTGCACCTTTTGCCTCTGTCTTGCTCTCTCTCTCTCTTCTTCCTGTCTCCCTATCACTTTTTCTCATTCTCATACCACAAACAGGTGTGTGTTCACATATGGCCACACCCATACACACACTCTCTTCCCTTTCCTTAATCCTCTCCATTTAATTACACAATAATTTCAGATGAAGCGGTAATCAGTGTTTACACTATTTCGGCTAGGTATGTATTTATTTACATGTAAGCCACATGAGAATTTATGATTACGTTTCTTTTACACATTTTTCTTTTTCTTGACATTAGTAGTTCTGTCTTGTTTTTGTTTGCTTAATTGTCTATCTGCCCATCAATACATTTTCCCGAACTCTGCAAGCAATATGCAAACATTCTTTTTAATATAGTCAGATACAGCAGTTATTTTTTTCAGCACCCCGGGACTGCTCTTTTTCTCTTTCTAGTATTGGCTTCTGTTCCCAGAATTCTGCCTTTTCCTATTTCTTCACTGCCATGCTCAGGGATGAGGGGGAAGCATATACTATAGTAGCTTCCTCGGAAAGATGCTTGAGACAAACCGGGAGATCAGGAATGTTCGAAAATATTTTTTTAATTTTCTTCTTATACTAAATGTTAGCTTGATTAGGTACAGAATTCACTATTCAGAAATACTTTTTCCTTAGAAATTCACTGTCTTGAGTGTGTAAATAAAGAAGTCATTTTGTTCCCTGAGTATTTCTTTGAGTTCCATCCTTCTTCTTTTGTTCCTTAGATCATTCCTGCTGGCTTCCTTTTTACCTCCTTCCCTCCCCATCTCTGCTCCTTCCTCTCTCTTCTTTCTATAAACACTTATTATTCTTTCTCTATCCCTGGTACTGTGCTGTCTCATGACACCCCCTATGTCCCCTATTGATTATGTTTGAGACTCAAAGGACATTGACTGGGAATTTTTATTATGTATTTTTAGCAATTTCTGACCTCTGTCTCCTCTGCTCTTTCAGTCTGAAACTGAAGTCCTTTTAATTGAAAATGGGATCCTTTCACCTAACACTCTAATTTCATTATCTTTTTCTCTTCTTTTCATCTTCTTTCTGTCATCTCTTCTCGGGGAGAATTTCTCATCTCTCTTCTGTTGCATATCTTATTTATGCTAATACATTTTTTATTTCTAAGAATTCAGTCTCTCATTTCTCTTTTTTACATAGTACCATGTTTTCGTTTCATGGTCACAGTTTCTTTTCTATTATGTATAAGAATATACATTTCAGATATTTTTAAAGCTTCCGTTGTTCCCTGCAGAATATTTATTTCATTTAATTTCTTGTTAGTTAGTTACTTTTGGTCTCTTTTATGTTGGAGACTTTCATCCATATCTGGTATTTTCTAGTAGTCTGCCCAAGCAATGTATTATAGGCTACAAGACGTTACCACGAAAACAGACAAAGCTGAGTTCTTTCACTGAAACATCCTCAAGAGTAACTAGGTATCTGCCTTCTTGGGTAGTCAGACCCTCCAGGAAGGTGTTTCCTCCAATGCCTGCCTAGAATGCACACCCTGGTTGTCAGCGTCCTGGGAGCCGAGTTGTGTAAGAAGGCTTGAAGGAGAGGGCAGTTCGTCACTGCTCAGCCTGTGGATTTCTACGATGTCTCCCAGATTTCAATGCAGCATCTCACTGTCACCTGCCACTGTTCTCATTTGATTTTTCCTAGAGTTTGCAGCCACTCTATTTAAGTTAGTCCAGACTAACACCCCTCTCTCTTGGTGAGCGAGGGGTAGCTTCCAGGCTGCACAGGGTTGCAAAGGGGATTTGGGAGTCAAACCGCTCTTCTTAAGAACTTTAACCAGCTCCGTTTTCGGTCCAAAGTCTCTCCCTTAGCTCCAACAATCCTTTCTGGTCTCCAGTCCTCGAGTCTTTCCAGGGTTCTCTCTGGTGTTTTTAGTTGCTTCTCATCGGCATTTCCTTTGCTGACACCTGGGTTTCTGCATCTCTGTACAGCTAAATGAAGAACCACTTAATCCATTCCCTTTCGAAAAGAAACAAAAAAGTCAATAGCTCTCTGCTGTGGTGTCCTCCTTCATTTTCTTTATTCCAATGGTATTTTAAAATTGTCAGTATAGGGTTGCTTCGGGAAGGAGAGGATGAAATTAAGCATGTTTCCATGTACCACTTTAACTCTAATTCTCTGCCAATACTCTTTAGCGCTTTGTTAGGAAACAAGTTCTCAGATGTCTCTCCAGAATGGATCCTACCAAATTCAGCAGTTATGTGTGTGTCTGTAAAACAACATAGTATTTCACATTTCTCCACAAGTACATCCAATGCTGAAAGGAAAGTGAAATCCCAGCAAGGTATATATTTATGTATATTGCATACAGTATAACATTTAATTAAAGTGGAAAACTTTTTATTCTGAAATTACTTGTGGTTCTTTATATTAAAAATTTCATTATAGATTTGTGGAATTAAATATATATGATTTATATCTAAATATATACATACATGTATACATATGATATATATATCTAAATATATATGTGTATATATGTGTATATGATATATATATCATATATATTTAACCAGTTTCTTTATGTAAAAACTTTATGTATTTTCATTATGTAAATATATATCATATGTATATCTAAATATATATATGTGTATATATACAATATATATCTAAATATATATGCATATATACGTGTATATGATATATATATCATATATATTTAACCAGTTTATGTAAAAGCTTTACGTATCTCTTTATGTAAATATATATGTCATATATATTTAACCAGTTTCTTTATGTAAAATATATCATAGATACATATATTTATTACATATATACACATATATATTTAGCCAT
>NW_003852407.1:17102284-17106341 GCF_000181295.1 Otolemur garnettii
ATATACACATGTATATATATTTAGATATATCATATAATTTAATATATATTTATATTTATGTATATACATATATATTTAGATATATATCATATATATTTATTACATATATACACATATATATTTAGATATATATGTCATATATATTTAACCAGTTTCTTTATGTAAAATATATCATAGATACATATATTTATTACATATATACACATATATATTTAGCCATATCATATATTTAATATATATTTATATATACATATATTTAGATATATATCATATATATTTATTACATATATACACACATATATAGATATATAATATATATTTAACCAGTTTCTTTATGTAAAAACTAAAAATCAGAAACAATGAAAATATATTTCTTTTGTAACTGAAGTTTTGTGTAAACTATGAATTAAACTATAACTTAGTCCAGACAAGTAGAATTATCTTAACAGTCATTTTGTGCTTCCCCCTTTTTTTTTTTGGAAAGCACCTCCAGTTGTCATAGTCATCTGCATATGGACCACATTTATGTATTTTGTTATTTGAGGTAAGATTTGTCTTCAAATATTTTACACTAACTCTGCTCCTTATAATAAGTCAATCTGGAGACATCAGTTTTCCAGAAGCTATATCGTACTCAATTTCTTCAAGCATATCCCATTAACACTGAAGCTACCTTCTACTCTTAGAAACATGGATATAATCTATTATTTCTTCAGCTGTAAGAACTGGTCATGGGAAAAATGTCAAGGGCCATCCTTAATATCTGTTACTTTCCTTCCACATATGGCCTCTCTTTATGCACTCTGCTCACCTATCTCCATCAGCACTGCCCTTTGACCTAGCAAACAAGGGCAAGGAGGTAGGGGTGCCCTGCCCTGGGTCTCAGACTTCAGAGGGCCTTGCTTTTTCTAGTCTTTCTCTGTCTTTCCTCCTGGAGCTATAAGTTAGAAAAAGAACCAGTGCACTGCATCATCTATATCATACTTTGAATACTTGAGACTCTGGAGTTCTCTGCCCAAAAGGCCCTGACAGTGCTTAAACATCTGTCTTCCCAAGAGAGACTTTCCTTTAGTACACACATCTCGAAAACTTAGGGGTAATTGAGGGGTGGTTGTCTGTGGGAATGTGGGTTCAGGGTGTATGAATCCATCCTGGAATAATGTGCTTGGAATATTTACACACACATCTCCATGAAAGGCCCTTTTAGATACAAAACAGAATTAGGGATGGGAAAAGAGAGGGTGGAATGTCTGGGTGCCATCTCCCTTTGAGCTGCCACATTTAAGAGAATTTAAATTTGAACTTGGACTTCAATATCATTATGAAGACACATTTATCAAGGTAGGATTGATTTAATAGTTTCTAAGCTTGATTTATAACTTCTAAATACTTAGATACAATGTTTGTGTGTGTCTTGTATTCAAGCTCAGGTCCTGTAAAATATTAGGGGAAGGCCCAATTGTCATATTTTCTTCATATGTACAGTGCTGCATCTTAACAGTAACTATGGGCGTGAGGCTGAGGCAAGAGAATCGCCTAAGCCCAAGAGTTGGAGGTTGCTGTGAGCTGTGACCCCATGGCACTCTACGAAAGGTGACAAAGTGAGCTCTGCCTCAAAAAAAAAAAAAAAAAGTAGCTATGGGTATTCCCATGCTTTTTCTACTCTATCAAATTTATCTGTCCTAAAAAGCAAAGTCTAAAAATCATTTATTTATTTTATTTTTATTATTCTTCTTATTATTTTTGCAGTTTTTGGCCACGGCAGGGTATGAACCCACCACCTCCGGCATATGGGGACAGTGTCCTACTCCTTTGAGCCACAGGTGCCGCCCCTATATATATATTTTTAAACTCTGATCAGAGAGCTGAAAACCCAAAGAAAGTGAAATAGATTAATTTTCAAAATGAGATTATCCCTTCCTTGGAGGGAAGGATTGTATAGCTGTCATCACAAGAGGGACACACATCCCTTCACAACATAGGAGGGTAGGGACAACCACCCATACTGTTAACAAATTTCTAACAGTTGCACGTGGGCTCTCGTTCAGGGTAGAATCCTGAAGCGCCCAGATACAGAATAATCTGTGCCTGCCTGACAATGCTTTCCTACAGGGCTTCACGAGGTATTTCACAGGGGTTGATATAGGCTGGGGCAGGGTGAGAGAGCTAATGTGATTCCTTAAAGGTGCAAAGTTGTTGATTCAGTGCCTACAGCAGTTATTCAAGGGGCAGAGAGGTGTCCTTAGACCTGGGACACTAGTGGATATAAAGATGTGAAGTATAGTAAGATGTCTTATGGTTCAGAAAGGACAGACAGATGTCCCATGGTTCAGAAATGTTCGCAGCTAGGCTTTAAGTATTAAAAAAATCTCTGGACCATTGCCAATCTCAGTTTTGCTAAAGGGAAAGTTCTCTATTCTCCTTAAACACATCTAAGGCTACTGATGAATGAAATCCAATGAAAGCTATAGCAAACTTATGTTCAGATCTGATACATATTAGATTGATTCAGTCTCTTGAGCACCTCCTGCGGGCATCAGCAGCCTGATACAGAAAGGAGGGAGCTCTTTTCTGTGAGTAAATATTACGTACTTTTTATCCCTTATGGTATATAAATGAACTCTCTCCACTTTTTCCGATCTTATTTCACCCTCATGTTCAAAGATACATTTACTGAACATAATATTCTATGAAAACCTGTGCTCTAACCCACAAACACTGATATACAACAAAAATTATAAAACACCTGGAGAAGCAGAATAACATAGCTCTTAAATGAAAAAGAATAGACCCACAGATGGCCTAAGTGAGGGACTTAGTGAACGGGTTATTTTTCCTAAACTACTATAGATATAGTAAAAAGATATAATGAAAGAGCAGAAAGTGTGCATTAACAGGTCGGCAGTTTCGGTAGAGATATAGGCACTATAAAAATGCAAATAAAAAATGAAAATTACATATCCTAAAGGAAGGAATCGTTCAGTGGGTTGAATGGCAGACCCAGGAGCAAAAGAAAGGATCAGTAAAATTGAAGACAGGTCAATAAAATCATCTAAATTGAAACACACAAGAGGAAAAAAAGAGTGCAGAAAATGGGACAGAAAACGTGACTGTAACACAATATCTAATGATGTAACAAATTGGTAACTGGAGCCCTAGAAGGGAGGGAGAGAGACAAGAGGGCAGAGGGAAGAAATATCTGAAGGCATTACAGGTGAATAGTTTTCAACACTGATAAAAGAAATCAACTCACTTGTGAAGAGAACCTAAGTGAATCTCAAGCAGAATAAATGTTTAAAAAAGAAAAGACTGCACAAATAAACTCCAACACCAACAATGAGGCATTTTATGATTCAACTGCTGAAAAACATAGAGAAAGAGTAAATCTTAAAAGCAGCCAGAGGAAAAAGACATTTTTCATGAGGAATAACTTTAGCAATGATGTCTGATTTTTCATCTAAAGCACTGAAGGCCTTAAGGCAATGCAATACTATCTGCAAAATGCTTCAGGAAAGCAACTCTTAACCTAGAATTCTATGTTCAGCAAATACATCTTTCAACATGAGGATGAAATAAGACGGGAAAACGTTGAGAGAGTTCGTTTTCCGCAGACATGCACTACAGGAGATGAAAAGGAAGTTTTTCAAGGTGAAGGGAAATCATTCTTGCTGAAAGTCTATATTTAGGAGGAAATGAAAAAATCATTAGAATGGATAAATACCTTGGAAAATACAAAATACCTTTTAAAAAGTTATGATCTGTCTATCTACTTACCTACTAACACATCTATCATCTACTGACCTATCTTCCTGCTTCGAAAAAATAATGACAATTTAAAGCAAAATAGTCACTTTCTTTTGTTTTTATTACTTTTTAGTAAATAAAATGTATGGCAAAAGGAAAACAAAGGGGGGCAAGTGAGTAAGGGAATTAAGCATTTTTAAGGTTTTTAGACTGTTAGTAACATTATTTAATGGTAAACAATGATGAAGATGCATTGTTTCTCTATTTTTTTTTTTTTTTTTTTTGAGACAGAGTCTTAAGCTGTCGCCCTGGG
>NW_003852407.1:17106531-17109781 GCF_000181295.1 Otolemur garnettii
TATGTGGTGGGTGCCCTGGCCACTGAGCTATAGGTGCTGAGCTAGATGCATTGTTTAATCTCAAGGCACAAGTACCAGGAAAAAAAGACCCTCAGTTATGTATAGTGAAAAGGAACCACAGAAGAAATAAAATGGAATAGCAAAAATATTGGATTAATTGTAAATAAGGCAAGCAGATCAGAAACACAAGAACAAAAACACAGAAAACAGATATGAAGATGGTAGATGTAAATCTAATGATATTAAACAATGCATTAAATATAAATGAAATAAACACTCCAGTATCAAACTGAATAAAAAAAACCAAGGCCTTATATATGCTTTTTATAAGAAATATGCTTTAAATATAAAGACACAGATTAGTTGAAACTAAAAGAACAAGAAAAGACAGAGCAGAAAAATGTTGGTGTTCCTAGTTAAGGCACGTCAGCCATGTTAGACTTCAAGACAAATTAAACTTCTAGGCAAGGTTTCTTATTAAAGATAAACAGAAACATTTTATAGTGATAAAAGTATAAATTAAGCAAGAAGACACAAAACTAAAAGTAGACACAAACTAAAAACCGACAAATCCATAATCATTACTTAAAGGTAAGCAGGAACTTTTTAAGGCCCTTTATTCTAACACTCACATTCACATACACACACAATATCACTAAATTACTGACCAACAGGGCAGGTGTGTTTTGGTGAGAGAGGTTTCTGGGACCTATGAGGACAAGATGCATCTCTAGGGCTATTGTCCAGAACAGGAGTCCTCAAACTACGGCCCGTGGGCCACATGTGGCCCGCCAAGGACATTTATCCAGCCCGCTGGGTGTTTTTGCTGCCCGCTGCCTGTCATGCTTAGCAGCCAACTCATCCCGGGGCCTGCAGCCTAGCCCTCCAACAGTCTGAGGGACAGTGAACTGGCTCCCTGTTTAAAAAGTTTGAGGACTCCTGGTCTAGAAGTCTGATATAGAAAAGAGGGATGCAGCACCCGGTCTTCAGACAACCAGCAAGGTTAGAAGGTTCACAGTGTGACAACGTGTGGACTGTTTGTCTCTTGCAGCTTCTAGGTGGGGTGAGTCGCTAACAGCTTCACCCATTTTCCCTGATCATATGAATATCATCAATCACTTTGTGTTCCATGGTGGAACAAACGTGAGGGCCTATATCCTTAACTCCCTCTCTGCTGGTTTATCTTGACTTAATTGCTGGCTTGTGTTCCGAATGGGATGTTCTGGGTTCCCTGAAGACGACTTTGGCCAAAAGGATGCTGGCCACCTGAGGCAGTTCTTTGGCAGCCATGAGTGCCACAGAGGCACATGGCTTGAATACAGGTGTATACTGGAGGTGTGGGGCAAGGCTGTAAGCATTGCAGCTGCAGATGTGAGCCCAGGCCCGAGACTATGAAACTTTCCCTGGGAGATGGTGCTATGGGCAGTCATCACTGAGTTTCATATAGCTAAAAGCTTGCTTTATAAATGTAAGGAGAAAGAGTGTGACAGAATATTTTCTGCACAGAAGAAGAAAAAGCTAAAATCTCAGATAGGCTCTGGCATTCTCAGAAAAGGTTCTGAAGCCCTAGAGAACTCTTTGTTGGAGAAGCAGACTTGAAACAACGTTATTTAAAGTGATGTTCTGGGAGCAGATATTTGAAAGCTGAAAAGTCTTATTCTTCATTGAGGTTAAAATAGACTTTCTAGGGAAAAAATGGGGGAAAAGAAATCTAAATATCCAGAAAAAGAAGAAGTGAAGATTGACTGCAACACAGTCACTGAAGGAAAAATCGGAATCCATCCATTTCTAAGTGGCCTAAACCAAGATGACCCTGAAAATTCAACATCAGAAGAGGAAAACCACATTGATAGTATTAAAGAAGAGTTCAGATGAAAACTCCAAGCTTTAGGAAATGGGAAACTACTTTCATATGAAGGTAAAAGATGCAAAAAAAAAAAAAAAAAAAGACTAGGTGGACTCATTTGGGGAAAAAGAAAAGGTTGAAATCTCAAGAACATGTTTGAGAAAAACTCTACATGATAAGGATCATGAGGCTTAGCATCTGACTGCGTGCCTGGTGAAGATGACAGATTTATTCACTGTTCTTAGAGATGACACAGATGGTTGGCACTAGAAGTCAGATATAATAAAAAGGTCAGAAGTGGGCGGTGTCTGTGGCTCAAAGGAGTAGGGCCCTGGCCCCATATGCTGGAGGTGACAGGTTCAAACCCAGCCCCCCTAAAAACTGCAAAAAAAAAAAAAGGTCAGAAGTGTAATGAAGATCACTTATATGAGGAGCTTTGAAGGGACCTGCGTGCCATCAAGCACATGCTTCTTTACGACTTTTGAAAAAAATAATCAGACATACAGTGAGTTTGTTAAAGAAGATAAAAGGGATTATGCATTATGTTAAAACTTCCCAAAGTCAGAGGGTATCTTTAGAGTCAGAAAACGCAAAGATGGAAAGTGAAGTTCAAAAGCTTGATAAGAAAAGAGCGATGGAACTATATCTGGAAAAGAAAAGAAAACCTCACAGGAACTTAACTGCACAGAAAAGGGAAAGTGTAGAGAGAGGAGAAATGGTTCACCGCAGATAGTATCAGCTACACCCCCGACGAGCTGAATACCTACAGAAAAGAATTATTTCTATTTTACTGTAGTTTTTTAAGTAGGAAAAGTATTATATTATGACTTCATTAACCAGACCACTGTCACCTAAGAAAAAGAGGACTTTTTCATAAATAATACTGCAACTAGACACATTTAAACCTTTAAAAGCTGTTTGCCAATGCTTTTTCCTATAGTTAAAGATTACAGCAGAAGTGTGTTTACATAAGATTTTGTTTAGAAAAAGTGACCCTTCTCTTCTATGTGTATGTGGTGTCTAAAAAAATTGAACTCAGAGGTACAGAGTAGATTAGTGGTTACCAGGGGATGAGTGGGCAGGTGCTGGGGAGATGTTGGTCAAAGGATACAAAATTTTGGTGAGTCAGGAGACATAATTTCAAGAGCTTTAATGTATAGCATGGTGACTATGGCCAACAATGTAAGCATATTTTGAAAATCACCGAAAGAGTGGGTTTTTAAGTGTTCTTACAAAAACTGCTAAGTACGGGAGGTAAATCATATGTTAATCAGCTCAACTGAGTCATTCAACAATGTGTATATGTTTCAAAACATCATGCGATAAATTATAAATATATAGAATTTCTGTCAATTAAAATAGTATAAAAAGAGTCTTCTCTTGGCTCGGCACCTGTGGCTCAAG
>NW_003852407.1:17110740-17159922 GCF_000181295.1 Otolemur garnettii
AAAACACATTAACAACCTAGCCATACGTCCTTAAATCTTGAGGACCTGGCGCTATTCCACTGCAAGGTAAATGCAGTGGGGCCTGGCAGTTAGGGTAGGTAGGTGGCAGTGGGGAAAAATTTGCTTATCACCTACTAGTGGAATGGTGAGCTTAGATGTAGGTTAGACCCTGAAAAAATTCTAGAGGGAAGGGGAAGCGGATGGCAGAGCTGGGAAGATATAATCTAGTCCATTTCATAACCTTGCTTGAGGTTATGGGGAGCCTCACTTGAGGTCAAAATCTGGGGTGCTGGAATCAGACTCCCTGGAAACACATTCCACCTCTGCTGTGTCTTGCAGTGCGTTATGTACTCTCTCTATACCTATTCCTTATCTGCAAAAAGACAATAATAATATTGCTCACACCACACAGCTGCTGTGAATACTAAACGAGCTCCTTACCATACATAAAACACTTGGAAGAGTTACTTAGCACACAGGAAGTTCAATTAGAGTTACAATCGTCATTATCATGGATGACAGTAAATACACAATTCAGAGTATTCTTAATTAATACCCATTCTACAATAGTGGAAAGCATGAGCAAATTAAGAAACACAGCAGATTTGAGTCACCTAGGGAGTTTTAAAATAATAATGGCTAGGCCCAATGTGGGCCAACGGGATCAGAACCTCCAGGGGTGGGTTCTGAATATCAGTTTTTTAAAAGTCTTCCTGGCTCCAATATTTAGCCAGGGTAGAGAACTTATACCATTGTACTCAGATTTCTATGATTTTTTTTCCTGTAATATTTCTTACTGAGATGGAGATTAAGCTAATGTGTTTGATCTTTTATATACATATCAGGTATTAGGATATGTGGTTGAATTTTGATGTGATTGAGTCAAATCTCTTTCTGTGGGGAGAGCACCTATAACCCTACAGTGTGAGAGTTAGCAAAATGGAGAAGGATCTATGGTGCTTTTTCAAGTCTGGCAACATTTTAGAAACATCCATGAAATTTAAAATGAACTACTAATACCTGGGCCTCACAGAGACTTTTATACATCTGATCTCATGTATAGATTTGGGAACATAAGTGTTGTGGTTAATTTCATATGTCAACATGTCTGGGCCACAGTGCCCAGATATTTCATCAAAAATTCTGAATGTTTCCATCAGAGTGTTTTGTTCTGGGGGAGGGAGCTTTGGATGAAATTAGCATTTAAATTGGTGAACTCTAAGTGAAGCAAACTGCCTTCTATAATGTGGCAGTTTACTCCAATCAGCTGACTTAAAAGAACAAAGACTGACCTCTTCCCAAGAGAGAAAGTGAGAAGGGATTCAGTAGAAAGCCTTTGCATTTGAACTGCAACATCAGCTCTTCCTGGATCTCTGGTCTGCTGTCCCACTCTGTAGATTTTCACTTGCCTGACTCTATAATCACTTAAGCCAATTCCTTAAAATAAATCCTCTTCTGTTTGAAAAGTACTCCCTTTCCTTCCTAAGGCTAATCTTTCACCTGCGTTCCAGGTCCTTCTTAAGCATTCCTGTTAGTGTTTAGTCCCATAAGGATCTCTCGCCTCTCTCACAGCTGTAGCTTCTCCTTCTCTTCTCCCCCTTGAGCTGTGCTCCATTCCCCCCTGCTCACACATTCCTGCACACAGGAACGTTTGGGTATGCACATTCATGAGCATGACTCAGTATCCTGGTGGGCCAGACCCAATGAGCTCAGCCCCACAAGAAGGTGGAGGCATAATTTACTTGACTTTTCATTGTTGGTGTCCATGTTAAGAGTCAAAGTTTTGTACTAGAGATGACATGAATTCAGTTTTATATAGATGGGTTTTCTCAGGCCAATCAAGAGGTTTGATTGACATTATGAATATCCTTGATTAATTAATTATCTCTTAAGAAAGGATAACTACTTCAGAGACAAACTTTCAAAAAGAATAATAATATATGAATGATTATGATTATGTATCAGAGAACTGTAGCAAAATAAAAGGACATGAGAGAGAGGACAGAAAATCTGGTGATAAAGATGAGAGGCAGGTGGGAGGTTTAGGAGGAGTGAGATAAACCTTGAACAGTAGTACTAAAATCTCACCTTACCTAAGATCCAGACTGTCTTTTTCTTTATAAAGAAACATCATTTATAAGCAAAATCAAGTGGAATTCTAAGTTATCTCTCAAATTTGTAACACCAGAGTGCCTTGACAAATCGTATCACTGTGTGCGTGCATGCACACATACACACACACACACAAGGTGATGAGATTGTTCTATGCTGAATTACTCACAGCATAAAATGTTTGACTTATAAAAAACTATGAAATCCCATATTTCATTTTTCCTGGCCTTATTTTTATAAAATTACCCTTCATCTAGTGTGAATAACAAAGACTCAGATTCATATCGAATGTGCCTGTGCCTCATTTTCCAATCCATTGCTCATACGAGCATTCCTTTTTCTGTAGAAAAATAGTTAATTTTTTTTTTGAAAATTTCAAAGAGCATTCTCTCCAGAGAGCAATATTCATGTAAGGAAACTGCATAATTGCGATATGCAGGAAAATAACATATAATTGTATCTTCAAAAAAAAAATAAACCTGTAGAATGAAGAACTTGATAGTGACATTATAAGTAGGGCAAGGATAAAAGCTTTACAGAGATCAGAATTTTCTCTTGGGTGAAAGGCCTACTAAATTCCAATGAGTTACATATATGTAGTTTATAAATATAAATGCTAAAAGAAGAGACAATATACTACTGGATTTTTCTAAGATGTACTGAAGGCTGAGAGTAATTTCTTAATTGATTTTGATATAAAAATAGCAGTTAGGAAGAATTTTTAAAATGTCTGCAACACTCGGTGATTCAACTCTAAGACAAAGGTTGTGTTTCTCTATTGACCTGTTGGTTTTAATCCTAAATTGCTATGTTTTGACATGTATTGTTTACTATACATGACATAAAATAGCATAAGGTTTTGTACATGCTTCAACTTAATAATTTCCTATCTATCTGTATGTTTTTAAATTCTGATTTATGAAGTTTGACATAAGCTATTTATAAAACCAAATTTTAAATAATTCCCATAACAATCCCATCCAAATTTTTAAGTTTTCAATCTAAAAATATATCATAAACAAGTTGACTTTAAATATGATAGCTTACTTCATCTGATTTGAAAGCTCAACTTGTGAAAGCAAGGAATGGTAAATTCACTTTTGGTTTTTAAAGTGAATATACTTGCTATGATCTTAGTTCACAAGGCTGAGAAAAAGATTAAAACCTTATTAATGACTGTTACCATTTAAAATAAAAACACCAGTAAACCGTAATCCTAAGGGAAGTACTCAAGAATGGAAACGTAAGTATACACACACAAAATGGAAAAACAAATTTATGGCGTGTACTAAATACTGCCTGGAAGCTGAAAGATGGATATACACAGTCATATGAATGGACCTTGGGGACTCAGAAGGAGCCAGGGTGAAAAGAGTCCAAGAAACCAAAAATTATCTGTCAGGTACAAAGTACACTATTTAGGTGACAGGTACCCTAGAAGCCCTGACTTCACCACTCTACAATTCACTCACGTATGAAAAAAATCACCTCTGCCCCTTCAATCTATTGAAATAAAGAAAATAATAAAATAAATAAATCTAAAATACCCAAACTTACCTTCCTTCAATTTTTAAGAAATCAGTTGACACAAGTAAACTAGTACATAGGTAACATCACTACTAATTCACAATGTCACGAGGGAACACCACATTCCCCAAAGAGGCCTCAGTGTTCACCCATCCCTTAACATATAATTGAAAAGGCCAAATTCCTAATATATTGATGACATACCATGGAATGGCTTCTTCAGTGTTCTTCCAACTGAGGAGATTACAGCTATCAGAGTATTTCAGTTATCAACTTAAAAAGACCTAAATGAACTTAGCAGATGCCACTGGAAAGACAAATGATGATGAATCCTCAGAGTACACTGCAGTTTTAAATATCTAGAGCATATAAACATGAAGCTTCCTTTTGTTCTTAATATATTTCACACTACTGACCAGGAGGTTCTCTGATCCATGTTATGTATACCTGACTGATGTTTTATAGTTGACTCAGCAGGATTCCTGAAACACGTGCCTTTATATGGAAGATCAGAGCCAGAAATCACAGTTTGGACGCTGCATTCTCCCACTGTGAATATAATAAGATGTCCTGCAATGAGCAGAGCGGTTACAAGTGGAAGACTCCAGCATAGAGGCTCTTACTATCTCTGCCAACTTGAAACCCTGTCTCATAGTTCAAAGGAGAGAGGTCAAGGGCAGGTGTCTTTACACAGAATTTTTACAGACTCTTTCTCTGAAATGTGTGCATTGGGTATTACAAAGTGAGGGCTATGAATTGGTTTAGTTTTATCGCCCATTAGGAAAAAAATTCTAGACATGGGTCCAACTTTCTGTCATTTTTAATCCATTAAAAACTGGATTCCTAACCTCTGAAACTTTATAGCAAAGTTCCCAAACCTAGGCTTTGTTTATTCTATTTAATCAGCTCAACCTAACCTGACGGCACCAATTTTTGGTTCTTTTTTTTTTCTTGAAATTCATTCCTTTCTTCTCTCCTATGCCACCCTTCTCTCCTGGCTTCCCTCTTGTTTTTCCAGAAACCTCTCAGCCTCTTTTTCAGATTTTCTCAAAGATGCATCACTTTTTACTCTAATTTTTTTTTCCTCACACAGATTGCCTCCACAACAAATACACATCTCTGTCCAACCAGGTCTTTCTCCTGATCTCTAGACTTGTATGCCCACCTGCTCAGTAAATATTTTCACTGAGTATATTTCATTGACAATCTCACCATCACTGAGTGCTTGCCATGTGCCAGGCATGCTGCTATTAGTCGGCAAGACTTGGGCGTGCCACACTGTGCATGCCTAAGGAAGCCCCCACTACTTGTTGCCTCTCTCTCCTTAAACCTGCCCTACAATGGAAATATAGACATGTCACCTTCCCTGGGGAGCAGTTGTGGGTTGAATGATGACTGGTCAAAATATAAGCCCATCTGGAACCTGTGAATATAATAACACTGCTTGGGAAAAGGGTCTTTGCAGATGTAATGAAGTTAAAGACCTCCAGATAAGATCATCCTGGTTTAGAATGAGCTCTAAGTCCAAAGACAAATGTTCTCACAAGAGAAAGAAGAGAAGACAGAGAGACACAGAGAAGAAGGTCAGATGCAGATACAGGCAAAGAATGCGGTTATCTGGCTGTAATCGAAGGAACGCAGGAGCCACCAGAAACTGAAGAACACGAGGGAGGAGCTGCCCAGACGGCCTTCAGAGGGAGCACGATCTTGCTGGGCCTTTGCTAGTGGACTTGCGGCCCCCTGACTATAACAGAATAAATGTCTGTTAGTGTAAGCAACTAAGTTTCTGATGATTTGTTAAGGCAACCCTGGGAAGCCAGTACTGTGCCCTTTCTTGATTTCTCCCAACCCAAGGGCCCCAATTATCTACTTCTTCAGATTCCTAACTGACTGTTCATTATTCCTCTTCCCACTACCACTCCTTGAAAGTAGGACTCTGAATTTCTTCTCAATTCCTAATACCTAACACCCGGCATATAGTAAATAAATGGGACAAATAAAACAAAGGGGATTTTTGTTTGTTTGTTATAATGATTATAGACACAGAATAAATCTACATAGATTAAAGGTAGGTAATTCAAATTATTTTAGCAAACTTGTCTTCTTAGTAAATGTTTCTTTCAATTCATATAGCTTTTAAAAATACCTATTTATATACTGAAATACAGATGCTTTGTCAAGTCACGTGGGAAATGAATAGCAAAGCAAGTCATTAAACTATTACTGAAAGGTACAAAAACGAGCAAATTCATTTCCTCAAGGCAGAGTCCCTAAACCTGTCGTCATAATTATATATGTTTTGTTTTTAAGACAAGAAAAGCTTTGCTTATCTCTCTTCTTTATCTTAAATAGAGAGCAGCAGCCACCACCCGACTGCGACTGCGGCACTCACACCCACACTCCAATTAACCCTGTTTGTGGAGGGTCAGTGCATTCATGACACCACTAAAGCTGCAATAGGAGGGGACGCAGATACTCTTAATAGTATTAGTTACTTGGATATAAAAGGGTCAAATGGTCTAATTAAAAGGCTTGCTATGTATTTGAACAAATGAGTATAAAGCAGCTTAAAAAGCATAATCCACTTCAATTGAAAATCGTATTGAAAGACAGATGGATGGGAGAGAACAGGCATAATTTCCAACTAAAAATACACAAATGCTTTATTTCTCCACAGTGCAAAGGGTTTTACATTTACTCTTCTCCTAGGAGATTTCCCCACACACTCTCCCCCCCAATAATGAATAAGAATATGACTTGCCTAGCTAAAACCAGATTCTTCAAAAATCCTTCAAAAGTGTGGATACGTTGGTCAAAGGGCACAGAACTGCAGTTATAAGATGAGTAATTTCTGGAATGTACAGTAAGGGACTATAGTTCCAAATGTATTATATCATTAAAATTTGCTACGAGAATAGATTTCAGCTATTCTTTCTCTCTCTCTCCCCCACATACACATACATAAAGGTAGCTATGTGAGGCAATGGATATGTCAATGACCTTGACTGTTATAACAGTTCACAATGTATAAACATATCAAGATATTGCTTTGTAAACCTTGAATACATGTAATTTTATTGTCAGTTATACCCCAGTAAAACTTAAAAACAAAAAACAAAACAAAAATTGGGGGTGGATGGAGAAGAAGGGGGAGCTGGTGAGGTGGAGCAGCACACTTCTTTACAGCATGCATTTTAATGAGAATGTCTTTATAGACTAAGAGCAAGTGCAAGAATACTCATAAAATATAAACCCTATAAAGGCCTCTGTCATTTTCCCTGGACTTCTGCAGCCATTAAACAAAAACTTGTCTTAAAAGAACAGAAATGTAGGCCAGGCCTGGTGGCTCACGTTTATAATCCTAGCACTCTGGGAGTCTGGGAGGCCGAAGCTGGTGGATTGCTTGAGCTCATGATTTCGAGACCAGCCTGAGCAAAAGTGAGACCCCGTCTCTACTAAAAATAGAAAAACTGAAGGAAGAGGATCACTAGAGCCTGAGGTGGAGGTTGCTGTGAGCTAGTATGCCACAGCACTCTATACAGGGTGACAGCTTAAGACTCTGTTAAACAACAAAAACAAACCGGAAATGTAGTCTCTCCTGGTTTAGGAGTCCTAAAGTCCACAGTCAAGGTCTCAGCAGGGCTGGTTTCTTCTGGAGGCTGGGAAGAAGAAATGACCTGTGCCTTACTCCTAGCAATCCTCCTTAGTACACCTTGGTTTGTGGCAACGTAACTCCAACTTCTGCCTTTTTCTCCACACAGGCTTCCTCCCTGAGTGTCCTTCTACGTGACCTTCTGTTTGGGAAACCAGACATTGAATTTAGGGCCCACTCTAATTCAGTGTGATCCCATCTTAACAGCTATAACTAAGAAAGGCCCTCTTTCTGAATAAGGTCACCTTCAGTGGTTCTGGGTGCACATGTATTTTGTGGGGGAGCTATTCAAGCCAATACAACCCCTGTCTTTGAAGTTCTCAACTCTCACAATGCAACTCACAAGGTAAATTCTCCATAGTCACAATTGTTCAGGGATAAATTTTCCTAATTTGCAATTTGTTCAAAGGCACAGTACCTCATTTATAATTTCTCCCTGCATTTACAGTAAATTTTGAATAGGTCTTGAAGGAGAGCATGGCATTTTCTTTGCACTCTCTGACAGGTGGTTAACACGTGATTGTCGCGATAACTACACTCTAACTCAGTGGTCCTCTAACTTTAGAGCACTTCTCAATCACCTGGAGGCTTGTTAAGATGCAGATTTGCTGGGCCTCACCTCAGAGTTAGACAGTGGTATATCTAACAAGCCCCTGGTGATGCAGACTTGCCTGCCCTGAGGATCACACTTTGAGATCCACGGCCCTAAGTGATCATCAGGTGAGGGTCCCTATTACTTGCAGGAAAGAAGATCTTTCCCTCATTATCAGGCTGGCTCTAACATCCTGATTAACAGGAAGAGATGCAGTAGTGAAGACAGAAGAGCAGGCAGATGCCACTTCCAGTGACATAATATGGCTATTATTAACTTCTGACTGGTGAGGAAGTCTAAGAATAGAATGAAGGGGAATGACTACACAAACCTTTTCTTAGTTTGGGGTTTGGGGTTCTCACAGAATAATAATTCATATTTGAAAAACAAGGAAATGTTCCCCCCCCCCATATTTTCTGAATGTAGTTTAACATCTCTAAATTTTGATAGATTTAAGGCAATTTCAATGGGGAGAAATAAATATGGTGAAATCACAGGTATGGTTTATTTATTTAGAGGTCTCTCTGTGTGTGCTCTTTTAAAAGAAGCTTTTTAGCAAACTGATTGTTGTGTTTATTTTAGGAAATGGTTGTGAATAAGTGAACTTTCTTCAACAGGGAAGCAATAGTTAATAGTTCCAAACTTGTTTTACAGAAAACACCATATAACTTAACCAAAGGCTCTAGTACATGGGGAAAAAGGGAAGTGATTTTAATACTTTTCAACAGAAGTAAAAATAATTGGAGAGTGGAAAGAAAATAAAAACATTCTATCATGTTAATAGGATTAAAATTAAAATGTCTTATAGTTGGACAGTGGTCATGACAAAGAATTCTCAATTTCTTTCTGCACAAGTAGATAAAAATAGTTTCAAAATGTATTTATTACTATCTAAAAATCACAATAAAATCAATAAGTTGCTAACCAAAGAAGACCTATGCTAGGGTATTTCGATTAGCATCTATTTATAGCCTTTCCCTCTAATATATGTGCATACAGCAAAAATTTATTATTTATCTCTGTTAATAGGTACAATAAGGAAAAGGGGATTTTTCCTGTATAATTGATTTATAGAGAAGATAAGGAAGTTTTGGATTTCAATAGCTCTGTAAGAAAGTCATTACCTTTTGGGACTTGACTATAAGTTTAGGAAGGCAGAAAATAGCAAATATATAAGTTAGAAGAATAAGCAAGTTCTTTCACCCATACTTCAAAACTCTAAAGTATAATTTTTTACTACAGCATATGTTTTAAAATACATGGAAATAAATCTTGAGAGAGCAGTGGTTTCAGTACTGAGAATTTCTGTAAAGTTCTGAAGGAGCCCCATGATAGTATTTCAAATTTTATCTCCATTTCTTTCAAAGAAGGGAAGAAAAAAAAAGAATTTTAAGGAAAACCAAAACAAAATTTAAAAGGAAGCCAAAAACAATTGGTGGCAAAGTCATGTTGGCTGTAGTACATGTTAATAAAATTGTTACATCCTGAAGAAAGGATGAAAAATATATATTTTTCTGTTTTCTAGTAAAATCAGTCTCTTCACTATCAAACACATCTTATAACTATCCAAGTTTTTTTTGAGATTATAATAACATCCAATTGAAACAAATAAAAATTAAAAATATAGAACTTAATATATTCAATTAAATATTTTAATTCTTTTGATTCACTATCATTGTTTAATTAAAATTATTAAAATTGTAAATTGCTACAGATTCTCAATGACTTTTGCATCCTACATGAACAAGTAGGATGTATTGTATGTTCAGGGTATTCAGTAAAATCAAGATTCATCATAATGAACATCAAAATAATTCAGTAAAATATACATGGGCTTATTTCAATTCCCTTATGACAACACTAGAGTGCATTTACTTTAAAAGTAATATCAGGTAGTAAACATATGAATAACCTTAGAATTTATTATAACTTTGTCATTGCTATATTTAGTTAAATAACATAATGTTTATTATGGGATTGTGTTCAGTTATTCAACAAATATTTATAATGCCTAGATTGTTTCTGTCATTGTGCTATCTAATGTAGCTATAAGGAAAATGAAGATACAGTTCCTAGTGTCAAGAGTGTGTGGTCTCTTAAACAAGACATATCTAAAACAAAAACCCACATAGCATGTCAAATCTATAATATAGGTACACAGAGTGCTGAGTTACACAGAGGTATCTAACACAGAGAGGATGACTACAGTAGGCTTACAGGGAATTATCACCTAAAAACTCAGTCCAAAAAGATAAATAGGATTTTGTCAGGTAAAACAGAGCTGGGCAGGAAAGCAAGTCATCCCACATAAAGGGAAAAGTCTATGGAAAGGGGTATTCATGTAAGAAAGGGCACGGATGGTGAAATGAAAGAATCTCTAGTGGTTGATTAAGGAAAGAATGATCTAGATCACAATTATAATAAGTATTAAAGGGAGAATGGTGACCAAAGACCCTATTCCTGTCAAGGGAAAACACCTCCAAAAGATGGGAACTAGCAGAGGAATAAGCTGAGCAAGGTGAGATAAAAACAGTTTAGCTAACTTATTTCTAAACTAGCAGTTAAATTACTGAGCAGTATCTGCTTTTACTAGAAGCCTGGCCTATAAGGGATAAAGTTTGCAAACACCCCTGCTGGGTCTATAAGCACTATGAAGAATAATGGCCATAGCAAAAGCTGTGTGCAAGGCCTGGGAAGGAACATTAACCAGGTCAACCCCTGCCCAGTCAGCAAGTACTCACTGTAGGGACTTGTATTATGGCCCGGGCAGAGAAGGGAATAGCTCACACCCTGAAATATGGGCAGGAGGTTATACCCTAACCACAGAGGAAAATGCCTCTGGGTGGAGATAAGGGGAAAATTTCCCTTTTCCACTGATTCTTTAGAGGAGAACTGATGCCATTGCATCTGCTCCACAGTGAAACTAGAGGGGTTTAACCTCCCCACAAGGGATCTGTGTGCATGAACCCAGACAGGAGGCTGCCCCCACACAAAGCTTAGGTTCTGGATTTCTCAAGGCTGCTCAGATCCTTAAAGTTAATGATTATAGATAGAATAAGAACTAAGATGCTTACTCAGAGAAACTGCTGATATTTTTGTTCCCTTCCCTAAATGAGAAAATAGCCTCCAAGAAAACCTGGATGGAACAAACACTCAGGGCCACTCACTGGAACCCCACAAACTAGCGATGGATCCCTATGCTCATTCTTGAAAACTCTATTCTGTGTGTCCTGCCTCTTTCTCTCTCACTGCTTTTACTTTCATTTTTTTTCCTACTCAATCAGTGATGTTTCCACAAGTCCTGAAGGACCCTGCCACCAGGCAGAACCCCAGCAATTAAGGCTTACACAGTGACTCATTTCATATGAAGACCAGTCTACATTGCCAAGCCGGTCCACTTAACATGCCCCCCTGTTGAGGCATATGTAGAATCCAAGGTGTTCAATTCATATTTCTGATTCATTTAAGTTGCTGAAGAAGTGTCCAGAGACTGTGGAAATTCTGCTTCGGTTCTGTGAAAAGGGCAAATTTAAGAATTAAGAATGGAGAGCTATTGCCACTTAGATGAATGTTGCCAGACTTTAGGGTTTCTTATACTTATATAATTTTTAAAATTTAAAAATCAACAAATGGGCACACAGTAACCCACCAGTTAGAAAACAACAGTAACAACAACTAACACCATTTTCACCAATAAGAAATTCAGAGCCACAATCAATCACAGGGATGATACTAATTTCCTTTTAAAATAATAATAATAATCTCAGAGGCAGTTGTCTTTTTAGCAGACAGCAGACCAAACCTGTATAAAATAGCATAAATTTCCAAAGGCAGCAGAAAGCCCATATGACATTAGTTCTAGGAAAGCTGTCCACAAAGGTAGTTTGTCTGCCTTAAACATTAATACACCTGCACCTGTTTCAATTCTCATGGATGTTAAACAGCATGACATTATCCAAATGGAGACCTGAGAATACTGCCTGTTGCCCAGGGCGGCAGCTACCTGCTCATCACAGTAATGAAACAAGAGTATATGAAAGTACTTTGCACAATTTCTTTAATGTAGCAAGTCATGAATAAGCATTTAACTCATAATATTGGTAAAAGTGTAGATAATAGATGACAACAGAAACTCCCACAACATGAAAATATTGCACAAATCCTACACACACACACACACACACACACACACACAGAGAAACTCTAATACAACTAATCTAATCTTTGATCAGAATCTAATATTTGATTCATTTAAAATGCTCTTCAAACTTATGGCAGGGCCAGTAGCCATCTGACAACCCATAAAAAAGGGGGAAAAATTAGCTTGAGCTACAGCAACCAAGATAGAAAGGTGTGAAGGAAGGGGGTTCTTCTGGCACAAAATTTCAATACCAACTCTTAACTTCAAAAGGGGGTTACAGAGAGTGACAACTATGAAGGCAAGAGATTCTCTTAACATGCCGGTTAGCTTGTATGAGAAAAGGAAGATAGTAATTGTGTAAAGTATAAGTCAGAATTCTTCCTTGGTGAGAAAATTGTGATTAGTATTTTCTTACTACTGAGCATATGGAAACATCATCACATCATCAATACATGAGAGGACAAGCAGAGGTGGGCCAAACCTGGGCTTTGTCATGTAAATCATGCCACACTCTGGTTTGCCTTAATTTATAAATACCTAATGTATCACATTGCAGTGTTATGTATTATCTGTTCTAAGTCTGTGATTAAATTTTTTTAACCGTGGTCCTATTTTTTACGACCATAGAAACTCTAGCTATCACTGAAGCCTACTGATACAACTGCACAATATTAAGAGTGTCCTGATACAAAGGGCAGTGTCCCTGAACAGAGGAGATAATGCAATGCTCAACAAACTCAAGAAAATCATATTTGAGAACTTCCCTTTGATCTTAAAACAGAACTAGAAAGGAACATTAAAAATTTCAGTCTCAAGGAAATTTTCTATATAATTGTGAACCTTTTATAGAAAGTTCAAGTTTAGATGCTATGTCACAATTTTAAATTAGGGTAAATATATATTTGTCATCACTATAATTAACATTGATGGTTTATTAAAAATGGTTATTTCAAAACAGCTATCTTTCCTAACCCTGTTAGAATCTAGTGAGTAAAGTTTTAAGCAGTCATGAGGAAGCAGCTTGCCGCAGATGTTTGGCCAGGGGAAGAAAGAGTGTGGAGTCCTTAGTGTTGAGAACAAAGCCTGGAGAGTTGCAGTGAGTAAAACTCACTAGGCAATAAATGCCCATTCACCAAAGGAGCCTTTAAGATAGTGTCAGCAGCAGCTGGCATTGACTGGGTTATCCACACTTGCAGGTGCAGCCAGGAAATCATGGAATTTAATACTGTGATTCCAACAGGCAGCAGAGATAGTTCAAGGATAGCCATCTTTGTCCCGCAAGATTTCCTACCAAGTGAATGTGGGAGGCACAAGTACAGAATCTTGTCACAGGAAAGGGATGGGTAAGTCCTTGGCAGGATCTGCACTGAGGGCAGTCAATCTAAGAAAAGACAGTTTCACTTATCTCAGGTGAAATAACTGATGGGAGCCTGTGAGAGGCAGACATTATCATTAGTAGCATCTAGTAAGTGCAGCTCTAGTCCATTCTCCCAATGGTCTCTCTCTCTCTTTTTTTTGGAAGCAAGTCTCACTATGTCACGCTGGATAGAGTGCTATGGCATCACAGCTCACAGCAACCTCCAACTCTTGGGCTTAAGTGATTCTCTTGCCTCAGCCTCCCAAGTAGCTGGGACTACAGGCACTTGCCACAATACCTGGCTATTTTTGTTGTTGTTGTTGTCGTTGTCATTGTTGTTTGGCAGGCCCAGGCTGGGTTTGAACCTACCAGCTCTGGTGTATGTGGCTGGTGCCCTAGCCGCTAAGCTACAGATGCAGAACCCCAGTGGTCTCATTATTCAATCAGAAACCATAAATCATGTTGACAACATAAAACATAAAGTTAATTTTAGTAATAAAACATTGAAATGGTTGGTACTGTGCCTTTCCTCTCCACTCTCCTTAGTAAAGCAATCTGTGTAACAAAATATCAAATACACAAGTTTGAGTATTGGAGCTTCCTGCCACCTTCGACTCAGGCTTCTGCCCAACTCTAGCCTCCCATAAACTACATTTAATTACATAAAGTTTTAAAAATATTTTTATTATAAATGGCAATAGGGAGAGTTTAGTGAAATTTGTTCAATTCAGTGTCTGCTTTGTTTTTTTTTATAGTGAGATAGAAAGATAAGATGATTCTCATAGCCAGTTGTAAAGAAGGTTAATAATTCATCGGGTTAGTTTCCTTGTGTCAATTCTCTCTGAGCATGACATCAGATCCCTGGCGTGCATGGCTTTCTCAAAGCATAGTGCGCTGTGCATTTAGTCAGAGATCATTAGTTAAAGATCTGTAGGATCCTCAGCTCTGTAGTAGATACTGTGGAAAGAATTTTAAAAATACAACTCTCTTATTAATGTGTACAAGATCACAAGAATGGCTAAATGTTATCCAGAATGAATATACTGACCCACAATAGGAAAAACCTGAGTCTCCCCTCCTACTAGCAGTGGAAACATGTTTTCTCATGTTGTCATGCTCCCTTGTCCATCCTCTGTGTAACCAAAGGCGTGAATTTCACTTTACCCCAAGAGAACACCTAGGTTCATTCTGTAATGAAGGATCAGTGATGCAGGCTAATTTACATGGAGATATGCTTTATAAACTGAGCCCAATTAGTTCAATATGAACTATGTGCACTCTGAACCATGCATGGTTCACCCTGCCCAACATCCTGTTTCAGCTATACCATAAGTGATATCCTGAAACACTCTGTTTGAGTAAATCGGGGAATATCTATCATTTTTTACAATCTGGGATAATATGAGCAAGTCCATATTTACCCATCTCATAGCCTGCTAGACAGGGATGACCCCTATTCAGCTTAAGATTTCAATACACATTATCAGTCAGCATTTATTGGTCTGAGCCACTGAATGAATCATGCCCCCATAATCAGCCATGGGGAAGAGACTCAAAGATTAATTTAGATCACCAAAAGGATCTAGCATCAAGAATGACTTCCTGCTAGTAAACATACCAGTGACAAATTAGTCACGTAACATTTAATTTTTCAAGACGGCTCAAAACCCAAGACATAATCGATACAGCCAACATTATCTTACAAACATTAAGTCATCAACCAAACCTTTAATGAAAATTAAAGTGACATTTCACTTATTGTGAATAAAATGTGTATTATTTGAGTAAGGAATATGGTGTGTGTGTGTAGGGGGGTGGCTATCCAGTAATTACCTGCCCTTATTTTGTTGTATTTCTCATACGGTTATAAATTTTTGTTATTATATTATCCAAAATTATGTGTAGAGAGGGAATAATTGTGACATAAGTTACCATATGCTGGTGGTTTACGGCAAATACTGCTATAGACGATTTTCACGAAGACTGGGTTTTTATAGTAATTTTTGAAAGAAATTGCTTTCTGTTTTTTGTGAATTTGATCATTATTCCCTCTTGCTCAACAACAAATAAAAAAATCCATATTTCAAAAGCACAGAGAACTATTTTGTTTTATAATAATAATTTTTAAATTACTAAATTTCTAATTATTTATGCCAGGGAGTCTGAGTTAACCTATTACCCCTATCCCTACCCCTCCCCCCACCTCCATCAAAAAGAGAGCTATCAGCAAAAATTGATCTTGCTATGGATTTAGCCCTGAAGCGCAACCAGCCAAGGAATTATTCTATTGTATATGTCACTGTGAGATGTCCGTTGAGAAATATTCCAAGGCGAATATTGTTCTGTACTCTGATCTGTTCATTAGGCCTAACTCAATGAAAAATCACAAGCTGCCTTTATTCCAGACAAGTTTATAAAAGATGTCCATTATTATTTTTAAACTACATTGGGTTCTCAGAAATGTACCTTGAGTGAGCTGTTTTCTCTTTTTCTTTGTTAGAAAACAAAACATTCCTGTTTACATAAACTGTGTCAAATGAGGACAAATTCAACATTTGAAAATCACTTGTAAGAAGACATAGAACTGAACTTAAATGACAGAAGTTGGAATCGATTCTTCAAAAAACTGTTGGGTATTATTAGGCCTTGGCTTTATGAGTATGAATTTTAATATCCCAGGTGCAATCTGTGTCTGAATGTATCAGCTACATTTTAATCACGGCAACCAAACTAAGTATTAACCCAGTCAGACTCTTTCATGGATGCTTTCCAGATGAATCTAGAAGGAATGAGATTAAGTAAAGATGAATGGAAGATTGCAAGAGTCACATAAACATAGCTGAGTTTTAATGACTGAAGAGTGAAAAGTTTTGGAAATTGGGGAAACCTTTTACCTTCTGTTTTTGATGCATGAGGCATTTATTCTTGGTTTGCAATTTAGTTATTGGAGACTTTGATTTTTACTCTTTTAAAGAATGACTTCCTCCTCATACATATTGCCTTATACGTATTTCTATGCAATAAATTTAGTGATTGCACATTTAACTGAAAAACAGATAGCTGACCTTGCCTGAAAAGACAGGGCTGTCCCCTCTGCACCTGTCACCTTGTCTGAAGGGGTCCCTGTACTTTGGTTATTTGTGCAGGTGTTAGAGGTGTTTGCCAGGCAGGGAACCAGAGCTGGAGGGTAAAGCATCTCTACAAAGTCTAAAGACAGAAGCTCTAACTCTTTTGGGCTGAATGTTTTTCACTATTTTTTTTTTTTGAATAGAAACAATCTAACTTAAAGAGATCTGATGATAATTAATATTATATTACATAGAACATCTTATATAATTGAAGCATTTCATACGGAATTTAAAGAATATTAAAAGGAAGATATCAAATGATTAAAATACAAAACTAAGTGTTTTGATGTAAAGGAATTTTTACAAAATATTCATCATCTAATAATCTGTACACAGGCTCTCCCAGACACCAAGATTCTTAGCAGGCCTTGGTTTACCTCCTAAGTGCCTCAAGGTGAAGTGAAAACTCCTAACCGTCTATCTCTATCTCTTTGTTATTTGAGGGCTTTACCTGACCCCTGAGCAAAAATATTTTAAGACCTTAACAGAGGTGTGATAATAGGGGAAACTGCATAATGGTGTTATCAATGGCTCTTTGTTCTTCTTAATGCCAAACAACAACATTTTGCCTTGGAGAAAATAATGCCAGTGGTTGGGAAAAGGGAAGCAAGATTGGAAGTGTTTTGCCCACAGAGATTTTTATGCAGAAACCCCAGATTCAAATTATCCCTACAATGAGTGTGGTGATAATACTAACAGTTACTCTTCAGCAATCTTATCACACCAAGGTGTTTCTTGCCTTTAGCGGGTGGCACCATCTTCCATCAAATTCCGCTCTAGCCATGAACAAATGTTATCTAGACCTCCCTTTCTCTACTCTCACTGGTAGAATTACGGGCACTTCATCACTTTTCTTAGAAGTGCTACTATCTAACTGGCTTCCTGGCCCTTGGATCTGTCCACACTAGAGTTCTAGTGATCTCTCAAGAACAAAAATCTTAGCATGGTACATTTCAAAACTATTAAGGACTGAGTACAAATGTCTTACCACAACAAATAAGTAAGCGACATGGTTATGTTAATGAGTTAGATGTAAGCATTCCACGTTACCTATCAAATCAACACATTGCACCCCATACATGCATTAATGTACACAGTTATGATTTAATAAAGGGAAAAAAAAAGAACGTACATCTTCTACCAGTTTGTTTTTTAAATCCAACCATTCGGGGATCCCCGATAGTTTACAGGATAACATCAAAAAGCTTCAGTCCAGTTCACAAAGCCCCTGGAGTCTCTTCTAAATCTCTCTCTTTCCAACACTCTCTTTAACCGAGTTTTTGCAAGTGTCTGGATCCCCGGCGCTGCCTGTGTTGCTTTGCCCTTTAGTTACATTCTACTTGTAATTCAGGCCAGACTCAGTCAGTACAAAAGGCTTTTGTTTTAGCTCTCCTATCTTATTTCACAATTACAAGCTTTAATTGTAATTTATTTCCGTGGGTTTTGCTGATTTTTCTTTTTCCTTTGCTTCCCCGAGCATTATTTTAGAGCCAGATTAGATAAGATCCTTTATTATCTATAGCAACTACTGGCTTTTGTTACTAATGATCATAACTGTGGTATTTTGAAAGGGAGTCTTTAAAAGATCCTCCCAAAGAGTAACTTCGCAACTGACCTGGTCATTTGTGTATTTGGCAGATGAATCAAAATTTCAAGTAAAAAGAATGAATCTGTCTTGATGAACTCTGGCCATTAAAGATTTAGAGTAACTGTTACCCGATTTCAAATGTCATCTTTGGCGACTCATCAGACTCTCTGCCTTAAAATCCCAAAGTGTTTGTTCCCTGAGGAGACAGGAAAACAACCTTACAAAGTTTCTAATAGTGATACTTTATCCCTTTTGTGTTATCCCAGGGTACAACCTCAGTTGGATTAGGCTAACTGTCTAAAATTCTGAAAAATAAATTTACTCTCTTCATTGTTATGGAGATTAACAGCTAACTTCATACAACTAGAAAGTTGTATGAAAAGGCAGGGTGAAGGTGGAATTTTCTCAGCAACTCTCAGTCCTGTCTACTATTTTCCAAGTGATTAGTGGGCAAAGAGTAGTACTATGCCCATTAAAAGGTGTGTGAGTTTGGTCCATTGTTTTGTTGGTCCAGACTAGAACCTTTTTTCTCACCCTAAGCAAGTAACAATAAATACTGGATTATCAGTAAAGAGTCCAAATATCAAGTTAATATCTCTGTCACATCAGGGTGGTGAGCAGGTGGATGGACACATTTGCAAATGCATTTTCCTTAATTATCTAGTTAGAGTTTCAGGTGCTTTGTTAAGTCTCAGAATTGTCATTTGGGGTTTGAGTATGTTTTAATACATAATCCACGTTAATTGTACTGTTAAAAGAATATTAGAAAAATATTAAGAATATTAATACTAAGAAAATTAGCTAGTTTTGTTCTAGTTGTGTTTACTTTATATGAATTAAAACATCAAGTATAGCAAAAAAAAGAACAAGTGATCCCATCTCAGAGTGGGCAAGGGACTTGAAGAGAAACTTCTCTGAAGAAGACAGGTGCACAGCCTACAGACATATGAAAAACAGCTCATCATCCTTAATCATCAGAGAAATGCAAATCAAAACTACTTTGAGATATCATCTAACTCCAGTAAGATTAGCCCGCATCACAAAATCCCAAAACCAGAGATGTTGGTGTGGACATGGAGAAAAGGGAACACTTCTACACTGCTGATGGGAATGCAAACTAATACGTTCCTTTTGGAAAGGTGTTTGGAGAAAACTTAAGAGATCTAAAAATAGACCTGCCATTTGATCTACAATTCCTCTACTAGGTATATGTCCAGAAGACCAAAAATCACATTATAACAAAGATATTTGTACCAGAATGTTTATTGCAGCCCAATTCATAATTGCTAAGTCATGGAAGAAGCCCAAGTACCCACTGACCCACAAATGGATTAATAAATTGTGGTATATGTATACCATGGAATATTATGCAGCCTTAAAAAAGATGGAGACTTTACCTCCTTCATGTTTACATGGATGGAGCTGGAACATATTCTTTTTAGCAAAGTATCTCAAGAATGGAAGAAAAAGTATCCAATGTACTCAGCCCTACTATGAAACCAATTTATAGCTCCAAATTATAGCCCAACAAGAAGGGGAAAGGGGAGAGAGAGGGGAGGGAAGGGAGGAGAATGGGTAGAGGGCGGGTAAGGAGTGGGAGCACACCTACCGTGCATCTCACAAGGGTACATGTGAAATGTACTAGGTGTAGAATATAAATGTCTAAACACAATAACTAAGAAAATGTCGTGAGGGCTATGTTAACCAGTTTGATGAAAATATTTCAAATTGTATATAAAACCAGCACATTGTACCCCATGATTGCATTAATGTACACGGCTATAATTTAATAAAAAAAATCAAGTAATTTCAACTCTTCACATTTATTGTATTGTTATTCAGAAATCTTTACCTTTTTTTCATTATTTTCAAGATGCAGTAGAGCCAATATAGTCTAGATGTTTTACCTCCAATCAGAAATATAGACAATGCTGTACAAGAAAATATTTCCCTTTTTTTTTCTTTTTAAATTATATTGTGTTTAGTATTCATTTCTCCTGGCCAGTTAATTGCATAGGTTTCATTGTTGACTTTTCTTGGTATTCTGTGTTCTTTAACAGAGCCAGTAGAGCCCATTCTGGGCACTTCTTTGAGTTTCAAATTAACTCAAATTCTTTTAAATTTAGACTGCATTGGATCTTTTATTCACTTTGATATGAAGTATAAGGCCATCTGGTGAGTCTGGGCTGTTGTGATTTTTATCGTTGCTGTGACTAGACTGGACCCCATTCATGCTCTCTTCATAGATCCGTCCTGTCAACCTTGAAAATTAAAGAGGTTTGTTTTAGTTCTCCTATCTTAGGTCACAGAGATTGAAAACTCCTCTCTCAAACTTTTACAGTTTGTGAGTGAGATTCCTATGAGAGCCCAACCCTCCACCCTGCCCATGTGTAGGCAAAGAACAAGTCCAGTGGCTCTTCCTCCAAACTCCCCCTCAGGTGGTCACCTCTCCAGCCCTGTCCATAGTGATCATTCACATCAAGTCCAGTCTCTCTCTTACCATGAACTATTGCAGCATCTTTTGCCCCAGTCTCACATTCAACTAATGTACTCTCCACCGTGCAACCACAATGCCTTTTGCTTTCGCTTTTTATTTAGAGCCATTTTGGGGGCAGGGGGTCTGTGCTTCTTGGTATTTCCAGGGTGTCTGGCTTCTCCAGCATCCCAACTGGGATATAGAAGGCAACAAGAAACCCCAGGGAACTCCCTGCTGCAGTGTTCCTCAGGGGCTGAGGTGCCTAGAAGTCTACCCTCCTAACTCCAGCTTTCCAAGTATTTATGTGTTTGTTTTACATATAACATCTGGGGTTTTAGCTGAATTTAGCAAGAGGAATAGGAAAAAGTGTATCTTCTACATCTGGTCTGGATCTAAAGGACAGAATACCATTTGAAAATACTTATCACATGAATCACTGTCTCAAGTTCAGAAAGTTCAGTGTTTTGCTTTTAGTGCCCAACGACGATATTCCTCAATGACCCACAAAACCCAAGTAATGTGGTCTTGGCCTGTCCCTCCAACACGATCTGTGGCAGAGGCTTTCATCCCATTCAGCTGGTCTTTTATTTTCTTATGCAGAGGATCTTCCCCACCTTGTTCCCTTTGCCTCAGTCTTTTGTCATCAATGCCCCTGACAGCTTGATTCTTTCTCAGCTGTTTCTTCAATGCTATCTCCTTTATGATGTCTTTCCTCAGCCACCCTATCTAACATTATTCTTTTACTTTCCTATTTTAAAACAGGACAGTGTTTGCTACTTATGTTAATTCAGGAATTAATATAAATCAGACTTAGCAGTCATTACTTCTCATAGTTAGTTTATATGAACAGGTTTCAAACATGGCATTCTAACATTTTTATCTTTTGAAAGGTGCATTTAAGGGACGCCTCATTGGGTAATATTAGTGCATTAGAATCAACCATTTGCTAAACAAACATCAAAGCCTCTAAGTTATAATAGGTCACTATGTCATCATAGGCAGGTTGTCAATTTTAGTTTGCTTATTTTTGATTCATGGATGGATTCAAACCAATATTTACCACACGCCTATTATGTATCAGACACTATTCTAGTTGCCAGGTGTGTAGCCATGAAAAAAATAAAATTCCTTCTTTTGCAGAACTTACATTGAACTAGAGAGAGGAAAACAATAAACCAACATAAAATAAATGCACAATGTATTGTGTGATGACTGTACAAAGTAAAATAAGAGAAAAGAAAGAGGCCAGAGAAGGCTGGGAATGGGAGAGAGAAGTATTTTTATACGGAGTGGTGAGGAAACATCTCTTTTTCATAAGGTGATATTAGAGGAGGGATCTAAATGAAACTGAGGGCCAAGCCAGGCAGATATCTAAGGAAAACAAAGGGAATAGTAAGGACAAATGTCCTGAGACTGATGTGTGTGTGCCATTATTGAGGAACAATAAGGGGCTTAAGGAGGAAGGAGATAGAATCAGGCAATGAGGTTCATGGAGGTGAGGGCTGGGATTGCGTCAGTAAGACAACTGATGGAGGTCACTGACAGACTTTGACCATGGCAAACTCCACGTACTTGTTACATGTGGCCACCTTTCTGCCCTTGGAACATGGCAACAGTATCACCAATAGAAGGAAGCTGTATGGTGACATTTAATTCAAAGCATTATTTGATAGCTTTAAGTTCTAATAAGAATAATACATACATAATACCTATAAAGCCTGATTTCTCTAGTTGACTCGGGGAAGTCAGAGAGAGAGAGTAAAGACAATTAGGGCATATAATAAAAAAGTAATTAGAAACAGTTCTAAAAGGAAATGAACTAATTGTTTCAAAGTTATTTAAAATTCCAAACTCATAGTTGTTTAATTGCTTTTTTATATTGCAGTGCCACCAGGGTAAGCAATTGAATCAAGTTCTGTGGATAAGCGCAAAAAAATAAAAAATAAAAAATCAAAGTATTCCAAAAATACCAAATAGACATTTAAATATGTGCAACCTTTTATTTCTTAATTGAAATATGAATACTGCAGTTAGTGCATATGTATGTGCACAGTTATAGTCTCATTTTGTAGATGCTGGATAAGAACTAAATGTCATCTCTAATACTACAAAAAGAACAAGTTGCCCTTCTGAACAGGAAATTCAAAAGGATAGAAGTGCCTGGTTTCCTCTTTGGTATAATTATCAATTTCATTCATCCATCTGGGCTCAGAGAATGAAAATGTTTAAATCTGACATGGACTATGTTTGATTGAAACAGAAAATAAAGGTTGTCTTCACTTATTCTTGTCATGAATCTTCCTAAAATCAGAGCTACTGTCTAGTGGTCTTTAGTCAACACGGGCTAACCACTTCCTTTTTCCCTCTATCTTTTGCCAATCATATCTTCACCACTAAGGCAGGGTTAAAATTGCATCTCCTCTGCCATTCCATACTGCAAAATATGTACATAAAAAATAAAACAATATAGTACTTGAAAAATGTTACTTCCCATTTTATAATTTGCTGGGGTCCCACCCTGGGGTAGGTTCCATAAAGACCTGTGGAACTGGCAGCTGTGGACTGAAGAAAAATAAAGTTAAAAGTGGCAATAAATAAAAATACAGGACACACAGAATAGAATTTTCAAAGGTGGGACACAGGGGATTACCACTAGCTTGCGGGGCTTCCGCGAGTGGCCCTGAGTGTGTGTTCTACACAGCTTTTATTGAAGACTATTTTCTCATTTAGCCGAGAGGGTAAGCTGAGGAAGGGAGTCGAAAAGTCAACAGTTCCTCTGAGTAAGCATGTTAGTTCTTATTCTATCTAGACTTTAAGGGTCTGGGCAGCCTTGAGAAATCTGGAACCTGAGCCTTATGTGGGGGCAGCCTCCTGTCTGTGGTCACACACACAAATCCCTTGGGGAAATTAGACCCCTCTAGTTTCTCTGTGGAGTAGACACAGTGTGGCATCAGCTTTCCGCTGAAGAATTGGTAGAAAAGAGGAATGTTCCCTTTATCTCCACCTGAAACGTCTTCCTCTGTGGCTAGGGTACAAGCTCTCCCACTCATATCTCAGGCCTCGAGCTGTTCCACTGATCTCTGCCCTGGCCATTATACAAACCTCCACAGTGGGTATTTGCTTTGGCTATTGACTGGGCAAGGGATCGACTGATGGCCTGGTTAATGTTCCTTCCCAAGCATTGCATGCAGCTTTTGCTATGGCCATTGTTCTTCAGAGTGTTTACAGACCAGCACAGGTGTTTGTAAGCTGTATCCCTTACAGACCAGGCTTCTAGTAAAGGCAGAAATGGCTTAAACACACAATTTAACTGCTAGTTTAAAAGTACACTAGCTAAACTGTTTTTATTCTACCCTGCTCAGCTTATTTTTCTGCTTTTCCTCTTTTCTGGGGAAGTTCCTTTGCCAAGAATGGGAACTTTGGTCCCCACTCCCTCTGCATTCTCCCAAAGGCCAGGTGATTTTTTTCCTCACTTTCCACTCACATCCTTGCTCTGTAAGGCATTTCTTGACTCTATTTTACCTAAATATTGCCTGTGGTCACTTTCCATCCAATGATCTACCAATATTTGAATATATGTGTTTGTGTGTTTGGGGTACTTGTTTGATGCGATCCTTGTTAGAATAAGTTATCAGAACTTCTTAGAGTAAGTGGTTAATATGGCAGTTACTCATACTATATAGCTGGTGAATGAATAAATAAACGAATAACCCTAAATACTTTCCAATGCCTGTATTTTAAATGTTGACATCATTATATTCTATGAAATTTTGCTAATTAATATAGTTAATGCAGTACAATAAATTATTCCTGATGGGATTTAAATTTTAATGACGTGCTGAATAGTCAAGAAACCAAAGAGCTTAATGAAAAATAAAAGTGATGTTCACCACATTGGTGTCATTACTCAACCTGCAAACTGGGGTTGCTTTCGTCATATGTGAAATTTTGTTTTACAACTGAACTTTTTATGGAAGTATTTTATGGTGTTTTGAGACAGAAAAAGGATTAACATTTTAAAATGCCTTTCTAGTCGCATTTGGTGCTCAACCCTGAAGAACATTCTGTCTTTAATGCATAACCTACTTTTCACAACTCACAAAAATGTTAATTTCCTTGAATCCAGCAAAGAGTTTTAAGTTGGCTTAGCAGGTCCTCAGGTCAGTTATACATGCAGAAGAGCTTTTGTGTAAGATGAGGATTCTTACTTCAAGGAGCAATCTGGCTAATTAAACTGATTAATGTGTTCAATGGGCCAAGTGACCACAAATATAATCTCAAACTTTTGGTTGTCCAGCACCTCTGAAGACTGGTGTAGAGAAGGGGGATTTACAGAACATAGTTTTAAGGATAGAAGGCCTATTATTTCTTCTGGATTATTTATGTTTTGCCTCAACAATATAGATTTATAGGTTTTTCCCCATAGATTACACTAGACTATCATAAAAGTTATCCTTAGGCTATATATTCTTGGCTTCCCCTAGGTCCTCTTCTCTTTAGTTGTATGCTTTGGTGCTACAACCTTAAATACTGTTGAAAGATGATGCTTGGTATTGTTTTATAGACTCGGACAATGCATATGTGGCAGGGAGTAGGTCACTGTTCATCCAGTGTATGAGTGCCTATATAAAGTTCCATAAAATTGTTTCATGATAAACTTTTCATCCTATACAGAATCAGGTTATTTTCTATGCTTTACACAATGAAATTCATATCAATTATAACATTTTTTTTTTTACTATAGCCAACAATAATTAGAAAAAAATGTTAATGTCAGGCATTCGAAGCTACACAGAATCTTGTGGCTTGAGTGTCTATGTTCTAAGTGGTCCTAAAACACACATGGAGCACCATTAATTAATTTTACCAGGCAAAAGAATAATTTATATAGAAAAACTATTTTTTTTTAAATTTTAGGTTAATGTGGGGGCACAATTAGGTAACAATGTTTGCATTTGTTAGGTAGAGTCCCTCTTATAATTGTGTCCTGCACCCAAGAGGTGTGCCATATGCCCTTACATTGTGCCCATTAACTGGGAGCACACACACACCCCCTTCCCTCTCTTCCAGCCAGAAAAATACATTTTTGAAGGAGATAGAAAGTAGATGTGGTATTTTTGAGGTTTTTATATAACTTAAAACTATAAAGACAATATAGTCCAAATCCACATAATTCCTAAATCTGTTCAGTCAGAGGTTTATATTTTTAAAAGCCCTGCCCTAGGGTGGCACCCATAGCTCAGTGGGTAGGGCACCGGACACATATACCCAGGCTGGTGGGTTCAAACCCAGCCTGGGCTAGCTAAACAACAATGACAACTGCGACAAAAAAATAGCCAGGTGTTGTGGAGGGAGCCTGTAGTCCCAACTACTTGGGAGGCTAAGGCAAGAGAATTGCTTAAGCCCAAAATTTTGAGGTTGCTCTGAGCTGTGATGCTATGGCACTCTACTGAGGGTGACATACTGATGCTTTGTCTCTAAATAAATAAATAAATAAATAGGGTGGTACCTGTAGCTCAAAGGAGTAGGGCGCTGGCCCCATATGCTGGAGGTGGCGGGTTCAAACCCAGCCCCGGTGAAAAAAAATTAAAATAAAGATAAATAAATAAATAAATAAAAGCCCTGCCCTAAAAGAAAAAGATACATGCATATAGACAATGACATAATTACTGCCAGGAACTAACAAGTCAAGATCAAGGCAGCACACACTGTGACTGCTTCCACAGGCCAAAAGCAATAGTAGCCATGTTAACAGAAAAGGAATCCCAGCCATAATGACAGCCATAATCACACTGAACAGAGCTGCCTGGAACCTCTGATTCCTGGCCTCTCATTAGATTACTCTAAAAAACTTATAAATGTAGATTGCCTCCAATTTCTCTAAATTAACAAGTCAGTCAAACACCACTGCCTTTATAGCTCATGAAATTTCCCAGTGGACAAAATTTCCAGTATTGTTCTTTTTTCTTTTCAGATTAACTTCAAGAGACTAGAATCAAATTGAGAATCCAAATTTAGACTTTAAAATGTAAATTTGTTTTCATAAGGAACAGATTTCCATGGGGGAAGAAACATTTAATGATTCACAGATCTGGAGTTCTCTTCATTCTCGTAAATTGGTAGCCCCAGTAACTAGAATTGCAAATGGGCATGACCTGTATATTTCCTACGGGATAGGAGGCCATTCCCTTGAGCTGAAGTTCCAGAAGAGCAGTATTTAATATTGAAGAGAATTTGAACTCAACTCGCCAGAGGAGGACTGTATTCTGAAGAGGAACACGTCACAAAGCTGTGATGTGCCAAATACCTTAGGTGCTTACTTAGGGTCAGACCAGGCCTTCTTGAAGCCACAACCTCATAATTAGTAGGAAGAAAAATGTGAGGAAAGGGCTGTAGGACCAGCATTTGGGGTTATCACTGAACATCAATGCCTGTGATATTTTCCTCCTCACAACTTTGTAAACTTTCTGTTCATTTTCAGGCCCTCTTGTTAGCTGGATTCTAAAGAGTTTGTTCTTGCCAAAAATCAGCTTTGTTTTGTTTGTGTTAAGTTTTTAATGTGTCTCCTGACCCTTAATGCTCAGGTACTCATGAATATTAGTCAACTGATGTTACCTTTGGGTGGAAGAAAGGACTGCTCAGCATCTAAACAAGATGGTGGCCTCACGGACCACTGTTGATTTACCCCAGTAGTGAAGCGAAAGCCTTGTGGTTTTATGGGTTTTTTTTTTTTAATTTATTGTTGGGGATTCATTGAGGGTACAATAAACCAGGTTCAGTGATTGCATTTGTTAGGTAAAGTCCCTCTTACAATAGTGTTTTGTCCCCAAAAGGTGTAGCAATAGCTAATCATATATGCTCAGTCATAGACACAGACTTGAAATAGTACTTTAAATGTCCATATACTTAAATGTGGTAAACTGGAGGTAATTATTTCTAGGTAGTTGAAATTTTAAAACTTGGGATCAGCCACACAACAGGTCTATACGTACTTATTTTCTCATGCACTTTTCTGTGTGCAAATAAAGCTATAAACTTACTCATTTTAATAAACTGGAATTGCAGGAAAAAATGTAATTCTGTCTTCCTTGGAAAAATCACCTTCACGATCACTGCCATTTAAAAAAAAATGGAATCCTGGAAGTGAAATTTCACTGATACTACAAACCTTTCCTCTAAAGAGGTCTCCCCAATAATGCACATTATGAATCTTTTAAAATATTTTGCCAATCTGATTTGTGAAAACTGGTAGTCCATTGTTTTAAACTATAACACCAGTGACATTTAGCATAATTTCGTTTTTTTTTTTTTTGGCCATTTGTATTACATTTTTATAAAAGCCTCTTTTGTTCTATTGAATTAGTTTTCTCTCCATGTGGCATTTGTTAAAACTCTGTGTCTCTGTGTTGAGAAAATTTAAATTTCTACATAAGAAAATTGCTCAGTCTTTTCCTTGATGGGTTCTAGGTTTAAAGACTTATCTTAGGAAGGTCTTTTCTACCCCAGGACTATAATACTATAATTATATATAGATTTAAGTATATGGAATTTATTTTCATGTGAGATAAATATTGACTGTCCAAATAACACCAAGGAACATGTATGGGATATTTACCATGTACCAGGAATTGGGCTAAGTATTTTAAATGAATTACAAAATTTACTCCTCCCAACATTCATATAGATACTTTTATTTTTTACTATTTGGCTGTGAATTAAAAGATACCAGTTGTTAGGTTGTTGACTTGCTCGGGGTCATAAAAGTCAGTAAAAAAAGTGTGGTTTGAAACCAAGCAGGGTGACTGCACAGAGACGCTACTGGTCAGTATCCACTTCACTGTGGATACTTAAGGGCTCTAGGGAAAAGATGCTCTGAGTTTTTACAGTATTTTATTAGGATGAAGGATCAATTTCCACTTTAAAGAAATCTTCTGTGATTGTACTATCTTTGCTTTACTCCCACAGCAATTTGAAGAGGTGAAATCTGGGATCCAGGGTATAGATAAAATAGTGGTTGCCTAAGGGAAATGGGCATCGCAATCCTGTGGAGAGTTTATTAAAATGTAGGTGTCTGGGCCTCAACCCGTAACATCTGGTTTGGTAGACCTGGGGTGGGACCTGAGAATTTGCCCCAATAATTTGATATTTGAGATTGCTAAAAGTGCTGTCTTTATTTTAGTACTTGCCTTGCATATTTTAGTCCTTTTGTTTTCAACTTTTATTTGCCATTTTGCTGAGCATAGCCCCTATTAAACAGCATCCAGCTACTTACCCAGACAGAAAAATATTTATTTTATGTATTCAGGTGTGTTGTGATGGCTGACAATTTGCACGTATTCCTCACATTTCTTTTTTATATTTATCCCACTTTCTTGTTTTTTCTTTGTCCTTCTTTCCTACATCATTTTAAAAACTGACCAATTTATCTTTATACTGTTTTTTTTTTTTTATCACTAATCATTCAAACGTTACGAATACTATTTATAATCTTCTAACGAATGTTCACAAATTTACAACATACTTTGTTGAGTTTATAAACCTTCGTCAAGTCCTGGAGCTGATCTGCCTTCCTCTCCTCTTCTCTGTAAAATCTTAACCACTGTTCCCTTCATTTCCCCCATGCCAGCCCCTTTCCCGGATCCCGACTATGTGAGAAAGTCACATCACAGGGAAATTAAACTTCCAGGACTTTGTCAATTTTACTGCAGACCTATCCTCCCTCTGTTGTACTGTTGCCAGTCTTTCTTACTTTATAGCATTTATTACATGTGAGGTGCCCAAGAGTTCGGAATTTAAAACAATTTAGGTAAATTTCTGAGAATGAGGACTTGTTTTGTGGGGTACGTGATGTGCTTGTTTTTGAAACATGGTATCATATTTTTCAAATCATCATTAGCATTGTATCCTACAGATTTGAGAATTTTCTTAAATTTCTTCTTTTTTTCAAAAACTGCTTTTGAGTGGTGTTTATGTCATAATGTTCACGTTATTTTCAGCATTACCAACTTTCTCTCTGGAGACTGTTACGCTTGCTATGTCGCCGACAAAGAACAAGATAGCTGATAGGAAATTATGAATAGATTGCATTGCCCTAAGAATATACCAGCTACTCACATTTTGAGTCAGCCGTAACTTTCGTGTGATGTAAAAATTTGTCTAAGCCCTTTACCTAGAACATAAAACTAGCACTTTGAAAATTCAAAAGGACACAGTTTTGCCCTAATAGTAATAGGGATTTAGACGGGTGTAGCTGGTAACAGCAAGTTGTTCAGATAGTTTATGGACCAGACTTTGATTTCAAGAGAGCAAAGGAGATAAAATCTTTCTTTTATTGTCCCTGCATGTGTGTTTTTAGTTTTCCACTGTCACACTGCTATTGTCAAAGCCGCTGGCTGACTTCTCTCATGCCTGTGACCGAAATTTAACAAAGGCACCTGTGTCCGCTTTCGTCCTTCCCCTCCCCCACATTATTTGCTATTCAACAAAAGAGAACATTTTGGCTCGGATGTATTTGATCACTTTTCCATACAAATACTATTGTTCCAGCAAAGAGAAGAGGGTAATTTGGTATATGGGTTTTTATTTATTTTATTTAGAAAATGGATGCTAAATATTTCTCATATGCAATTGAAAAAAAATTAGCAGTCGCCATACTTTATTATGCTAGAAAACCGAATTGTTTCCTAGACAAAAGACTACACACAGAGGATGAGTTTGGAGTAAAATGAAACAAATATGAGTATAAGAGGAAAAGTAACTCAATAAGATAATAGAGAGCTTTGTAAAAAGAAAATACAAATGACCAATAAAGAAATGAAAATATATTAAATATAACTAGTAAATACAATTTAAAACACTGTTCTATCACTTTCACAGATCAAAATGGCAAAATATCTAAAAGGATCCATAATATACCTTGAAGGGTCAGGAAGACAGCATACTCATTTCTTAATATAAGTTTACTTGGGAAACCATTGGAGAGGAAAGATGGTAGCATAAGAAAAATCCCACTTCCAGAAAACCATGAAAAAAAGTTGTCAGTGAATATGATGAATATGTTTGTCCAAAGAAAACAAATTCACATTTTATCTGTTTAAACAATTAGAATCAAATAATATATAAATCAACAGGAGAACAATTTTACAAATTCTAAGTATGAGGTTAGGGTTTATTAGGCAGCCATTAAAAATAAAAAGGTCCATCGACTGGAGTATGAAAAAACTGCCAGTAAATCTAGTCAATCAATGGAAAAATGTATCTATCTCACAGTCCATTCTATGTTATAAAATTATGTATGTGTGTATATTCACACATTTTTAGAAAAAGAAAGTTTCAAAGTTTCAAATGCACAAAGAAGGAGCAAAGCCATCTTTAAGGAAGAGAGAGAGCTGTTAAGAGAGAAAAGGAACACTATTTTGCTCTCAAAACATCCATATTCAAAATCATTATCACGATTTATCATGAGGTATCATAAATCTTCATCATGAGAACTCATTCATGTGCCACCTGTAGACTTAATCTACTGAGTTCTGTAGTTTCTGGGCAGGGATCAAAGACGCAACCTGCCCACATACATGTGATATTTCACGACTGAGAACTTTTCTGACTTTCCATGCTCTCCATCACTTTATTTTAGACCCTTCAAAGCATTATCACAACAGAACTAATTTGGTCAGCAAAAACATTATTATTTTAGAATACTGTTTTAAGTGATAGGAATAACTCTCAATAATACAGAAAAGTAGTTGAAAACACAGGTAGGGTACCAGGCCACCTAGATTCGAACCCCAGTTGTTTCATTCGATTTCTGTAACCTTGGGCAATGTATTAAACACTTTTGTACACTTTCAACTTTCTCAGCTGTACGTGGGCACTGTTGTGAAGATAAGATGGTTTAACATATGTAAAGCCCTTAGAACAGTGTCCAGCTCGTAGTAACACAGTAAGCACGATATAAATGTCAGCAATTATTGTTAATGGTAAAGGCACACATCTGCAAGAAGTTCTACTTTATCCTTTCATGGATGGAAAAAATATATTTTTTCTTTTCTTTTTCTACAAATATTTGTCTCGATCCAGCCATTCTAAACATGTCTTTCTCCATTCTGTATTACTAAATATTAAAATTAATATTTACTTTTTTACATCTCCCCCTTTTTTTGAGATAGAGTCTTGCTCTGCCACCCAGGGTGGAGTGTACAAGATCATAGCTCACTGTAGGCTCAATCCTCTGTGCTCAGGTGATCCTTCTGCCTCAGCATCCCAAATAACTGGAAGTACAGGTATACACTATAATATTCAGCTATGTTTTTTTCTTTTACTTTTTGTAGAGACAGGGTCTTGCTACTTTGGTAGGTGGCTGGTCTTGAACTCTCAGCTTCAAGTGATCCTCCTACCATGGCTTCATAAAGCACTGGGATTACAGGCATGCGTCACTGTGCCCAGATCCCTTTGATTTTATAATTTTAATAAAATTGTTTTAATATTTATATTTAGTATATGTTTTAGTATTTATATATTAGTCCATGCTAATGTAACTCAAAAACTTTTGTTGATGTTAATATTTTTAATCTTAATAAGAAACATATATAAGGGATAAAAGTTCTCCCGCTTCCTTACTTTTTAATCATCAAATATTTTTAATCTTCTAATATTTTAGACTTTGAGAGCTTAACAGGTAGACCGAATTCCTATCTGCTTAGATGGTTCAAAGCAAACTAATGCCAAATGCAAGTCAAATAAATCATTCAGCTCAATTATCATGAAAAGTACTTTAAACCAAAAAAAAACTTCTGCTCTAATCGGAAAGAAAAATAGTGAATAAAAGCTCCCTTCACAAGTGGCGCCTATGGCTCAGTGAGTAGGGCGCTGGCCCCATACATCGAGGGTGGCAGGTTCAAACCCAGCCCCGGCCAAATTGCAAGGAAAAAAAAATAGCTGGGAGTTGTGGCAGATGCCTGTAGTCCCAGCTACTTGGGTGGCTGAGGCAAGGGAGGTTGCTGTGAGCTGTGATGCCACAGCACTCTACCAAGGGCCACATAGTGAGACTTCATCTCTTAAAAAAAAAAAAAAGCTCCCTTCACTGTGTGGTAAGCAGAGGTCAGAGATGTTTAACACACTTGGCTCCTCTCCTCCCAGGAAAAGAAGCCCCAAGTCTTGCAAGATTTTTAAATCTCCATTGGGATGTTCATGTAAATGAAATACCTGTTTACCATTTTCTGAGCCTATAACCTAAAAAAAACTAAGTAAAGTAGCTCTTCCCCCCCCAAATTTCAATACACACCTAAATTGATGGAAATAAAGTTCATTTAATTTGAGGAAAGATTAAGTTTTGGGGAAATTTACCAAGTGTTGTCCATCATTTTGGAAAATCACATCCATAGCAATCCACTGGTGCGACTGGAGTCACTGATCTAACGTATGAACACAGACCCCTCAGAATCTGTCCTCATGGCTGGCATGTCCACGGTTCAAGAACCTTAATATTTCAGTTTTTAGGTAGTGAGGTCTGAGCTCTTTCATGTTTTTTATTCTAAATTATTATTTTTTAATTTCTCCTTTATGTTTCACTTAAGGGATTACATTGACCTTTTGTTTTAATTGTTTGTAAAATAGGTTGTGTTGCCTGTAAGTTTTATTTCCAAAGACTAGAAGACATAACCAGTCATGTTTGACTTCTGCAATTCCAAGAGGTTCTCAAACATGCCTTGTCTTCAAATTTTGTTATCTGTAACACTACAATTTTAGTGCTGTTTTTTCCTTTCTTAAAATGTGTATACATCATTTTGGCACCCTCTGTATTATTTCCAAGAGATGTTTTGAGTTTGGCAGCTTCGAGAATTACAGAATTACTTGAATCAGAGGTCAGAATAACCACATAGTAAAATTTCACAGGAAAAGATGAGGGATAGGGATTCAGTGGGATTAGTTTTACACCTGACTCCAGACAAAGAACGAACGTTTGAAAGCTGGAAGCAAATTCAGTTACTTGATGCAATTCCTTCAACACGTGAAGAAAGTGAAAACCACATGATGTGACAAATATAAACGGTTTGTTCACACCTGGATACGGATCAAACCTCAAAACCAGTGACAACTGTTTGGGAAATCTTTTTAGCACACTGCACCGTCATCAGCAATTGAGCAATTGAGTAAGGGACTCAGGGAGAGTGGAATGATGGAAAAGGGGAAAAGGGGACAGGACAAGGAGTAAATTCAGAAGCTGGCAGCTCCCTTGGTGATTGATTTAATAAACAGTAATACTTAATCCTTCACCCGTAAGGTTTGCTTGTAGCCCAGAGGAAGGCCGTGAAGGAAGTTTGAAAATTAAAGGATAAAGGGGAAAAAGTGAAAAAGTCAATGTTGAAACACTGACATAGACAATCAGAGATTATTGTGCTATCACTGATACTACAGTCAGTTACCAATGATTTCACTTTCCCCCTGTAATTATGCACAGATAGTTGCTGAAATATATCCTGGGAGAGTCTTTGCCTATTGGATGCTTGGATTACACTAAGGACTCCTCTTTTGCGTATTTCCTACCATAAACCATTTGCTGCTTAAAAATTTGAAGGCAAATCTTCAAAATTTGAAGGCAAATCTCAATGCAAAGCACCCTTCACTGGAGATGCTTTAAATTCTGCTTCCTGAAACCTTCTCTCAAAGTGCAAATTCTGTTAGGCAGAAAGTCACTGCAATGTGACTGATCTGATCTCGACCTAGGAGGCACCCAAATATTCACAAGAGGGAGAGAGGGAGAGAGGACGGGGAGAAAGTAGCAGTGAAGGGAAGGAGTACATTCTTGGCCCTCTTGTAATCTTCAAATACTCTTTCAAAGGGATAATGTATTTTCCCAGTATTTCTATGTCAATATATCTAACAAATCCTACCGTTCTTGGCATAATGACAAGGAAAGTATCCAACTGATGTGACCTACCTCTGCATCTTTACCTAGGACATACACTGTTGCAACTATCAACAGTATCTTTTATTTAAATCCTTTCTCCCAAAGAAAAATGTTTTTTATTAAGTCATTTGTACATAGATCATAAATACATTTATGCCATTATGGGATTCAATGTGTTGATTATTTGTATAAATTGGAGTGCTTACATCCTACTAATCAGCATAGCCTTCACCTCATTTACCCAATTACAGCATTAAGACACTGTGTTCTACCCCTGATAGACCCAACTTGTACTTGCAATATGCTCCATAGGTGTGGTCCCCCACTAACCCTCCCTCTATTGACCCCCCTCCCTTCTTCAAGTACTATTTATTAATTCTTTTAATAGAAAATGCGGTTTTGAAGTTCCTTCCGTTTCCACTCTGTGCTATGGAAACTGAGTTTCAAGATAGTTATGGTCTTAGAAAACTAATAACCAAGCAAATCTTTATCCTTCTTAAAGGCTATTGATTTCTCAAAGGCCTTCAAATTGCTCCTGCAGAATCCAAACAAAGATGCCTCACCAAGCTTCAGAAACACAGAAAAACTAAAGCCCTGGCCTATTTTTAGAGCAATTGTCATTAGACTTTCATGTGTACCAAGGTCTTTTGAGTGAATGTCCAGAACGGGATCAGATATTTATATACTGAACAGGTATTTTGTTTCTGGTTCTGATTTCTCTTTCTCTCTCACTATAATGCTTTCTGTGTACATTTTTTACCTTGGGTAAAAAAGACTAAAGTTTCAGAAAAAAACCTGCCACAAATGAATCAATAAATTACTACACTTTGATTCAAGTCTGTGATGACCTTTCTCCAGAGAGATGTACTAAAAGGTTGTTTAGCCATTTTTAGTGTGTGGATGGTTGCCCTCTGGTCCCAGTTACAGTGAGTCAAGAGCTAGCAGCTGGACTTGGCAGAGGTTAATTGCTGATACGTAATCACTTTGGAAAATGGTAGACATAGAGGTCATTCCCTGTGGTAGGTATCTTGATCTCTCATTCCGTGCGTTTTAATCAATGAGTTTGTATGTCTATTTTTGACATCTCTCAAAGTCTCCCAAATTATTTCATCAACTTAAGCATCCTGCATTCCTTCATTACGGTACTATAGGCAGGTGGAGAGTTCAAGCTCTTGGGTAACTCTGTATGAGTTTTAAGCCTGGCTCCAGCACTTAGCAGCTAAGTGAACTTGGGGAAATTATATAACCTCTGCTGGCGCTGGCCTCCATAGCCTCATCGTAAAAGAGTTGTAATCATAATGCTCAATGTACTGGATTATTTAAGGATGAAATTGATCATATACATGTGTAAAATGCTTAGAAAAGCATCTGGCATGTGTGACAGGTAAATAAATAACACCTATTTTGGTGATTGAATCCTATTTATCTTTGATTTCACTTTCTGTAAGTGGTTGAGCTTTAACACTGTGGTAGCCATTGACGTGCTAACCCCAGATTCACCAAACCCAAAATAGCATTTATCCTCTCCTCTTACCATATGTCTCCCCTAAATCTGCTTCTTCTATGATAGTCATTTCCAGTGACATAAGTTAGAAAGCTTCAAGAAATCTTCATCCCCGCTTCCACCTCTTCTTGATCCCAAACCCAAGAAATCATCAACTCTCAACTCAATGGCATCCTCAATATCCTGCTTTGGGCTTTTCTTCCTTCCTCTAGGGAAGGTTCCAGAACTTCTCCCTGCATCCAATCATCTCCCACCTTCCCACCTTGCATTCCATCCTATGTGTGGTGCCCGAATTTCTATCCCCAAAACACAGTCTCTGTCAGCCTCCCTGACAACATAGCCTCTAATTTTGTAAATGCATTCACTCCAAGATGTATGTAAAGTACTACTAAGGGTCATGCATCTCCCAGCATATGTGCGCTGGCTGCCTGCTGCGGATACAGAAACCATTGTGGCTCCCAGAGGGCTTACATACTATTTTTGTTGATATGCACAAGGTGCTATGAAGTTAGGGAGGGGCAGTGGCTATAAAACTAAGGCTTCCTTTCCCAATGTTAATTGCTGAAAAATAACACAGAACGACAAAAAACAAACAAACAAAACCCTTACTAAGGGAAAGCAGAGGATTCCAAATTCTGAATTCCGCAGCTGCCACCTGACACTCAAACCTTCCATAGAGGGACCTCGACTGAGCCTTCCAGCAGCTTTGCACACAGTTATCCAGTCAGCTATTCCCTTACCGGTCTTCAGAAGTGCCCAGGCACCAGCACCCTGGCGTGTGTGTGTGTGTATTGGGGCGGGGGGAAGCCTGCTAAAATTCTCTGCTCAGAATTAATTTATCTTTCTCTCTCTCTCGGCCAGTGTGCTCTGTGTGGAGTAACCTGTGCATACATCTTTCTCTCCCTCGGCCTTGTGTACCGAGAGGAGCTGGGCACCGTGGCTCATTCACCTGTACAGTCCTAAGATGGACTTTTACAATAACAGGGAGCCCCTAGGGGATGTTTCCTGAATGCTATTTGAATTAAATTAAATAAAATGGTCCACAGGCATTTTCATGCTTCCTGATCATTGGACACTTCCCCAGAAAGCCCTCTATTGAAAGGATTTGACATTCTGGCTGAAGATTTTCATGTTCTTTTCTGCATTCTGAGGGAGGGGATTTTTAATAGGAAAAAAAAAAACCCTTCTCTATTGGGCTATTTAAAAAATATATTTCTTTGTTTCAGAGCTTTTCAGACGCTTTTTAAAAATTCTTGAAACTGAAGTTAGAAAATTCTGACCCGATTGGACAGAGAACAATAAATGAATTTAAGATTCCTTAAAAAAAAAAAAAAAACACACACAACTGGAGTGAAACTGAGGCATTCAAACTGCCTATACTCTGTTTATAGAGTCTTAATTATTAAATATTTTTTGTTTGCATTTGGCAAAGTTGAATAATTTACACAAAATAAAGAACAATGAATGACGTGGTAGTTTAAAAAAGAGCAGAAAGTGATAAGTAGGAAGACAGATGTGCCCATACAAGACAAAAGCATCGTGAAACATTTCTATCAGTTACTTACAGCATAGCTTGACATTTTCAAACGTAAAAGTAGCTTATTTAATCACATCTTCCAAATGCAACGGGAAATCTTCACAGAGTCATGAATGTTTCTATTAGAGAAATAAACAGTGCCCAACTTACAGTCATAAACCAGCTAGTGAGAAAAAGACTGGAATCTGCATCTCCCTCCCACCCTCAGTCCTCTGCTCATCTCAACACTGTTAGAGCACGAAGCCTCCAACAAAGTGTCATGAATCACACTCAGGGTCCAATCAGCCGAGGTAAGATCTTTTCTGTACACCTGTGTTCCCCATGCACCCTTCTTCACTTTTAATTAATAATGTGCTCCCATTCAGATTAATCTCTTGACCCAAGTGACCGTGTCATCCCCTCTTTCTGGCTTTCCCAAAAAATTCCAAGTTCCTAAGTTCCAGATCCTGTGTGATTGCATAGAAACGTTCAATTTGACGCTTGAAAAACACTGTGGGTCCTAACTGGGACTGGAGGTCAGGCGAGAGAGAAAGAGACCAAGGGCTCCTGAGTACACTAGGAGAGGGCATTCCCTGCTGATTCCTTCATGACAGTGACAAAGAACGCTTGTTTTAAGCTTTGATTGTCAGCTAGGCTACCAGAAGGAGGCGAGCACTGCAGAGTCTCTAAGCATGGAGGGCACTAGGTCACACAGCTTAGGTTTGAATTCTGGCTGTGCTCTTCAGAGTGACTTCCAGCATCTTCCCTATTAGTAAAATTGGGATAAAAATCATTCTCTTCTTTAAACCACTGCTAACTGGCTTAAACGACATAATATATGCCAAAGTGCTGAGGATCGATTTTAGCACTTGATACGGTCCCAGCAATTTAGCTATTATTGGTAGTGGACATGTACAATTCCTAAGTTTGCTTTTCCACGTATGTTAATATCACAGAAGGGAGAAGTGGGGTTTGGGGTGGGGATAGAGGTAGGGTAAGCGAGGAAAGAACAGAATATTTGTAAGAAGAGACTAAAAGAGAATTGGAGAGGATTTCCAAGTCAGAAGCACACCATTATTCTGTGATTCGAGAAGGATTTCATTTTCCTTGAAGGAGAAAGGAAAAGAACTGGAGTAAATGCCAGAGGGATCTGGACTAATGGAGCATGAACTGAGAGGAAGGAGCATAAAGGGACCATTTAAATGACTTCACATTTTTATTAAAGCGTCACATTTATTAATGTCCAAGATTAGGATAAATTAGCCTTGATGAAGATGTTTACATCCTCATTCTGAGAATCGGCCTCGCAGAGCAGGTGCGCACACACCACAATCGGCAAGCCCTTTCCAGGGTGGTCTCTAGAGTTCTCGCCTTCCCATATAACCTCACAGAGTGAAAGGAACACACTCTCCCATCTACCCACCCGGAGAAGCCAGGGAAGTCCCTCACCATTACGTTTACTGAAAATATGTCATGGCCCACTATTTCTTAGTAACTGTCAAAACTTTGGTTGAGAGAAATGGAATACTTCTGAAGCCTATTCTCATGCTCCATTTTCCTACATACTCTGGTTCTAACCTAGATTAAATCAGACTTTCAGAGAACTGTGACTTGACATTGCACCATACTGGTGACTTACAAAGTTGCTTTTCCTACCGTGCAATTTGGCACTGTACCATCAGCTTATATTAAGAGGCAGTCTAAGAACAAAAAACCTATCAAAGTGTGACTGTATGAAAACAGATGAAGTTCTTGTTCATCACTGTACACAAGGGCTGCTTTGTGACTGTGTGTGTCGGGGGGAAATGTCTCTATCATTTCCTAGTCAGTAGCAGTTGGCCTGTTAAGCAACGGGTTTGTTATTCACACTGCGAATTACAAAAATCCAGCATCCACAGCCCTTCACACTGGATGCCAGAAAGTTTGAGCCAAACTGTTTTCCTAACTCTGCAAAGATAGTATGAAACTTTCAGACACACTTCTGTGTTCTTTTGGCTTTCTTTTACTTTTCAACCATTATATTCCCTTTGCCTTATATTCTTCGTTACTAAACTTTTAATTTCCCTACCATATCATATGTTGATGTCAACCATACACTCTAGCACAATGAATGAATGAATGAATGAATCAGTGCTTCTGATGATAATGAAATTACACCATAATATTTAATAGGATAAAGGACAGAAGGCATATCAATCTACATAAATATATGGAGTTCTAAAGACGCACATAAAAATAATTCTAGAAGTAGACAAGCACTATTATGTGTTCAGCTGCTCAAACATGTAAGCTAAATGTCTCTCAGATCCTTTACATGTCATCTTCATGGTGACAGGATGGCTGCTGCAGTGCCACCCATTCCGCAGTAGATTGGAGCAGTGTCAGTGGACAGCCATTTAATCTCAGGGGCTAGACCTGAGTCACACTGTCACTCACACTGACAAGGGAGATAAGAAAAGACACTCTACCATGGGTACAACTTACAGAAAAGGGAAAGGTGAGTGTGCAGGGTTGGAGTTAGGTTGTGGATGTGACAACATAAATAAATTAAGCTTCCATACCAGCCATGGAAATATGGCAAACTTTCAACCATCAGTTAAAGTTTGAGTCACAGTCTATATTTTTTCATTTTCAAGGAAAATATAGGCTCATGTTTAAAAGAACAAAAGCGCTTAAACAATTTGATTTAGGGGTACAATACCGCCTGATAATGGAAGGGCTTTTTATTTTTTTCAGGTGAGTTAGTAGGCCCCGTACATCAGAAGACCGATTTCCTCATGAAACATGGCACTAATGCATTCGTTCTGGGTCGTGCTTTCCTTCATTAGTGGAAAGGTTTTCAACTTTAAATTCTTGTACTTACCCAGCGCATAAGTAATCATTTACTTAGCTTTATTTAAATCATACAGAATATATAAATATATTTGGTTTTCCTGAACGTGAAATTAATAGGGCACTACTTCTGTGACTTGTTTTTACTATAATTCCCATGTTCTGTAGTCACACTTTGTTTGTATGAGCTAATATAAATAACTCATAACTATCTGTTTGGAATAGGCATTACCATCCGGAGCGGCAATTCTAGAATTTTTAATGGAACAAATTACAAGCCGTGAAGTTAATGCTCTTCTTCAGTTCCAAGTAACTCTGACAATCAATTCTAATAGTTTTGGCATAAGTTCCCTGGGCTCAGTCAATTGTCTAATTTCAAGGTTTTGCACAACCCATCACAGTTGTAGAGGAAATCCAGGTTTCAAGGGCATGCTTTCATAGGAATCATGCGTTAGAAACAGATGGGTCTTAGAGACTGAAGCATTGAGATTCTAACTCATTAAAATAGGAAATAAAAAATAGAATTAAATAATAAATGAACCATAGTAGCAGGTATATTAACATTCCTATCTAACCCCCAAATAGATAACATTCCTTTTCAATCCTCTGCTAAAAGCTGGGCATAAAAATACTTTCAATGAAGAACAGAGGCCCAAATAACTTCACTTTAAGAAGGAATTTGTAGAGAATTTCCCCAAATAGGTGACTTTGTTGAGCTTGATACAAGTTCAAGCAAAGCTTGGGATTTTTGCTTAACTGCAGTATCTGGTCTCATTTATCACGGCTAAGTGGTTTAAGTAACAGTTTAATAACTAAAAATTGGGTGTTCCAAATCTCTGTCTTTCCAATGATTTTTTCTGACCTTGGACTAGACCCTTGCCTCTATAGAATTGCTTTTCTGGCTTGCATTTTTGTTCCCGCAGAATAAAAATAACTTTTAAAAAATGGTAGATCAAATACCCAAGTAACAAAGCTGGGAAGAAATTAAACTCGTAACAATGTGTCTGCATGGGTATCTCTACATATTTTAGAACTCTAAATACAGATTTGTTTTGCCACTTAAATGATTTAACCTTTTGTGTAGAAAGCACAGGGCCTTGAATAAAAACAAAATGAAACATTGTCTTGTTTTGCTGAGGTTTCTGCTTATATCTAGAATGGCTACTATTAAAATGCCATTCTTTATTAACTTTTGGCAGCATCTGGTAAACCACTAAAAATACTCTTTTGTATGGGACTAAGGGAAGATAGGAAATCTATTTCTGAATGAGTAGACAATTCTCTTTGGTTTGTGGGAACTATGACTTGAGATAAAAGGATGTGACTACATGATCTCTGAGTTCCTGTGTCATCTGTCCTACCGCTGCATTCTTTTGGCAGAAAGATCTTTCCCACCAGATCCAAGAGTAGCAACACACATGGGTGTACACATACATCACCTTTCCATGTAAGTGTGCATTCAATTGTTTACATATGAGGAAAAGGAAGTTCCAGGAATTACAGAAAGGACAGGTGTAGAGAGAAAAGAGAGCGGGAAAAGAAAAAGAAGGGCCATGTGTTTAAAAAATAGCAAGCCTAAGCAAAAATAACATGAAAACGGGGAGAACGTCTCCTAAGGATCTGCTTAAGATTTCCCTGTCTGTTCCTTGTTAGTGGGACCAGCAGATCATCCTAGCACTGAAAATTCTTCCCTGAGCCTTTTACAGATGGAAACCAAACACACATGTGAAACAACGTATTACAAATTTAAATCAGAGGAAGAAAAAGACACAGAAATGGCTTTTTTTTTTTACTCATTGAGAAACATGAAAATTTCAAGAATAGACAAAACCCACAAATCACACATTCTTAAATAAATAGAAGGGCCAACTTCTTATGCAGAGGGATAGTCGGATATTAGCTGCATAAGATTGAAATACAGTTCCACCGAACTGTAATTTTACGTATTCCTGTTATTAGAATTAATATTCCCTTTGATGATGTGAATATAGGGATACGGCAGTTTTTTGTTATTGATTTTTAATAATAATAGGCAATACTAAGCTTAGCATGTGTCAGAAGCGTTGTCAGTATCTCACATTTAGTGTACTTATCCTCACCACAACACACGGAGGCACCACCATTGCCCTTACTTTCACAGACGAAGGTTTTGAAGCTAATTGCCCGATAGTATGCAACCAGTATGGGTCTGAGGTTAGGAGATGAACTCACCTAGTGTTCCAAATCATGACCCTGTAATAGTATCTAAACATGGTTTCAACTCACTGTATTTTAAAAGTTAATTTAACCTAAAGAGTGTAACAATAGCACAATCCAGAAGACAAAAGCCTTTACATCACATCTATTTCTCTTTAAGTCTCTCACTTCCTTTGGGAGAAACAAAATTTTGTAAGATTTTGTTCTTCTTTCAAGAGTCTAACAGCAAAAGCCCAGGTTAATAGCAGATCTTTGATGTCTAACCAGGGCTTGTGTGGCCGTGCTCTTTTATTACAGACTGCCAGCCACTCTTTTCTACTAGCCAACATTCTGCTAAAGCCTAAAGCTCAGTGTTCCAAGGGAGGACTGAGTTCAAGGATGTGCCTGCTCTCCAAATCCTTTGGCGCTGAGTGACCTACAGGAAAGAGCACTGAGCCAGGCAATGAGGGCCTTGCACCCCGCTTTGGTTTTGTAATGCGGAAATGATCCTAATCTAGTCAGGGGCAGGGCAAATACATGAACGAGAAAATCGATTCATAGATAATTTAAAAGCTGATCTATTTCCTTTTTGTTTTCATGATGTCCAAGTAGGTCACAATCACTTTGGATTCTTCGAAAACCTATTGGCTCTTTCTAAATCAATAAAATAACTGAGGAATTATTTTTTTCTGATTATATCCCTCAGTATCAGAAGAGTGGCTTGATTTGATTAGTGGAACTTCTCGCTATAAAGCGGTCTGATTGCTGAATATGCTTTCCTTTGACAAAATATCTGATAGACCAAGAAGAAAGTTTGTCCTACAATGTTTTCATTTTCAAAACCTAAGACTCAAAGGTCTAAACATTCCCTGAAACAGGAGATAGATCACATTCAGAATCATGTAAAACAGGTACTGATAAGTTCCAGGACACTGACAGGAGATGACAGGGTAGGAGAGGGCAAAAGGATGAATTAAAGCTGGGTAACAGCAAAAGTGAAATGGTGTCGGTGGAAGATGGAAGGGTGTGAACGGCGGCAGAGAAAGCAATAGTAGCACAGAAATGGCACTTCTGCCCTGGTTGCTCATTTACTAGCTTTTTGAGGACTGATGCTCAGGCGGTGAGAACCACCCTACACCTTGATGTCCTTGGGAACAGAGTTCTTAGTCACTCCTCCCACCTGCCTCACCCTACACCTTGATGTCCTTGGAAGTGGAGTCCTTAGTCACTCCCACCTGCTTCACTGTTCTTCGGGGAGCCACGGAGACTTCACAGAACCGAAGAGCAAAGGCCTCTACATTAGCATCCATGAGAATGGTGCTTCCATATGTACCGTGAGGCCGACATGAAGTCGAATTTCTTTTATAAATGTGTCACCTTGAGTATGATTAGAGTTTAATTGTTCCTTTTCTATGGCTTCAAGGCAGAATTAAGGAATTTGTGAGTTTTAGAATTTTAGCTTTCATGAAATCCATGCTATTAATTCATCCTTCACGTGCAGCTCCAGGCTGCACTCGCCTTTGAGTGCTTGGCCCTCCAAGCAAATGATTAAATTCGGTTCTCTATCACACACAAATGGCTCAGCTGTCACAGCTTCCGGGAATATTTTTCTTTGAGGTTCTAAGAAATGCATAAGTCTATTAAAAAGTGTCTATACAGTTTTTCTATGTGTATATATATCCATATATATTGAAGTTTTTTCTAATATATATATCCAGATATATATTAGAAAAAATATATTTATATATTTCTAAAGTTTTTCTAATATATATTCATAGATATATATATTAGATGGATATATATGAATATAAAAAATATGGATATTTATATATAATATTAATATAATGGATTGTATATATAGATAATAAATATAATATGGATTATATATGAATAATATATATAATATTATAGGTTATATACATATGGATAATATATATAATATGATGGATTATATATGTGGACAATATAGATATTATCCATATATATGGACAATATACATATATTTATATGTATATAAATATCCATGTATTTTTTTTTACAAGCTACTGATGAGAGGAAAGGCCCACTGTCTTTGCACATCAGAACACCAACTACCAGAAAAAAAAAATTGGCTCTGCCCAAATCCAGTATTGGGTATCAATTACTTGGAAAATAGTTCATAATTTAACTTACTGTTATCTCTTCAAGCAAGCTATTTATAACAGGAGCCAGATGATATCCTACCAAACTTCATCAGGAGATTGGGTTTCTGGGTTTAAGTGAGACGACTTTCAAAGTCTTTTGGGATTGGCTCTCAAGACTAGAAAATCGCATTACCAGCCTCATGTCCAAAAGAAAACTGTACGTTTTAAAGGTACATATAAACAGGCATTCTGTTGTATTATTTGTAGCATGCCAAAATAAGAACATAGGACTTCCAGTTGGGAAATAAAAATCACACACAAAGTAGTACAAAATGAAAATTTATATATTTTCACAAAGACACTTTCATATGCACTACGTTCTGTGACCCCAGAACACACAGTTTACTACAGAGTTCTAGTTATTGCTGCTATTTTGCACAAAAATCGCCATTTGTGTTTGTAAAACAATATGCGACAGTATGTTTGAACTCACAGTTTCTTAGAGTTTTAATATCTCCAAGAGTAACTACACCGCATACAGCAAACCAAAGCTCAGGAACAACCATCTTCAAGTTTATTCAACAATTTAATACATGCTAATGCAACATAATACTTGACTGCAAGGCCCTGGAGAACTTGTCCCGTTATCAGAAACATAAATGGATGTCAACCAGCTGCTCCAAAATGCTGACTTTTCAATCAATGTTCAAGACACTTGAAACACAGGATTCTCTGTAAGTCCCCATTGCCAGATTTAATCAGTAAAATCAAAGCTAGAAAGCAGGATTGTGAAAGACTACGGTCATTTAGAAGCCATCATTAGATAATTTCTCACTACGAAACAGCCTCCAAACCAGAATTACCATGATAAAAGGCAAATGATCTTGAAGTTGGAGCTTGAGTCATAAGCTGACTTGCCTCCCAAGGTTATCGAGAAGTTCAGAGAAGACGATATATATGAAATGTATAGGAAATGTAAAGTGATGCATAAACGTTAAGCATTATTATAAAATGCCTACGAATTTTATGTAGGGTGTGTGGGAGATTTCTATTTTAATTTAGATGGACACAATGCTTATCAATTATCCAAGGTAATCTACATACGTTTTAGTGATCACAGTATTCTCCTCTTTTTCAAGTTCTCCCTGCGTGGAACACTACACAGGGAGTATGAAAGTAGCCTTTCCATGTGTAAATCAGCTCATGCGGTCACTGAATCCTGTCTCCAGATAGTCACCTCTGGAGGGCGGCACCTGTGGTTCAAAGGAGTAGGGCGCCGGCCCTGTATGCAGGAGGTGGCAAGTTCAAACCCAGCCCCAGCCAAAAAAAAGTCACCTCTGGAGTTAGCAGGCAAAGCAATGAAATTTACTTAGAAAACGAGAAAGAGAAAACTAGTTTTGGAAAGTAATTGTAACAAATTTTTCAAATCAGTAGTATGCTGGTGAAACTCATTCCATTTCATTCAGTGATTTCCTACATCGCTGATCTTTTTTGGAAAACATGAGTCTATCCTGTGAGCTCCCAAATGAAAAACTGTCTGAGCAACACATATAGCATCCCCTTGAGTGATGAGTAACTTGAGATTGAAGAGGGTCTAAAACGAGTTATTTCCTAAGTTTTCTTAAACAGGATCAAAATCTTGAATTTCTTTGCTGGAATGTTTTAATTAATGGATGAAAGCTCATTCTTCCTGACTCTTAGTTTGTCAACTCAGCCTTTCTGTTCAAGAATTTATCTCCTGTAAATGAAAGACACAAATGATAACTATGCACACGTCCAGAACGGACATGCGTGCCTCGCTGCCTGCCCCTGCTTGGGCCCATCTGCTCTGATGGCAAAGTGCCCACTGGCAAGCTGGCCCACTTCACTTCAGCAGAGCTGCCAGCCTTCCAAGGGTCTGTGTGTGGGTACAATGTGGTGAGAGCGCGCTTGCTGCAAGGATCCCTTCCACCCAACCTACATATGGGTCTGTTTGCACTTGACCACACTTGTTGGCTCTTATGTGTCATAAAATAAATGCTCCTAGCATGCGTAAAAGGAGGGCAGAGCTGCACTAATACTTCAGGCATCAGTGACCACAGAACATGTACAAAACTTCCTGTAGGAGGGCTCAAAGTGGACGAGGAGGTCACAGATTAAAGGGGGGGGGGAGAAAAACGCTCCATTTATCTATTACTGGTGTGAGATGTACGAGGTAATATTAGCCTGAAATCCCAGTGTGAGCATTTCATCATCTTGCACAAAAGTCCATTTCCCTCTCTTATGTGGTTCTGTCCAGGTCTGGGGAGGTAAGACGTGCACACGGACTATCTCCCTGACTTTGGGGGCACTGTCGATCAGATACGGTATGCTCTCTTTGTAGTTCTCTTTTAACCTAAATCTAAAAGCACCAAAGCCAAAGACAAGAGGCAAAGCCCAGGGACTTCAGAATAGAGGGACAATAGTTAAGTATTTTAAGGACCAACTGCTCTGGAAATGGTTCTGTTCTGTATAAATATTAAAGCACAGTAGCAAAAGGCAAACAAGAGCATGAATAAAATGACTGCCAAGGACCGTGATATGTCATCTGAATTTACAGGAATTTCAGGCACGTTCAAGGAGCCAGAATAAAAGGCGCTGCTAGAGAAGAACGCAGAAAGGTAACAACTGCTGTGTTTCCTCATCACCCACAAAAACTTACTGAGCGCTGACGGTGTGTGGGATGCTGGAGGTGCAAAGATGCATGAGACAGATAAAGTCCCTTCCCTGGCGGAGCTTCCATTCTAGGCGGGATGGTAACTATGAACAGCCAAATAAATGCGTGCTACAGAGTCAGGTAGTGTGAAGAAGAGTAAAGCAGGAAAAAGACAGAGACAGCGGTGTGCTATTAGACAGAATGAGTGGCGAAAACCTCACTGAGGCCGACGGATGAACAGAGACCTGTATGAGGTGGGAGCGTAAGCCATAGAAAACTCTGGAGGAAGTATTCCAGATTGGGGAGAACAGCACGTGCAAAGGTCCTGAGGAGACCACAAGCTTGAGTTATTGAGGGAGCATCAGTGAAGCAGAAGGAGGAAAAGCAAGGACTAAACTGGTATGAGATAAGGCTGGAGAGAGAGGGCTATGACACATCATGTAAGACAGGTAATGCTTGGTACGGGCACTGCCTCTAATCTAAGTGTAATGGGAAGTGACGGGAGATCTTACCTGATGAATGACATTATCTGATTTGCACTTTTATGAGATCATTCTTGCCTCATTTCTGAAGGGCCCTCTAAGGAAACAGAAGGACAGGGAATCCCGTTGTCCCACAGCCAAAATAATACAGACAAGAAATAAGAACAACTTGGCTCTTGGTGGGACAAGTGAGATGTGGTTGGATAGGGGAATGTTTTGAGGGCACAGCGGGGAGAATTTACTGGTGGCTGGGTGATGAAGTGTCAGGGGAAATGGGAGAGAAGAATAACACCTAGTCAGCAACGGGCTGTTTGCTGGAAATGCACTGAGAGGAGGGGAGACTGGAGGAGGAGCATATATCAGGGAAAGGAGTAATCAAGAGTTCTGTCTGAAATATTGAGTAAGCAGTTGTAAATAAAAGCCTATAGTGCCGACTTCTATCTTCAGAAAATACAGTCAAAATACTAAGAACACATCTGTCCCACAGTGAATGCTCAGTAAGTGATGGCTTTTATGTGGCTGTTGTTATGGCTGTTGCTGCCAAACCCATCCCATCTTCTGCCTCTGAGATGTTTCTCTTGGAAGGGGCTTGATGCATGGCAATAGGTTATCTCAGATACGGCAGGAATTGTTTAAATGTCCATCAGAACATGCTCTAGTTTGGAACTAGAGGGAAAATCAGGGAAGCATTAGTAAGTGTTCAAAAGCAATGACTATCTAGAAGGACAACGGCAGGGGAATAGCGGTGCAACTCCAAGGGTCCTGTGCTAACCCACAGAGCATCTTTCACAGATGTTCTAACCTCACCGGGGAAGATTTAAAAAAGAAAAAAAGATGGTAAATTTTACATTGGACCAGCTGACTTAAATCTTCAAGGACCAAGTCCCCACAGTATATCATTTTAAAATGTTCCCTGGGTAACTATGTGTTTGGAACCACTGCCCAAGGACACAGTCTACTAAGCCAAGACAGGAAATGTGTGCCAACACTGGATGTTAAGAGAACAGGATAGAAAGGACACCACAATCGTCTTTTACGTAGATAGGCACACAAAAAACTCGTTTCTTAAATACATCAGAACATGACTATCGAAAACAATCTTGCTTTCAAGAATGCTGCATTGGAGGTCACAAGTGACAGGACTGTCCCTGTACCTCAAAACATGTTTAGCACACTCATTCCTATTAGAACTGTAATCACAGCCATCCATGCAAGTCAATATTATTACTGGAGTTATGAGTACTACAGTATTTTAGAGAAGTATGAAATATCACTTGGGCCCAAGAGTTTGAGGTTGCTGTGAGCTGTGATGCCGCAGCACTCTACTGGGGCCAATGACATAGAGAGACTCTGTCTCAAAAAAAAAAAAAAAAAAAAAAAAAAAAAAAAAAAAA
>NW_003852407.1:17159942-17179371 GCF_000181295.1 Otolemur garnettii
AAAAGAAAAGAAAAAAGAAAAGAAAAGAAAAGTATGAATTAGGGAGTAGGTAGGTGACCCACTGGCTTAGACTAGGATCTGCCCCTAGGAAATCACATGACTTGGGAAAACTTTCTTTACCTCCATAGATCACATTGAGGATCTTCTCATATTAGTCATTTTCAAGAGCTTTAAGTTTCCGCATTATTACTTCAATCAAAAACTTGGGTAAAAGAGGAGATGGCCCTGCTTTTAACTGTTTTCTATTTCTGCATACAACTTTTTTGGGAGAACCAATTCTCCTTCTAAAAAAAAAAAAATAGGTTGAAAAACATTAGACTAAACGATCTCAGGAGTACCTTGTAGGAATAAAGGAACTTTATCTAAATGAATGAACTAAACCTTCATTCTAGGCTAAGCATTTTAGACTTGTCATCTTATTTAGTCTTTACTATAGTCCTATAAGCTCTAGGGTCATAGAAACACCCACGTCACAGAATGGTGAGAATACTGAGATTTTCTAAAGAGTTGATTTTTTTTTTTTTACTAATACAATTTGTGTCAACCAAACACAGTTTGGGTCAGATCCACTACCTGTGACTCAGGCCTAAAGGAACCAAAGCCCCCAGACTTTACATTAACCATAATATTTCCTTAGAGAATGTTATGATCACATTGATTTTTCTTTTTGACATAAAAGAATACAACCTAGAATTATAACATCTTTTTGAAGATTTCTGGCAGTTCCCCAAAATTTTCCACCATGAAATTCTACCACCAATTAGCTTCACATGGGACAACTTTTGCTAGGGCAGATCTTCCTCGGTGTCTAATGCCTTCCTCAAACTCATGAAGTTTACAAAACAAGCCCATCATCTCCTGTCTAAGCCTGCTCCTCTTTTCAGTCTTTCTGGATAACACCACCATCCACCCTGTTTACGTTTGGTGCTTCCTTTTCCTTAAACCATCATCTGCGAGGCGCTCCTGAATTTCCCCCATCAATGTTCCCCCTTTCTGTTTGTACACGACTATTTTCTCTCTTGTTTATGCCACCTGCAATAGCTTCCCCCTACTCTGCCCACATGTACTTGTTTCATCCGAGTCTTTTTCTTATTCTTCTGTCTTATAACTTAACTTAAAATTTGGAAAGTATTTTTATGAGTATCTTCCCGACTACCCTAGGAGATAGTTCAGAAACTGTATTCTATTCATTTTCCCATCTTCATGGTCTATTAGTACGGCACACATAGAAGCCTCTCACAAAAATGTTGGCTGAAATAAAAAAAAAAAAGAAGGATGTGGCAATTGGACATCATAGCCAAAACAATAAACTTTAATCTAAACCTCCAGCCTTTTATGAAAATCCATTCAAAACAGATCATGGACTTAAATGTGAAATAATGAAAGTTTTAGAAAAAAAGCATAGGAGAAAACGTTGAGGATGTAGGGCTAGGTAAACAGTTCTTAAACTTGACACTAAAAGCATAATCTACAGAGGAAAAATGAATGGTCATCCAATGTACCTCATTGAAAACTGCTCTGATAAGAAGAAAACTCCCAGATAAACATCAGGATACAGACTGAAAGAATTTGCTAACTACAAATCTAAAATGTACAATAGAATATATAAAAGACTTCCAAAACTTTGTAGTAAAAAAGCAAACTATCCAATTATGATATGGGCAGAACATATAAAGATACATCTGCCAAAGAGGATATACAGATGGCAAATGAACACATGAAAAGACGTTCACCATCATTAGCCATTAAGGAAATACACAGTAAAAATCACAATGAGATACCACTACACACCTATAAATTGGCTAAGATAAAATACAGTGATCATGCTGAATGCTGGTTTAATCTCTCATGGAACGCTGATAGGAACGCACAGCCATTCTGAAATATAGTTTGCAGTTTTGTACAAAATCAACCGTCTGGCAATTGCTCTCTTGGACATTTATCCAGAGAAATAAAAGCTTACATTCACACGCAATGTATACACGAATGTCCACAGCGTATTCATTTATAATATTCAAAAACTGGAAAAGAATAGATGACCTTTAGCAGGTGAATGGTTCAATGAAATGTGGCATATTTACTGGGGAATAAAAACAAATAATAAATATAGAAGACAACTTGGATAGATCTCAAAGATTACGTTAGATTTCAAAACATCTCAAAGTGTAACAAATAGTGAAATCACATTTATATAACATTTTTGGAATGACAAAGTGATAGAGAGGAACAGTAGCTGTCTGCGGTTAGGGACGCAGGGAGGGAGAGGAGAGCGGAAGTGGGCGTGGCTCTGAAACCGCAGCACTAGGCAGGCCTTCTCTAGCCAGACGCCAGTGGTGTCTACACAAAGCTGCATGTGACAAAAATCCACAGACCTAAACACACACACATACACATGTGTGTGTAAAACGTATGAAATCTGAATAAGCTCTGTGGATGGTGCCAGTGTCAATCTCCAGGTTATGATACTGTGTTACACTTTTGCAAAATGCTACCATTGGAGACGCTGGGTGAAAGGTTTATGGGACCTTTGTATGATGCATTGCAATTGTGTGTGAATCTGTAAATATCTCAAAATATAAAATCTATAGATACCTCAATGTTTGTTTTTTTTTTTTTTGAAAATTGAAGGTATTTAAGGGGCATTATTATAGACACTTAGGGAAGCTGCAGAATGAAAAGTTTCAACAATTTATTGAGAAGTATGGGCTGCTTTGGTTAATCACATTAACAGTCATGGGGGTGGCTAAGTCACAATACATAAACTCCGAATATGGTAGTAGAACGACACTGGCTGAAGGGTCTTGACCCTCAGTGTGAGGTTGGGCAGTCCACTTCAGCGTCTCTCTCAGGTAAAAGGGGGATAGATGACATCTAGGCTTCCTTTCAATTCGAATATACCACAAGCATATCATGATCCTGAGCCTAAAGTACCGGATACAAATCGAGTTCTTTGTATCTTATGTAACAACCTGGAGGATTTGGAGAATATTCTCCTAAGCAAAGTATCACAAGCAAGAAAAAACAAGCATCACATGTGCTCCATACCAACTGCACACTCACAGGAGAGAAAAACGAAATTCAATTCAAATAAGGGGGAAAGGGTTGGGGAAGTTCCCACCCGGTGGGTACCCTGCCTGCATATATGGTGCAATGTGGACTTCAACTGCACAGAAGCAATTTCCATAACCGAATTGGACAGACCCTCGAATCAACCTGGAAAAAAAAAAAGTTGAGTTCTATAGAAGAAGAAGAAAAGGAAAATCGCTGGGACCTTCTCAGAAGGAAAAGGGCAAAGCTTCCCCTTTGATACAGCTATGCTGGTTTTAGGGCAGTGTTTGCTGGGGATGAGAAGCTTTCATATCTGGAAACAGGACACATCAAGCAATAGACACGGTGTGAGACACGTTCCTAGGAAAACTGGAAACATAAGAGAGAACTGTCCTATTAAAACAGAAGTCACAGAGAGCAAAGTAACACGTGTGTCTGTTGTAGTAGGCAGGGAGACGTACAGTTTAACTGAGGACAAGGCTAATTTCACAAATATAATTACAACGACGGAATAAAAAGGTGCTCTTGAGAATGGTCTGGCTGTGTGCACGTGCATGTGTGTACAAGTATTCTTAAAATCATTGTCCAAGATACTGGCGTCCTTTGCAACTGTTGTAGCGTTTTTCAAGGAAAGGTCTGTGTAGGAAGGGCAGGGACCCAGATTTCCTGAGCAACCATCAGAAAGCACAAGGTTTAGCTAACCCATAGTCCAAACAAAGATTAGGGGAGTTTTTTCTTCTCAGAGTTTGCCACCTAACAAGGCAAACAAAGCCGGCGTGGCTTCTGACAACATGAGCAGATGGAAAAGTCCCTTTGGAATGGGTTAGTCAGAGCTGACCTTAAGATAGAGTCAGTCAGACGGAGGGAGCCAAGATGGCTCTTTTGAGATATTTTGAACAAGGATTTAAAAAGGCATCAAGCAAGTGGAGTCCACCCTAATAGCAGAATTAAACACTCGAGAGGTTAATCAATCCACGAACACAGTCCACTCTCCCAACCCCCACAGTGCAAAATGTCAACGCATAGCACAGCGTGAGTGTTATGTGCTAATAAAATACACACCTCGCTGTAGCCTGAATGTTTGTGTCCCCTCCCCCAAACTCACCTATTAAAAATCCTAAAGGCCAAGGTGATGTGATGATTTGGGGAGGTGGGGCCTTTCAAAGGTGATTAGGTCATGAGGACACAGCTTTCATGAGTGGGATTGATGCCTTTAGAAGAGAGGCTAAAAAACAAACCAACAACCAACAACCACAACAACAAAAACCCTTAACCTTCCCCTCATGTGGGGATACAAGAAGAAGTTGCCACCAATGAGCCAGAACACGGGACCTCACCAGACACCAAACCCGCCTTGAATCTTGGACTTCCCAGCTTCCAGAACTGCAAAAAATAAATTTCTGTTGATTTTTCAGCCATCCAGCCTGTGATACTTTGCTATCTGAACAGACTAAGACACACGCCTTTGGCCACACTTCACTACCCCATTTTTTCTTTAAGACAGCTTTATATATTATGTTTAAATGACTTACTTTTGAACAAGGCCTCTGTGATTTCCCATAAGCCTTACATGTCTTATCTGTGGCTCTTAAAGTGTGGTCCCTGCAGCATCGGTACCACCTGGTAATTTGTTAGAAATACAAATACTCGGTTCCCATCCCAGACCTACTAAATCGGGGACTCTGGAAATAAGGTCCAGCAATCTGTGCTTTCAAAATCCCCTCAAGGGGATTCTGATTCTTGCTAAAAGATTGAGCTACTTCTTTATGCACATTTAATGTATATATGTGTGGGGGGGTGTATACATGTGTGTGTCTAATATATCCAAATTCCATTTCTCTGAGTTGTGAAATTATAACAAAGATCCCATGATCCCAGAATATTCCTTAAGAATTAAAATTGATCCTTTGGCCTAATAAAGTATTAAGAACTAAGACATAATGTTTATTTTCTTTATGTCATTTTGTTTCATTGCTTCTTTTCTTGTAATTCCATCTCCCAAATAGAATGGAAGCTCCTGAGGACAAAGGAGTGGGACTTCCACCCACTCACTGTGGTCCAGGCTTCACAGAAACAGTGATGAGTGAATGCATTCATCATCTTCCCCCCAGGCCCACACTGAGTCACCTAGACGGCTGGCATCTCACCTTGCCATAGACTGATGGCTCCTCTAATGAGAATTTAGAACAAATAATTCAATTACCAGCCCAGTGTCTGGCATAGCTAGACATTTGGGTATTGCTAAACATTTTCCGCACTGCTACAGACAATGATGTTACCAACAAAGTACACTTTTCCATCATGCCATTTTTTCCTGTTACTCTATCACTAGGTAAAGATTGACTGTGGCATGTGATGACCATAATGTTTTAATTCTGTAATAATTTTAGGTCAAATTTACTATTGCCATATATTTTTTGTTAAGCTTGGTGTTTATCTTACATTAGATTGAGATTTGCATTAATCTCAACTCGTGTTTATTGAAGTCATGGCCATGGAAACTGGTATAACCAATCTAGCTTCCAAGGATGTATACCTTGGCAGATTGAATAGATACGAGGCAAAGGACTATAGAAAATAAACTGAAGTCTAAAATATAGATCTGTGAAAATGCATGACCATCTAAAACAAGGATACCATTATGCTTACCACCGATCTTCAGCAATTACTGAAGTTTTCCATGAAGTATTATATTCAGGCAAGTGAACATCATTTGCTGGGGTCATCTTGATCACAGCAGTGGTCACATCTTCTGCCCCCCAGCATTATTATTCCATGCTGGTTTGCTCATTTGTATCCCATAATGCAGGGGTTACTTTTCATCACAGTGGAAAATTACTATCTCTTCCACCAAATAAACAAAACCTAGTAAACCACAACTTATTAAGATGCAAAGGATGCTTATTTAAGCGTTGAGAAGGATTGTTGTAGTTTCATTTTTTGAAAGGTATACCATGTTTCTCAAACCTAAGACCCTAAGGTTTTCCACTTAAGCAGATTATATACTTTGCACAAGTACCTTGCTGAAAACAGTAACCACACCACCTCTGCAGAGTTAGACTTAACATTCTCTGACTTAAGAGAATCTCACAATCCCAAGATTGTGCACCGCTGTGCCTTTTCTTGGCTGGATTCACCACTGGAGGATAGAACATTTGTAAATGCTGAGGGATTTCCCGGGAGTGCTGTGGGCAGACATTCATATCATAGATGAGAGGGTCATTTGCTTCTCCTGTCTGAGAGAGTAAAGGTTACCTTTCAATAGATGCTACGAGTGTGATACACGGTTCCCAGAAGACCAACTGGGAAAAAGCAGAAACTGAGAAAAAATGTGATTTATGAGTCTGTATCTGCATTTTTGAGATGAATCTATAAACTTAGAAACCATCTCATTTCTTACATGGTAAGAGGCTGAAGCATAAGTTAAAAAGATGAGCTATGACTTTTTTTTTTTTTTTCCCCAGAAAAAACAAAAGAAGGGAGTTTCAACACAACTCCATTGCCTCAAAACTTTAGCAAAGGAGCCAGGGGTGGTTCAGGAAGTCAAGGGGTTGTACCCGGCAGTATGACCTGAGTTGGCGTCGTGCTTAGGAAACAAAACTGGGAATTCAACTGATGCAGAAACTCATAACAGAGTCACAGGCGAATTATAAGCATCACAAAAGTCCCCCCAAATAACAGGAAATGTGCTTGAGTTGGAGCTAGTGGGAGTTCAAGCCAATTTTACTCACATTTTCTGAGTCAAGGTGATCTTAAGACTTGGGGACATTCAAAAGATTGATATATGTGCACTTGTCTGTTCGGTTTAATGTTATCTCTATATTATTACTTCCTACTATTTACACTAGCTACATCTTTAAGCTATGATTCGTTTAAAAAGAAATTGAGAGCAGAGCCTGATTCTGTTGATCTTTCACTTAATCACAACTCCAGAGAGGTCCATTAAATAAACCACAAGTTTCTGAGCACAACCTCCCTCTAGATCCACCTGGGGCTGTTCCTCCTGATTACACACGGCTGGAAAGTGTCCTATCCATGCAAACAGTGGTTTTCACATTTCTCTCTTTTGCACTAACTAGAAGCCACTTGGTCCCCTGTCCAATTGCTTAGATGATAAAGCCCAGGGAACTCTCGAGTTATCTTGTAGTTTCTTCGTTCTTTTACTAATAACTCTGTTGCGGATCCCAGGAACTTCAACTCTACCCTCTTGGTGGCTGAGCAAGTTATACAGCCTCTTTTTTTCTTATCTTTTTTCTCACCTGGAAACCAGAGCCTATAATGCTACCACCAAGTGTTACAGAGAGAGATTCAGTGAAGTAATACGGGAGAAATGTTCAGAATAGTTTTTGACACATAATAAGTCTTCCACATACATTCACCATTTTTATCCAAATAACTTTTTTAGTCTGCCTTCAAGTTCAAGGAGAAAACTGACAATAATTTTTCTTCCTGTGAAGGACACCCCATAGAGGAAGAGTGCCTCATGCTGATCCTAGTGACAATGGTAATTTGAACTGTGCATAAGCAAATGGGTGTTTTTATTTATAGTTCAGTCCCTATACGCGTAATGTGAATTTGCCCTTGGGAGAAGGTTCAGGGTTCTGAATTTATTATGAGGATAAATCCCAGCACTTTGATGAATTCACTGGAGGTAATGATTCTCCATCAACACTCACCTCTGTCCTTACCTTTTGTCTTCTATAGCTCATTTCTGGTTGTTAACAGAGGCTGTATGTTTTAAACACAGAGAGACTTTAAATGAGAAACCGGGAAATTAGACCCATGCACTCTGATTTTTAAAAAGCTACCTTGGGGTGTGAAGTGCAGATCTGGACAACGCCTCACCATTAGCGTGAGCCCTGAAATCCCAAAGTCAGAAAGAGAGCTTGTGATTCAGCAAGTGGGTCTAGGAGGGGGCTTAGACACCCGTGTTTTTAATGTAACCCCCCACCCACATGATTATGATACACATGGTCCTTGAAACATATTTTGAGAAACACTGCTAAGAAAAAATTGTCCAGTTTCAGGGTGGCCCCTGTGGCTCAAGGAGTCGGGTGCTGGCCCCATATACCAGAGGTGGCAGGTTCAAACCCAGCCCTGGCCAAAAACTGAAAAAAAAAAAAAAAAAAGTCCAGTTTCATAGTCACAGAACCACAGGGGCATCTAAAAGTTACAATCAGTAAGGAAGGAAGAAAGAACAGCTGGATGCTTTGAAAAGTTTTCTTATTTTGAAAATCTGAGTCATATTTTGATCAAATTTTCAAAATCAATCTGATTCATATGACACCTCCTAAGAGGGTGCTCAGCACCATGAACTAGGCCAAGACTTGCTTAATTCTCCCGTAAAATACTGTAAAATACTGACTCCAAGTGAATAACATGAATGACGGATGCAACAAGGAGGGGAAACTGAATTAGGCAGCCTCCGGGTGGGCTTGGGAGGGGTCTGAGAAGCACAAGCGAGGAACCAAAACGTCTCTTGTTTCACAGTGCTCCTAGCGCACCTTCCTTCCTCCCCATCCATCCAATTACATGCTGCTGGATAGGGGTGGAGGGACGGGGTAGAAACTCAGAGAAAAACAGAACGAATGCAAAGAAAACAAAGGAGATGGATAAAACATAAATAGGTAGAAAAAGCAAGAGCAATTGAATAGATGAGCATCTGCTTGCAAATAGGCAGAAATAAAGCTATGAAAGAAGTGAAACGCTGATTAATATCTGTCGCCTTCCTCCGCCTTAGTCAACAAGCTCAGCCTTAAAAACAAACACAAAAAAAAAAACATGCCGATGCTCACTCATGTGAAATTGCAGGACTGTGGTCGTCCCTTCAACTCCAGCGGGTAGGTGAAGTTGGACGATTTGCCTTTGTGACCACTCCGCAGCAAATTGGTGACAGAATGCCATTTCCTTTGGATTCACTTCAGTGGATGATTTCTTTTCCCTTGGCATACGGACCAAATCTCAGTCTTATACCTAAACTCAAACTAAAATGTTAGAGGTCTTCAGAAAACTTACAGTTGTTAGCTATTACATCGTATGTGATGGAAAGTAAGGTATAAAGCAAAAACAGAAGAATGAAAACACCAAACAAGCAGAGCAGCAGAAAGAAGAAAGATTTGAGCATTGATGCATTGGCAGTGAGCGAAGGTAAGAAAGAACAGCCAGATGCTTTAAGGTGTTTTCTGAGTCACTTTCTGATCAGATTTTCAAAATCAATCTGACTCATACGACACCTCCTAGAAAGTGTTCAGCAGCATTAGCAGGAAGTATTATTTTGTACACACTCTGAGGCTAAACATTATTTTTACAGCGTAGATTAAAAGGAAGAGACAGCATTTATCTGCATGTGGGGGAAAAAAAGTCACCTGACATATTTTGGGTCTATAAATAGAGACAAGCACTGCAGGGGAAAATCTGGACCACAACCCACAGACCACGCGGTGGGCACGTCCTACCTTTATGAATCCCCCCCCTGTCCATCCACATTTTCATATGAGATCTATTTTCTTCATATCAAATCCTCTCCTAAGCCTTGTGGAGGTGATTTAACGACCACTTTAAAAAAAATGGCAACCAAGTCATTACTTTCAGAAAGAAGATATGTGATTAGCATTGCCAGGGCTAGGGGCCTTTATTTTAGAAAGGATGACTCTGTGTAAGAGACAACATCTGCTGCACCATCTAAAAATCTGTTCTGTCAGGGATGGTTCCTCCAACCTGCCCAAATGGTGTTATTGAACAAACACTGTATAATGAGGGTTTAGAAAAGTCTTATCCCCAAAACATTGCAGAGGCACAACTCTTTAAATACCCAGGCAACGTGAGTAAATGAGAAATAAAACTGGGTTGACTGCACAAAGGAAACAGAAGGAATAAGAAAGAGTACGTGACTGCTGGTGGTGGGGAACGGTGGAAGGCTAAGGAAACACTGGTTTTCCTAATCCAAAGAATGTGCATCATCTTAAATAAAAAGCAGGTAAATGGTCCACGAGCTATTTATTTACCTTAGTCAAGAACAAGGTATTTTAAAGACAGTGTATGGAGTAAAGGGTATATGGAAATGAAATTTATATTGACAGAAAGCAAAAAATTCAGCTCGAAAACCATATATAGTAAAATGTGATGCTTCATTCTAAAGTTAAAATATTAGTCATCAGCAGAGGTGGTATTGAGTGAATACAGATCTATTACGCCTTCTAAGTTTAGTGAATTGCTTAATAGTATAAATTCATATAAAATACTTTCCTTATAATGCAGTTAAATTGGGCTAGAAGCCACAGACTCTTTCTCAAATTTGCATCTATGTTTCATCACCATCACAGACATCTTAAAACCTTTTCACCTTCTATTTCTTGTTGGTTTTAACTTACCCCACCCTTGAGTTTGGAACTACACCTCAATGATAAAATCACCTGACATATTTTGGATCTATAAATAGAGACACATACTGTAGGGGAAAATCTGGACCACAACCCACAGACCACGTGGTGGGCACGTCCTACCTTTATGAACCCCCCCCTGTCTGTTCACATTTTCATATGAGATCTATGAGTCTCCTAACGTATCAACATGCAGCTTCTCTTTCCTCAGGACAGCCTTGCAGCCAAGATTTCCTTTAATCTCACATGACCTCAGAGAAAAATGCCAGCATGCAGCAGGCAGCTCTGTGGTGGAGCCGATGTGGTAATGACAATGATGAATTTGGACATCTGCATATGCATCTGTCTCTAGCAATACTGCATGACAAGATCTCCTAAAAAGCATCTTCTTCAAATGATGCAGAGACAACCCTACTCTTGCCTACAAACACCTTCACAATGGCGTAGGCTCTAGAAAAGATCAATAGAAACAGCTAGAAAACCCACTCGTATATGACTTGGCATCAAAGTGAAGGGAAAATGGGCATGGCTCATTGGGTTGGTGTCAACCACAAAATCAGAGACGGAGTACGTTTGGGTTAGTGGTAGAAAATAATTGTGCAAATCATTAACATGTATTTAAAAAAGAGAGACAGTGTTGGGTAATACATTTTAATTTTCCTTACTGTATTTACTTTGAAAAAATTATAATTAACACACAGGCAGTCCCTGTGGCTCAAAGGACACCAGCCCCATATGCCGGAGGTGGTGGGTTCAAACCCAGCCCCTGACAAAAACTGCAAAAAAAAAAAAAAATTATAATTAACACACACAAACTGTTCAATGCAATAAATAAGTTTTCCAAAATTCTAAAGGAATAACAAGATAACAGGTTCTCTGGAATTTTATGTTGCTTCATATATCCCAGACTTGGAGATTGAATCAAGGGTCAGTAAAATAATGAATTGAACATGTTCTGCAATGCTTGGAGGGGTTACTGTAGAACAGTGGTTTGCAGTGTTAGCATAAATTAAAGTCCCATGGAGAGCTGCTATAAGACAGATTGCTGAGCTCCGTCTTCAGAGTTTCTGATTCAGTAGGTCTGGGGTAATGTCTTACAATTTGCATTTACAAAGAATTCTAAGACTGTCTGATGCTGCTAACCTGGGGACCACATTAGAGAATCACTACTGTTGGACAGTGAGAACTTTAGAGTTAGCTACAGTGTCAATAACTTGATTTGTCTTTTGCAAGAATTTCCCTAGATTGTTATTTTTGTGATCTCTTCCCTGTCAACTGTCATTCCTCAGCATATTGGTTTCAAGCAGAAAATGCTTAGCTCCATCTTTTATACTTCAGCTACCAAGTAGTGATCAAACAACTTGCTAAATTAATACATGTATTTTTAAGGTGCAATTTTACATCAAAGGAAATTAACAAGAAATCTTGCTGGTGGGTGCTCCTCAGTGAGTTTTTCTTTTGTCTTCCTTTTTTTTTTAGACAGAGTCTCAGGTAGAGTGCCATGGCGTCATCCTAGCTCACAGCAACCTCAAACTCCTGAGCTCAAGATATCCTCTGGCCTCAGTTTTTCTATTTTTAGTGTAGACAGGGTCTTTCTCTTGCTCAGGCTGGTCTTGAATTCCTGACCTCAAGGGATCCTCCTGTCTCAGCCTCCTAGAATGCTACACCACACCCATCCTCTTCAGTGAGATTTTAAGTATGGATTTTGTGTTCACTATTTTTTTTTCCTAGCTTAGAAGCATTTACACATTTACTATTTCCAAACTATATTTCAGAAGGATGATATAATGAGTACTTAGTGAGTAGACACTAAGCTAGGATGTGTGGTTCCAGAGTCCTGTCCTAAGAGACAATCCGTGAGACTGGGGGAAACTATGGCTTTCTGGGAGGGCAGAGAGCATCAATTGGGGGAGTGAGAGCTCCTGCACAGTCCATGAATCTTACGGTGATGGACTGTTCTGTGAACCCATCTGCTTCATCACTCTAGGACTCCAGGACTCACTCTTCCCTGTGACCTGTCAAATGTTGAATATTCAGAAATAGATTAGCCTAACCCTCTGAGATTATCCTCCAAAAATCACTGTGGAGTGGTATTTATCAGTTTACATCTGCATAAAATATATGGATTAGACTCTCACTTTTATGTACGTGCATGAAAACCACCTTTCTCTATTCTTCCCACTAAGCACAATTAAACCCCCTGGATATTACACATAAAAACATAAAGAGACTGAAAATTAGAAAAAGGTAAGCCACAGCGAGGCAACCTCAGGGTCTGAGGAATGACAGGAGAGTGGGTTTTCTGGAACTTGTGTTGTCTCATATATTTGAGACTTATCTAAACTAGAAACCTAGAAATGTCAACAGGCACAGAGTTTTTAAAAGGTGCCAGCAAAACCATCTACTCTCTAGCCTACCAGGGTAGAAGCATTGTAGCCAAAGAAACAAACAAAAAATAATAAAGTCTTAGATGAAAACCACTTATATTTCAGCCATATAAGACAGAAAAAACTGAGGTCCTATCATACTCATGAGAACAGCAGTTACATAGGAAGTATGGAATTCCACCCTTATCAAGTTATAACAAGTTGCACCAACTTCTCCTGTTCCCAACATGGTGATGTCTGGTGATGTCACAGAAGGCCAAGTAGAGAGCTGGGACTTTCATTTCACTGATGGTAATAAAGGCTCCGTGCTCTTCACCTCAACTGCATTATCAATGGAGACTATGTGGGATTCTGAACTTCCACTACTACCAGGCAATACCGAGTCTCCTCTCTCCTTGTCTGAGGGGGTGATGTCACAAGAGGCCTAGTGTAGAGACGGGACTGTCACTCAGGCCCAGCAGTCATTAGGCCGCCTCTGTCTCCCTAAGTAACAGTGGAGGGACCACACAGAGAGCACAAAGAGGCACTCCTCCCATTCCCAGCCAGACAGGTATCAGAGGAACCTAGGAGAAGCCTGAGTTTCCACCTTGCTCCCACAATCCTGTGGTGCCCCCTCGGATGCCCAGGAAGACCCAGTGAGGAACCTGTACTTCTAGCCCCACCTGAAAATGATGAGATGCCACCACCCCCGTCTTCCCACTGGAGTGATATTAGTGGAAAGCAGATAAATAAAAATATATGAAGATCTAGAGTCTCCCAACATATAAGAAAATGGTCAGGTTTTAATTGAAAATATTCATCACACCAAGAACCAGGACAGCAGTCATAATAAAAAATATACTCCAACTGTGCAACTATGAACATGCTTAAGCCAACGAGAAAGTAGAAAGCTACCACTAAGAAATGCAGAATATAAGGAAGAACTAAGCAGAAAGTTTAGAACTGAAAAATTGACCAAAATATAAAATTCAGTAGGTGTGCACAGTAACAGAAGGGACGTACAGGAGAGAAATCTGGGAGATAGAAGATCGAATAATAGAAATTACACAATTTGAACAACAGATAGGAAAAAGGTTGAGAGAAAACCAGAACCTCAGAAACACGTGTGGTAGGCTGAATATGACCGAGGAAGGGATCATAGAATACAGGCGTTCAAAGAATACAGGTGTTCTCCAGAAGCTAGAAAACACAAAGAAGAGGACTGTGTACTGGGCTCTCTAGAAGGAAGTGGCCCTGATACCTGGGCTTTAGCCAAATGAAACTGATTTCTGACTTCTGACCTTCAGAACCATAAGAAAATAAATGCGCATTTTTTGTAAGACACAAAATGTAGGGGAATTTGTTAGAGCATCCATAGAAGACTGTGGGACAATATAGAACAAAGCTCTAAAATTCATGTCTTGGAGACCTAGATGAAAGTGAAAAAATTGGGCAGGGCTGAAAATGTGCTCAAAAATATAATGGCTGACAACCTTCCAAATTTGACAAAGGACATAAACCTACCAACTATTAAAAAGGAAAAGAAAAAAAAGGAACCCGAATGCCAAAAACAAACAAAGAAAACCCAAGGAAATATATGCCAGGAAATATCACAGTCACATTTATAAAAATTAAAGACAAAAAAAATCTTATAAACTGAAAGAGAAAATGATGGTTTACTTATAGGAAAAAAGCAATTAGAATGACAGTGGGTTCCTCATCAGAATCCACAGAAGCCAGAAGAATGTGGCACAACAGTTTATCAAGTGCTGTAGAGTATAACCATCAACGTATAATCTCATATTTAGTGAAAATATCCTTCAGGGATGAAGGAGAAATCAAGATGCTCTAAAACATAAACAACCCCCCCCCAAAGATATTTTGTTGCCAGCAGACCTGACCTGCTCCTTAAGAATGGCTAGAGAAAGATCTCAAAACAAAACAAAACAAAACAAAACAAAAAAGAAAAGAAAGAAAGAAAGAAAAAGAAAGGAAGAAAGAAATAATAAAACATGGTAGAACATGCAAAAAAAATAAAGTGAGAGAGAGAAAATAACATGGCAAGCAAAAATACGGACACATGCAAAGGACTTTTCTCTTGAACTTTCTAAATTATATTTGAGGCAAAATTTATAAGACCATCTGACATGGTTCTAAATTTATGCAGAAGAAAGAAGAAATATTTAAGACAATTATATTATAAATGGAGGATGTACAGAGATGTAAAGTTTCCATATTTGATAAAATGACCATATTATTAGAGAGTGATAAATTATGTGTATACTATGTAATTCTTACACAATAAATACATTGTGTAATTTTGACAACTTGAAAACTATTCATACTGATGCACTTAAAAACAATATATACAAATAAAAATGGAATTCTAAAACTGCTTAAGTAACTGACAGGATGATAGGGGGGAAAAAACCTACAGAAACTAAAAACAGAATGAAAAGGTAGACTTAAAAACTAATCTGTCAATATTTATAGTAAATGGAAATGGCCTAAATATAATGATTAAAAGGCAGATATCAGTAGAGTAGAAAATGATCCAATTACATGTTTTCTTCAAGGAATTCAAATAAAATTAAAGAATATAGTCAGGTGGAAAGTCGAAGGAGGGAAAAAATATTATGTAAGCGTCCATTAAAGGACAAAATGAGTGCTTATATTAATATCTGACAAAGTAAGCTTCAGAGAAAAAAAAATTATCAAATAGAGGGGCATGATGTAATGAGAAAAGAGTTGAAACACCAAGAAGATGCAGCAATTCTAAATATTTATGTATCAAGTAACAGAGCTACAAAATATGTGAAACCCAATTTGTAGATGTGAAAGGAGAAACAGACAAACCCACAGTTACATTCAGAAACTTCACACACTCTCTTGTCAATAGGACAACTAGAAAAAATCAGCAAAGATGTACAAGAACTTCACAGGGACATCAACCAACATGATCTAGTCAGCATTTATAAGACAATCCAGCCCCAAACAGCCAAATACACATTCTCCTCAGGGACCCATGAAGCATATCCCAAGATATACCACATCTGGTGACATAAAATACATAAACCTTGACAAATTGAAACAAATGAAATCATACAGAATGTGTTCTCTGACTACAATGGACATTATTTAGAATACATAAAGAACTATCACAACTTAGTGTAACAGTTCCAGCATACATATGGAAGTACATGTCAATGAAAATCAAGTTGGGCGGAGGGGGAGGAGGGGACGGGTAAGTCGACACCTATTGGGTACAGAGTACACTATCTGGGCAAAGGGCACACTTATAACTTTAATTCAATCTGTACAAAAACCAAGTATGTAAACAAAACAACTGTACCCCTAATCTTCTGAAATTAAAAAAAAATTGTAATAAAGGAGAGCGCAAAACAATAGAATGATTACGTGCAAAAGAAAATGTAACAAACCACAAACATTTCTATTAGAAATGGGCAAAAGACACAAGGAGTCATTTCACCAAGGAAGATATAAATACACACATGAAAAGACAGTCAACACCATTAGTCACTACCAAAATGCAGAATAAAATAAAACACAGCAGTAACACCAAATGCTGGTGAAGATACAGAGAAATTCAATCTCTCATAAATTGTTCATGGGAATGTAATGGCACATCATCCACCCTGGAAAACAAGTTTGGCCTTTTCTTGTAAATGTAAACATTGCAACCCCTATGCATTTATATCAAAGAAATTAATACTTAAATTTATAAAAATATACATACATGACTATTTATAGGGATTTTAGTTGTAATAGCCAAAAAAATAGAAATAAAAAAAAACCCCAGGTATCTTTCATGGCTCATGTATGCCATAAAATACTACTCACCAACAAAAAGGAATAAACTATTGAAATAAGCAACAACCTAGCTAGATCCCAGAAAATTAAGGTCAGTGGTAAAACCAATACCAAAATTTGTACACTGTATAATCCTATTTATGTAACATTCCTGAAATGACAAAACTACAGAAATGGTGAACAGATTACTGATTGCAAAGGGTTAAGGGGGAGTGGTGTCTGCAGCCAGGTGGGTGTGGCCATAGGAGAGCAATAGGAGTTAGCTTTGTTCTGAAGCACTTCATTTTATCAATGCCAGCATCCTGATTATGATATGTGAGATGTTACTACTGGGTAAACCATGAGATCTCTCTATATTACTTCTTACAACTGCACGCGAATCTCCATTTCAAAATAAAATGTTTAATTACAAAATATGGATTGGGGCCAGACACAGTGGCTCATGCTTATAATACCAGTACTTTGGGGGTTTGAGTTGGGAGGATCCCTTGAGTTCAGGAGTCCAGGATCAGCCTGAGTAAGAGCAAAACCTATCTCTACAAAAACCAGACAAATTAGCCAAGCATGGTGGTGGGTGCCTGTAGCCTCAGCTACTCAGGAGGCTGAGGAAGAGGTTCCCTTGTCCCAGGCATTTGAGTTTGTAGTGGCATCTATAATGATGACACTATAGTCTAATGCTGAGGCAGCAGAGTGAGACCCAGTCTCAAAAACAAGACAAAATATGGACCTGATATATTCTAACTATGCAGATTTTGTTTGGCAATGCAAAATAAGAATATAGTATGATTTGAATGTGTATCTGTATTACTTTTTATAAAAAGTATATGATTAACACAAATGATACTCAAGTCCATGTTGGTGAAGGTGACTAAAAAAGATACACATACAGCTGTTCTGATTTCTGTACCATGTTCATACCATCAAATCTGTTCAGAAAACACAGTCTGGGGCTCGGCACCTGGGGCTCAAGTGGCTAAGGCGCCAGCCACATACACCTAAGGTGGCGGGTTTGAATCCAGCCCGGACCCGCTAAACAACAATGATGGCTGCAACCAAAAAATAGCCGGGCATTGTGGTGGGTGCCTGAGGTCCCAGCTACTTGAGAGGCTGAGGCAGGAGACTCGCTTGAGCCCACAGCACTCTACCCAGGGGGAAAGCTTGAAGCTCTGTCTCAAAAACAAACAAACAAACAAAAAAACACAGTCTGGGTGCTGTGTGCAGGTCTAGGCACTGCCCTTGGGTTGCACCAGCTGTCACAGACGCTCTCTCATGCATTCCTTGACTAAATACAACTCCCACTGGAAAAGAGCAAGAGCGTCAATTTCACAACAGCTACTTGTGATTTCTTTGCTGGTAGTTTTATCAGCAAGTACCTTTCTTTGCTTAAGTTCTAGAACACAGTGGTTGGTGAGTCTGCTTTGACACTGAATTATTGATACGTCATTGTTAGGTGATAAATTATAATTGAAGGGAACTATCTAATTTCGTGTGGCAATCATTAGGTGTATTGTAGCTTCTTCCATGAGGGCACATGATAGAACTGTACTTCTCTTCCATCTGTAGGTAAGGCATGGCTATAGGACTTGCTTTGGCCAATCAAATATGAGTAGAAATGGGAAGTGCGGTTTCCAGGGTGAAGATTTTAAGACCTCATGTTGGATTCACAATGTTCCCAAGTGCCTTGATAAAGGATGAAGATGTTCTGGATGACGGGGACGTTATTAGCTTGGGTCCCTGAGTGACGAAGATCCAGAACAGAGTCCTTCACTGACCAAGACGGGAACTGAACAAGTTTTGCATACAGAGCTGAACATACAGAGAAATGGGGTGTCACATTCAATAGGGAGACCAGAATCACACCAAATCTATGAACTGCCTTGATCATTTCTGACAGCTTCAAAGAAGAGATGTACATATCTGTATATATGAATTATGTATGAATTTCTATGAATGGTTAATATTATTACTAATCATACCAAGTGATATTACTCATAATTTTCAGGGAGAAATAACATTTACTAACATTTATTGTTAGACACTGCGCAAAAATCTTTTTTGTGCATTACCACACTTAACCAATTAGTATTTCACTTTGCTGATGACAAGTGTCACATCACTTAGGTTAACATTATTTGATAATACTTAAAATCGCTTAATTTTCTCCATAAATTTTTGTCATAGTCATTACTTTGATTCATGCCAAAGATCCCAATGTAATAATTAACAGGGTACTCTTAATTTTATCAAGATAATGCAACAGGTGTTTTTATCATACACTTTATATCCTCTTTATAGCTCATACTTTAGGTAAAGATTGGGGAGAGATGATATAGGTAATTTAAACTGGCTAGGCACAGTGGCTCATGCCTGTAATCCTAGCACTCTGGGAGGCCAAGGTGGGTGACTGCCTGAGTTTAGGAGGTCGAGAGCCAGCCTAAGCAAAAGTGAGACCTTGTAACTACTAAAAATAGAAAAAAAAATAGCTGGGCATACTGGTGCATGCCTGAATCCAAGAGTTTGACATTGCTGTGAGCTATGATGCCACACAGCACTCTATCGAGGGTGACAAATAAGACTCTGTCTCAAAAAAAAAAATGATCTTAAATTTAAGATCTGCAAGAATATTTTCCTAATTATTTGAAATGCTAATGTGCGTATTCTTGATTTTAAAAATTTTAATAATTCCAAGTGGTGCTCAGGTTTTCATTTCTGAATTTAAGAATATATGAGAAATTTCTCATAATCTAGCAGTTATGAGCCCTTGGTTAGGCATTCATATATGTTTTCTTGTTTTATAAATTTTTG
>NW_003852407.1:17179692-17182919 GCF_000181295.1 Otolemur garnettii
GCTGCTTCTCTTCTTTTGGGTACTTCAGAGAATCTTACTGTGTGATAAATCAATTAAAATTCTATTTTGAGACATTCTGTCATTTTAACAACCAAAAGCAAGCCACACATACATACAATGACATATTTTTTAGTTTGAAAGCAGTTGCTAAGGCAAAAGAAGAAAATTTCTATATTTCATGAAACCTAAATAACTCTTTGCAAATAGGATAGTAACCAGATAAGGTTAGCAAATGCTCTGTGTGCTTTAAAAAGTATAGATGGAAGTTCTGTAAGCCTCCCCAGGCCCACGGGAGAATGAAGGGAAATGGTATGTCTCCTATGATGGGGAAGTAAAGAGACAAAGTTACACATAATGTCTTGGATTTCTCTTTCTTTTCTTTTTCTTTTTTGACACAGAGTCTCACTATGTCACCCTCAGTAGAGTGCGTGGCATCACAGCTCACAGCAACCTCAAACTCTTGGGTTTAAGAGATTCTCTTGCCTCAGCCTCCCAAGTAGCTGGGACTACAGGCGCCCACCACAACGCCCAGCTATTTTTTTGTTGTAGCTGTCATTGTTGTTTGGCAGGCCCTGGGCCAAGTTCGAACCCACCAGCCCTGGTGTATATAGCAGGCACCCTAGCCGCTGAGCTACAGGCACCAAGCCCACATAATGTCTCTGATTCAAGAAATAATTCAGAAAATGAACAGGCAAGTATTTAGAAATACAACTGGACTTAGTCAACACCACACATCCTTCCTTCACAAATACGTGACTTTTCAGGCACCCCGTTGTCATCTCTGCATTTAGTCCGTAATCTTCTAATATATAGCCCACAGAATTTCTTCTTTCCTTCAGGAACCTTATCTCAATTTGCAAGCAATCATTACTCTGTATATTACTTTATTAATAACGCCTGTCCCTGTGTGCTGTCAGGGCTCACACATCTTTCTGCCCACCATTGAGCCCTAGATCTCCACTTAGCACCGGGAACAAAGAGGCTCTCCAGAAGCAGAGACAGCACAATTCTCTCAAAACTACAGAGGTGTAGGACTTGAAAAGAAAAGGTCATGTCAGAACTTCCAAGCGAGATAAAAGTAGCAAGCTATCTCTAAAATAAGTAACAGAAGCCAGAAAACTGGAGCAATTGTGAGTCAGTGAGAAGGGATATGAGTATATATATGTTATCATAGCACTTACAGCTTAATAACAATCAACATTTTATGTAAATAGACTTGGAAAATTCAAATTCAATTTCAATGTCAAAACGCTGAAATCCTGATGGCGTGCAAGCATTCTGATCACTGGACTACATTCCACCATCCCCCAATACAAATGCAGCCATAACAGGGGGCATTGTAGGGGGAAGGGGTTAGCCACTGAGGAGCTGGGTAATTTGTCTCATCTCCATAAATCATGTTTCCACATGGTTCAGTTGGATTCTGGTCACTTTCTACTTATAATATTGAATAAGTGTGGGTTTGAAATTATGTATATTGAATTTAATTAAACTGCAATATAAGAATTAAAGGGAATATATGAATGTCAAAATAATTTTGAAAACTTGTTATGTGAAGAAGCAATTAAATTTACTTGTTAAAAATAACAGATGAAGACTTAAGAGAGACATCTGTACTATAAAATGAGTACTATGAAAGCTCCATGATAAGCTCAAATGAAGAGTAAATTTCTAAATATGTGAGAGTAATTCTCTAAGTAAGCTGGAGTTCACTCCACTGAGACCTTTCTTCACATCATGGTGCCTTTCTCCTTAAGTGGAGATTCTTAAAGTACTTGGACTTGGACCTAATGATAAAATTTGATTTCCACCTTCCTTGCTATTCAAGTTTGTAAGAAGTACATAAAACTGGCCAAGACATGGCAGACTCTAATGCCCTCAAAATACACCCCACCTTTAATCACTGCTAGTTGAAAGAGAATTGCATGATTCTTCTTTTAAAACTGCCCAACTTCCCGTCAGAGTGATGGGATTACATATAATTAAACTTGCTCAAAAATTCTGCAAGATGGTGCTCTGAAAAAAATGATAGCCATGTTCTGAACAAAGAATAGAATAACTCAGTAAGTTTAAAATCAAGTGCAAACAAATAAATAGCTGCAACCATCTGCCTTATAGTCATTTGCTGATAAAACTGAACTGCTGAACATGTTAACTTTGCTGCTAAATGCTACTTTAATCTCTAATTATTGTAGCCAACTTTGTTGATTGTGGAAAAAGGAAACTACTCAAATGATATTTTTCATAATCATAATATTAAAAGTTTGAAAAAGAGAAAACACATAGAATGCATTACCCTGAGTGTGTAGGAGACTTAATTAGGAAGTTCATTTTTATAGCAAGAGAGGGCCAACACATCATGTAGAAGCCTTTAGGTACAAGCTGATGACGCGCAGCACACATGCCATCACCAGACTCTAACACTTAACACCTGAAGACTTTGGGCAAGTTATTTCACCTTTCCGTGTCTGGATTTTTTGAGCTGTAAAAGATATACAATAATACTACTAGCAGTGTAGGAATTAAGAAGGTGAATAAATCTAAACCAGGCAGAACGGTGGAACATGTGTACTGTTTTTCCCTAAAATTTCTACCTAAAGGATAAGCAAAACAGCTTCTTTTATTTTTGTAAAATAATAAGTACGTATATTTCAACAACGCAGGTGCCTCTTCGGTTCAAAAGGAAACACAAATACAGTAAATACCAAATGATCAGGGTAGGTAACAGGAAAACCTCAATCTAAGTAAACAACTCCAAAGACCATTTTTTGAGAGTCAGAATGCATCTGAGGAGGGTAAGCTTCACTGCAAGCCTACATTATTTTCCCCAGAAGTTCTACACTCATCTTCCCAAAGCCATATCCTAAGCCTGCCCAACAGCAAAGTTTCCCATCAAGTCCCAGGAATGGTACCACTGAGTTCCAGCCCGTCGCCACCCCTCTTCTCTCTTTGGCTTCGCTCTTTTGACAGACACCTCTCTCCACCTCCCACTCTGGGTACCAGAATGAACCTCTGCCAGCCCTCCGTCCAGCAGAAAACTTCGAAGTGGGCAACAGGCTATAAAAGTGGAAGGCACTCGCCCCCATGCCCACCTGCGCCCGCCGCCCTCCGGCCCCCAGTGCCCCGCGTCCACTCCCGCTCAGCCAACCGCCCCGGCACCGCAGTGCACGGCAACGCACGCAGACGCCGCTGGCTGGAAAGGAACCCATCGCGGGTTTCCTGGTCAC
>NW_003852407.1:17183259-17252369 GCF_000181295.1 Otolemur garnettii
CGCCGCGCCGCAGTCCCGGCTGCGGCGTCCGGCACATGCTTGGCGCTCGCGCGGCCGGCGCCGGCGCACAGGTGGGAACCCCGCGAGTGGGCGTTGGGGCGAATCCCTGCCTCCTGCGCCGGGGCTCTCCGCCCGCTTCCACTCTTGACTTTGCCCGGTGCGTGGCGCCTGCCCTTGCTCCAGCGCGAGCCGCCCGTGCCCGCGCCCCGGCGCCGTGGGCGGCTGCGGTCCCTGCGCAGCTGGGGCTGCGCGTCATGTGCACCTCCCGCCCCGCGGCGGGCTCCGCGGCTCCGGTGGCCGGGGGCAGCGCGCGGCGGCCCGGCCTCGCGCCCACTCCTCGCCCGGCACACGGACCTCTCCGCCCCCACGCCCTCCCCCACGCCGGAGCTGTCAAGGAAGAAAACGCTGTGCACACACCTTGGAACGGACAGGCGCCCCAGTCACCGACTCGCCAAACTCTTAGAAGGTGTCCATTGGTCTGTGGGGAGGCTTGGGCATGGAGTAGGAGCCGCTTTCTTATTATTTAATAATGTTGGAAGTGCCGGGTCCGCTGCCAGAGTTGTGGGTCATGTGGGCACAGCAGAGGCTGGCTGCTGCCAGTACCAGGGTTTCCTGAGGATCCTGAAACTATGATCTCATCCTCCTCATCCGCCTCCCCCGCCCCTCTCTCCGCGGGCGCGCACGCACAGCACACACACGCACACACACTCACACTGCATGTGCACTCTCCTCCTTCCTGGACCGAAATATTCCTCCAGGGAAACAGTGTTCACGCTCTTCATTGAAAAAAAAAAATCCTTCCAGATAGACAGAGATTTTTTTCTCTCTCAAAGCTTGATTTATGTGCTTTGTTTATTTCCTACAGTTTACCCTCACACGTGCAGGGGATCTGAACAGAGCCTGAGAATTAAAATTAAAAATAATCATTCTCTTCCGTTGACCCAGATTTTGATCAGAACCCAAGAACTCCGATAGTACAATCTCAATTTAAAACACAGCAATAATATACCAGACTTGAATATGGAATAGTAATAATATCTTAGATGTCTGCACTGGGTTTTTTTCCCCAAGCTGCAAACATTTCCCAAACATTACCTCATTTGTTTGCAGAGTATCTTTGCAGAGGAGGTGGTTGAAAAGGTAAATACTAATAGTACTGTCACTTTCCAGCCACAGAGGCACAGATAAGATAACACGACCTATAAATATACACATAGTAAGTCAATATAAATTTTAATTGCACGACTCTTCACAGGTTGATTATTCACTGTAATCAATTTCTGGAAACTAAGGTTACTGAAAATATTCTCGACCTTTTTTAAGTTACCGACAAAGATGAAAAATCGTTCATTTATTTTTCTAATTATATGTTTTCACATAGTTTTCTCTTGTGTTTTTGTATATATCTCCAATTTCATGTTTTTGTATAATTTTCTTTTTGGGGGGAGTGTGTGTGTATGTATGTGTATTCATATTCACTTACATGGTATAAATTCTTTAGATAGTGTTAGCAATTTTAGTCAATGTTTTTGGGGTAGTCACCAGTTTTATGATGACTTGTCTATGACACTCAAACCTGTTTTGCCTTTTGTATAATGCTATGCTATGTTTTGAAGGATATAGAGAAGTTTAATACAGGTGTCTATCTTCTATTCATTTACATCTCATTGTTGAGGCAAGATCCTTATACTGTATCCATATTCTACAGATGATAAGTTTGTTTATTTTCGATGTGAATTATTGCAAAAAAGTATTAAATACAATATATACCCCTTTTCTTTTTACCTACTTAATTTCTGGTATATGTACAATCACCCCAGTTGTGTGGATGCCCCATATTTTGGTCTTTCTTTGATCTCCTCTAGCTTCTAAATAGCCAAAGGAATGAGCTTCACTTGGGTCTTCACCTTCACATGCACCATTCGCACATAAACACTCAGTGGGGATTGTTTTATATTGTAAATGTTTTCAGAAAGCACACTCTGTACAGGTGTAGGCAAGAAAATCCAGCAGCTAACTAGTCTAATAATCCAAAACCAAGAGAGATGATGTAAGAGAGACAACGGGTCTGGGAAAGCAGAGAAGAGAACGCCATGAAAAGCAGGGAAAGGGGGAATTAAGTTACAACCACAGGGAATAAAGAAGTCAAAAGAAAAAGAAAACTAAGGTCTTCCAAATTTTGCATATTGCAAGGGGACAAGTCAAATCTATCAAGTATAGAACACACATGTCTTAATACTGTGATGCAGTAAATCAGGTGAAAGCTATGTTAATTAGTAGGATGTAAGCACTTCAATTGGTACAAATAACACATTGAATCCCACAAAGGCATAAATGTAGTCATGATCTATGTATATATGACTTAATAAAATTAAAGATGTTTTCTTTGGGAAAAAAGACAACAAATTCAGGAAATCATAGACTTTATTGTTATCCGACACGGTTTTGATAAACATAGAGGAACCATGATGGCAAGGACACCAGGGGTCAGTGCTGCAGTTTGTGCTAAATGACTTCAATTAAAAAAATACACGTATAGGTATAAAATCCACTAGAAGAAATAAGTAGACTGACCTATCTATACAATGTAATAAAAATGGCAAAGGGATCAAATAGCCATGGGATATGTGTGTGTGTGTGTGTGTGTTTTAAAGAAGAAATGGACACTGATATTCAGGGAGGCAAAGTGGAAACCAAAGGACACAGGGATCTCGAGGAGGACAATGAAGAGTTAGGCTTGCAGTATTTAAAACAAAACATTAGTAATAATAATATCTTATATTTTAAAGCATCTTCAGATTTCTCAAAGTGCTTTTCGTATATCTGCTTTTGAGTCTAATAATAATTAGAAGTACTTACCTTCAAGGGCTTCATTTTTTAAAAAATGAAGAAAGATAATTCTCCTTAGTTTTCTACACGTTGAATGGAGACGTGCTGAAAACCTTCCCTCATTATTTTGGAAATAGCATTTATATTTTCTGATCGGTCAACTCTAAAGATGTTACCCAATATATCTTCCTCCAATCCTTCTCATAAACAATACAACCAGAAAGATTCCTGGACATATATCGTCACCGTGATTTATAATCCAGGATTTTACACAAGGTCTCGGAGTTAAACGAGAAGCTTTAGTACGTAGCCAACTCTAAAGGCTTTGCAGCATTGCTGGGAGATTCCGCTAAAGAGGTGGAAGGCTAAATCCAACAGCAATGTATCAAGAGCGCGTTCCTTTTCATCTACGTACTCATAATGGGGCTTGTTTTAATCACTCATATATTTAGGTTTGATGATTATAACGTGTGTTTCAGAGATGCGTTACAACTTCAGTGGCTCAGCAACCCCTAGCAGTTTGTGTCAGAACGCTTTCATTTAGGGAAAAATATTTTTAATGTGGTTTTGCACACACATTATGGTTTCTACTCCTTTAGACTATCTTCACCAAGGGAAAGAAATTACTTATTTTGTTCTTAGAATTTCTTGATTTTTAAAATTAGAGTTAAAAGGAGTGTGGCCATAGGTCAAATCAGAGTATTCACTATATCATAGTGAAACTCTATGTGTGTGCCTGTGTTTTCATATGTAGAAACAGATAAGACTGTGTAAGCATTTTAGGTCAAATTAGGATGATTATTATCTATGAGCTGGCAATAGGTTAGGGACAGGAAGAATTAACAATTTTGGAGTATTTAAAAGATTCATGTGACAAGAGTGAAAAGAAGATGTATACAAGAGTTGAAGAAATTGCTATTTTATCAATTAGAAACTCTTATACGCCCTGCGTAGACTACTTTTTTTTTAGAGACAGAGTCTCACTTTGTTGCCCTCAGTAGAGTGTTATGACATCACAGCTCACAGCAACCTCCAGCTCTTGGGCTTAGGCAATTCTCTTGCCTCAGCCCCCCGAGTAGCTGGGACCACCTGCCACAATGCCTGGCTACTTTTTGGTTGCAGCCATCATTGTTGTTTGGTGGGCCCAGGTTGGATTCAAACCCACCAGCTCAGGTGTATGAGGCTGGTGCCTTAGCTATTTGAGCCACAGGCGCTGAGCCGTGTGTGTTTTTCTTAATATAAATCTACAAGGAGTGTCCACTCAATCATCTTACAGGTAAGTTCCAGCTGCCTATTTATACGAAGTTAATATGCATCTGCCTGAGAAATTCTGCAGTGAGGCTTGGTCCTGGCAGCTCTTAGAGAGTAAATGCCAAGCCCAGCAGAAGAGAGATAGTCGCCCTTGCCTCTCACCAATGCTCCCCTTCTTAGCTAGACTGAAGGCTCCTGGACATGGGCAGACTCATATAGCTCGGATGTCTCTAGCAGTACCAATTACAGCGCCTCGCTTCAGTATCTCCCCAGTTGATCCCCCTGTTGGACAAACACCCTCAGGAGAAACATAGTTGCATTCTCCACTGTCTTCTATGACTGAGGGGGAAAACCTAGCTCAAGTGTAAGCAGTCAAGTGTATTTTGTTTCCCAGTGTTAAAATGAACAGATCTGTTGACATTTTAAATGGCTGCGATTCTACCTTATAATGGCAGTTCATTAAATACATATTATAGTGGTTCACATCCCTCAATGGCATCACACCAGCGTGTCCTTTACTCCTGGGAGAATTTATTTTCTCAATAGACCATAAACAAAACACAAATGTTTTAGATGAAACTTTAATGCACCATCGCAGTGAAGACACAGGGAGAAAAAGCCAGCTGGAGAGTAGCTTTTCAGAAGGTGCTTATAATCTACTCACTTCGCTGCCAAAACTGTTTTTAACTCTCTTTTCAATTGCTTCTGGGCTGAATGTTTCAGTGTGCTCACGTGTGTAAGTGTGTGTATGTGTCTCTAAGGATGCAGAATATTTTATTACAGGTAACCAAGGATTATATCAGATAAATCCAAACTATCAATAGCAAATAATTTTAATCAATGTAGATGACTAGTCCAACTAATTACGGACAAAAAAACCCCTCCTGTTTTATGGTAGACTAATTATCTGCATAGCTATCCACGTATCTTAGGGAAATGTCAAATTTGCCTGTGATAATTTCTAAATAAAACCTAATGTTTTAAAAAATACCAAGGAAACTGTTAATGAAGTGAAAAGCTTAGTCAAAACAATTTCATTTATGTGAGATCAGTTTGCCTGACTTAATTTTTTCCCACGGAAATGATTTTTTACATATCATGTAGACCCAGGACAAACCTCTTTTAGACCATCAGGAACTATGTTCACAAGAACACATTTTCAGTTGAAAGTTAATTCCCACGCTAAATACCATACAATTTATTTGATGCTGAAAGGCTTTATATTTTAAGAAAAACTAAATGAAAAAAAAAAAAAAAAAGAAGGGGCAATGGAGCTAAACTAGTCAATTTGCAATCTTTAAAAATGTCTGGCAAATACACGAACGGATCTGTACTAAAATTTAATGTTTGAAGTAGGGGATTTCACCCTTTAGGGGTTATAGTTTGAGATAGTTTGCAGTGTATTTTTCTGAGCTGAGCATGTGTCTACTGAGGTGCAAATACTCCTTGTTAAATTTGCAGTCGAGATGCTTGTATTTCACGTGTGCCGCAGATAGCAGGGATGAGTCTCCCGTTCTTTCCCCCTTTTGCCTCTGACTTGCATCACTAGATCAGCCTGAACGTTCTCCATTGTTTCAAGGCCTTTTCACTGACACACTGCTCGTCCCCCTTGTTTTTATTTCAATCAGCTCGTCGGAAAGAAACAGGAAGAGCAGGCATTTTACACAGTTTGTCATAACCAAAAGACTGGATTTGTACCCAGTCCCTAATCTTTGGGCTGCATTGTCTATACTGCTCACTAGACATGTACAAAAATGTTCAGATTTTGAAATTGTTATTCTTTAGTATTTGTATGAATCTGAAAAAGCATTTTAAGATACTCAAGAACAATGTCCGTGATGAAGAAAACAATCCTTTTTTTTTTCCTCCCCAGAGACTCAAACATATTCATTTCACAGAGAAGGTGTTTGGAAAATGTTTGTAAGTATAAGATGAGGGTTATAGTGAAGAACATTTAAATATTTTACCTCTGGCACCTTATAGCACATGGAAATAATTCACCTCAGTTTGTGAATACTTCGACAGGCCAGGTGTTTATATGTTCTCTGTGTACAGGATGAATGGGGTACACTGTGTGGTTTGTGGTTTTCTTTTACTATTGGGGTATCTCCTTTTTTTTGTCATGTTCATAAAAAAGCAACTAAAATAATGTGGATGAGAGAATTATGTACGTGGAATAGTATTCATTGAAGTGATCAATACCAAAGCTGTTTGTTTCTTCTTATCATATTTCTTCAGTTTGACAAAGAAAAATTATTATCATTTCCCTTATATAGATATGTCTGTGTTTTAAATGATTAGAAGAAACGCTAAGCATTTGAAAACTATTTTATAGTTTCCATTAAAATAAATAGTAGATAGTTTAAGGTCTGTTTTATTTGAAGGAAAATAGAACAAGGTACTTACTTTATAGTAGAAGCTGAGTGAAGGCTTGTATTTGGTGCATAAAGTACTCTATTCTAAATGCTCTCTATCCCTTTCTTACCATCACTCGAAGCTCATTCTCTAGCCCAGTGTTATCCATTTTCCTTGAACTCATATGAAAGATTTACTTTTGGAAACAGTATCTAGAGACCTAGTCACATGATGTATTACATTGTTATCTAACCACTTTGTGTGTATTAGACATCAGATTATGAACTCCTAATCCCATATACCACTTGTACATTTCACAGCATCTTGTAGTTATTCTATAAACACTTGCGGATAGTTTTGTTGATTAACTGACTGCTATTTTGACATGAAGTTGACCTGAATAGGAAAGAGTAATGTCTTTTCTATTATTAATCTTTGTGAGTTTCTGAATATTTAAATAAGTATTAGTATATTTACTAATTTAGTATAGCATCGCAAAACACTTATAATAATGATACAAAGTTGGTAACCATTTTACCTTCTATATTTATGAATAAATAAGTTATTTAAATGAGAACTAAAACAAAACTGATTTGTGGTGAATTTTCAAAGAGTAATTATTACCTAGGTTCTCTTAAATTCCTACCTTAACCATATACGATTCCTTCGTATCATTCATTTTGGGTAAGATAATTTTATTTACTTTAAGCTTCTTCTAAAACTTCACCTGGAGGTATTTAAGTATAAAGAATTTTCTCTTTGGTATTTTTTTTCCCTCAAGTTTGTTATAAATTTTTGATAATCCAGAAGTTGGAGCTGATTTACTTTTCCAATTATATACCCATCACACTACAAAATGGCTTATATTTGTTTAAGGAAAATGAGCAAATATTTCAACAACTGAATACATTTATTGAATGCCTAATATATAATGAGCATATTTATTTAACAATAGGTTATACAAAGAGCTGCTATCCACAATCGATGATTTTTAGGAAATTCAAATTTACCACCATAGTTGTTATTTTTGAAATAAAAATCTCCATTGTAATTTTATTCACATCCTGAAAGAAGAAAAGAAAAATACGCTATGGCTGCTGTATGTCTGCCTTGGCCATATCTGGCGCGAACACATTCTCCGTCTTTTCCCCTGTTAGTTGGGATTATCTTTGCTGGGCAGTGACAGAGGCTTTGGCTCCTCCACTATTATTTTCACTGCCGCCCTGGGCAGTTTTAACCTGTAAAACCTTCCTGATACAAGACAAACAGGGGCAACGATCCTCAGTCCACCCAGAACAGGATAACCCAATAGGACTGTTGCTAAGTCATTACTGCACATGAAGCCAATATCGCGGCACTGGGCGCTCAGAAAGGAAAAGCTTTATTGCAAACTGGCAAGGAGCCAAGAGGAAACACTCTGTCTTTCTGACTGGGAGCTGGGATGGGATGATCTGATCTGATGGGATCCCGCCATGCAGAGTCCTCTTTTCAATTCAGTCCCGGCTCCTTGGTCCCAGCGCTTAGGTTCCGCCTGTAGTTGCATGATTGGTTTATCTAGGCACACTTAGATTATGTGTCCTTAAATCTGGGTGAGGGGTGGGGGTGGTCCAGGACTGCTGAAAAACCACTCAAAAGTTTGTTATGTAAAAGTCAAGCCAGATCTGTCTGATGTGGTTATAGGCACACTATGCATGGGCTTTTAACGTTAGCAACAGCAGCACTGAAATCCTTAAAAGATGATTTTTTTTTTTTAATTCAAAGACATTCATGAACAGTAAATAAAAACTTCTTTGGATTTAGTGCACTTATTTTATGGTTACTATGTGTTTTTTAAAGCTTTTTTTGAGAATTCAGTAATTATTAACCATGGCCAAACCCTTCACATACCTATTTATCCCTTTATCCATATTATTTTCAAGCAGGCCCGGTGTGGTGGCTCACGCCTGTAATCCTAGCACTCTGGGAGGCTGAGACTGGTGCATTACCTGAGTTTAGGAGTTGTGGGCCAGCCTGAGCAAGAGCAAGACCTGGTTTCTAAAAAAAAAAACAAAAAATAGCTGGGCATTGTGGTGGGCACCTGTAGGCCCAGCTACTTGGGAGGCTGAGGCAAGAGGAACACTTGAGCCCAAGAGGTAGAGGTTGCTGTGAGCTATGACTTTATGGCACTTTGCAGAGGGCGGCAAAAAGGGAGACTTTATCTTAAAATTAAAACAAAAGAAAATAAAAACTATATAAAAGAGCATATTATTTTGAAGCTTATATATCCATCCACTCATATTTCATTATATGGGTAATATAACTTTGATTTAGAATTATATTCTGGGGGTGGGTAAGGCAGAATGCCATAATATTTTCTGTATTTATAGGCTCTAAAAATCCTAACTCAATTTTAGTGCATCCTCATACATGCATACTCAAGGCAGGAGCCAGAGTGATTATTTATGAAATGAACTTCAGAGGACAAATACAATTACAAGTGCTTAAACAAACAGTAAATACCTTAAAAACTGATCATCCTTGGAGGCTCCTGTCCATTCTCTAATGGCTGCATCTTATTTTAGTGTTTACTTCTGAGTTTGCCAAAAAAGCTGGTCTTGGTTCATAATTCTTCTATGCTTTTATACCTGGTCCGGGTTAACTTTCTCCTAAGATCTGGCCAGTTTTATCCTTTGTCCCCTTGATTTTTGCCCTTTCCTATACATTTATATTCTCTCTCTCTCTCCTGCTTCTCCTCTACCCCCCATACGTTCTGCTTTCCCTGCCCCTTCCCTTAAGGGTACAATCTGACAGTTTGGATAAATGTAACCCACACCAGTCAAAGATTCAGAACCCTGTGATAACCAAGAAAATTCCCTCTGCCCCATTCTTATAAATCCGTGCTGAAGAAATGGCTATTTTATATCTTTCACTATACATTTGATAGTCCATTCTAGAATTTTGTGTAAAGAGAATAATATAGTATTGTGGGCTTTTGTGTCGGTCTCTTTCAGCTAAGCATCATGTCTTTGATGAACTGTGAAATTCATCAGTGTTGTTGGGTAGCTCAACAGTAAGTTCCTTTTTTTCTTGCTGAGTTCTAGTCCGTTGTGTACATGTATCATAATTTTTTATCCGTGCCCATGTTGATATTTGGTTAATAGTCATGGAGTTTTTTACAGTATTTATCGCTTATGAATGAAGATGCTGTGAATAGTTTTGTAGAAGATTTTTTGAGAGTACATATTTTTATCTCTTGAGTAAATACGTGTTTTACTTTTACCAGTTTTACTTTTCTAGGTCTATATTTTAATTTTTTGCCAGCAAATACTTGGTAAATCTTACAGAGGTTATCAGTTTTATTTATCTATTTTAAAAATCAGCTTTGGGTTTTCTTCTTGTCTTTTTTTGAATTCTGTTTTCCTTTTTATTGGCTTCACTCTTTTTTCCTTCTTTCTGCTTCAGCTTTAATTTACTCTTCTTTTGATAGTTTCCTACCGAGGAAACTTAGATTATTGATATGAGATTGCTCTTCATTTCTAATTTTCACGTGATAATTTTCTCCCTACGCCCTGCCTTAGCTGCACCCCTCAGATTTGGATATGCTGTATTTTTATTTACATTCAGTTCAATTTTTTTCTAATTTTCCCAGTGATATTTTTTGATCCATTTGTGATTTTTAATTTCCATAAATTTGGGGTGTTTCCAGACATTGTTCTGTTATTGATGTCTCGCCGAGTTCCACTGTGAACCAACCATATGCTCTGTATAGTTTCAAACCTGTTAAATTTATTGAAAATTATTTTAGGATATAGATTGCTTCCTATCCTCATAAATAATCTAGATTTGTTTGAAAAGAATCAATTTTTTTTTCTGTTGTTGAATAAAGTGTTATATAAATTACATTTAGGAAAGGTTGTTTGGTAATAGTCTTACCCCCTGATTTTTTTATCTACTTGTTCTATCAATTTTTAAGAGGAGGTTCTGAAACCTTTGCCACCTAGCCAATGACCCTAAAACTTAGTGATTTAAAACACCTATTTGTCGTCTGAGAGTTTGTATGGGTCAGGATTCTGGATATGTCTTAGCCAGATCTACTGGCTCTGGAGTTCTCACATGTGTGCAGTCTTTCCAACTTTTGATGGGAAGAGTTTGCTTCTTAGTTCACAGGACAAGGACTTAGCTTACAGGGACTCAGCTTTTCTTTGGTTGTTGCACTGAGGTGTCCGATTTTGAGGGCTGTTGCCCAGAGACTTCAGTTAGTCTTTGTCCCTTAGGCTCTCCATAGAGCATCTCATAAAAGGGCAGTGATTTAAAGAGAGCTAGGAAGTAAAAGAACAAGTGAGCATGCCAGTGACAAGGAGAGTAATAGCAAGACTTTATATCTTAATCCTAAAAGTCACCCATCACTTTTGCCATACTCCATGCATTAGAAGCAAGTCTCTAGGTCCAGCCCACACCTTTAAGGCATGAACACCAGGAAACAGGGTCACTGGAAGCCATGTCAGAAACTGCCTGCACAAAATTGGATTTGTCTAATTCTCTTTTTATTTCTATCATTTTTGCCTTATGTATTTTTAAACTTTTTATTATGTGCATAGATATGTAGGATGTTATATCCTCTTGTGGAATGGGCCCATTTGTCACTAGAAATGACTTTAATCTTTTGATCTCTCATTTGTGTTCTCTCTTGATTTTTTGTTTCTCTCCCTCACTCTTATTTTTCTTTATCAGTCTTGCTAGAGGTTAATCAGTTTTGTTGACCTTCTCAACAAACAACTTGTGGCATGTATTTGGGTCTTGCTTTTTAAGGTCTTTGGAAAACCATTACCGTTTAAGTGCAGAATCAAGTTCATGGCCATTAAATGTAATTTCTAATATGTTTGGTTTTAGGTCTACTATTTTGTTATTTAGTTTTATCCCATCTCCTGTGTTCTCCTTTTCTATCTTTGTTGTGATTCACAAGATCTCTTTAGATTTCAAATATATTGGGTTTATAGCTCTTTATATTATTTTTAATGGTGGCATTAGAGATTATAACATATATTCTTAACCTTTCAGTCTGCTTAAGATTAATATTGTACTATGATGTAAAGTTAACCTTTATGTATATATTTTTGTATGTACCTTTTTGTATAAATTCTATTTATGGTTACCCCCAACTCTTAATCCATTTTATGCTGCTATAACAAAATAACTGAGGCTGGGTACAATACAAAGAAAAGAGTTTTATTTAGCTCACAGATCCACCTGTTGGAAGGTGCAAGGACATTGTTCTGGATTCTGATCAGTTTCTGGTAAGGACTTTTGTGTTGGGCCAAAACATGGCAGAAGGTGAAAGGGGAAGCAGATATGTGCAAAGAGGGCCCAAACATGACTAGGAACTTTTCTTTGTAACCACTTGCTCTGGGGGAACTAGTCTAATGCCTGCAAAACTAATCTAATCCCCTTTGAGAACCCATTCTCACTTGCCACCTGGAGAATGGCACGAAATCATTTGCGACCCCTGACCCAAACACCTCCCACTAGGCTTCACCTTCTAACAGTTACAGAGCCACACAGGGGATCAAATTTCAACCTGAGATTTTCTTGAAACAAACAGCATCCAAACCATAGGACCCCCCCCCAGAAGATAATGTGACCATTTTTTCTTTAAATACTAATATGCACTTAAAAAAAAAGAAGTATGAGCAATAGTCTTTTATATTTACCCAGATATTTGCTATTTCTATTGCTTTTTTTTTTTTTAATTTGAATACTGGAGATTCTCTCTGGTATAATTTCCTTTTATCCTAATGAAATTTCTTTTGGAGCTGTTCATGAAATTACTTAGCTTTATTTCCACCTTAATTATTATTATTTTTTACATATACATGTGTTTATTAGGTTTCCATTTTTTGCCTTCACAAAATTTAAAAGGCTTAAAATTTAATAACAATAACAATGTTTAAGATAAGGACTAGAAACAAAAACCTCGTAAAGAATGAATGAACATAAATACATTCAGAAAAAAAATCAGACGATTGCTGCATCGCCCACCTTAATTTTTGAAGGGTATTTTCTGTTACTTTAAGGCAAGAGATGGACAGGGTTTGGGTTTTGTTTTCTAATGCTTTTAATCTATCACTCCATTGTTTTCTTTCCTCTGTAATTTTTGATGTGTGGATTATTTCCCATATTTTTCCCATCTTGGATTTTCTGAGAATCAGGAATCTGTAAATGTGTGTGTATCTTACCACATTTTAGAAGTAGTCAATCATGTATTCAGGTATTATGTCTACCCCATTTTTTTATTCCTCTCCTTTTAAGCTTTAATTATTCATATATATATGTATATATATTCAACCATTTGTTATTATTCTACAGGACTTTGAGGCTCTGTTCATTTTTCAATCTACTCTTCAGATTGCATTCTTTATATTCGTATCTTCGAGTTTTCTGTCTCATTTCCTTGTCATCTCCATTCTGTTGGTAAGCCCATCCTGTGAATTTTTATTTCATGTATTTTATTTTTAAGTCCTAGAATTTAATTTTAGGTCCTTTTGATATTTTTGACGTCTTTGCTGAGATTTCTCATATTTTATTCACTGTGAGAATATTTTCCTTTACACCATTGAGCATGGTTAAAATAGCTGTTTTAAAATTCTTGCCTGCTAATCCCAACTCCTGGATCATCTTGGAGTGGGTTTTCATGTCTGTTCTTTTGAGAATGGGTCACATGCTTACTCTTTGCTCCTTGTATTTTGAGTTAATTTTGATGAAGAACTTGTTTTCTTTTAAATTCTTCCAAACGGAGTGGATTTTTTTATATTTGTTTGCTTTAATGACCAAGAAACTTGCCTGGATCCAAACTACAAATGCTGTCTTTTTCATAGCAGTCCAAATCTCAGCCACTGAGTAGGGAAATTAATATCATCCATCTATAGGGATTCTTTCATGCTTACCTAGCTTCTGTAGAGCCTTACACCTCACATGCATATCTCAGAGTTCTACGCAGTTTATATACAGAACTTGGGGGTCTCTTTCTCTATCTTTCCTTTTTTGGAGGTTATTTCTTCACTTTCCAGAAGTTATAATATCCTTGAACTCTGTTCTTTGTTTTGGGGGGTTAGAAAATTTACATATTTTTCTATTGGAATTTTATTTACACAGTGCACGATGCTTACTGCAGCATTCTTTTAGCTTGAGGGGTGTAAAAAGGTAAAATCCTCTATATTGCAACGTATTACCAAGCATTGATTGCTCCCGATGTCCATCTGCTTTTGTTCACTCTGCGGTGCTTTCAGATGATTGTTTTGTTATTAATCTAAAGGCAATGCTGTGCACAGTACTGTGTTAACTCAACCTGTGAATTTTTTGACTATGTCCTCTCTTCGCACTTGAACTGGTACTACAGAAATATACGAAACAGTGACATGTGTCCAGTATGCATGAGTTTAGTTGACATAGCTTCAGCCATCACAATGACTGCCTATATTTTATCCTAAGTCTGTATTTGTGATCTACAGGAGGGGGTTGAATCTTTCTTATCCACATCAGAAGAAGAAATCATTCTTTTGCTAGCTTTCCATAATTTTCCTTCATAGTACTTTTCACCATTTATCATTGTTTAATTTTACGTGTGTTTCCTTATTCATTTTCACATTGTCTTATTAAAATGGTGTGATGAAGACAAGACAATCAATTGCTGAGCATGGAATAAAAGAATGAAGCCTTGTGTGACTAAATGGCATCTTCCATGATGGTATAGCGTAGGCTGCAAAATAGCTTTAATTATAATCCCAAGATTCTTCTGGGGATGACAATAATGTAAATAGTCCCATCACAGGAGCCCAGGATAAGATTTTCATATTTATTAAAGATCTCAAACAGGCATTTTGAATATTATAATAACATCACCTAAGCTCTACTTTAATAGGGCATTTTCTGAATAATGCCTAATTAGGGAGATGGGAAAGACTTGAAAGACTTACTATTTAATTAAAAAGCAAAATTTTAAACACATAATTTTGTTTAAGTTATTGAATGACTAAAAAACTCTTTGTACAGCTTTAATGGATTACAATAGCACCATATGACCCTAATTAGAGAACAGGTCTGCAGTTTAACGTTTTAGAGACCCAGGTTCTTTATATAAAACATCTAGTGTAGCACGTAGTGTAGAATGATCAAGAAAGTCTGTTTATTTCTTACTGCTTCTCTCTTCTTTGCTCCAGACTAAATCAAGCAAGTACCTTTTTCAAACAGTTCAATCCACAAGTTTTCTAGTATCAATGCAGCCCTATATTTTAACCGAGCTTATGAAGCCTAGGCAGGAAATCATCTTTTATTTATGACTTAAAGCGATTTCTGCACTAAGTAAACAGTGGAACATTTATTGCAAAATGAGTAAGGACATACGTATCTTCTCTATAGCTCTCCACACCCACGTTGCCACACTGCTCCTCCCCATGCCAGCGACGGAAGTGGCAAATAATAAAGGACCTCGGTTGAGATTTTAAACTAAATTTCTCTCATTTCTTGGCTAGAGTGAAGAAGGTCCCCATAAATGGTCTGTGTCATTCTTAAATGAAGTCTAATTTAAGCTATTTCCTTTACGATGAACCTATTCAGTTTCAGGTAAGTCTGTGACATTAGAATGAGTGGCATCATAAAATTTAATTAACTGTAGATAAATAAGACAAGCAGGATCCCTATAGATGGATAGTATTAATTTCCCTATTCACCAGCTATACATCCAGTAGGATTATATATTACCATCTCTCAAACTCTAATGTTTATAGGAATCATCTAGTGATCTGGTTGAAATATAGTTTCTGATGCAGCAGAGTTTGAGTATGAGAATCTGCCTTTCAAATAAATTCCTAGGTGACATCTGTGCTTCTGACCAATGGACCCCACACTTTGAAATGCTGGATTATCCTACTGCAAGTGAGATGGGATTTAAAATGCTTGCTCCCATTTCATCCCTTTACAAACTGTGATTATTGCAACCATGTAACTCTAAGTTTCCAAGAAAAAACGTAGTGCCAAATAAATTCCAGATGTTACCAATCACAACGCTCCACGATTTTAGAATTTCTTGGCAATTGTTCTTTCTGGCACACTTTTTAGTTCACCTGAGATGTTAAAAAGAAAATCTTTTGTTTTCTCAGTGATAATGGTGTTTATATACAATAACACTTCACAAATAAGAAGGATAAAGCTGATTCATTATGTGACTTGAGGACTTAAGTGTTCTGAGGTTCTTTAACATGAAAAAAAGTTAATTTGGAAGCAGATAAAATTGTGGTGGTATCTAAAAATATATATAAAATTGTCTGTGTTGGTGGTGACCTAACCAATTAGTTCCATAAAAAAGAGTTGTTTTCCCCCTGCCTTGAATCAGTTACTATGTCATTAGTTTGCATAGTAAACATACCTCATTGCTAAATATCACTACGGTCACCTTTAAAGTACTCCCCTTGGGAAGCTATGCACCAATGACAACATTTAGTCCACACTTCAAAGCACTTTGTCTAGAGTGAGTTTGCAAACATAATTGTCACGCCTCATTTGATGACAGCTCTGATGGCCATTCCAGAAAAACATTCAAAAATAGCAAAAATTGAAAAATTGCTCATATGTAGAATCTAAAAAAAGTAGTAGAACTCATAAAAGTAGAGAGTAGACGGTGGTTTACCAGATGTTGTGGGAGGAGGAGGATTGGGAAAGAGATGTCAGGAAAAGGGAACAAAGTTTCAACTAGACGGGAGAAGTACACCTTAGTGATCTATTTCTCAGAATGGTGACTACCATTATTACTAATGCATTTTATGGACCAAAATTCCTTACAGATTATATTTTATATGTTCTCATCGCAAAAAAGTTTGGTATGTGAAATGATGGGTATGTTCGTGAGATTGACTTAATCATTCCACAGTGTAAACACATATAAACAAATCACACGTACCCATAAACGCATATAATTATTTTCCAATTAAAAAAACACAAATTAAAAAAATGAAGTTGTGGGAAAGTTTAAATGGTAATTTTGATGAATTATTGGAGGCTGAGAGTGGACAAGTGTGGGAAAGGAATTGCATTCCTAGGGGCTGCATTATGAGAGGGCCTATCTTTGGTGGATATTACTTTCAGGAATTCCTCCAATTTGTCATGGTAACAGTCTGTAACGTATCTTTGTGGCTCTGGAAAGAGGAGGAGAAGAGAAATCATTATGCAAAAAGCCCACAGCATTCTTCGCAATAGAAGTCTACTCTCCAAGGAAAAGACAACATTAGAGCCTTGTTTCAGCTGGGGGGAGCACATTTCTCCAATTTAGCTCCCTTGAGCCTTTGTGTCCCACCCATCTAAGCTTGAAAAAAGTTATGATACTACCAATGCATGTGTGAAAATCTCAGCTCAGAGATATATGCTTAAAAATTTAATAACTTAGACAAAGTGGACCAATTCCTTGAGAGACAAATTACTAAAATTCATAGAAGAAAATTACCTAATCCTAATAGGCCTATATCAAAGAAATTAAATCAATAATAAATTTCCAGAAAAAAGAAAGCACCAGGCTCAGATGGCTTTACTCATGAGTTCTATCAAACATTTAAAGAAGAAAAGATACCAATTCTTTGCAATCTCTTCTGAAAAATAGAACTTGACATAAAAATTCTGAATTCATTGTATGAGGCTAGCATTATACTAATAACAAAACCAGTCGAAAATTTATGTCCATGCAAACACCTGCATTTGAATGGTTATAGGAACATCATTCATAATTTCTCCAACCTGGAAGATATCAAGATGGCTTTCAATAAAAAGTGAGTTGATAAACTGCACACACCCATACAATGGAATAATATTCAGTAAAATAAAAATAATAATAAATGAATGATCAAACCATGTCAAGTCCTGGATAAATTTTAAATGCAAATTGCTAAGCGAAAGAAATCATCATGAAAAGGCTACATAATATATGATTTTATTAAATGATATTATGAAAAAAGCAAAACCATGGAAATCATACAGAGATTCATGGTTGCCAGGCTTTCATTAGGAGGAGGTGGGAGGGGGTGTTGAATAAGTAAAACACAGGGCATTTTTCAAGGTGGAAAATCTATTCTGTACGATGCTCTATAGGTAGATACATGACGCTATGCATTTGTCAAAATATACAGGACTTTATAGTTATAGAGGGAAACATACAAATAAAAAAATAATTTTGATGTTATTGTGATTGCCTTTGGAATCTTCTTCATAAATTCTTTGCCTACACCAATGTCTGTAAGAGTTTTTCCAATATTTTCTTCCAGAATTATTAGCTTTATGCTTTAGGTTTAAGTCTCTTGTCCATCATTAATTAATTTTTGTGAGTGATGAGAGGTGCATATTCCATTTCAATCTTCTACACGTAGCTATCTAATTTTCCAGCAGCATTTATTGAATAGGAATTCTTTTCTGCTGTGTATGTTATTGTCTGCTTTGTCAAAGATCAGATGGCAATATGAGGATAGTTTTATATGTGGGTTTTCTGTTATGGTCTGCTAGTCTATGTCTCTGCTCTTGTGCTAGTACCATGCTGTTTTGGTTACTATAGCCTTGAAGTCTTGTAAAGTGATGCCTCTCAATTTGCCCTTTTGGCTGAAGGTTGCTTTGGCTATTTGAGCTCCTTCCTGGTTCCATGCAATGCATGATTTTTTTTTTTTCTTTAGATTAGTGAAAAGTGATGCTGATATTTAAATAGTGATTGTGTTGAATCTGTAGATCACTTTGGTTTAGACACTTTAACAATGTTCATTCTGCCAGTCCATGAGCATGATATATTTTTCCATTTGTTTACATCATTTGAGATTTCCTTCCTCAGTGACTCATAGTTCTCCCTATAAAGATATTTACTTCATTGATTAATTACATCCCTAGATATTTTATTTTCTTTGTTGCTATTGTGAATTGTACTGAGTCTTTGATTTTATTCTCATCTTGACTCTTGCTAGTCTATAGGCATGTTATTGATTTGTGAATATTGATTGTGATATTACCTGAGACTGCTGAATTTGTTTATCAATAACAGGATTCTCCTTGGATTTTCTAGATATATAATCATATTGTCAGCAAAGAGTGATAGTTTGACCACTTGTTCCCATTTGGACATCCTTGGTTTCCTTCTCTTATCTGATTGCTTTGGCTAGGACTTCTAGCACCATGTGGAATAGCAGTGGTGACAGTGGACACTGTTGTTAAGTTTCAGATTGAGGCAGGAATGCTTTTAATTGTTCCCTATTCAGTATGATATTGGTTGTGGGTTTGTCATATATGACCTTTATCATTTTTAGGTATGTTCCATATATACTTGTTTTCTTAACAAATGGGGACTTACTAAATTAAAAAGGTTCTGCTCAGCCAAAGACACAATAAATGGAGTGAATAGACAACCTACAGAATGGAGAAAATATTTTCTTGCTATACAACCAATAAAGGACTGAGAACCAGAAATAGCTGTATTGAGATATAATTTGTATCCCTTAAAATTCAATTATTTAAAGTACATAATTAAATATTTAATGATGTGTAAACATCACCACAGTCAATTTTAGAATATTTTCATCATCTCATAAAGAACATTCCTACCCTCTAGCTAATTACTTAATCATCCCCTATTCTCTAACTCTAAGAATCCACTAAACTAATTTCTCTTTCTCTGTAGAGTTTTCTTCTTTTGGACACTTCTTATGAATATAATAATATAACATGTGGTCTTTTGTAAGTGGCTTCTTTCACATAGCATTTTTAAGGTTTATCCATGTTGTAGTATGTATCAATACTTCATTCATTTTTATGGCCAAGTAATATTTTATTTAATGGATATATCACATTTTGTTTATTCATTCATTGGTTGATGGACATTTGCATTGTTTTAGCTTTTGGTTATTATGAATAATGTTGCCATAAATATTTGCATGCAAGTCTTTTCATGGGCAGATGTTTTTATTTTTCTTGGGCATATACCTAAGAGTAGAATTTCTGAATCAAGTGTTAACTCTATGTTCAATAACCTGAAAATCCCAGTTTTTCCCGAGGTGGTTGCACAATTTTACATTACCATAACACTGCATGAGGGTTCTGATTTTTCTACATCCTCACCACCATTTGTTATAATCTGACTTTTAAAATCTAGCATCCTGGTGAGTATAAGTTATATCCCCCTGTGAGTTTGATTTGAATTTTTTGGATGACTAACTGTTTTGAGCATCTTTTCATGTGTTTATTGGCCATTTGTACTATGTATATCTTCCTTGTGGAAATGTCTACCATACTGTCTGCATTTTTGAATAGAATCATTTGTCTTTTTATTATTGAGAAGATTTCTTGATATATTTTGGATACAAGTCTCTTATCAGATATATGATTTAAAATATTTTCTCCCACATTGTGGGTTCTTTTCACTTTTTTGATGATGACTCTTAGAATACAAAAATTTTTAATTTTGATAAAGTTCAGTTTATGATTTTCTTTCTTTTATTTCTTTTGATATTGGTGTTACTTCTAAGAATACTTTGTCAAGTTCAAGGTCATAAAAATTCAGTACTATGGTTGCTTCTATGAGTTTTACAGGTTAGTTCTTACATTAAAGTTTTTGACCTATTTTGAATTAATTATTGTATATGATGAAAGTTGAGGGTCAAACTTCATTCTTCTGCACCTGGGTTTATATATTGCAGTTGTCTTAGCACCATTTGTTCAAAAGACTCCATTGGGTAGTTTTAGCATCTTTGCCAAGATTCAGTTGACCATGGATGTTTGGGTTTATTTCTGGACTTTTCATTTCTGTACCATTAGTCAACATGTTATCTTTGTGCCAGTACCACAGTCTTAATTACTGTTGTTTTGCAGTAAGTTTTGAAAGAGAAAATGAGAATCATTTTACTTTTTTGTCTAAATTATTTTGGTTATTTTCAGTCTCTTGCAATTCCATATGAATTTTAGAATTAGTTTATAAATCTCTACAAAGAAGTAAACTGGGATTTTGCTGATAGTTGCACTCAATCTGTAGATCAATTTGGGGAGTATTGCTATCTTAGTAATGTTTAACCCTCTGATTCATGAATATGGGACATTTCTCCAATGATTTAGATCTTCCTTAATTTTTTAAACAATATTTTTCAGGTTTAGAGTATTCACTTTGCAGTGCTTTTGTTAAATTCGTTCCTAAGTACTTTATTCTTTGTGCTATTGTACATGGAATTGTCTTTTTAATTTCATTTTCAAGTTGCTCTTTGAAAGGGTATACAAATACAATTAATAATTGTATAGTTATTTTGCAAACTTTGTGAACTTGTTTATTAGTTCTTAATATATTTTTGTGGATTTCTTAGAGTTTTCTTTATATGTGCACATGCAAATAGAAATGTCATATGCAAATAGATATAGTTATACTTTTACTTTTCCAACCTCAATGACTTTTATTTCTTTGAGATCTTTATTTTTCTTATATATTTTTTCTTGAGACAGAATCTCAATCTGTTACCCAAGCTAGTGTGCTGTGGTGTCAGCCTAGCTCACAGAGACCTCAAACTCCTGGGTCCACACAATCCTCCTGCCCCAGCCTCTGGAGTAGCTGTGGCTACAAGTGCCCACCATATTTCCCAGCTAATTTTTTGTATTTTTAGTAGAGATAGGGTCCTGCTTTTGCTCAGACTGGTCTCCAACTGCTGATCTCAAGGGATCTGCCTGCCTCAGCTTCCCAGAATGCTATAGGCATGAGCCATACTGCTGGCTGAGCTCTTCATTTTTAATGGCGTATAGGCATTTATAGTTATGTTTCTCTTTAAACATTGTGGTAGCTGTATCAATAATTGTTTGTATGGTGTGTTCTGATTTTCATTTTTCTTGAAATATTTTTTTCCAGTTTTTCCTTGATTTCCTCTTTGACCTATTGATCACTTAGGAGTGTGTTGCATTTACAAGCATTTGTGAGTTTCCCTGTATTTTTTGTTATTAATTTATAAATTAATTCCATTGTATTTGCATTGTGTCTAGCCTTTGAACCATACCCACATTTGTTTTATGGCATATAATTTATTCTGGCAAGTATTCTATGTATTCTGGAGAAGAATCTATGTTCTTTTGCAGTTAGGTGAAATGTTCTGTATTGTCTGTTAGGTCTACTTGGTTCAACTTCATTAATTTCTCTGTCGTTAAAATCTACTGTTGAGCTCCATCCATGAATATTTTATTTCAGATATTGGTATTTTCAATTACATAATATCCACTTGGTTCTGTCTGATAATTTTTTTTTTTTTTTTACAGTTTTTGGCCAGGACTGGGTTTGAATACACTACCTCCAGTTTGTGGGGCTGGTGCCCTACTCCTTTGAGCCACAGGCGCAGCCCTAATTTTTTGGGGTGGACAGAGTCTCACTATGTCACCCTCAGTAGAGTGCTGTGGTGTCATAGCTCATAGCAACCTCAAACTCTTGGGCTTAAGTGGTTCTCTTGCCTCAGCCTCCTAAGTAGCTGGGACTACACATGCCCACCACAACACCCAGCTATTTTTTTGTTGCAGTTGTCATTGTTGCTTTAGCTGGCTTGAGCTGGGTTCGAACTCGCCCGCCTTGGTGTCTGTGGATGGCACCCTACCCACTGACTACGGACACCACCCTACCTGATAATTTTTATCCTTTTATTGATTTTTCTTTTTTTCTGATACAATATTTTCATCATTCATTCATTTACTTCTAAAATCATGTTTTCATGTTTACAAAGGTGACTTTAAAGTCTTTTTTTCTGGTAAATTCAATATATGGTCTTTTTTATAGGGAGTTTCTGTTGTACTCTGTTTTCAGGGTGTAGGTAATACTTTCCTGTTCTTTGAATATCTCCTGTTTGGAAACTAGACAATTTAGATAGTAAATATATTGCAGCAACTCTGAGTCTGGATCCCTTTCTCTGGAGCTTATTTTTGTTCTTTGGTTATTATTTAGTGATTGACTAACTTATTTTGGTGATACTTATTTCCTCTGCCACTGACGTTTTCCTCAGAGAGGCAAAGCTCGGGGTAAGCCTCCCATCACCACGTGATGACAATCATCAGCAGGGCTCTCTTCCTTTCTTTTCCTCACCACACTGAGATACTGAACTCCACCAACTGCTGGCTGATCTTACTAATATTATGAACAGTGCCCTAGGGTATAAATTGTTCTACAAATTTATCCAATCAAATTATGGCCCCTTCGAAGGAATAATTTCTGAGATTAGCGTGTGATTTTTGTTCTGAACTCATAAGGGCTCTTCTCAGATATCTTGTTCTGTGGTTCTTACCTGCAAACTTGCTGGTTCACAGTTTAGTGGATATTTTGCATATCCTCCCAATATCCTTTTACCACACAATTCCACTGTTCTTGACAGCACTCTTAGCTTGAACTTCTTTAGTCTCTGTCATAAATGAAGTCAGTTCCTTTAGGAAAATTTGTGACTATCTGTTTTATAGCCTGTTTCTCCTCCCAGGAAAAAACTTTGAGGCAGGGCTGCGGAGCCAGGGTGGGAACTAGCAAGTTGTAAACTGGTGCCACCTCCACCCTAGAAGCTAAGCCCTTAGTGAGTAGGGAGCAGCAGTCCGGGGACGTCTTGGCTCACCTCTGCTGACATGGCTGCTCTAGTATTCTCAGCATGCTACTTCCAAGATAGAATATCTATTCTACTAGTGGGCAGAATCTGGGGGTCCCCACCTTTTAGCCACATTTTATAGGAACTTAGTTTCATAAACAGGTATTTGGGGAAAGATGAAAAATCTTTCCTACTCCTCCTAGGAAGAAATTCCTTCAGCTAGGTGCTATCAGAAGAGAGAGCTTTGTGTTCTTGGTTACAAGAGTCTGTACTGAAAGCTCCACCATCCTGAGCTGGGAGGGGACGCAAAGGGAGTAGTCTTGATCCAGTTTCATACCATATTTTCATAGATGTCCTTGAATAGATGCTTCTTTATTTGCTGTTTTCCCTTAGTACTATTTTTGCAGGGTCTAAATTGTTGTTTTTGACTTAGTTTTGTGGTTTTCATCCATTTTGTTGGGAAGTGGGTCAGCAGATTTTCTCATGTGGTCAAGCTGGACTTTGATCTCAGACAACAGTTTTTATACATGGAAAAGTATCTACATTCATGATATGGGACAAATATTTCCACTTTCCATAATTTCTGAGCTTGTAGAATTCCTGGAGTGGTCAGTAGGGAGTTCAGTGCACAGAACGCTAGACAGAAGTTCTGTGCGCTAGACAGAAAGTGGCTTTATAACCTTCTTCTAGTGATAGGAACTTTACTTGAAATCAGTAGTAATCAGAATTTGGAGTTTATTAGATGAGAACACACACATACGTATACATGCATACATACGTATATACACAAATAATAAAATGTTATCTCTGGCTATTGCTGTCTAATTTATCTTATCATACCACATTCTTTGTAGTAAAGATTAAGCTCATATCAGCATGCCTGAAGGAGAGTCTCTGAGGACGGTAGCATAATTATAAGGCTATAAAATAAGGGATTAATAGATGAACACTTTTCATATCTTTCTCATTATTTTGTCAAAACAAAACATGTAGTGTTAAATGTAGTTTTAATATGCCACTTCTCAGATGGCATCAGCATTCAAACTGCTACTGTAGCAGATTTTACATTGAGAGCAAATGCCCTGTTAGATCAGATGCAGATGCCATCTCTAATCCAACTCTGTTGGTAATCTTTACAGTTAAGAGATGCTGGCCCATGCATGATGACAGTTTTAAATTTTTCTGTTAGTAATTATGTAAAGTAAATAAAACTGAGAGTCCATTCAGCTGAGGCAGTGAGTGGCAGAGTCTGGACTCAAACTCTCATTCATTTCTTGTGTCTACTTCATTCAATCATCACTAAGACAGAATACGTTATAAAACAAACAGGGGTCTACATTTTAATAGCCTGTTCTCACTCTGATGCTGGCTCATGTCTTTAGTGACTTCACCTGGAATCTGATAAGACAATAAAAGATACTGTTGTTTCTGTAATAACTCCAAAAGCCGAATCTCTGTTCTCATTGGTACTGTCTTTCCATGACCACCACTTTCTACTTCCACCATGGGGAATTGTCTTTCTTAAGAGTTTATTTGAGATAGGCATTGTGCTTCTTCTCACTACAACTAACATGGGGCCACCAGATACCAGGTAATCAAGGAATGTTGGGTGAAGAAATGGCTATGTAAATGTATATTTCTTTACTGCCACTTAATTGGTTTCTGTTTTCTAATCTGATAATTTGCTTTCTTTTTTTTCAGGTTTTGGTTGGGGCTGGGTTTGAACCCACCACTTCTGGTATATGGGCCTGGCACCCTACTTCTTTAAGCCATAGCCGCTGTCCTCTGATGATTTATTTTTACCTTGTTTAGCCTGTTGGCCATTATCACAGCATCTTTTTAATCCTCTCTCTAAACCATCATCAGTTACATGACTTCTTTGCTTACCAGAGTATTCCCAGAGGAACTGAGGTAAATAAGTAAAATGTAAAAGCAATAGTAGGGTGAAAGGGAAATTATACTATATAGTATCCACCCAATTGCACATGCAAGCCTATCGATTTTCAAGAAGAAATGTGATGCCAATGCTATTGTATTTTAGGGGATCAATAATTATTTGCTAAACAAATGAACAGGGGGAAACACTATTGTCAATGGTGAAGGTAAATGAGCAGACACAGACTCCAAAGTAAATTCTATTCCCTAACTTTAGCAGAAGCAGAAAGAGAAGGTGGTTATTATCAGAGGCGATGTAATTCTCTGAAGACTTGGTTGCAGATGTGACTAACTGGGAGGGACTGATGTAAAACTTAAGCAGTTCTCAGGTGCCACCTGTGGCTCAAAGGAGTAGGGTGCTGGCCCTATATACCGGAGGTGGCAAGTTCAAACACAGCTCCTGCCAAAAACTGCAAAACAAACAAACAAACAAAAAAACCTTAAGCAGTTCTCAAAGAGCTGACATTAAAGTTGGAAAATGTTGTGTTCAAGTTTTATTTATAAATCTTAAAATTTATTTTTATATATTGAAATTATTATTTATTTAATATTACATATTGCATGTTATATGTTAACATACAACACACTATGTATTAAATGTCATATAGTGTAATAATATGATGCCATTAAAATGATGCTTATAAATCAATTTTTATTTGTATGCAAAGAAAATGGCAATGCCTTAATTAAATAATTAGGTTACACAAAAACTACTTCTGTGTTTATTAGAAAAAAAGTAAATATGTAGCTTTTCATATACGCATAGGAAACTCTCTGGAAGGATCTAGTCCAAAATATTAGTTTAGCTAGACAGTGAGACTAAAGCTGAGACTAAAGCTTTTGTTTTCTTCTTTGGAAGTTTTTGGCATCGGTGAATTTAAAAATAAAATAACAAATCAGTTTCAAATGTGAAAAACAAAATAAGGCAGTGATGCTATTCTCAGTAATTTATGGTGTGCTTTTAATACCACTTATTGCAATGATATTAATGGTATCTTGGGCTTAGACAAGGAGGAGGAATGACCAGCAGGGACATGTATGCATGTGCATGTACCTGCACACATGTACACACACAAGGAGAATGCATTCACTGAAAAGATATCCTTCCAGAAATATTTAAAAGTAATAATTAGGTTCCCAGAGAAGGTTTTAACTCCTTCTTACAAATCCATTTTTATCAACATTGCCTAGTGTCTGAGAAATTCTATAATGTACAGACCCGGAGGTTGTGAAGCAACAAGAAATTGCTATATCCCAGTGGTGAGAGTGGAGAAAAGGAAGACAAGCAGATGAACAATTAGTCTACACGGTACCCTTTGGCCTATCAGGGAAAGAAACACATCATCTGTTTATCTGGCTTTTAACTTTTAAAGCACAATTCAATCAATTATTTTGAAACTTGGTTGCACCAGCTACTTGGAATTTGTTCCGTGTATTTCAGCAGGTTGATCAAAGGTAGTCACATATCTATGTTTTATATATTTCACTGTTAGTGAAATTAGTTGTTTTGCAGAATATAATTATGAGAGAATAAAATTAATTACATTTCAATAATACATTTAATAATGCCACTATATTTTTAAAGTAAAGTTAATTGAAATTATTGGTCCTTAAACTAGCTTTGCTTTTTTTTTTTTAATAGAGGGAGATTTTCCTGGGAGCAGAAGGGTGGCAAACAATAGGAGAAATCTAAATTTCATGGCATCATTTCTGACAAATGTAAAAGACCTATAATGAATGAAAGAGATAATTAAAAATTATATAGACAGTTGAATTTTTACTCTACATCATTATTAATTTTATAATACAATAAAATTACTATAAATTTTTATAATACAATAAGATTACTATAAAAATTTAATAAAATAATATTGATCTCAATGTCAATGAATATTAAATAACATGCTATATAATTTTCAAATGGTTATATTAATAATAGCAGAGGAGAATGTCAACTTCAAGGAATAAATCAAAATGACAAATTTTGGTCACATCTGACTTGTGGGCCTTCTTGATTGCATGTGAGTTATTCCTCTAACTCAGCAGTTCTAAACCTGTGGGTCACAACCCACAGAAACTGTATTAAAGGGCTACAGCATGAGGAAGGTTGAGAACCACTGCCCTAAGATAAACCTTAAGAATTAGCTTATAGGTATATAAAAAATCATGTTTTCCTTTATTTGGAGATCACAAAGTGGATAAGATGATAAACTCACAATTGAAACATTTTGGTCTATTTACAACATAAATATCATTATTAAAGTAATAAATACTAGTTAATAAATGTCTTCTTTCTGACACTTGCATACATATTGTAATAATCATATTATCCAGAAATCTGTTAAGCAAATTCAAACACCTAACAACAATTTGATACTTTCCTCTTGCTTTTTTATTTCAGATGTTGATCATCACTCTCTCTAATCTTTGAATTAGTCAAGATTATTTTGTCTTCATCTCTAATTTTTATTTCTCTAGCTCACATTTTAAAGCCCGTTTACAACAATTTTAGAGAAAATTATCAGGTTGCTTTTCCAATACCTCTGTTTTTCATATGAAATTGTTGGGTAACTATAAACAGTAGCTGCATATTAGGGTTAGTTATTGTCATTTTTTTCATGAAAATGAAAAATGAATTTCATTTTCATGAAAATGAAAAAAATGATGTTTGAAATTAACAGATGGAAAAATACAGAATTTAGAAGTAACACAGATCACTGTTACCATTCATATATTTTTAAAATGACTCTTATTTAACGGGCAATAAATGATTAACATCAAAGCTTGAGCAGTCCAGCAAGCGAAAACAATTTTAAACATGAGTATAATTTTTGTGGTCTGAATTAAGACGTAGCCACAAAGGAAAAGCTTTTCTAGTGAATGAAAAGGATTTTCTGACGTGTAGTGAATGCATGCATTGTTTTGTTTGTCAGGTGAACCTGAATTATTTTTCAAAACGGTATTAATTTTTAATCATACAAGTGCCTTATGAACAAATTTTCCTGTTAAGATTCAAACACAATAGATAAATCTAAAGTTCTCTTGAAGATCTTTCCTCATCACCAATCCAAGCCACTTTACAGAAATCACGATTGAGTTTGGATATATTCCCCCAGAGTTTTTCTAAAACTTTTATGCAGACATACATATAAATACAATATAGCTGTTAGCAGATAAAAATAGAGTTCAGGGTGGCGCCTGTGGCTCAAAGGAGTAGGGCGCCAGCCCCATATGCTGGAGGTGGTGGGTTCAAACACAGCCCCAGCCCAAAACCGCAAATTAAATAAATAAATAAAAATAGAGTTCATGGGAAATGTGTATTTTCACTGATATTTAATTCCTCAGTACTCTGTATTTGGAATTTTCCTATTGCTAGCAAGGAACAAAAAAGTTTGTTTCCATGTAGTTCGCAAATGATAGTGAAATAATTATCCTCGCGTCCGTTTCTTTGCACAAATACGGGAATGAAATATCTGACTCACGGTGTCTGAGAAATTTTGGCGTTTATGGAACACTTACATATGTGCCTAACACTCTTATAAGTGTGAGGTGAATTGTTACTTCCCCACTTTCCAGACGGGGAAACTGAGACATAGGACAATTAAGTATTTTAAATAACATGAAAATGAAGGCGTGTGAGATTAGGTGACCTGCTGAAGATTGCACGGAGATTAAGTAGCAGACCAGGCATTTGAACACAGAGCATATCTGAGCCTTTACACATGTTGCTGTCCTGTCCGTGCTATCGATGTCACCAAACTGAACAAGTAACTAAGCAGATCTGCACTCTCCCTAGGAGTGTGTGTGAAATTCCCTGACCCTCTACTTTTTACCAATACTTGATATTACAAAACACATAAACACACGCTGACTTGATTGACAAATGTAATATGATGTTATTTTAACCTGCAATTTCCCAGATTTTCAGCAACGTTGAAAGTTTTGATAGTTTACGAGACGTTTGCATTTCCTTTTCCTGTGAATTATTTTTACTATCTGAAAACTGAAAGATTAGATGGAAAGGTGAACTGAATCCATGTTTGGAATCTCTCTCTCTCCACACACACGATACAAACAACGGATATACTGAGGAGTTGGCGTGTTTCTATATGTGTAAACAAATATATGTGATATGCACAAAACATATAGTTAACATGCGATACATGCAATACACACAAATGATTTGGAGACTGACGATATGGCCCTACTGTAAGTAACGACACAGTTTGCACTGGTTATTGTTAGCTTGTCCCCCGGGTCCACTGTCTGTCTTTCCATGCCCTGCCCTGGGATAATGGCCTCCAAGGACTGCATTATTTGCTTTCTTTGCCCTTTGGCCTCTAACTGGGTTTAGCCCAGTGGAAGGAACGCAGGAGATCAGAGAGCAGCAGGAGAAAAAAGCCTGCATTTCCCTCTTCTGTCCACGGCTGTCCCACCATGATTCTGGCAATAGTCACCTACTCACAGCCACACCTTCTACAGGGCAGATGTCGTGTAGGGCTCCAGCTCTCACCGGATTCAGGTTGCACATTTTTTGTTTCCTCCTTGTTCTTTGAGGCCTAGGGCTTGTTGCAACGCTCCAGTGCTCTGCCTTCTCTGTGTTTCCTTCCCCTTTCTTGGTCCTTATCACTCTGCCCACTCTTCTGCAAATAGTCTTTTCATTAAAATCTCCTTAGGTAAATGATTTTGAGTATCTCATCGGTTTCCTGCCAGGACACTGCCAGGCCACAATTTCTAATTAGAGTACTAATGACATCCTAATCTGAGAGTAGCTAGGAAAATGCCTTTCCTGATTTTGATCCAAATCCTCTTCTTTAGAAAATCAGATTCTACATAATCAACTTATATACTCCACATCATGCAGATTCATGCCAGTCAGCACTGTACCGAGCACTGGCGCATCCCGCAGCTGTGATTCTTTCTGGTTGAAGATCAAGCTGATGTTTCAATAATTTCACCAGTTGTTTTGCATAGGTTAAACTTCTGTCCTAAATATCATATATAGTGCCCTGGTGGTCTAGTGGTTAGGATTTGGCACTCTCTCCCAAATATCATACATACTTTTACTTTGGAAAATTTCTTTTCTTTTTTTTTTTGTTTTTGGAGACAGAGTCTCATTATGTCACCCTCAGTAGAGTACTGTGGTGTCATAGCTCACAGCAACCCCAAACTCCTGGGCTTAAGTGATTCTCTTGCCTCAGCCTCCCAGTCGCTGGGACTACAGGTGCCCATCACAATGCCAGGCTATTTTTTGTTGTAGTTGTCATTGTTGTTTAGCTGGACCAGGCTGGGTTCGAACCTGCCAGTTTTGGTGTATGTGGCTGACACCGTAACCACTGTGCTATGGGCGCCAAGCCTACTTTGGAAAATTTTAAACATATCCAAAAGTAGACAGATTAATACATGGTGTCCCCAGAGTCAACATGCATGGCAAATTGGGGAAATTATAGCTAAATATACCTTTATTTACCAAATATTCACTACAAAGTTTTACAGACTATTTATGAAATTATTCTCTGTGTTGGCTACTTCTTTCTACACGCACACAAAGTCTTCTCTTCTGGGGAACACGTTTCAAGATATCTGTTGTTCCAGTTTTTCCTCATTATGGTGATTTATGGGACACCTTGTATAATGAACCCACATCTGCTTCTAACTCAGCTTCAATAATTATCAACCCATCTCATCTATACCTCTATCCACTTGCTTCCTTCCCCATATTGTGTTGAAGAAATCTTAGATATTTTGGTAAGTACTTTTAAAAAATCAGGGATATTTAAAAACTATACACTCATTTTCCACTGTTTGTAATAAAAATAGTAATGATTTCTTAATGTCCTTCAGTATACAGTGTTCCAGTTTCTAGTTGTCTTATATTACATTTTTTACAGTTTGAATCAAGACCCTAATGAGAGCCCCACATTTCAATGACCATGTCTTTTCATTCTGGTTAGATCCACAGGCTCTTGACCTGTTTCTCTTTTCCCCTTGCAATTTGTTTATGGAAGACATGAACTCAGTTCTTTGAAGAATTTCCCCTAATTTGGAGTTTGCTGTTTGCACCTCCATAATCTCTCTAGGCTATGTGTTTTCTATAAACCAGTAGTTGGAAGGTAGTAGGGGTGTTCTCAGATTCACATTAGTTTTTGTTATGTTTTGAGGACCCTTTATAGGTGGTGGTCATGTATTTCTCTGTTGGGAAATATCTAAGGTCTAGGTGTTTGCGTCTAAATTCCCTTCTTTAGATGATGTTTATAACCTTACATCCATCTGTTGCTATATTCTGTTAGTCCTTCTTCATTTATTGACTGGAATAGTTCTGTTAAGAAACCCAAAGTCAAAACTTTCCCCCATCAACTATTTGGCTGTCCAGGAGTGAAGTTCATACTAGAAAGGCAGAAGAAATGCTCATTTTTTGATTTTTTTTGCTATATGCAAAATAATGACTTATATACCCTACAATAGTGACCAGTTAGTTTATTTCAATATTATTAGGAATTAATGTGTTTAAACACACTGATGTGTTACTTATTTTTATTGAGAGATGAATTATTTTATCTTTGGCTAATGAGACCTTCTTCAACTTGGCTACATGACTTACTGACATAACTCTAATAGCCTTTGATGGCTTTCTTACTATTTGATGTTCTGAATTCGTCTTATACATTTCTGACCCAGATCAGAAATCAGGATCCTTTTTCCTTTTCTTTCTTTCCCTCTCCTCCCCTCCCCTCCCCTTCCCTCTCCTTCCCTCCCCTTCCCTTCCCTCTCCTCCCTTTCCCTCTCCTCTGCTTCCCTTCCCTTCCCTCCCCTTTCCTTCCCTCCCCTTCCCTCCCCTCTCCTTCCCTCCTCTCTCCTCCCCTTCCCTTCCTTTCAGTTCCCTTCCCTTCCCTCACTGCCTTTTGTTCCTCCTTCCCCCCACCCCACCTCCCAAAAGGACGATGTTGCCATTGGTTTGCTCATTGTTTCTAGGCCTTGCAACTGGCAGAGTTAGAGGCAGGGGAAGATAAGAATACATCATGAGTTCATGAGTTCTTATTTATACCTCCAATTCAAATCCAGGATGACATATTATTTGGTGTTGGGGGTATAGGGTCTTTCTTTGTCACCCAGGTGGGAGTGCTCTTTGCTCCTTACTCTCTTTAGCCTGAACTTATGCTTCAGAGGATACTCCTGCCTCAACCTTCTGGGTAGCTAGAACTACAGGCAGGCGTGCACCGCCATACTTGTTTAATTAAAAAAAAAAAATGTTTGTATAGAGATGGGGTTTCTCTATGTTGTACAAGTTAGTCTCAAACTCCTGGCCTTGAGTTATCTCCCACCTGAGCCTCCCAATGTGCTAGGATTATAGACATGAGCTATGGTACCAGGCCCAGACTGACACTGGAATCATGTTTCTCCTGGACAGGAGGCAGGTCTTACGTTAACTGGAGCACCGCGCAATGTGACTTGTTCTGTAGTTCACAAATGCACAGAGGCGTGCCTCATTTTGTTATCCTTGGCTTTATTGTGCTCTACAGCCATTATGTTTTGTGGGTTTTTTTCCTACAAACTGAAAGTTTATGGCAACCCTGAATGGAGTAAGTCTACTGGGAAGCCTATTTTTCCCCATCAGCCTGTGCTCACTGCATTTCTTTGTGTCCTCTTTTAATAATTCTCACATTTTCAAACTTTTTCATTATATTATATGTATTATGGTGATCTTCGATCAGTGATCCTTGATGTTACTATTGTCATTTTTTTGTGTAATTTTTCAGGGTACTATGAACTATGTCCCTATAAGAAGGAAAACTTAAGTTGAATGTGTGTATTCGAATGTTCCGCCAACTGGGTGGTCCCCATCTCTCTTCTACTCCTCTGGTCATTCTATTTCCTGAGACCCAACAATATTGAAATTAGAAAAATTAATAACTTTACAGTGGCCTCTACGTATTCAAAGGAAAGAAAGAGTTGAGCATCTCTCACTTTAAATCAAAAGCTAGAAATGATTAAGCTCGGCGAGGAAGCTAGGCCAGCAGCTGGGCTTCTTGCACAAAAGAGCCAGTGTTGTGAATTCCAAAGGAAAGTAACTGAAGGAAATTAAAATAGCCTCTCCAGTGAGCATGCCCATGGTAAGAAAACAAAATGGCCTTATTGCCGATACTGAGAACATTTTAGTCATCTGAACTAAAGATCAAACCAATCACAACATTTCTATTTTCTTTTCTTTCTTTCTTTCTTTCTTTCTCTTTTTTTTTTTTTCAGTTTTTGGCGGGGGCCGGGTTTGAACCCACCACCTCTGTTATATGAGCCCTGCGCCCTACTCCTTTGAGCCACAGGTGCCGCCCCAGTCACAACATTTCTTTACACCAAAGCCTAATTCACAGCAAAGTCCCTACTCTCTTCAATTCTATGAAGGCTGAGAGAGGTGAGGAAGCTGCAGAATAAAAATCAGAAGCTGGATGTGTGAGAAACTCATCACGTTTATCAATCTTTCTCCCTGTCAGTAAACTCTATCCTGCTGCTTAAGAAAATAAAAAATGGAGATGAAAATAAAATAAAATAATGGGAAGATGAAGTGGCAAGTGCTGATGTAGACGCTGCAGCAAGTTAGCCAGAAGATCTAGCTATGACAATGGGTGTCGGTGCCTAGACTGAACAACAGGTTTTCACCGTGGACAAGGCAGCCTTCTTTTGGAAGAGGATGCCATCTAGAACTGTCGTAGGGAGGAGAAGTCAATGCCTGTATTTAACACTTCAAAGGACAAGCTGACTGTCATATCAGGGGCTAATGCAGCTGGTAACTTTATTTTATTTTTTTTTATTAAGTCAAATACACATAGATCATGAATACATTCATGCATATGTGGGGTACAATGTGCTGATTTTTTTTAATACAATCTAATGGTTACATTAAACCAGTTAATACAGCTTTCATCTCATTTACTTGATTATTGTGCCAAAACATCTATGTTCTACATCTCACAGATTTGACTTGTACCCTTGTCATATGTTGCATAGGTGTCAGCTGATAACTTTAAATTGAAGCCAGTGTTCATCGGCCATTCCACAAATCTTAGGGTCCTTAACAGTTATGCTGTTAATACATCTACTCTGCTTGTGTCCTATAGCTGAAATAACAAATCCTGAATGACAGCAAATCTGTTTAAAGCATGGTCTACTGATTATTTTAAGAAGATTGTTGAGCTCCATCACTCAGAAAAAAAAAAAAAGAATTCTTCCTTCCTTTCTTCTGTTCCTCCATCCCTCTATCCCTCCCTTCTTTTCTTGAAATAGTGTCTTGCTAAGTTGTTCAGGCTAGCCTCCAACTCTTGCCTCAAGAGATCTTCCTGTCTCAATTTCCTAAGTAGTTGGGACTACAGCACATACCAATGTACCCAGAAGAAAAAAAATTCTTTCAAAATACTACTGCTCTTGACAATGCCCTAGTCACCCAAGAGCTCTGATGGAGATGTCCGAGGAGATTGATGTTGTTTTCATGTCTGCTAGGACAACATCTGTCTTGCAGCCTGTAGATCAAAGAGTAACCAACTTTCAAGTCTTATTGAAGAAATTCACTTAACACAGCTATAGCTGCCATAGATAGTTTCCTCTGATGTATCTGGGAAAAGTTAATTGAAAATTGTCTAGAAAGACTTTACCATTCTAAATGCCATTAAAATCATTATTCAGGATTTTCAGGGACAGGTAAGAATATCATTAACAGGAGCAGGAAGAAGTTGATTACAACCCTTATGGATGACTTTGAGGGGTTCAATACTTCAGTGGAGGAAGTAACTGCAGGTGGGGTGGAACTAGCAGAAGTAGAATTAGCAGTGGAGCCTGAAGATGTGTGTGAACTGCTGCAATCTCATGATACAACTTGAAGGGAGGAGGAGTTGCTTTTTATGGAGGACTAAAGATCTTGATTTTTTTGTGATGGAATTTACTCCTGATGAAGACACTGTGAACATTGTTGAAATGACAACAAAGGATTTGGAATATTGCATGAACATAGTTGATATAGTAGTGGCAGGTTTTGAGAGGACTGACTTCAATTTTGAAAGAAGATCTACTGTGGGTAAAATGTTATCAGACAACATCGCATGCTACAGAGAAATCTTTCATGGAAAAAATACACAATCAATATGGTAAGCTTTATTGTCTTATTTTAAGAAATTGCCAGAGCCACCCCAGCCGTTAGTAACCACCACACTGATCAGTCAGCAGTCCTTAACACTCTACAAGCAACAAGATTATCCCTTGCTGTGGGCTCATTTCTAAAGGCAAATTTTCCCATTTAAATCTTGCAAACAGCTATTGCTCTTAGGTCAAAATTCAAACTCAAGACCTGTATATTCTACCCCCTGACTTGTCTTGAACACTTCCCCACCTCCTTCTAATGTTCTGTGTACTGCATGCTTTGGGCCCTCTTATCTCCCTGAAGCTCCCTCTTGCGAGCAGGCTCTGTCCCTCCTCAGGACCTGTGATTCCATTAGTGTCCCTTCTGCCAGGACACATGGCCTCCCTTCTGTTCCCCTTGGCATGGACAATACCCTTCTCTAGGTCTCAGCCTAGACATCACTTGCTTGTAGACACTTTCCCTGAGTCACCAAATCTGGGCTAGCCATCCTTCCTTTGTTCTTGTATATAATAGTTTATTTTCCTTGTCATACAACTTACTGTGTTGCTTGTGATTGTCCTTTACTGTCACCAGAGAGTCACTTCCTTAAGAGCAATGGCTGTGCCCATCTTATTCAGTATTACGTTTCTACTGCCTAGCACATTTCCAAGCAAAAAATGGGCATATAGTAAGTGCTTATTAAAAAAAAGAGTAGAAGTGGCTGGGTGCAGTGGCTCATGCCTGTAATCCCAGCACTCTGGGAGGCCAAGATGGGAGGATAGCTTGAGCTCAGGAGCTTGAGACAAGGTACTATGTCATTTTAATAGTACAAGGTACTATAAAAATGAAAGAAATAAATGAATCCCCATTTTCTTGCTGGATGTCAACCTGAGCAAGAGCAAAACTCTCTCTTTATTAAAAATTGAAATTAGTCAGGTGTTTTGGCAGGCACCTGTAGTCTCAGCTACTCCAGAGGCTGAGGCAGTTGCTTGAGCCCAGGAGTTTGAGGTTGCTGTGATCTAGCCCGGGCAACAGAGTGAAACTCTGTCTTAGAAAAAGAAAAGTAACAAAAGAATAGAAGAAAGGAAGGAAGGAAGGAAAGTTGAGTGGAAGAATGGAAGGAAGGCAAGTGAGAAAAGTGTCTTATAGTCTCATCAGGAGTGTGAAGTGTTTACAGTAGGCAGGACACACGCTTTATACTTCATTTGAGTGACCCGCAGACTCTAGTAATTGTCACCAGGCACACTTCAGCCTCAGGGCCTTTGTAGATATGCTCACTGCTAGAAAATTCTCTCTCCAGTATTGACAGTGCTGACTCTTTCACCTTTTTCTACTTTTAGATTGCACAGCCACCCATTCCACTTCCATTCCCAGGATGCCTGCTCATATTTTTCTTTCTATAGTTACACAGCATTGATTAGTTCCGATAATCATTTTCTATTGCTGCATAGCAGTTTATCACACATTTAGCAAATTTAAATAATATTCACTTATTAGTAAACATTCAGAAGTTTAGCATGGTGTGGTTGAATGGTCTGCTTACTGTTACAAAGAGATGAAATAAAGCAATTGCCAGGTCTAAATTTTTGCCTGGATGTTCTTGGAAAAATGTATTTTGGGGGCTCATTGCTGTCATTGGCAGAATTTAGTTTTTTGCAGTTGCAGAAGTGAAATGGACCCCCATTTTCTTGCTGGCAGTCAGCCTGGGGCTACTCTCTGCACCTAGAGGATTTTCTCCGGTCCTTGCCACGTGGGATCTGAGTCTCAGAGAATATCCCTCTCATTGAATCCTTCCCCCCTTTGAATCTCTGACCTTCCTGTTTCTGCCTCTGAGACCCAGATTTAAAGGATTCATGTGATAAAGTCATGTTCACCCAGATAATCTTTCAGTCTTAAGTTCAGTTGATGGGGACCTTAATCACATCCATGAAAGTCCTTTTTCCATATAAAGTAACTATCACAGGAGTGATATTTTATCATATTCACAAGCTCCATCCCAACTCAAAGACAGAGGCCCACACAGGATCAAGGGTCATTGGGTGACATTTTATAATTCTGTCAAATACAAATACTACCCAACTTCTTATTTATTTGTGTTTTCTGTCAGTCTCTACATTAGAATGAAAGCTTAATGAGAAGTAAAATTTGTATATGTTTTGTCTACTGCTGTATTCCAATAGTGCTTGCAGTGAATGGTATATGGACTGTCATAGATGCTTCATATTTCTAGAATGAGTAAACTTCTCAGACGGTCAAATATAAAATTTCCCATAAATTTTAAAGATATTTTGGAAAATCTTTGAGATGCAGACACTAAGTTCAAATATCTAAGGGGGGATATCACTTAAACTCATAGATGTTTGTAATTTATTCCTTCATAATCAATTCTCTGTGTGGTGGTGGTGGTTTGCAATTTATTCCTTCATAATCAATTCTCTGTGTGCTGGTGGGATTCTTTTATGCTTGTCTTTTGTCCCCTTGAATGTGACATGGAGATAGCTCTAGACAACAAGGAGACAGTTCGCGGTCGCTTTCATGAAATACTGTAGCATGTTTTATCTTCTTTGATCATTCTTCTAGACCCAGAAAAACTGGAAATTGTCATGCCATCTCTCTCTTTCTGTCTTCCTCTGCACCTACTACCAGGACACAGTTAAGAATTGATTTAGCACGGTATTTATTCAGCTCAGCTATCTAGACTTGAACTCCAGTTGGCCTAATGAAGGAATTAGTTATGCAGGTGAGAGACCAAGTTTATATATAGCTCTGTAAGATAAAATAAAAGGTGAACTTATAGTACAAGGTACTATTAAAATGAAAGGAACATATTACAATGCACTGTTGCAGTAAAATAGGAACATATTAAGAAATGCATACCTAACTATGAAGCAGTCACAGAGCATGATAGAATTAAGGCTTTCGAGAATATGAATCAATTACTCTTTTATCTCATGCTTGAGTATTTTCTCCTCATAATTATTTTTAATATTTGTGTTACTTTGGAGAGCCCAAGTAGAGTGACATTTTAAAGCCATACTGAATCAATGGTCGTATATAGACAGTATATAGAAACCTATGCCTGTTATATTATCCAAACATAGTTACAGCTATATGATGATAGAGACTTACTGGCTAAACCACAATATTTAAGTTTATTTTGTTTGGATTCACCTAAGCCCATGAAGAGCAATAAGCAAGTGCTTTAAAATTCTAACAACACTGTCCTGCCATCCAGATGAAGTACAACCATGTACGGAGAGGAGGTGTGAGTGTAGTAATAGTTTTCAAAATTTTAAATTTACACATTCTTTGATATAGAAAAGAATGGAGAAGCAAGAATCCAACGTATTCAGGCAGCATCCATACAAGGTGGAAGGTAAGGGAATGAGGAATGAAGAGAGGGGAGGAGCGAGGATGGGGCATCCCGGTCTTTGGCACACCTCTTGGGGGCGGGACACAGTTACAAGAGGGACTTCACCTAACAAACACAATCAGTGTAACCCAAGTCTTTGTGCCCTGAATGGATTCCAAATAATAAAAAAAGAAATTCTGAGAATTCTTTAAATAGAAATTAAGGTGTATATGACAAAGGTATATAGTAGAGCAAGAAAGTACACTGCGCCGTTAAGCTGAATAGAGAAAAAAAGTGGAAAAAATGCTCCTCCTTAAATAATCTAATACGTAAATTGAAGGAGAGCTATAAAACAACATAATTCAGTCGTCTACAATTAGACCATTTATTTATATGTACTGAAATAAAAATTTATTCATGTTTATTAAGAAAAATAAATTTCAAAAGAAAGCCACATATAACTGTATTTTTATCAAAACAAAAGTATCTCTACACACATAATTGTTTTTACCTAGGCACCAAGTTTCAAGTGATATACACTAAATATGCCTCTGGGTACAATGGAAGGAGCAGGTTTTTATTTGGTGCATTTCTGTATTCTTAATACATTTTCAGCAAGCATCATTTGTGCTTCTAAAGACAAAGAACGAATGGCTATGAGATTTGTCCTTCCAGAAACAACCAGAAAAAATGGACAAAAATATTGAAACAATGTTTTTTAAGCAGTGGGAAAGAAAGAGCAAATAACTGTGATTACTGAAAGAAGAGAAACAAATGCTGTTATTTCTGTAATCGCCCCCAGCTTACTGCTTGGAGACAGTTTCTAGACTGCAGCTGACTGGCTGAGTTGAGGAAACAAATATGGGTGTTTTAGAGAGGCGGAGGCCGCTGTGCCAGGCCATCTCCTTCAAAGAAAGGCTCCTCCATTAGGCAGTGTGTCCACTGCGGTGTCAGCAGCCTTGCTGAGATGGTCAGACAGTTCCACTGCAGCGATCTGTTCTTTCTGAGAAACCATCTTCTTTTCTTTTTCCTCTGTGGGTACTACATTGCAGCTCAGTCTCCAGGTCTGTTTCCTCCCAAATTTACCCTTCCCAGTGAAATCTCTTACAAATGTAATCTTATTTTTAAACTACTTTTGGAGCATCTGAGCTGATAACAATTTATTAACATTTGTGGCATGTAGGGAAACCAGTTATCAGAGGAAAACTTGCAGCATTATATACTCATGTTATAAAAGAAAAAACAAAAAGGTCAAAAATCAGTGAGTAGAAAAACAAAAAGGTCAAAAATCAGTGAGTAGAGGAGCTAGAAAAGAACCCAGCTTTACCAAAGTAAGTAGAAGAAAACAATTAAAACTCCAAAAATTAATAAAATGGAAAATCATAAAAAATAAGAAAATAAATGAAACCAACAGTTTAGGAAAAAACTGATTAACTTGTAGTAAAAACAAAACAATAGAATATAAAACAAAAAAACCAGGGCACAATTACCAATATATGAAATGGAAGAGGAAACATCATGGTAAATAAGCACTTAAAGTTAGTAAGGAAATAATCTGAATAATACATGCTAAGAAAATCAACAAGTTAGAGTGTTAGGGGACAATTCTCAAAATACACAAACTATCAAAACTCACTCATGAAAGAGATGTTTAACCTGAATAGTTGTATATGTAGTACAGAGAATTCATTATGTCTCCAAAACCTTCCCACAAAGAAATTTGTGGCCCAGATGTTTCTACCAAACATCTAGGAAAACAATAATACGCATTGGCACCAACTTACCCAGGAAATACAATCCATGGGAACTCTTTTCAACTAACTTTATGAGGGTACCATTGCCCTGACTCCAGAATCAGACAAAGGAATAATAGAAGAAGAATATTTCAGACTAATATTCTTCATAAGAATAGATACAAAAATCCTCCACCAATGGGTTGCTCATTGAATTCAGCAAATAGTACATCAAGACCAAGTGAGATTTATCCCAGGGGCATAAGACTAGATTAACATTAAAAAAAATCAACCACAGTTCACAACATCAATATACCACATGATCATCTCCATAGGTGCAGAAAAACTATTTGACACAATTCAACACCTATTCCTATTAAAAACTCTTAGCAGAACAGGAATAGAGGGGAACTTCCTCAACTTGATAAGGGGCATCTCTGGAAATAAGACCATTCTCAACGGTAGACGACTCAATGGTTGCTTTCTAAGTTAGGAACACCGTATGGCTGTCTGTTCTCAGCACTTGTTTTCTACATTGTATGGAAGACTCTAACCAGTCTCATAAAGGAAGAAAAGTACATAAAAGGAAACGATTGCAAAGGAAAAAGTAAAGCTGTCTTATTTTCACCAATATTATCATTTTATAACCTAAAAATGCCAATAAAACTTGGAGATTGTGGGTAAAAATGAACTATGGAAATTTTTTACTGCCCCTCCCTAGTTTGCTGTCAATAGGTAGATTTAACTATAATTTATTTTTCAAAGACAACTTCAGTGCAAATAACTAATTTCGTTGAAAAGAATAATATAAATGTCAGGCCCATATTCTTTTCGAACAAAGCAACATTAAACGATGTGAATATAAAATATAATATCCTAAAAGTAGAATGTAGATGTCTTGACCTAACAACTAAGAAAATGACATGAAGGCTATGTTAACCAGTTTGATGACAATATCTCAAATTGTATATCAAAACCCCACACTGTACCCCATGATTGCATTGTTGTACACAGCTATGATTTAATAAAAAAAAAGTAAATATATATATGTATATATATATATTATCCTGCAAAGTCAAACAGTCCTGAAAGTATGACAATTAATCCTCAAAAACGGCCTGATCAATGAAGCCTGGGGAAATTACACATAAAAATACAGAATTGACCAACTATGATGCTATTTTCTTCTCTCAGAGTCATCCCCATATTCTATCCACATATTTTAAGCATTAGTTTTAGCAGACAAGTAAGGTTTTAAAAAAATACAGAAAGTAGAATGCAAACTGCCAGAGGTCTTGTATTTTATTTATTTTATAAAAGGCAAGAAGATATAAACAATCATTGCCGTTGAGTTCATAATTCAGCTTTTAAGCATGGATTGTGTGAAATTATGGCGAAAGAATGAGTTGATACAGATAATGGCTAATAAATCAGGTGATTTCTAGCTTTTTGAGCTTCAATTCTCAGATGGTCTATATGGTAATTGTGGTCTATAAATTCTCTTTTCTGAAGTTACAATGGAAATATTGCAGCTGTTGTGGTCTTGTATACGAAATGAATTATTTTGACACCAGCTACTTTTTACCTGGGAATTTTACTAGGAACGATGCAGAAAAATGTTGTCTTAAGTAAAATTGTTGTGAAAATACATGATACCCTCAACATTGTAAAGATATTTTGTCCCAATTCTTCCTTACAACTAGTGAATAGCTGCAGTTTTTTTACCATAATTGTTCATGTTGGGATGCTGACTGCCCATGTTCTAGAGAATGAGTTAACTGCATCTACCCATTGTTTTCCTACTATTTCTGAGAGGTAAATGCAAAGAAAGTACTTTTTCTCTTTTTCCGTGTTAGAGCTGGGTACTTATCCATACACATCCAATAACCTCCATTATTATGGATAGTATTGTGAAGTAGAGAACATATAAAAATCAGAATATATAAACTCTAGGATGTCTCTGCCACTAATTTACTTTGTCTCTGCTAATTTAATTTATTTCAATTTGAGGTGGCCTCAGTTATTCTAACAGTGAAATGTAAATAATGATAATTATTCCCTATGTCCCAGGCATCAAATTTGTGAAAATTATTCAATCACGTACACATATCTTACGTGGACAATATGTCATTTAAACTGGATTGACAATATCTTCAGATGCTGTGTCCTCAGTCAGGACACAGGCTAGGACAAAGAGCACAGGTCTTGGAATTGGACAGATCTGAATTTGAATCCTTGCCCCATTATTTACTACCTGTGAAATCTCAGGCAGGTTACTCAAGCTCATGAAATAAAACTGCCAAATAAAACCTGTATCTTCTTGTGGAGTTTGGGTTTTAGAGTTTATATGTAATGGACCTAAATTGTAATCGTCAGGTGATGTTTGACTAATTACAAGAGGTGCTCAAACGTGACTTATTTCCATCTTTTGTGATCTGTATATATTGAGTATTACAATTTTAATACAGTTCTTTTTTCCTTTCTTAAAATGTGTATACACTTTTGGGCACCCTCTGTATACATATGTGCAGTAGTTCAATGCATACTTCTCTTTCCTGTGTGATGCAGGAGAGCCTCTCAGAGCTGGAAATTGAATGGTGAATGTCCACATCATCACTTCATTTTGCTCGAAGCTTGAGGTGGGGTATGAAGGTGGCATCGTAGGGATTTTTTTTCTGCATAAAATCTGGATACCCGTGGACAAAATCTTTAAGTTTTTTATGTCCTTATCTGTAAAAGTGGATAATAATATAAACTTCCAAGGGATTTAAAGAAAAGATTTTATTTCTTTTTTTCTCTCTTCCTATCCTCTTTCTTTCCTTTCTTCCTTTCTTTTTTCCTTCGTTTCTTCCTTCCCCTCCCTCCCTCCCTCCCTTCCTTCCTTCCTCCCTTCATCCCTTCCTCCCTCCTTCCCTCCCTCCTTTCCGCCCTTCTTTCCTTCCTTCCTTTTCTCTCCCTTTCAACATATATATCACATGAAACTGTCTATATCTATATACTAGGGTAATAAGCACCATTTTAAAGTTATTCTTCTTTTAAAATGGTGCTTATTACCCCAGAACAGGCATTTAAATTGTGAGATTTGTTCTTGTGACTACAAAATTTTTCTCCTTTTCCAGCTGGGGCCTGGAAGCTGGCAGGGATAGCTCGGAATAGGACTGACTTTTTCCCTTGTTTCCTTTTCTTCTTCCTTCTACCCTAGTTTCATAGCCACCTCCTGCCTACTAAGCAGTGTTTTTGATCTCACTAGGTTAAACTTAGGGAAAGAAGGCATTAGGAGAAAAACACCATATTACAGGACTGTTTCTTTGGGGCTAATGCACAGTTGCCGAGTTTTTCTCTCATGGGTGCATCACTTTTTTTTTTTTTTTTTTTTTTTAAATTTTGAAATCCTTCAATGGTTTCCCTTCTCTGGAAAAATGTCTCTTTTATGATGGCCTTTTTTCCCTCTCCTTATATCTGCTTGTGTTGCAGCCTTCCACACCACACAGATGATTGCCGTGGGGATCCCTTCCTTCTCCAGAAAAGTAATTTTCTCCAGGACGATCTTTAAACTTTAAAGTTACCCCAGGTGGGGATGGTTGGGGCGGAAAATACATGGAGTTCGCCAATAACTACCCACCCCCCAAATTTACTTTCCCTTGGCCTCTTTACTTTCCAGACTCTTCACACCTTAGTTTGCAGACAGAAGGACATCTTCAGCACTCCAGGACTCACTCTCCAAAGGATTTCTCTTCTCCCCTCTTAAACAGAGTTGTAAAAACGTGATCTAGAGTTGGCAGAGCCAGTTTCACAATTGAGTGGCATGGTTTGCATGTCATCTCTTACTGATCGGGAAAACATGTTGTGTCTATCGCATTGCTCTCAGACTTGGTGTTATTGTTGGCTAACGAAGAGTAATCTCACTTAAACATTTGTTAGAAATATTGAAGATTGCAACGCAAATGAAAGTTTGCTGGTTTATGCCCAGATATATCACAGTTCTTTATTAAAAGAAACAAAACACCAACATCTATGAAAGAGAAAAAGCATTAAACAGTAATTTGTAATTTTACAATTTTGGCCTCACTGAAAAAATTCTGAAGGTGAAATTATATTGCATTGGGCAAAGTAATCACTAATTTTAACAGTTCTGAGACACTAAAATTAGTAGATCAGTTAATTTTTTATTGTTTATGAAAGACTGTTTCATGCAAGGTAAAGTTGGGATAGACAAATCAGTATAACAGAGTTTAAAATTACATGATCAACCCATGGACTTTTTTTCTCTTAAGACCGAGGGATTTCTCCTTGATAACATAGAAGTTTTAATCCTAGAAGAGTTTTATGAGAGTGAATAACAACAAGTAATCTCCTAAGAGCTACTGAATTTCAGGTTACAGGAAAATTTAATATACACCTTTAAAATTTTTTAAGTGTTCTGAAATATTTCTCTATAAAAATAGCCCAAAGTGTTCTTTGCTGTGATTGGTTACGCCATGAATAAATATTGCAAACATTTCTGTGACGTAGACATGGTCATGGAAATGTTATGCTTATATAAAATCTATTCCTGAAAGGATGAATTCCTTTAGAAAACCAGCTGACCAATCAAGCAAATAACTAAGCAACAGAAAAACAAACAAACAAAAAGTCAGACAATAAAAGGCATTCTTATCTTTTTAGGTCTATAAACAGTTGTACATATTTTGTGTTCCAAGAACTATCAAGACAGGCAAGGAAGACATGATGCCTACATGTGGAATTCCCAGCTTAGTCAGGGATAGTGGGGGGTAAATCTGATCAAACGATCACAAGGAGTGCCAGAGATGTTGACAGGGGGTAGCAATAGAAGATAATAGGAGCTGGAATTTCAGTTCAACTACATATTAGAATTGGGGTGATAGAATGGTCATCTATGGCAAGGAGGCAATCTAAAGCGTTAAGCTGAGACTAGGTAAGTCAGTCTTGTTAAGGAGTGTAGACCTTACTAGACAGTCAATTAAGAATTCTAAGTTAGATAAGAATCGTTATGTGTCTTGAATTCCTTTATAGATTTCAACTCTCTTAAGATAGAGTCTCAAAAAAGGGTTGCTAGAACAGTCTCAAACTCCCTAGTTCAAGCAATCCTCCTGCCTCAGCTTTCCAAAAAGCTGAGACTACAGGCACCTGCCACAATTCCCACCTAATTTTTCTATTTTCAGTAGACAAAGGGTCTTGCTCAAGCTGGCCTTGAACTCCTGACCTCAATCAATCCTTCTGCCTCCACCTCCCAGAGGGCTAGGATTACAGATATGAGCCACTGCACCTGGCCTACATACGGTCCTTTAAATGTTATTGTTCCATGACCTTATAAAATGTTTTACATTTTATGGTGACGTTTGTTGAAATAATTGCAAAAAATCTGATTACAAAATGACGCACTAACTCATATTGTAATTTTTTCCAAAAGTTAATTTTGTTAATTTTCTCCAAGGTCAGCAAGTAGTAAAGTATCAAGTAGAGCACATGTACAAGTCATCTATGGAAGGAAAAACAATGAATCCAGCTCCTGGTGTGTGGGTGAGAAGGAGGGGAGGTTAAATGGGACAAGATTGTTTATGTTTTAAACAAAAGCTCTTAGTCAGCGAGGGAACTTGCTGATTTAACTGACTAAATCCAGGGTTTATTTGGAAATGTTAATAGCAGCGTATCTAAATTTTGTTTTGAGAACATTTAGTTGAGAAAATGTGAAAGTAATTCCTATAATTGACAAAATTTATGGGCTAATAGTTAAACATTAGCTATGAAATTCAAGGTTGAAGATAGGATTGTGTGCTTTTTTCTTCCAAGATTAAAAACAACCATTAAATACAGATTTATATGCAAGAAAAAAAAGAGAAATTCCAAATTGCTCTACCATTTATAATACATACTTATATTAAAAAATATAATCTAATTTTATCTCATTCTGAGCATAAAGTAGTCTTAGTGAATAAAAACAGAAACAAGATTCATTTTTATTGTGGCTTTGTGACTGCCCAAAAGATGTCATTATCATCATTATTAGGGGTTGGCTTTCTAGAATTTCTTACCCTTAAAATGTTGGGTTCCAGACGAAACACTGGAAGGTAATGCAAGAGATTTAATGAATAAAGGCAGAAATGATGGAACAGCAGCATTATACAGGGTGGCCACAAAGTTCATGTGCAATTTAAAAGAGTGTGCAAGTTAAAATTGCGCACGAACTTTATGGCCACACTGTATATATGTGAGTATGTCTGGATTGCAACATACGCCCGGATTGTTCCCATTGTTCCCTCTGCAGATTCAGACCTTTAATGTTCAGCCTTTTCCTATTATGGACTGAATTGTGTCCCCTCCATCAAGGTATGTTGAAGTCCCAACTCCTGAATAAAAGAGAAATTTAGAGATGTAAAGACATACAAGAAAGAATGCCCCATGATGAAGACGGAGGAGATTGGAGCGACAGAACTATAAGCAAAGGAATATCAAAGCCTGCTGGTAACCTCCAGTAGGCAGGAAGAAGCGAAGGATGTTTCCCTAGAACCATCAGAGGGAGTATGGTCCTAGTAGTACTCTGATTGCAAGCATTTAAGCTGCAGAACACGGAGACAATAAATTTCTGCTGTTTTAGTCCATTGAGTACGTCGTTATTTGGTACGGTAGCCCTTGAAAGCTGATATACCCCAGACTGGATCCAGATTCTCCTCTTATAAACCTTCACAAGATTTTGTTCCTCTTCCTTAAAGCCATTTCAAAATTAATGTGAGTGAATTAATGTGCAATTAGTTTCAAATGTCTTTCTTGCCTGCTGGACAGTAAGCAAAATATTCCCTAGATAGGGACCATGGGTTTCCCTGTCTATCCTCAGCCCCACCATATTGCCTGGAATAAATTCACTCAATAGATATTTGTTAAAAATCAGCCATGAATTTATCTTCTATGTTCCTTCTTCAATGAATATACTATATAATAATGCCATATAATTATAAACTAAGTCTGTCAGTTTGTATGTAAGTTAGAAATCTTCTGGTTGCATGTAATGGAAAACAAAACATGAACAGGTAGAACAAACAAATGAACAGAAGAGTTAAACAGTGAGTTTATATCTTAAAAGTCCAATGTGTCTTAACACAATAACTTAGAAAATGCCGTGAAGGCTAAGCTAACCAGGTTGATGAAAACATTTCAAAGTATATAAAACCAGCACATTGTACCTCATGATTGCATTAATGTACACAGTTATGATTTAATTTAAAAAAATCCAATGATGTAGTTAGCTCTTTATGAGGCTTGATCCAACTGTTTAAACAGTATCACTAAAATCTGGAATCTGTCTGTCTCTCTGCTCAGTCTCCACTTATGCCAGCCTGATCAGTGGAATTACCTGATAACTTCCTTGCTGGTCAGAGATGCCAAAGACTCTACCAAAAAATATCAGAGATGACGAAAAATTCAGGACAACTGCATGATATAAAATTAACATCCAAAAGTTAGTAGCATTTCTAGACAAGAATAATGAACTACCTTGAAATCAAGGTAAGAAAATAATTCCAGTTACATGTAACAGTACCAAAAATTAGATACTTCAGTGTAAAAATAAGCAAAGAGGTAACAGATCTGTATACTGAAAACTATAGACTGAAAACAAGTAAATGAATGGATAATCTGTGATAATGGATTTGACAAATTAATTTTGTAAAAATGTCCAGACTACCAAACGTGGCCTACTGATTCAACTCAATCCCTGTCAAAATTACAATGTAATTTTTCTCAGAAATGAAAAAAAAATTGTTGAATTCACATGAACTGCAATAGAACACAAATAGCTAAAATAGTCTTGAACAAAAAGGGTAAAACTGAAGGTATCACACTCCTTGATTTCAATACATAATATAAAGTGGTTTTATCCAAAACAGCATGCTATTGGCATACATGCAAACACACTGACCAGTGGAACAGCATAGTAAACCCATAAACAAACACATGAATTTATGGTCAATTGATCTTTGACAGTGGTGTCGAACATACACAATAAAGAAAAGACTTTCTTCTTAATAAATGGTGTTGGGAAAACTGGATATCCACCTACAGAAGAATGAAATTACACTCTTACCTTACACTATATAAAAAATTAACTTGCAGTGGCTTTGAGATTTTAATGTAAGACTCGAAACTCCTTAACTATTGGAAGAAAACATAAGTGAGAAGTTCCATGACATTGGGCAACAATTTCTTTGGGTAGGACCCTGAAAGCACAGGCGACAAACACAAATAGACAAATGATTGACATCAAACTAAAAAGCTTCTGCAAGCAAGGAAAGCAATTAACAAAGTTAAGAGACAGACCACCAAATGGGAGAAAATATTTGTAAGCCGTATATCTAATAAGGGTTTAATATCAAAATTATATAAAGAATTCAAATAAGCCAATGGCAAGGAAAAAGAACACAATTTAAAAATGGGCGGAAGACCTAAATGAACATTTCACAAAAGAAGGTATACAAATGTCCAGTAGGTACATGAACAAATTCTCAGCATTACCAATCAGTAGGGAAATGCAAATTAAAACTACAAGGAGATATCACTTCACACCTGTGAGAATGGTTTTTATGTATCAAAAAGATACACAATAAGGATTGGAGAGGATATGGAGAACAGGGAACCCTTGCACAATGTAAACAAGTATATATGTGATGGAAAATCACCTCGAGTTTTCTCAAAAATCTAAAACTATATCTGTATGATCCAGGACTCTCTTTCTGAATATATATTCAAAAGAACTGAAATCAGTATGCTGAAGGGATATCTCACTTCCACGACAGCATTTTCCTGTAGCCAAGATAATGGAATCAACCCAGGGGTCCATTAATGAATAGATAAAGAAAATGTAGTGTGTGTGTGTGTGTGTGTGTGTGTGTGTGTATACATGCAAAAGAATACTGCTTAGCCTTAAAAAGGAGGAAAATCCTGTCTTTCGTGATAACACGGATGAATCTGGAGGACATTATGCTGAGTGAAATAAGCCAGGCACAGAAAGACATATAGCTCATGATCTCATTTATATGCGAAATATAATGAAGTTGAACTCATAGGAGTAGAAAGAAGATTGGTGGTTCCTAAAGTCTAGAGTAGCAGGAGGGTGTAGGTGAAAGGGAGGGAGTCGGGAGTTCTTGGTCAAAGGTTACAACATTTCACATAGATGGGAGGAATAGGTTTTGAGAGCTACTGATACTAGGGTGACTATAACCAATAATGTATTATATGCTTCAAAATAATTAAAAGACTCAATTTTACATGCCTCACCATACAAAAGCTAAGTAAGTGAGGTGATGGATGTGTGGACTAGCTTGATTTTAATCACCCCACATTGTATACATACAACACATTGTGCCCCCCAAAGGTATATAATTATAATTTGTCAATCAAAATGATATTAATAATACATTTAAATATACCTAACATCTAGCTGCAAGCCTTACACACATGAATCTTATCATCTGAAAGGACAAGGATCAATGATCATGGCTGTGTCCATGACATGGGAGTTCTTTTTATTGATTAAAAATTGGACAAATTCGTACCCTTGAACCAATAAGAGGGCTTAATTCAAAGGCTGGGAGTGGGGGTCCATTTTACCAGAACTACATGGCTAAGGACTTGGGAGGAGTAAACTCCCTGAGGAAAATCCAAATAATGTTGGTGGGAAACAGAAAGAGCAGATGCCAAGATGGTAAACAATGGTATCTGCATTGATTACAATAAAATCTCTTCAGGTTGAAAATGGGTAGCTTATTCATGAGAAATTTCTGTAGTAGAATAAACTGGGTAAATTGGCTCTAAAATGGATGTATTTACAGTAGATCCTCTGTAAGTTGACCATCTAAGGGACTGTAACAAACTGGTCAACATACAAGGTGGTCAACATACATAAGGAACTAGGCCTACTGTACCGATATGTACTTGGGGTGCATGTCTGGTCTGTGAAAATCAGGTCAACTTAAGGAGGTGGTCAGTTATGCAAGTTCTACTGAGTTTTAACAAGTGAATATCAAATCAATGTTTTAGCCTTGTTTTTAGGATGCCTACTGAATTAATTTAAACTCTCTTAATCCTATTATATTTTACATTTGGTATAAAGAGTGAGTAATGCCATTTTCATTTCTAATATTTCTATTTATTTTAACCTAACTTAGAATAAGATCATAAAATCTTTTAATAAAAGATAAATGGTTAGGGATATAACGTTGATAGGATTTAGTCTCAAATTCAATAGACATTCTTTTTTTTTTTTTTTTTTTCTGAGACAGAGTCTCATTATGTCACCCTTGGTAGAGTGCTCTGGCATCACGACAACCTCAAATTCTTGGGCTTAAGAAATTCTCTTGCCTCAGCCTCCCAACTAGCTGGGACAATAGATGCCCACCACAATGCCTGGCTATTTTTTGGTTAGAATTGTTATTGTTGTTTAGTTGGTCAGGGCTGGGTTTGAACCCGCCACCCTCTGTGGCCGGTGTCATAACCACTATACTACGGGCGCCAAGCCTCAATAGACAGTCTTCAAATAACTCATAAACATAATTCTATCATCTAAATTAAATTTGCAGAAATGACTGACTTGAGAGTGATCTATATGGATAAACCTGAGACATAAAGTATTTTCTACATTTTCTGTACACACACACATATTTATGAGACAATGCCCTGCTTAACAATGATACTTTAATCAGAAAGTTCATTAAATAGATTATTTGACCTAGATATGAACTTGGGAATTTTTTGATTTATACAAAGATTGTAGTAAATACAGTAATTTACTAAAAAATGTGCATCAATTTTTGCTTTATTATATAGGGTTGCTTTCTGCATGTTCATAAAAAAGAAGTGCACAGGAAGAATGTATGTGAATATACAACATTGTTTTAAGAAGAGAGAGAAAGCATTATTAATTTAGTATGTTTAAGCATTCTGTCTCCAAAGAAGGTTTCTCTATGGTGGGAGATTGATAGACTTTCCTACAATCTGAGTGAAATATTTTTCAATAACATCCAATGATTTATTATTTTATGTTCCCTGAATAGATTTTTTTGATTGACTTCCTGACTGTCTGGAAAAGGTTTGCCTTGCCTAGTGGGCAAAAATATTGACATGCACTCTAATTGAAATTAATACAGTGGCATTCTAGTTTTTACACAGTGTCTTGTGAGTTTGACAAATTTGACTGTTATCAGTTCAGGGAGAACGGATGAAAATGAATTCCTGGAGGAGTCTGTCTGACCCGTGGTACCATGTGGTGGCTCCACCGTGTGGGCCCTAAACATCTGCCTCCGTTTTCACTCTGAGTGTTGAATAGTTAGTGTAGGGAAGTGAACAGGAGTAGAAGGGTAATTGCCATTTTATTAAAAAATGAAAGATAAAATCACATGTTATAAATAAGCTCCAAGGAAATAATGTTCAGGAATCCTCGCCACTGGAAATAGATGAATGGAGCAATGCTACTATAGCACATCTACAGGGTTTTTATGGGACATGGGTGGCATCTGCAGGAGTGTACGATCAGTCTTCACTTACCATAGTGGGTGGGTGCTGGGAAACAGATTTTAAGTGCCGCGATATATAACAAAACCCACTTTATTGAAGGCTAATTGACAAGGTGTCCTGCATCATTTACATTTGTGTATTTGGATGATTATCATGGACTTTAGGAATTTTTATTGCATAATCATCTCCATTCATTCCTTCATGTATTTTCTAAACCACTTTTCAGTTCAAAGTTATGGGTGGCCAGAGTGTCTCTGAAGCAGCTCAGGGGAAGAGGTAGGCACCCATCGTGGATAGGCTGCCCATTACAGGGCACACTCGTATACACATACCCATTGTGGGACAGGCTGCCCATCACAGGGCACACTCTCACACACACACCCCCATCATGGATAGGCTGCCTATCACAGGGCACACTCATGCTCACACACACTCAAATTCCCACCGGGAAGTTTAGACCTGCTGACCCAGCTAACACACACCACTTTAGACTGTGCGGGGAAACTGGAGTGGGGGGTGGGGGGGGAATAGCCACGCAAACATGGGGAGAGGGGACAACCTCCACAGAGAGTGGCCCCATCTAGAATTAACTTTTTTTCTCATTCAAGTTTTATAACAAAACAACATCAAATGAAACAATCTTATTTGAGGACCTGCTGTATATACAGGTTGTTTTGCATCTAAATTCAGGGTTTTGTGTTAATTTGTTGGAAGTTAACATTTACTTAACGTTCTAAGGAGGAAAACAACCTCCCCCCCCCCCACTTAGCAGCTCTCTCAGATACATATGTGTTTTTACTTTCTTCCCAGTGTGCATTCCACTTTAGATGGAAAAAAGCAAAATATAAGTAAATAAATGATTTTTAAGGCACTGGGGATGATTTTTCTGTAAATCAATTCATTCAAACAGTCATGGCGAGGCTACATGATAAAATCACTTATAGGAAAAAGAAATGCCAGTTTCTGTTTTCCCATAGAATGTAAATATAGCTCTTCTACTTTACAGGTTATACGTAGTATAATTTTCCATCATTATAAATATTCCAATTTATAGCTATGAGCAAATATATGTGTAATATTTACCTAGTTACAATCATCTATCAATAGATATTGGTGTATTTCTTAAGTTTTTGGTACTATAAACACTGCTTGGACTTGGCACCATACACATAGTTTCTCATGTACAGATACTAGAATTTCTTATAGGTATTTGTTTAAATGAAGTCCGGGGCTGTGCAGATTTTCTTAAAAAAGAAAAAGAAAGATAATAAAATGAAGTTCATCTGTATTATTGGTATTATAAATTTATATATATTTATAAGTTGCCTACATTACGGAGTAAGTATTTCTTTTGGTTTTAATTGGGAAATAATTGACCATGACTAACTACTTGTAACGTTCCTTCTATAAGAAAATACGTTTCAAATTTTAAACAAAATGAAATTATAGGACGATGCTTTGGAATGTACTGTGCCTTTAAATTGAGAAATGTTAATCTTCTTTATTTCTTCCTCTAGAATTTAGTAGTAATATAAACTTCTATTCTAAAGGGAATTACCTTTAGAAATTATGTCACCCTGTGGCATGTTCATCTCTGAAATCTTGCACTCAGCCAAGGTAAGCTCCAAGGGAATCCCACTTCCTCGGATGTACGAAAATCAAAGGAAGAGGATGGGAACTATTTTTCACTAAGCCTATAATCATTGTCCCAATTTCTGAGGATGGAGGGTAAACTAAAAATGCTGGATAATGGAAATTCATTATCATGACTTAAAGGAAATAAATTACTGTCCCATAAATTCTGGGCAATTTGTCTTTTTCAAACTATCCAGTAATGAATTTTTGTTTGCAGTCTGGGTAGGAACACCTTTTTCACAAATGGCCATGGAAACTTGTCATCTTTTATCTGCCTTCATGTATCTGAAGATTGTGGGGACCTAGAATTTTTATTTACTTTTGACCCCCCCAAACAGATAGATAATATGAAATTCTATATTTACTGATTGAAAAGGCATAACCGTGTCTAATGGCTAATTTCATTTACTCACAAGTGTCTTATCACTGCATTGGTCAAGAAAGGTCTGAGTGATATTATTAGTATGTGAGGAAAATATAAACTATTTTTTATATACTATAAATGAATTGTATACGAGCTAATAAAAAATAAAATGTAGCCATTTCAGATTAACAGACTATTTCTGTTGAAACTTTTCATGCACTAGAAAGAAAAGACTTTTTACTCGTATTTTCTTGAACAGAGAGCTCGTAAATTATTATTTCTGTATGCTTTATTGATTCATCATGAAAGTTATATACCGGCCGTGGGAACTCTTTGGAGGCAATGAAGCTCATCAATTCTTAGATCATTCAGAAACTTTTTAAGACTCAATTTAGAGTAATTAGCTATAGTAATTTTCAAAACGTCTATATAAATAAGTTTATTTAATTAGCTTTAATAAGTGGTCTAATACTATATCAACTTTACACAGCTGTTTATGGTTGTATTTTTCAACATTTATTTAAACGGAAGAGATAAAATTCTGCCTAATCTCTTTCAAAGTATAAAAGTCGGAAAAATAAATGCGCCTTTTTTGAAGATTACTGATAATTTAAATAAAAACGTCATGGGCTGAAGTCAAAAGATTTAAGGACAAATGTCACTTATATATTTTCACATCTGTTACACTTAGTTGTCAAGGAATGTATTCCCGACTTTAAACAGATATTTTTCTGCTGAAATTTGCATTATATTTTTAGGTAGAAAAGAACCAACGAAGCAAAGACTACTGTATAAGTAATATGAAGCTGTTCTCTAAGTATGCTATTAAAATTTATACATAAATTCCAAGATATTATAATAAATTAAAGCACAGAATGCGGGGGCAAAGATAAACTGCAGAGTCTCCGTATACATAAACTTCCTGTAAGCCTCCAAACTCCTCTTTCCTAGGGGTTTAAAAAAAAAAAAGATAACTATCAATGCTACATGAAAGCAACTATGTAAATTTTAAAGCATAAATCATGGTATTGTCCTATAGTAATGTAAAAATCAGAAGTATCGGTCAAGTCAGAAAATAAAATTACAAAAAGATATGAAAAAAATGCTTTTTCATGGAAAGTTTCACGTCCACCATAATTAAACAATAAGTGTCCCCTTCTCGATCTTTTTAACCATCTGGGTCTCTCTCTTTCACAATTTATTTTAGAATTTTTGTCAGTGCAATGATTTATTCACAATAGTTGATTTTTTAAAATTTCAGATTACTACATGGGTGGAAAGGATTAGGTTACATTGTTCGCATTTGTTGGGTAAAGCCCAAGTTGTAGTTCGGCTCTTCAACAGGAAGTGTGTCATATACTCCCATGTTGTACCCATAGGTGAAAGCTTACCAATCCCTCTCTTCTTACCCTCTCTCCTCCTCCTCCCCACACTTGAATTTAATTGTGTTTTTTCCTTGTGTGGGCTTGTAGTTGTTCATCTACTAATTTCATATTAGTATTGAGTACATTGGATACTTGCTTTTCCGTTCTCGTGATATTTTCTTAGGAGGATGTTCTCCAAATCCATCCAGGTAAATACAAAAGATGTAAAGTTTCCATCTTTGTTTATGGCTGAATAGTTTGCCATGGTATGCATATACCAGATTATTAATCCATTCATGACGGGCACTTGGGTTGTTTCCACATCATGATGATTGTGGATTGAGCTATGTAAATATTCTAGTGCAAATGTCCTCATGGTAAAATGATTTTTTTTCTTCTGGGTAGATACCTAGTAATGGAATTGTGGGATTGAATGGAGGGTCTCCTTTCAGCTCATTCAGGATTCTCCATACTTCTTTCCAAAGTTTGCAGTCCCTCCAGCCGTGTAAAAGTGTCCCCTTCTTTGCACAACCACACCAACATCTGCAGCTTTGGGACTTTGTGATGTGGGTTGTGCTTCTTGGAGTTAAGTAATAGTGCAAGATGATTTTGATTTGCATTTGTCTGATGATTAGGGACAATAAATAATTTTCATATGTTTGTTGCTCATTCATCTGTCTTCTTGAGAGAAGGTTCTGTTCATGTCTCTGGCCCAATGATGAATGTGGTTGTTCACTCTTTTCTTGTTGATTAGTTTGAGTTCCCTGTAGATTCTGGTTGTTTGGCCTTTGTCAGATTTGTAACATGCAAATATCTTCTCCCATTCTGAAGGCTGTTTGCTTTAGCTATTGCCCCCTTATTTGTGCAGAAATTTTTTACCTTGATTATGTCCCATTCATTTATTTTGGTGTTCCTAGAATTGCTAATGGGGTCTTCTTCATAAAATCTTTTTCTGGGCCGATATCATGAAGAGTTTTTCCAAAACTTCTAGAGTTTTTATGGTTTCTTGTCTTAGAAATAAATCTTTTATACAGGATTAGAAAATTTATTAGGATTAGTTTATTAGAAATTTTATACAGGATTAGTTTTATTAGAAATAAAACTTTTATAAGGAGTGAGAGAATCCCCTTACAAAATAATTTAAATGGCAAAAAAATTGCATGTATTGTGAATTGTTATTCTGAAGAAATTGATTTTTTTATATCTGGTATCTATTAGCGTTCTATTTCTGGTTATCTGTTTCTCCCTTGAAAGACTGTAGAGAATAATGGTTCAGAATATAAACTGTGGAGCCTGTGATTTGGGTCATAAACTAGACTCCACCTGTATAACTTGCTGCAATTTACTTATCTATTCTAAACCTCAGTTTCCTCATCTTTAGAATGGGAATAAAATTGGCATGTATTGCTTACATTTTTTTTCTGCAGATAAAATGTAATAATATAAGTAAAATGCTTAGAAATCTTTTATTTTTATGGAAAATAAAACCACAGAGAGTAATGGTATATCATATTCTTGCTCATCTTGGTTATCTAGTCCTTATATACTGAGGGCTTTATGCTTATTGATAATTTCTGTGCAAGACATTGGCCTAAACATTTTGTCTCAAAATCCATGTAGATACTTATTAATATCTTACCCATTTACAGATCAAGAAATTTATTTTTAGAAAAGATAAGACTAGTAGAGTGGCTTGCAAAGTCTACTCTATTTTTATGAAGTGCTGTTGAGTTCTGAAGAGGCTTCAGACATACTTTGACCCATAAGTGACTTGTGCTGCCCCAGAGTGACTCTGAAGTAGATGGACTACAAGATAAGACTTCTTGAAAAAAAAAAAAATCTAGGGAAGGACCTGAAAACCTGCACAATTTTTGAGAAGTAGGTTTCACAGAGTTAGTCACATGAAAATACTATATTTACTCACACTTTCTTATGAAAGATAGAACACAATTGTAGTCCAAGATGAAGGAGAGAAATGGAGTGGGAAAGGATGAGAGAAGGGAGGTTGGATAGGATAAAAGGCAGGACCACACCTATGGAGCAAATTGCAAGGGTACAAGTTAAATCTGTCAAGTGTAGAACATAAATGTCTTAACAGAATAATCAAGTAAATGAGGCGAAAGCTGTGTTGATTGGTTTGATGTAACCGAGTCAGATTGTATAAAAAAATCAACACATTGTACCCCACATATGCATAAATGTATTCATGATCTATGTGTATATGACTTAATAAAAAAAAAGAAAAAATAAGTTAAATGATCAAGCAAACATCAACAATAACATTAATAACTCTCAAGATTTGGGTGAATCAATATCTAGTGTGCTGCAACATATTATCTAAATGTCAAGTTTTCAACAAAAACATTATGACATATGCAAAGAAATAGGAAACTGTGACTCATAGAAGAAAAGTAGGCAATACTGCTTGGGAAGACACCCAGATACCAGACGTTAGAAAGACTTGAACGAGCTATTGTAAATAGGTTCAATTGAGAAAATAAAACTATGGCTAAAAAAATTTTAAAAAGGTATGGGTACAATGTTCCATCACATAGAGAATATCTACACAGATTTTTTAAAAGAAACAAATGGAAATTCTTGAATTGTTCCATACAATAATGAAAGGAAAACTCACTAAAGAGACCCATGAGAAGATTTGAGTTTATATAAGAAAGGATCAGTGAAGTTGAAAGTACATAAATGGAGGTTGTGTAATGTAAATAACAGAGAAAAAAGAATGAAGAAAACTGATAAAAGCCTCAGAGAAGTATGGAATGCTATGAAATGCACCAATGTACATACAATGTGTGTAGAAACAAGGACTAAAAAATATTTTAAAAGATAATGCCTGAAAACTTACAAAGTTTGCTAAAAAAATTTAATCTACATATCAAAGAAACTCAGCGAACTCCAAGTAGAATGAATACATAGAGATTCATGGAATAATTAGAGGCAATATATTGAAAGGTAAAGATAAAGAGAAATTATTTCTAATTAGTAAGAGAAAAACAACTTCTTATGCATAAGGAAACCCTGATCAATACCTGATTTCTCATCACTAACAATGAAGGTGAAAAGAAAATTGGAAGACATAGCAAAGTGCTGAGAGTCAATCTACATCAACCAAGAATTCTTGTCAACCAAGAATCTTACACCCATCATAACTATTATTCAAAAATGAAGGCAAGATAAAGATATCCTCAGAGTAATGAAAGCTGAGAAAATGTCTTTCTAGTAAACCTGCCTCATAAGAAAAAATAATGGAAGTTCTTTAGGCTGATAGCAAGTAACAATAGACAATAATTAGAACCCATACAAAAACCCCAAAAGCATTAGTATAGACAATTGTGTAGAGGATCACAAAAGATGGTATAATTTCATATTTATGCATATTATCCTGCATTCTCTTGACTGATTTTAAAAAGCAATTAAAGTTTGTATTTAATTATATAATTGGGATAATAACATGTAAATGTGGAATTCATTAGACAATAACAGCAAAAGGGGACATGGAGAAACACAGCTGTATTCAAGAGAGAAAATTACACCTTACACTAATTAAATTCCATAGGAAAAAAATGAAGAGAATCAGAAATAGTAAAAACAGTTTGATATGACAAACCTCATAGACACTCATGGCCTCTTTTATTCTTTCAACTTCTTTTGGAAAACATAAAATTGTATAGAGTAATAATTATAACAATAAGTTGCTGACTTTGCTACATACACAGATGTAATATGTGCAATAACAATAGCATAAAAGGAGGAAAAGGAATGGAATTATATAGGGATTAAGCTTCTGTATTTTCCTGGAATTAAATTAGTAAAAATTTGAAATAGATTTTGATAAGTTAAGAGGTAAAAGACAAAATCAAGTACTAATAAAATATGAAAAAAAATAATTTAAAGGTCAGTAAAGAGGCTCAGCACCTATAGCTCAGCGACTAGGGAGCCAGCCACGTACACTGGAGCTGATGAGTTAGAATCCAGGAATCCTGGGCCTGCCAAACAACAATGACAACTACAACCAAAAAATAGCCAGGTCTTGTGGCGGGCACCTGTAGTCCCAGCTACTTGGGAGGCTGAGGCAAGAGAATTGCTTAAGCCCAAGAGTTTGAGGTTGCTGTGAGCTATGATGGCACAGCGCTCTACCAAGGGTAACATAGTGAGACTCTGTCTCAAAAAAAAGTTATTAAAGAAATTAAAATGCTACATTAGAAAGGATCCACTCAGTAAAAAATAAGGCAATAAAGGGAAAGAGACATGAAATATATTCAAAACAAAAGCAAAATGGCAGATTGCTTAACTGTATCAATAATAATGTTAAATATGAGTGGATTAAATGGTACAATCAAAAGGCAGAAATTATCAGACTGGATTTTTTAAAAAACATCTAACTATATGCTGTCTATGCTCTGCACTCAAAGATACATGTACATTGAAAATAAAAAGATAGGAAGAGACATATCATACAAATGGCAAACACCAGAGAAATCAAATATCTATACTATACAAAACAGACTTGTAAATAAATAAGCAAAAAGTGTTACTAGGGAAAAAAACACATTTTATAGTGATCAAATAAATATATAACAATTAAAAATATATATGCACCCAATAATAGGATCCTTAAACACATGAAGCAAACACAAAATCAAAGGTAGAAATAAAACATGTATTATAAATCATTTTTAAAAAAAGTTTCAATTAATAACCTGTTTCCACCTCAAAAACTAGAGATAGAAGGGAAAACTAATTCTAAAACAAGAAGAATGAAGAATAATAAATACTGAAGCAGAAATGAGTGAAATAGAGACTAAAACATAGAGAAAATCAAGAAAATAAAAAATAGCCTTGTGAAAATTTACAAGACTTTAGTTTGAATGATTGGGGAAAAAAAAAAAAAGAAGATGCAAATTATACTAAAATCAGGAATGAAAGAGGTGCTATCACTATTATATTTATAGAAATTAAAGTATTACAAAAAATACTGTAAACAACTATATGCCAAAGTATTTGATAACTTATGTGAAATGGAAAAATTATTACAAAGATGCAAATATCAAGCCAACTAAAGAAGAAAGCCCGATAAATCTAAAAAGAAATAAATGAAAAGAAATGTATATCAAAGTCTGTGAGAATAAAACTATAGGCGATAGTAAACAGAAAATTTTAAAATAAGGAGGAAAAAAGAGAGATTACCTATAATCGAGTTACAACATTTGACTGAAACCAGAATTCTTTGAAGCAAAAAGTTTAGCCAAAAGCCCTTGGAGTTTCCTAGAAGACAATAACTACTAGTCTAGATTTGTGTACACAACTAAAATGAACATCCGAAAGAAAGGGAAAATAAAGACTTATTTTCAGAAAAATGAAAAAACATAATTTATGTTCATCAGACTCGATGAACTCAGGTGATTGGTAGAAATTCTGTGGTGTAACCACCAAGCCTTTCCCATTATATTGACTTTCTCTGACCTAGGAGCACGTTAGGGTCACATGACTGAGAGGGAAATTTTGAGAGTGGAATTGATAGGGCTGAGATGAGATGTTGGGGGTGGCAAAGAGGGAATAAATAATAACTTAGGTTTGGGCATTTTCAGGTTAAATTTAAGCCGTATTTATCGTCTCATCTTCTCAATGCATTAACTACTGATTTAACTATTTTTCTCAAGTGCAAGCAAAATGGCCAACAAACAAGCCTTAGACATTTTCAAGCAAAACGCTAAAATCTCTGTGAAATGAATTAATATATACCCTGGTGCTCCCCAATGTTTATTTTGAAGGTAAAACTGAAAGATACTATCTACTTAGTACAGTTAATTCATGCTGTGATATTATAAATGCCACTTTCAAGCTCTAAAACCCTGTCTTAATACATTATCTTTTAAGGTAAATTTCATTGCAATAGGACAACAAATGAAACTGAAAGATGTCTCTGATTTTTAATTAGCACTTGCATGTTAGCCAGCCTTTATTTCATTTAGATATTTAAGCCTGAGGCCCTCATTGAAGTTTTTCTTTCTTCCTTATGCCAAAAACTAACATGCTAGAGCTTTATTAGCGAAAAGAGATCATAATTAAACTCAGTTCTATTGATAATGGCCTACATGGGCCAAAGTTCATACAAAATGAAAAAAAAATCTATTGCACATTCAGATGTGTAATTAACTCTCACAGCAACCATGGATATTTGCTCAAATCTGTCTATCTAAATTTTACAGTTCAGTGTCTGATGTGATAGAATCACCCCTAAGGGTTAGGGTGCTTTGGCATAAATAAGTTCTTTTTCTTCTAATGAGAAATAGAAAGTCTAATTGTGCATCTAATCTTACACAATACTTTTTGTATAACTATATACCACCAATAATATGTCCTTTGAAATATTTATATACATGTATATATATGGAAATTCCAGAAGTTATAATCAAGTTTTCTCCTTCAATAAAATAGTGTCTATATTATAACCTGGTTGTATTAATTACTCAGTTTAGAGATTTTGAATGCTTTTAGTCATTGGTATAAATGTTTGGGCTAATAGTAATTTAACAGGCTTTCGAAAGAACTATTTGCCAAATTTCTAAAATTTTTAAGAAAAAAACCAATGTATTTGTAATAGGTGAATTATAGGTGAATTTTATAAGTTATCAATTTTTCCTAAAATTATTCTCTGGCACTCCCCCCAAAATAAAGGCCATCGTTAGTGATTCTAAATACTATACCAGACCAATTAAAAGAAGTCGAAAATGCTTTTATTAGTTCATACTGGCATTAAAAAGACACTTCAGGAAATGGTTTAATGACAACATTAATTCAATTACTTCTTCCAAATTATGATTTTTTTTTTTTTGAGACAGAGCCTCAAGCTGCTGCCCTGGGTAGAGTGCTGTGGCATCACAGCTCACAGCAACCTCCAACTCCTGGGCCCTAGCAAGTCTCCCGCCTCTACCTCCCAAGTAGCTGGGACTACAGGCACCCACCACAACACCCGGCTATTTTTTTTTTTTTTTTGCAGTTGTCATTATTTAGCTGGCCCAGGCTAGGTTCGAACCTGTCAGTTCAGGTGTATGTGGCTGGCGCCTTAGCGGCTTGAGCTATAGGCGCCAAGACACCAAATTATGATTTTAAAATAATTTTCTTTTAGAAAATTATAGTGCTAATCTATGGTAATTCTGTTTTTTTTTTAATATACCATTTGGTTCTTAATTTTCTGTAAGTATTTTCAGAAATTATTTAGAAAATACAAAAATATTTTATATAAATATTAAAAAAAAACTCAAGAACCATTGGTTTAGATAATTATAAACCACAAGGAGAGAAACACACAGAATAATGGCTTTTCCATTCAATTAGCCAAAGGGGAGACACATTTCTATAGTGTAACACAAATCTAATCTACCTTGTTGTTAATTGCCTTTTGCTCTTAAAACTGATACCGCAGGAAAATCTCATACCATAACTATCTTTGGTAATATCCAGGGACTTAATTTTATGAAAAAAAATGTATTTAAATTTTCACCATGTGGGGAGAAATGGACACCTACCCTAAGCACCAAAATAACACTTAGCTTTATGAGAAAGTAAAAAGAGAAAATGTAAACAAAACAATCTCATGAAATGTACAACAAAGTTGGCATTATGAATATACTCTGTAGTTGAGGAATTACACCAGGGAAGTGGGCAATATGAATATGCTATCTTAATATCAGAACTATTTTTCTCATTTTAGTGATTTTAGCATTTGAGAGTTTAATTTCTGGCTGGAATTCTTTCTGAAAAATAGTGTCGGCTTTGGAGCAGTGTTAAAAATCTCTATTCTCTGTCCTGTCTGTAAGCCACCCCTTCCAGTTAGCCTGGATCTTTGTTGAAATCACCCAGGGATGAAGCCACTGGATAAGATTATTTATCTGATCTGTAATTAGGGGAGTGTTGCATTCTACACGACAGAAAAATTACAGCAGATGCTGATCTTCTTCTTTTTTCTTTCTTTTTTTCCTATTGCTTCTGGCACTATAAACTAATTTATTACTATTAATCGTTCTTTAATTGCCTGGTTTTACTTACCATTGTGTTTTATTGTCATACAGAATCTCTGCATTCCTTCTCTCGGGGTGTTTTTAATATCCATTTTATCACCAAATTTCTATAATAGAATTTTTTATATTATTGGTGTTTATTTAATTACCATGATCTTTGGTTTGCAAAATTCTCATACTGGCCACCTTATAAACCATTGTAGAATTCATAGATTATTCTTTCTTGGGTAATGTAATCATTTTATTTCAACTTGCAGTGGCCAGGAAAGAACTCTAAAAAGTATCCAATGTACTCAGCCCTACTATGAAATTAATTTATAGCTTTCATATGAAAGCTATAGCCCAATTATAGCCCAAGAATATGGGGAAAGGGAAGAGGGAGGGGAGGGAAGGGGCGAGGATGGGTAGAGGGAGGATGATTGGTGGGACCACACCTATGGTTCATCCTATAAGGGTACACGTGGATCTTTCTAAATGTAGAATATAAATGTCTTAACACAATAACTAAGCAAATGCCATGAAGGCTACGTTAACCAGTTTGATGAAAATATTTCAGATTGTAAATAGAACCAGCACACTGTACCCCATGACAGCATCAATGTACACAGCTATAATTTAATTAAAAAAGGATAAGACTGTATATAGGACTTGCTGTAACAAACATGGTCAGAAGCACAGCCTATAAGATAGGGTGAGAATGGAGCTGTGGGTCAGAACCATCCATGCTGTGACAAACATTAGGATGTTAACCTGTCCAGCAGACCAAGGGAGTAAAAGTGCCTTTTATGAGGTCCTAGTAAATTGGGCTGTTATTATTATTATTTTTTTGCTTGTATTACTTAATTCAATCTTCACACAACTCATATTAATTAGAAAATTTTCTCCACATTTTAAAGATGAGGGAACTAAAGCTAAGAAAAGTGAAAGTCATGTAGCCATCAAGTATTAGAAATATCAAGATGATTATTTAGTCTCTGAATCTTAATTATTTTTCTGTTGCTTATAACATAATATCTGAAACTGGCTGATTCAGAAAGAACAGGAATTTACTTCTTATAGTTACGGAGGTTGAGAAGTTGAAGACTGTGGGCCTAATCTGGTGAAAGCCTTCTTTCTGGTGGGTCTCTGCGGTCTTGAAGTGGCAGAGGGCATCACATGGCAAAGAGGCTAATGTGCTAGTTCAGGCCTCTTTTTCTTCTTATAAATCTACCTCATACCTCAGACCTCTACCTCTACCCATTAACCCACCAGCCCATCAAACCACTAATCCATGAAAAGTTTAGTCCATTCACTGGGGCACAGCCCTCCAGACCTAATCATCTCTTAAAGGGGCTCCATGTCTCAACACTGTCTCATTGGAGATTAAATTGCAACATGAGTTTTAAAGGGGACAAATAGTCAAAACACGCACTCTATATCCAAAGACTTCCTCTTCTATCACATTCCTCAATTCAAGAAGACACATTATCTTCTAGAATTAGGAATTTAACGAGATTCTTAATTTACAACAAAAAAACTAAGGAAAAAGAAATGGCTATTATATTTGGCAAATTCTAAGTTTCACAGTACATAAGAAGAAGATTTAGTATAGAACGTGGATTTTTCTCTGGAATATCATTTCTTTAAGTATATAGTTAGTTACTAGCCTGGCACCAACTATACACAGTAGGCCAGGAGCCATCTAAGAATGGTTATTCATTATAAAACACTCCGTAAATACGTGAAATGCATTATTTCCCTATTATTGTAAGTAAAGAATTTTCTGGAAATATGTAGTAACAACTGTTGTATCAATATATATCCCAAATCAGACAGGTATGGATGGTTCTTAGGCTATTAGTGCTGTGTATCTGGAAGGATATTACCAAACAGTTTATAGAGTTACAAATTTGTAGAGAATATTTGAAAATGAAAATGAAACTTTCAAAACTTTAACTCAAAAATAATGCATTTTATGTTTTGGCAGACTAAATTTTTGTATTTTGTATATGAAAACATATTTCTTTTATTTTTAATTTATTTTTCTTCCCCCCCAAAAGGATTCTACTATATTTTGAATTTTCTTGTTAACATTTAACTTATCTTTAGCATTTTCTTCTGTCTTCAATTATTTTTCAAAAGTGTCAATTTAATGAATGCATAATAGTCAAGTATATGGCATGATTACTACATTAAAATAAGAAAGAATTTTATATACTTACCTGGCAGGGGAGATACCACGATCACGAAGGTGGTTTTCCCAGGGCGAGGCTTATCCATTGCACTCCGGATGTGCTGACCCCTGCGATTTCCCCAAATGTGGGAAACTCGACTGCATAATTTGTGGTAGTGGGGGACTGCGTTCGCGCTCTCCCCGGAAGAAAAAAATAAAAAAGGAAAAAAAAAAAAGAAAGAATTTTATTAATTTCAATATCTTTATATGGGAACCATGTAACTTTTCGCGTTGTTCCAATTTTAGTGTGTATGTCCGATACTTTTGCAAGGATTTTCTTGAATGTTTTACAGGTATCCAAAGATTAACTCTGATTACAACATTTGGGGTCTTTGATGTATCATGAGTGTTCTTTATTTTTCACTGCATGCAATTCAGTGTCCTTGAGCTGAGCTGCTGTCTCTGAGCCCTGCTATCTGTTAGCCAAACTTAACTGTTCTGTGCTCCATGTTTTTAGTGTGTCCCACATTCTTATGCCTTCAAACTATTGTTCACTTGCTTGGGTCAGACTGCTTGGTTATCTCCGATTCCTCAGGTGTAAATTCTTCCTCCCTTCAAGGACCACCTCATGTTTTACTCCTACAATGAAACTTTCTTTCCACCCATCAACCAAGAAGACCTATTTTTCTCTCAGCTGTCACTGCTCCTTATTCTTGTGGATTTTGCTCATGACACTCCTTACGTCCCATCATGGACTATTTGAAGGAAATGTATATCAAACAGCTAATACATAGGGCTCCAAGGGGTCCAGTACCTAACCCTAACAACTATCTCTTTTCTACCTGTGTCTTGAAGTAAATGAGAAAAAAAAAAAGTCTCAACAATGGGAATCAAATGTCCCCTTAATTACCAATAAAGCAAAAATTGCTTTCTACTTTTTACTCGACTTGTTAATTTATGGTGTACAGCAAGAGATTCCTTTGGTGCTTCTTGTAGGCAACTATCTTCCAAGTGGAAAAGAAAAGAACTTGACTTTAAATACCTGGTTCTCTTTGGGCTGTAATTGGGTTATAGCTTTCATAAGAAAGCTATAAATTGGTTTCATAGTAAGACTGAGTACATTGGACACTTTTTCTTCCATTCTTGAGATACTTTGCTAAGAAGAATATGCTCCAGCTCCATCCATGTAAACATGTAAGAGGTAAATGCTCCATCTTTGTTTAAGGCTGCATAGTATTCCATAGTGTACATATACCACAATTTATTGATCCATTCATGGATCGATGGGCACTTGGGCTTCTTCTATGACTTAGCAATTATGAATTGGGCTGCAATAAACATTCTGGTACATATATCTTTGTTATAATGTGATTTTTGGTCTTCTGGATATATACCTAGTAGAGGAATTGTAGGAACAAATGGCAGGTCTATTATTATATCTCTAAGTGTTCTCCAAACATCTTTCCAAAAGAAATGTATTAGTTTGTATTCCCACCAGCAATGTAGATGTGTTCCCTTTTCTCCACATCCACATCAACATCTCTGGTTTTGGGATTTTGTGATGTGAGCTAATCTTATTGGAGTTAGATGATGTCTCAAAGTAATTTTGATTTGCATTTCTCTGATGATTAAGGATGATGAGCATTTTTTCCTGTGTCTGTAGGCCGTGTGCCTGTCTTCTACAGAGAAGTTTCTCTTCAAGTCCCTTGCCCACCCTGAGATGGGATCACTTGTTCATTTCTTGTTAATATGGTTGAGTTCCCTGTGGAATCTGGGACCACACTTACAGTGCATCTTATAGGGTACATGTGAAATTTACTAGATGTAGAATATAAATGCTTTAACACAATAATTAAGAAAATGGCATGAAGGCTATGTTAACCAGTTTGATTAAAACAATTCAAATTGTATATAAAACCAGCACATTGTGCCCCATGATTGCATTAGTGTACACAACTATGATTTAATTAAAAAAAGAAAATAAATAAATACCTGGTTCTCTTTCAAACTCACTCTCAGGAAACATCTTTCAAAGTTGCGGGAAAGGGATGTGAATGGGGTTTATTATGTAACAACACTGCTTACTTGGTTTTTTGGTCTCTTAATGGACTGGACCTAATCACTAAGCTCCAGTCAGCCAGAGGCTATCCTCCTTTAGAAAGGCGACCAGCACCCTATTGGGAAATCCTGCTCCATCTTCCTGAAGCCCTTTCTGGAACTTCACACCTTTGGAGATTTCCCAGGAATGCTGCCAGGTGAACATTTTGTAGCAGGAGATGTGGAGATACACCTGGAGAACTATGTTGAAAGAGTCCAAGGCCACTTTGTATTCAAGACTAAAACTTCACTCCTTATTTTGTTATTATCCCAAATGTGTCCACCCACCTTGCCCCTACCTGCTGCCTGGAGAGTTGGACTCTTTGGTCCTGCATCCGACTCTGCTCTCTGGAATGGATACAGTTCTTTTTGTGCTCTGACATGTGTCACTGTTAAAGAGGCTGTAAGCCTGGCTTGGCCACAGCCCTGCCTCACACTCAGGAGAACATGTAGTGCATATGCCTGGTCAGGTATTCCCAGGCAAATAGATGCTGCCAGAACCCATTACTTAATGCTGGCATAGCAGGCAGAGAGTGATTCCTTAGGTGAGGAGGATTAAGCAAGGAAGATCTCATCTTTTTCTCCAGAATTCCAATCTAAGCCATTTGGAGTCCACCAGCAGCAAACAAATACTTGGGAGAAGACTCCGTGTGTGAGAGATTCATCATGCCTGGGGAGCAAAAGTTCACCTATGTATACGACCTTCTCTCACAGTAAGACATGACTGACATTTTGCAATTAAAGCTTGCAATATTGGTAGCCACAAGCAGAAGTTTACTTGGAGTCATATTTTTAATCCACTACATTCAAATCCTTTAATTTCTATTTCTCCTCTCCAGAAAGGTGTTGTAAGAGAACCTTCAGGCAGAGCAAGATGGCAGACTAGAAAGATGGTTCAGCTGAGAGGAATAGAACCTTCTCTAAAGAAGACAGATGAATGGCTAACAAACATATGAAAAAATGTTAATTGTCCCTAATTATCAGAGAAATGTAAATCAAAGCTACCCTGAGACATCACCTAACCCCACTGAGAATGGCCAACATCACAAAGTCACAAAACTGCCAATGCTGGTGTGGATGTGGAGAGAAGGGAACATTTTACACTGCTGGTGGGGTTGCAAACTAATACAATCTTTTTGGAAGGAAGTATGGAGAACCCTCAAAGAACTCAAATTAGATCTTCCCTTTAATCTTGAAATCCCATTAGTAGGCATCTACCCAGAAGCAAAAAAAATCCTTTTATCATAAGGACATTGCACTAGACTATTTATCAGAGCTCAATTTATAATCACCAAAGTGTGGAAATAGCCTAAATGCCCACCAACCCAGGAATGGATTAACAAGCTGTTTATATGTATACCGTGGAATACTAGTCAGCCATTCAAAAAGATGGAGACTTTACATCTTTTGTATTAACCTGGATGGAGGTGGAACACATTCTTCTTAGTAAAGCATCACGAGAATGGACAAGCAAGAATCTTATGTACTCAATTCTGATATGAGGCCAATTAATGACCTAGTAAACAGAGGGGGATGGGGTAAGGGAAGAACTGAGAGGGGTAGGAGGGGTCACAGTGCATGGCACATCTTTTGGGGACAGGACACAATTATAAATTGGACTTTACCTAACAAAGGCAATCAATGTAATCTGGCTCTTTCTACCCTCAATGAATCCCCAACAATAAAATGAATGATAAAAATAAAAATAAAAAATGCAAAAAAAAAAAAAAAAGAATGTAGAAGCAAGAATCCAATGTACTCAACTTTAACATGAAGGCAGTAGATGAGCTAATACAAGGTGGGGGTAGTGGAAT
>NW_003852407.1:17252389-17256667 GCF_000181295.1 Otolemur garnettii
CAAAAAAAAAAAAAAAAGAATGTAGAAGCAAGAATCCAATGTACTCAACTTTAACATGAAGGCAGTAGATGAGCTAATACAAGGTGGGGGTAGTGGAATGAAGAAGTGGAGAGAGGGAAGAGAGAGAGGGGATGAGGGGTCACGGTGTGTGGCACAACTCTGGAGGGTGAAGCATAATTATAAGAAGGACTTTATCTAACAATTGCAATCAGTGTAACCGAATTCTTTGTGCCCTCAATGAATCCAAAACAATTAAAATTTAAAAAAAGGACTTTCTGGGTGGTGCCTGTGGCTCAAAGGAGTAGGGCGCTGGCCCCATATGCTGGAGGTGGAGGGTTCAAACCTAGCCCTGGCCTAAAATTGCAAAAAAAAAAACCCCTTTCTCTTCAGACTTGTTTGTGTGTGTGTGTGTGTGTGTGTGAGACAGAGTCTCACTCTGTTGACCAGATTAGAGTACAGTAGTATCATGATAATTCATTGCAACCTCAAACTCCTGAGCTGAAGTGATACTTCTGTCTCAGCCTCCCAAGTAGCTGGGACCACAGGCTTGCAAGCCACTGGGAGAGTTGAGTCGCCACTGACAAAAGTGGAGCGTCGTGTAAACCCTCACCCAAGAATTCTGTGAAGTGTTTCAAACACTGTCTTACTAGTCTGATCCTTCAGATCTGTCCAGAGCTTTTACAACCCTTGGTATTTCTCTGTCTTTAAAGGGTTGTTTATCATTTACTCATAATGCGACTTCTCTGAGATTCTACAAGAATCCTTAGCACCATCCAGGCATTAACTTTCTCTATGGCAGAGGTGGGGGTTTTTTAACTCTTTTTTCACCTTGGACCTGTTTGTGAAATCTAGTGTAGTCCAGGTACCTCTTCTTAGAATAATGCTTTTAAAAAAAGTATATAGGATTATAAAGGGAATGAGTAATGTTACAAGACAGATAAGAAATGTTTAAAATTTGTGTCAGCTATGTGGCAGTTACATATTTATTTCTTTATTCATGTATTGAAGAAAAAGATCTAACATTGATCTATTTTAATTGCAACGTAATAAACATAAGCGATATGTTAAGATCTTGGCAAACAAGGTAATGTGACACAAAAATACGTGTAATTTATGTTGTTGATAAAGTCGTGAGTACTGCAAATACCATTGCGGTTTGTCATCTACACATCATTGAGGGAAATACTAAATTTTACTTCTCCAGCTGAAGTTAGTGAAAAAGCAATGGATTTTCATTGTCGTCCAAGCTCATGGACCTCCTTTGAGAAGGAGCTGACCTGAAAATGTGTTCTCTAATGGAACACGTTTGAAGTTTAGAAAGAGATGAATGCCGTATGAAGAAGTGGGAAAGAGGTTCTTGCTCTAACACATTACATAGATTTTTAATGTGCATAATCCCATTTAATTGTCAAAGCAATGTCACATGAGAGGTGTTGTTTTCATGTTATATGTTGAGAATTGTGTAGCTGAGCATCAGGAGTGATTTGCCAAAGTTCCTATGCCTGTGAGTTTCTGACCTGGGACATAGAGCCAGGCTTGCTCCACTCCACTTTCCTCTAGGAGTCGCTAGAACCTCTCAGCGCTTGGGTAGATGTCTTAGCACCTCCACAGATTTTGAAATTTTTTCACGCCAGGGTTCAAGTTAAAGTTCTCCAGCATCTCCCACTGGTTTTATAGAGTCTTTTCGCAAGTTGCCTTAAGCCTATTATATTTTTATTTGTAATTATGAAAATAATCAAACACTTTCATGATACATAAAAAATGTCAACATATTTTTAAATGCCACTATTTTCATCTTTATGGGTGAGGAATATAGGAGTTAAGGAGATGACTATAGTAGAATCTGGTATCTAGTGTGATCCTGGACAAACTTATACTCTATCATCTGCTAAATAATACTGTGAATTAAAGCCCTTGTGGAGGGCCTCCCCATGCCAGTGGAGGTACTCTCGTTTATGAATTATATACAGAAGCTCTACAGGAAACAGCATCCAAATCTCTAAATTAATGTAATCATAGAAAAAATAAACAAGCTAATTAGTATTAACTATAATGAAAATAAAATTACTTGTTCAATGGCCCTGATTACATAGTTTACTTAATAAAACATAAGCTTAGAAATTTCTTTAACCGAGTAAAGTCATGGTTGTTAACATTCAATCTTCTCTTTTTCCATTAAAGGTTACTAGCATATTAATTGCATCATCAGCCCATTGGTTGATTTTAACGCCTTACAGATTGCAAAAATTGAAAGTCTCTTGAGATGTTGTAGGATTCTTTGAAATTTAATACATACAGTGATTTGGGGATAGAGAGGTTCCACTGGCCAGTTTTAATTAAAAAATACAATACAGTGAAAAATAACTCGAGGTTGGCCAAATTACTTTCTGTTCAGTGTGGAAGAATTCCAGATAAAGCAGATTTTCTTGCATTTACTTTACTAATGAGAAGGTACGGCCCAGGCAAAAGGAATCTTTTTTTGCTGAAATGGCAGTTTGTTAGAATTAGAAGTTTTATTTCTTATCGATTAGGTAATAGTTAGAAAGGGGCTCATTACTCTTGAGTGTCCTGGTTTGAAGAACATTGACACAAGAAAACTTCAGAGAGAATTTGAGTAATTCTATGAGTCTACATACGTGGTACAGAGGATATGCATCTTCTGTTCTGTCTGTTTTTCCACAGATACCCCTCAAAAATACAAGCAAATACAATAGACAAATGCCAACATTTCTAATATATTTTGAAAATTGAATTCAGCATGAGAACATGCAGCATTGAAAAAATATATTTTATTCTAATAATTTGTATTTGTCATGGTTAGTGCTTGGATATTTTTCCCAAAAGCACAGCACATTGGATTATTGCAAAGGGTCTGAAACTGAAAAGATTTGAAAACAGTGGGATTTTCAGGTGCATCCCTGTGTCAGCGGTGGTCTCCAGACTCTGAAGAAATATTTACGTATATTCACAGTGCGGGAACTATTCCTGAACTATTACTAATGTGATGTTTTGGGGTGAACATCTTTCCAGTTTTTGCTACTTGGCAAGGTATGTGACAGAGACCAAAAAAAGAGTAGTCATTCTCATTTTTATTGTGCTGTTGTGTGATGAAACGGCTTAAACTATCTTCGGCATTGTTGGGAAAGTTCTGACTCCAGTCAGTGGTTTGACTGGACTTCAGTCAACCCAAATTAACTAGTCCTGCTCCGTACGTTGTTTTCCAGTAGGAGACCATTGTACTATCATGGGAAATGGGTGGGACCAGGTGTGGGTTTCAGGCGTTAGAAGCCAAGGGAACTGACCTCAGTTTTTCTACCTTTAGAAATCTGATACTAGTAATTTACCCAAACAGCTCCTGGAAGAACTAATGTGTTGACTTAGAGACCAGATGCTTCCAAAGGGACAAAGATTCTAGCTCAGGCAAAAAAGTCTTCTTGACCCAGATGAACTTGCTTACAGCCATTGAGCCTTGTTTTCAAGTGCAAAATGGGGAGAATAAGATTAACACTACGGGTCTGCGGTGAGAAGAGTGATCGTAGGTGAAAACCATCTGACTGAATGCCTCACACACAGAAGGTGCTCAGGCAGGGGGAGCAGTGTGGTATATAAAGAAACCAGAAATAGACTTTTAGCTTAGAAGGGTAAGTTTGGTAAACAAGAATAGAGTGAGGGTTGGGGGTGAGGAGTAAATCCCAAAGCAGAAAGGCCCAACTCTCAAAGTCTAGGACAGTAACCCAACACAAAAGGCCAATTTCTAAAGCAAATGCTAATTTACTTATTTGTGATAAGGTAACCACAATATTGAGGTCTATAACATGTAATACTAATATTTTCTACCCTTTCTAAAAATCAGTATTCACACAAATTATATGGGGATACAACTTAGCAGTCATGATTTTCCAACTTGGGTTCTATCTACAATTGCACTGTCATCTGCTTCTGTGTGAAGAGAAACAAAGTATTTCACTGAACCATTTAATGCAGTGGTTCTCAACCTTCCTAATGCCATGACCCTTTAATACAGTTCCTGGTGTTGTGGTGACCCCCAACCATAAAATTATTTTCGTTGCTATCTCATAACTATAACTTTGCTACTGTTATGAATCATAATGTAAATATCTGATATGCAGGATGTATTTAGGCAACCCCTATGAAAGGGTCGTTCGACTCCCAAAGGGGTCGCGACCCACAGGTTGAGAACCGCTGGTTTAATGAGTTGTGCATTTCTAAAGGGCACTTTGGTATTACGATCATGGACACTTTATGTAAGTGTGACAT
>NW_003852407.1:17257402-17282249 GCF_000181295.1 Otolemur garnettii
GCTGGTCTAGCTCAGTCAGTTCTTAGCAGTGGGAGATAAGACAAGTTTAGGGACCCAAACTCCAGCTATTAATAAAAATGGGCATTTGCTAGAGCAGTCATTGTCCTACTTTTTGATCTCAGTACCCTTTCAACTCTTAAAAATTACTGAGTCTTTGGTGGTGCCTGTAGCTAAGTGGGTAGATTGCCGGCCACATGTACTGGGGCCGGTGAGTTCAAACCCAGCCCCAGTCTACTAAACCCTCAAAAAAAAAAAAAATATAGCAGGGCGTTGTGGTGGGTGCCTATAGTCCCAGGTACTCAGGAGGCTGAGGCAAGAGAATTGCTTGAGCCCAAGAGTTGGAAGTTGCTGTGAGCTATGATGCCACAGCACTCTACTGAAGGTAACAAAGCGAAATTCTGTCTCAATTAAAAAAAAAATTACTAAGTGTCCTAAAAAGCTTTGCTTTACTCTATCAGAAATTAAAAATTTCTAGATGTTTTAAAGTATTAATTGAAAAATGATAACAAGCTAATTACAAGTTAATAGTTATAATACCTTTTGAAAAACTATATTTTTAAAACTAAGATAAATAATGAGAAGAGCAGTATTTTTATACTTTTACAAGTATCTTTAATGTCTGGCTTAATATAAGGCAGGTCTTATATATCTGCTTTTGCAATTTATCTGTTGCAATATATTGTTTTGCTTGAAATATTTGAAAAAAGAAATGTGGCCTCACAGAGACATGTATTAATAGTTCAAAAAAGGAGAAGTATCTTAATACATTTTCCAGATGATTATGTGTATTCTTTGTGACTCTACCAAAAATTAACAAGTGATAGTTTTTAAATGTGCTAGTAACATGTTATGTCCAATTATATTAATGGATTTTTTAACACTATCACACTAAAATCCATTAGAACCTTGGGTGGAACTTTTATGCATGTATGACTTTGTAACTTCACATATTGCTATATGGAAAATACTAGTTCATTGTAGTGTAGTGGTCTTCCAAATGTTGACGCAATTTATTTTACGTTATTAAAACATTGCTGTATTACTTTCTTATGGCTACTCTATGTGACACAACAGAAATTCCTTGTCTCACAGGCCTGGAGGCTAGAAGGCAGGAGTTAAGATGTCCGCAGGGCCATGATCCCTACAGGGGAATCCTTCCTTGCCTCTTCCTATCTTCTGGTGACCTGCCGTCAGTCTTTGGAGTTGCTTGCCTGGACCTGCATCACTCCAATCCCTGGCATCCTCCCTGTGGGTCTTCACTTCATCTTCTCCACCTGCGTGTCTGTCTCTGTATCCAAATTATCCCTTTTTATAAGGACGCCGGTCATGTTGTAGTAGACACTGCCCTAGTGATCTCATCTCAAAAGGATTGTCTCTATAAAGACCTACTTCCAAAAAGGTCACTGTCTGAGATACTGGAGATTAGGATTTCAACATATCTTTTTTTTTTGAGAGGGGGTAATTTAACCCATAACCCTTGCAGTCATTAGCATCACCACTAAACTCATTCAAATAAATCTTTAATTATTATGAAGTGGTGAAGCTCACAGTGGTGGAGACAAGTTTTCCAAAATTCTAATTTTTGCTTGACAGCTTGGATTTTATCATTGGCAACAAATGTTAACAATTATTTTCCTTAAAATGACAGACTCACTTTTTTGATTTCTCAAAAATGAACAAATATCTAAGTTCCAATAATTTTACTTTGTTAGTTCTTTGTTCTTTCAAATAAAATGGTTAATAGTGTTCCATTAAAAAGGAGCTAATTTAGCTTTTAATTTAATGAATTTTCTCTGTGACATCCTGAATGAAAAGTCAGGCTCTTGATTAAAAACCTGTATGCAGGTTTCCAGGCCTGGTCACAGGCAATTACAAAGGGACCTGTCATGCTTCCCAGGGCACAGCACCCTCCTGACACCAGAATGGGCACAGGCCGCATGTGGCAGTCTCTGAAGGCTGTTGCAGTCCCCTGGTTTTTCATGCTCTTCCCACATTTATGTTCCTAGCCCCAGCACCTCCATTTCTGGGTCATTTCTTCTGAGGCCTTGAGTAGAGGTCTTCTCAGGCACCTCTCTGGGACTTCCTATGGGGGGGAGGAGAGGGAAACCCAGTCCTTTCCCACTGTGAATCCTTCCCTTTGTCCTCTCCCATCCCAACTTAAGGGCCACAAAATTGTCCGAGGCTCCGATTTTGGGCCCCCTCCATAGTGAGATGTGTTTCTGTCCCATGTCTCTCCTGGTAGACGTCACCCTCCCTTGGTGTACTGTTCCACTGGAGTTAGGGGGTATGCAAATGGAGAATTGGCATTTCCCTCACTTAGCCTCTTGCTTGATCATTACAGTAACTGACTGTGGGCTCTATTCTTTCATTTTAGGAGAAATGGTTGCTTTAATTGGTTGTCTGGGCACATGACAGCTCAGCCGACCTCCTGACACTGAAACGCTGATACTTTGAGATGCAGCTAAACCACTTTCTGTGTACTTCCCATTTTGTGGTACAAAAAATTCAAAATCTATGTACTCACAGTTTGAGTTTAATGATGTTTTAATTTTTGTTTTACTACATAGTCAAAGACTTTCTTAAGTGAACATAGTCTCTCGCTCTCTCATTGCAAGCAAGTGCATGGCAGGTAAGGAAAGATGACAACTAATTGGCCACTTCATAGGCCAACTGATGATTTAGACCATTATTTATCGGTCCTATGTTCCCAGTGCTTGAGATGTTGTCACATTTGTTTAACGTTGGGATACATGAATTTAGTGCCTGCCTCTCTGGTGTCATCACCTCCAACTTCTCTTTTTTCATTTTATACGCTAGTAGCTCCTCAACACATGTGTTTTATGCCTGAATTCCTATAACATAACTCATGTCTTTGCTTCTTGGAAACACACACATGCACACACACACCTCTTTGCAAACTCCTTAAGAAGTATGTGCTTCTGGGGTATCTTGTCTCCTGTTTGCCTCATCACTGACAACTCTGTATCATCATGGTCTTCACTTAGTTCAACAAAAGTATGATGCGTTAATTGCCTCGTGCTAAGCCTGTAACATAGGTTCATATGAACTGGCTTTTCTACATTGATGTCTGCTACCCTGGGTAGCTCCAGTAATGAAGCCTTTGCAGAAGCTGGCCAATTGGTTGGCACTCATGAAACCTGAAAGAAATATACCATTACAAATTCCTAGAGAATCCAAAGATTCCTGAACGCTTTTCCTCTGGCATCAGGACCAAGGTAAGGATGCCCACTCTCACCACCTCCATTCCACATGGCACAAAAAGTCCTTGCCAGAGTAATGAGCTAAGAACAAAAAATAAAAGGGTCCCAAATCAGAAAGGAAGAAATAAAACTACTTCTGCTTGCAGATGTAGAAAACTTTAAAGATGCACCAAACTATTGTGAGAATGAATAAGCAAATTCAGTAAAGTTGCAGGAAAAAAAATCAACCCACCAAGTTCAGTTGTTTTTGCATACATTAACAACAAATCTCTTAAGTTAGACTTGCTTACTTTTATCCTTTAGTATTTATTTATCATATCCTGCTATGCTCCAGAGGTTGTTCTAGAAATCAGGCACTTTCCTTGTTCTTCAGGAATTCACACTGTGGTTGGCTAAATGAACATATTCATAAAACTCATTTTATCTCATTGTGCTGTAATTGCTATAATATTTATTCACATGTTAATTCAGAACACATTGTTTGAGCTTCTACTATGAGCCAGTCACTGTTGTGGGCACATAATATTAATGAAGCATAATTTTTTGTTTTGTGGTTTTTAAATATTTGTTAGTCTTCTCTGTTAAATCTCCTTATTCTTTTTTATTAATAGCTTCAAAAATAATAAAAAACAACGAAAAGGGAAAGAAGGGGGAATTTTTTTTTATTAAGAGAAATTTTATCTCCTTGTATATTTTGTATGAGGGAAAAGAGTCTCCTTGAAGAATTATTCAATTCTAATACTAAATGAGGAAGATAATAGCCCTGCCTAAGAGTCATACGAAAATAAATCATTTTAGTTTTAAGTAGATCCTTTGAAACATGAAAACATGATTTATTTGTGTTATTACAATCAACTGCCGAAGAGGTAGCTAGCTTAGCATTAGGAGAAATGTTTATATGGCTTAACTTACTTATAAGTTACCATTCCTGTAGTGTGAAAGTCTTTAAGTGGTACAAACAGAATTAAAGATGACTTCAAATCAGGTCAGGATTTACAAATCTTAACATGGTCCTGATGTTAAGATTTGGAAGAGATAGTCCATGCATATGCCTATGAGCTGTTATTATCTTGTAGCACAAAATATAAAAAAGACTAGTATCTTTTTGATGTATATAGTTATTTCTTCCATCAAGGGAGTTCTAGTAGGAAAATGATGGTTATTTTTTTTTTCTCCCAGTGAGATAGAACAACTTTAGAGTAAAGAAGTGGAAATCAATTTAATAACTCAGAATAAAAGAGAATTACCTTTGCCTGAAATGTCCAGATGCTCAGAGTTGGAAATTTAGAAGGTCTGGTGCAAGCATTTGAGGAGAAAGCACTCAGGTGAAACTGGAGGCATCTAAGCTTAAATCTAGGGGAGATATACAAGAACATTCCTTCTTACACACACACACACAAAAAAAAGCTGAGTGACACATAGTGTATAAAATTTATTTATTTTTAAAATTAAAAAATAATTTAACATTGACAAATAACAATTGTATATTTTTATATGAGGTCTCCTTAAGTGTATACATTATGGAATGATTAACTGAAGATAATTAACATACCGATCACTTCACATACTTCTTTGTAATGAGAACATTTAAAATTCTATCAGCCTTAAAAGATAACAAAATTCTATTATTTGAGAGTGGAGAATCTAGAGGACATTATAGTAAGTGAAATACATCAGACACAGAAGGATAAATTCACCACGGTTTCACTTATGTATGGAATCTAAAAATGTAGAGCTATGGAAGTGGAGAGTAGAATGGCGTTACCAAGGGCTGGTGGGGAAAGTGGAATGTTGGTCAAAGTGTACAAAATTTCAGTTTGATAGGAGGAATAAGATCTGGTGATCTATTGCACAGCATGGGAACTATCATTATAGTTAGTAATAATGAAAATTTTAAAAAGTTAGACAAGATATTAGAAAATTATAGCCTCTCTCAAAGTTTAAAGCCCTGAGATTTATCAGAGTACCATAATCAGGAAAATAATTTCCCAGAACTGTAGGAATGTGAACTGAAATAACATCTTAAGGTTATCCCCCATTAAGCTGGATCCCCCATTGGCCAAGAGGACCTCTAACACTGAGTTGCTGGCCATGAGAAAGGAGATCAGACGGTCCTCTGCATGCCCCCTGCCCTTCTCAGTCAAGTTCTTGTGACTCACTTACAGGCCTAAGGCTATTCAAGACCTATCTTAAGTCCTCAATCTGCATAACAAACCACTTGAGTCTGTTCAGTACTTGGTTTCCAGTTGACAGACACTTCATCTTAGGAATTTCTTTTCACTGATCCTGGTCTTTTAGACAAAACTGTCAGCCAATTGTCAGCTAAAGAATCTTTAAACCCCACCTATCACCTGTGAGTGTTCCTCTTCCAGATGTCCCATCTTTTGGGGCCAAGCCAAGGTATGTTTTCCACATATTGATTTGTGACCTCACCTGTAATTCCTGTCTCCCCAAAGTGTATAATATAAAACCAAACCGTAATCCCACCTCTACGAGTCCACTTGATCAAGGCTCCTTGGGTGTTGCTGCAGGTCATGGTCATCAAATTTGGCTCAGAATAAATCTCCTCAAACTAGTTTACTGAGTATGGCTTCTTTTCTGTTGATAGAAAATAGAACATTACTTCTAAGAAGATCATAGACACTTTGGAATAATGTATTGGTTTTATATGTGAGTTATAGATCTGTGCTTCAATATTTTTGTATTTACAGACCAAAAATTGAGATTTACTCATAAAAAATTATGATTCACTTACCCAAAATTATGATTTGTATGTATAATAACATAAGTTAGAGATAACACGAAGAAGAAAAATTTTGTAGTTTTCTTTAAATATTTTGATCTACTTTATTTCAGAAACCAAAGAATAGAGCTGCTTCTTAATGCTTTTGGATTTATGCATTATATTGTACTTATTTCTGCCTTCTTGGCTGCTCCAATTCCATTGCCTCTCTCTGAGTATATTAACTGAAAAGATTAAAACCACAAATTATCATAACTAATAAAATGTCTCCATAGGCAATATAAGCAAAAAAAGTCCCAAAGCTATATTTCAAGGGGAACATAGTTCATACCACCCATGGTAATTACTACTCAGACCAAAATGTTATCGTTCGATGTATATTTTGCAACAGAAGAAAATGGAATTTGTTTGGTTCTTTGACTTAACTTATCATTTACTTATCCATGGCCCATTGGTGGCTGGTACACTTTTTCTCTATTTGTTTGAATCAGGATTCAAATAAATTCTATTTTCTGAACTTACCCCACAATCTGAATCATGTAGGTCCTTGTGGAGTTGTTTATCATGTCTGGCTTGATTATATTCAAGTTTGCCTTGGCAAGACAGTAAATTTGTCCATCAGGAGGCACTCAGGGGCTGGCTAGTCCTCTTTTGATGATGTCAGCAGATGGTATTTACAAAATGGTGACATTCCTAAATTATCATTTTTCTGGTCATATTTTTATTTGAGAAACTTTTATAAAGATTTGTTGTTCTTTTTATCTATTACAGTCATGAGCTACAGAATCATATTTCAGTCAAAGGTGGTCCTTTAACACTATGATGGAGCTGAACAATTCCCATCACTTAGTAACACTGTATAGCAACACGTTACATGTGTGTTTGTGGTGGTGTTGGTGTAAATAAACCTACTAGACTGCCAGTTGAAATGTTCTGGCACAGAACCAGGGCAGTGGTCTGAAAGAAAGGAGGAGGCCAGTCCAGGGACAAGGAAAGACTTTAATAGACGGGAAAAGGAGAACGGAGACTGACCAGGTGGCGCCTCCACTCCCACAGGTACAAAAGGTGGGGATTTTACATCTTTTGTTTTAACCTGGATGGAGTTGAAACACATTCTTCTCAGTAGAGTATCATAGGAATGGATCCAGCATATATCCAGTGTACTCAATACTAACATGAAGCCAGTAGACTGTCTAATACATGCCCACATAGGAGAAAAACTCAATTCAATTCAAGTTGGGGGGAGGAGGAATGAGGGAGGGGGTGTAGGGGAGGGAGTTACAAGCTGCTCCCACTGAATGGGCACAATGTTGAGGTGTATGGCAGACCTTCTGGGTGCAGGACATAACTACAACAGGGACTCTACAAATTCAAATATCATGATTTGGTTGTTTGTACTTTCACATTAACCTGAAATTAAAAAAAAAAAAAAGAAAGGATGCTACATTTTATCAAATGCTTTTTCTGCATCTATTGAGCGGATCATATGGTCTTTGTTTTTGCTTCTATTGGTATGGTGAATCACACTGATGGATTTGCCTGTTAAACCAGACTTACATACCTGGGAGGAAGCCTACTTGATTGCTATGTATAATTTTTTAAAGTGTAGCTGTAACATGTTAGCTAAGGTTGTATTGAGTATTTTTGCATCGATATACATCAATGAAATTGGTCTGTAGTTCTCCTTTTTAGTTGTGTCCTTTCTTGGGTTTAGTATTAGGGTGATACTTGCTTCATAAAATGTACTGGGGGGAGGTTCCTTCCTTGTCAATGTTTTGCAATAGTTTCTGCAGTATAAGTACAAGCTCATCTTTGATAGAATTCTTGTGGGAAGCCATCTGGTCCAGGATTTTTTTTGGTTTTTGGAAGTTTTTTTATTGTTTCTTCAATCTTAGTGCTTTGTATTGGTCTATTTAAGAAATCTATTCTTTCTGGTTATGTCTAGGGAGATTATGATTCCAGGTATTGGTCCATTTCCTCCACACTGTCAAATTTCTGGGCATAGAAATAGTAGTCAGAGATAATCTCTTGTATCTGTGTGGTATCTGTTTTATTGCCCCCTTTTCATTTCTGATTGAGGTTATTAGAGATTTTACTTTTCTGTTTCTTGTTAATATGGCCAAAAGTTTATTGATTTTTTTTAAGAACCAACTTTTTGTTTCATTGATTTTCTGAATGATTCCTTTATTTTCAATTTCATTTATTTCTGATTTAATTTTGTTTATTTATTTTCTTCTGCTGGGCTGGGGATAGAATTACTCTTCCTCTTCCATTTCCTTAAGATGATTCATTAGGTTGTTGATGTGCTCTCTTTCTGTTTTTTGGATATAGGCATCTAATGCAATACATTTCCCTCTTAGGACTGCTTTTGCAATACCCTATAGGTTTCAGTAACTTGAACCTTCATTGTTATTATGTTCAAAGAAGTTAATGATTTTCTCCTTTTTTCTTTCATGATTCAACTGTCATTCAGCATAAGGTTGTTTAATTTCCATGCCTTTGTGTGGGGATGAATTTTTTTTTTTTTTTTTTCTTCTTTTTTGGCAGTTTTGGGTCGGGGCTGGGTTTGAACCTACCACTTCCAGCATATGGGGCTGGCGCCCCCTGTGGGGATGAAATTTTTGTTGGAGTTGAGTTCTACATTTATTGTCTTGTGTTTTAAAAAGATATAAGGTGTAATTTCAATTCTCTTAATTTTTTTAAGGTTTTATTTGTATCCTAGAATATGATCCATTTTGGAGTTTGTTCCATGGGCTCACAGAAGAACGTATATTCCTTAGCTTTGGGATGATATGTTCTGTATATGCCTATTAAGTCCATTTGTTCTAGGGTCACATTTAAGACCCTTGTATCTTTGTTTAGTTTCTGTTTAGAGGATCTGTCCATTTCTCCTCTGTCCAAAGAAGATTTTAAATTCCCAGCTATTATGGTTATAAAATATCATATTACTAGGGCCAATTAAGGTCTGTTTCATAAATCTTGGAGTATATAAGTTGTGTCTATAAACATTTAGAATTAAAATGTCCTCTTGTTGTAGTGTCCTGTTTTATTTTTAGGAGATGTAAAAGGAAGAATAAAGCAACATTTTGTTACAAGGCACAAAATAAAATAATATTTGGAAATTATTCAGCAAATTTTATCATTTCATACCAGGTTGGCATGAAGTATTGGTCTGTTCATACATTGATAAAGTTTACTCTGTCATGCCATATGCTTCATGGTGCCATTGTATAAGAAAAATTCATTTGTTTTGTGGTCCTCTTTTCATTCTGTACATTTCCTAAAATTATACAGAAGTCCCTAGTGAAAGTCTAAAACTATCACGATTTGTTGGCATAAGTATGAGTGTGAAAGCCAATATGTCTGAGTAATTTATAAAACCTATGTTCTAGCAAAGTAACGTTTGTTCATATGGTTGTATATTTAAATCCTAAAATTATATGGACTGTAAAATGGACTCTAACATATTGTGCTTTAGACATTCTGAATTATTTTCAACATATATAGTCTTTAAGAAAGAGATTTTTAAATTTATTACCTAGGAAGGGGAGGAAAAGAACTCCCCAAAAATGAAGAGTCAATTTCCTTCTTTACTTTGAGTTCATTATGTATTTTTTGGATACATTCCTAGCAGGGTGTGTCTTCGTTTTCTTTGCATTTCAATCGAGGCATTTATTGGGGAGGAAAAAAAAAACTTCTCAAAACAACTTTGATATATCACCTAACTCCAGTGAGAATGGGCCACATCACAAGGTCCCAAAGCAACAGATGTTGGCATGGATGCGTAGAGAAGGGAACTATCCTGCACTGTAGGTGGGATTGCAAACTAGCACAGCCTTTATGGAAAGAAATATGGACAGCCCTCAAAGAACTAAAGGTCCCTTTGATCCTGCTGTCCTATTTCTAGGTATCTACCCAAAAGGAAAATAGTGATTTTTTACCATAAGGACATTTACACTTTAATGGTTATAGCAGTCTAATTTACAATTGAAAAGATATGGAAACAACCCAAATGCTTTTCAACCCACAAATGGATTAATACATTGTAGTATATGTAGAGCATGGAATACTATTCAGCCACAAAAATTAGAGATTTATTATCCTTTGCTACAACTTCAAAGGATTTAGAGAGCACCTTCCTGAGTAAAGTATTATAAGAATGGGGTATAAAAGCATCACATGTACTCAATACTTACTTGAATCATTTAGATTAAACAATGTGCTCACATGGGAAAAAACTCAAATCCAAGAAGTAGGGGAAGGGAGGTCAGTGGGTTCTTTCCCAGCAGGAAAGTTGTGCAGGTGTATGGCACACTTCCTGGGTGAAGTGCACAACCACAACTTAGACTTTACCTTACAAATTCAAACCATGTAACTTAATTGTATGTACCCTTACATTGATAGGAATTTTTAAAACAAGAATTAAGAAATAAATCTAGAGAGATTCTCTAGAGAGAATTCTGTTTTATGCATCCTCCAAACATCCAACTATCTGCTCTTAACCTGCCCTTGTGCCCAGGTGATATCTGAGTATCTTCTCCATATGCAGAGCACAGGAATGTTGTTCACCAAAACCTGCCTGTTTTTTGCAATCAGCCTTCTCTGCTTAGAACTAGATGCTTTTCAGAACCAGGTAGCACTTTATATGCTTTCTTCTCTGCTCACTGGAACTTAGTGCTATAGACTGAAACAAATCCTGTCCAGAGGTCTCTAAGTATCCTTAGTGCTATAGACTTAAACAAATCCTGTCCAGAGGTCTCTAAGTATCCTTAGTGCTATAGACTTAAACAAATCCTGTCCAGAGGTCTCTAAGTATCCTTAGTGCTATAGACTTAAATAAATCCTGTCCGGAGGTCTCTAAGTATTTCAGCTGTATTTCAAAGAAGTAAGTATTTGAGCTGAATTCAAAGAAGCCCATCTCCCATATCACTGTGGCTGGGTTTGGTTAACTGAAAGCAGAGAATGTCTTAAAAGTAATTATGAATAGCAAGGGGCAGACAGATAGCAACTGTGTGTTTATGTAGGGGGGTGGAATGCTACAGACTTTTCTTTGCATGTCAAGAATCTGGTTGATTCTGAGCATTGAAATCTATCTCTTAAACTACAAAGCAAAGAAAAATGTGTAATGACAAAACACAGTTTTTCTGTTCCACAGTGAGGAGACTAAGGTCCTTCTGAGTTGGGGTGGAGTCTAAAGAACACTGGCAAGGGTGGGAAGAACGTTTAGGTCAGCAAAGAGCTTGGCAACTATCTTCTGGCCTTTTCTTCAGATGGGGTGTCTTGATGGAGAAGAGGCAACAGAAATCATGGGTAGGTTAGAGATCAGAACTCTGGGAGGGGCAGTGTTGCAGAGTGAAGGAACTGATGTGGTGAGGCACTGGAGTGTCCCCTCAAGTCTTTTAGCTCATGTAGGACATAAAGGAAATAATGAAATTCCAATGTGCCAAGGTAGGATGGAGAAGAGAATTGAGAATTAAGAACTGCAGTGCTTCTTTAGGGGTTTCCTAGCTGTTCAGAGGATCAGTAAGGAGAGAGGAATCAGGGAGTAGATCAGCAGGAAAGTGCTAACCTTCACCCTGGTGACCACTGTACTTTGTCCATGGAGAAAAAACAGAGAAGTACTTAGAGCTGTCACCAGCAGGGCCAGCTGAGGGCAACCACCAAGAAAGTGGTTGTCATTTGTCAAGAAAGACAAATCTCCAGTCAGCATAGACTAGCAATATAGGATTACAGTGGAACCAGACTACCTCTTTCTAAATGCAAGGAATACATGTAATTGACAACAAAAGGCAAAAAAGAAGACGATGGCTTCTTGGCTTCTGGGAGGGTTGTTAAAATGGGATTCTGAAATATATTTGTTCAGTAGGCAAGATTGTGTTTTTTTTTCCCCCCACCAGAAACTTACCAGTACTTACCAACAAACTTAGTTTCATTTGGAGAGAAATTACAAACATTACATTTTTTCGCAGCCAAAGATATGATGAGAAACTCTATACCTGAAATATAAACAACATGGACAAATTTCAATATAGACTTATTCACAGAACTGCAACTTGTTCTGTGAGACTGTGGTGAGTAGTCTGAGAGCATGGTGAGGAAGGGGAAGAAAAGATGTGGGAGTGAGAAGATGTGGCTAGGCTGTAGTCATCAATTGGGGAAGGACCTTAGTGCCACATTAAAGAGTTTAGTGGTAGTTTAGTGAGGCACTATTCATGGATTTAGGCAGCAATATATGATAACAGGATTTGTTTTAAAAAGCATGATTAAAATGCAAATGTGGTATGGAGAATATATGGGGGAGCTAGAGGATCCTCTTATAAGAGAACAATGTCACATAATTGAGGAGATTAATAGAGACAGGATCTCAGAGTATAAATCAAGTATCAGGAACCAAGTTACTGGCGTGGGTGTGAAGAGAAAGGAGAACTTATGCACTATTGGTGGGACTGCAAACTAGCATAGCCTCTGTGGAAGAAAGTATGGAGATTCCTCAAAGAACCAAAAATAAACTTACTATTTGAGTCTGGAGTCGCACTACTAGGCATTTACCCAGATGAAAAAAGAACATTTGCCACAAGGACATTTGCACTTAAATGTTCATAGCAGCTCAGTTCACAATCACAAAGATGTGGAGTCTCCTCATGTGGCCATCAGCACACGTTAATAGGTGAATAAACTGTGGTATGTGTATGTTCTGGAATACTATTCAGCCATAAAAAGGTGGAGATTTCGCATCCTTTGTAACAACCCAGATGGAGCTGGAGAACATTTTCAGAAGTGTTGCAAGATTGGAATTATAAGCCATCACCTGTGCTCAACACTTTTTTCAGAGATAACATAAATATGGGTAAAAAAATCTCTTGATAATTTTGTCAGTTTTCTCTATAGTATGAGCCATTTACGTACAAGGTCAGTTCATGCCTACAACCCCACAGTAGGGGTTTAAGAGTGTTCAACGCCAGATGTTATTTGGCAACTCATGAAAGGTAGGGGCTATAATCCTCTTGAGCTATAACTATTAATAACAGTTACAGATAAAAATGATCTCAGTTTTACTAGCAGCTTAATAGTAGAGAACCACAATATGAATAATTATTCTGGCCACTATCCATAGATTATCTCTGCCTTATAGGAAAAATGATGTTTCTGCAGTTTTTCTAAGATGTACATGCCTATCAAAGGGTATCGGATCTGTTCTTGGTGAATTAATAGTGCCTGAAAATCTGAATTTTGTCAGAATCCAGAAAAATATAGTTGGGCTTGTCAAAGAAGTACAGAAACATAATATGAAATCTGTTATGGACTGAATGTATGTTTCTCCCCACAATTCAGGTGTTGAAATTCAAACCCTATATTTGATGCTATTAGAAAATAAAATGTTTGAGATGTAAGCACTTCATAAGGGTGGAGCCCTCCTGGAGGGCATTAGTGCCTTTGTGAAAGGAACCCTAGACAGCTTTCTTGAGCTGTTTCTGTTGGATGGAGATATAATTAGAAGACCTCAATCCATAACCCAGAAGAGTTCCTACAACAAAATTGACCATGCTGGCACCCTGCTCTCAGACTTCCAGCCTCCAGAACCCTGACAAATAAATTTCTGATGTTTGTAACCCATTCAGTCTATGGTATTCTGATACTGCTTTTTGAACTAATTAAGACAAAAACTTAGTAGCTACAAATGTTGTTAATTTCTAGTTGTCATAATTTTGTGAGTTTGTAAATCCATTGAGTTTATAAAGAAAGCAACTATCCCCATAGGAAGCAATTCATTATTTTATGGATAAAAGGTGAACAAGATCAACACCGAAGCCGTGTGTCTCTGTGAAACTTACTGTCATGAAAAAGAATGGGTTTTATCTTCCCTGACATAAAAAGAAAAGAAAAATTTGAACAAAACCTGCAAAGAAGGCTACCATGGACCTAATGTTTATTAGGAAAAGAATATTTTGCCATGAGAACTTCCTTTCTCAGTGAAAATAATGGGTTTGCAAAGAAAATAGATGCTTATTCCACTCTCCAGAGGAAAAATAAATCACCATTTAAATAGGAATCTGTTCTTAATATTTTCATTTTAGTAACTAATACATTAGCCATGAAGCATGTTTTTATTATTTTACGAGTATTACTATTATTTCACAAACCAAAATCCTTTTTATGGTGGTAATACATTTTGAAACTATGAGTAACTTTGGACCAGGAAACAACAATGTGAAGGTCATTTCTGCCTTCAGCTAAATTGCACAGACTACACTACTCAAATAAATTCAGCCAAAAAAAAAAATTTATAGCCACATAAAGTCATTGTTTTGAGCAATGTAAGTGAGTAAAAAAAAAAAATAAGGGAGAAGAAATCTTGTCTTTTGGCTAATTTTTCTTTTAACATATGAATTTCCAGTTAAAGAAATATATCTGTCATATTTAGATATTTTTGCTAGACTTTCATGGAAGCAATTTTCATAAAAATAAAAATTTCACTTATATAACTGGAGAAACAGAGATAAACACAATAAACATCATTCCCTTAATTTTTTTAGTGTTATTTATTTTGTAATGGGTAATTGAAAACACATAAAAAATACTGTATACATCATAATGACATTTCTACAGCTTTCATGAATCCCTTGAATGCATACTTCTTTTAGGATATAATATAAAAAGATCATTTGGAAAATCAAGACGAAGTCTTAGAGCTGGGCTCAGTGGCTTACATTTGTAATCCTAGTACCCTGGGAGGCCAAGGCAGGTGGATTGCCTAAGCTCATGGGTTTGAGAGCAAGGCAAGACCCCATCTCTAAAAATAGCTGGACATTGTGGCAGGTGCCTATAGTCCCAGCTCCTCGGGAGCCTGAGGGAAGAGGATGGCTTGAGCCCAAGAGTTTGAGATTGGGGTGAGCTATGACACACGGCACTCTGTGGAGAGTGACAAAGTGAGATTCTGTCTAAAATAAATAAATAAATAAATAAATGACAAAGTCTTCATTGAACAAATTCTAGAATCAATCACCTCATAATAATATTTCATTTTTACATGGTTCTTTACAATTTACAAAGCACTTCCTATATATAATCATGGCTTTAAGCATCGTCTTCCCTAAAAACAAATCTATATACTAAAAGTCGTGCAGGTAGCACAGGTGGAAGGGACAGAAAGGAGGAAATCAATGGAGAGATGCTGAGATGGATGAGTCAGAAGATTTGGGATGTCTTAGGCCAACATGGATTTCAAGGAACAACTGGTCAGGGTTATTCATACCAATTACAGGAGAGAAATCAAATAATATTCAGACTGAAAAATGTCTGCTAGACTTGGCACTTGGACGGCAAGGGGAGAGCCGTTAGAGAGCAGTGTAGCAGAGGAGGATTTCCTGTGAAGCTAATGGACCACTGAAACCCACATTCCCCTTCATATTCCTGATTTTGTAATTCATTTTCTTTAAGCAGGCCTCACAACTGTAAGCTTCAGGTCCCCAAAGCCTGAATCACTCCTGATTTTGGTAATGAAATCCTGATAGGAGTTAAGATATGAACATTCTTGAATGTTTCCAACACAAAAACATGATGAATGTTTGAGGCGATGGATTTCCTGGTTATTCTGACTTGACCATTTTACATCCATTGCGTGCATGTATCAAAAAATCCCATGTACCGCACAAATATGTGTGTCAATATAAAAAGGAGCTTGTTTGTGCTCCAGGGGGGTATATGTCCATATAGAGAGCCCTCTTGAGGGCTGTGTGTGTCCAGGATGGTCAGGCAGCCTCAAACTAAGATGAGCCCTGCACTTGGTGTTTTTGCCCTTTCATTGCTGCGTCGCGATTCTTAACAACTTTCTTTTATCATTTATGTTTTGTAAGTGGGTTCTGATCAGACAATGAAATAAGCACTGGGCTTGTCTTGTCCCTATAGCCTCCCACCTCCAGGAGACAGAGTCTCTCCCTTCTCCCACCCTCTAGCACTCAAGTCCACTTGACCTCCACCTGTCTGGTCCCAAAGGCCAACTGCTGCTGCCTGGAAGGACTGAGGGCACAGGTACAAGAAGGGTCAGCTTTGGGTGTGTACATTTTGCCACGTCTTGTGACAAGCATGGTGACACTAACAGCGGTCCCTCCCAGGCTGACAGTATCATTGTGTTGGGTAAGTGACCTAGCAGAGGCCGTGCATGTGATGTGGAGCCTATGGGCCCACCTCTGACCTACCGCCAAACAGGCACAGACTACTGCCTGGCATGGAGATTTAAAGATCCTTCCAGTTCACCCATTTTATTTTCTGTGGCTTGAGGTGACAAGACTGTGGGCAAAGGAGGTGCCTGCCTAGATTTCCCAGACCCCATTCCCTGTTGCACATGGGTCGTAGATGGTGGGAAGGGGATCCTGGCAGCCCAAGGCAGGAGCTAGTACAGATCAAATGCCCTGTGTAGCATGTGACATGGTGGCCCCTTGGGTGCCTCTGTGACTGGTGGGATGTGTCCTTCTTTTGAACCTTCCTGATAGTGGCTGAAAGCATCCTTTGAGGATGAGCTACAAAACATGACTTTTACAATTTTGTTAAATACTCCTACATTTGCATTTAAAATGAGTGTTGCCCAATATAAAGATGATAAACTTTATGTTAGAAATGTAACATTTTAACTGTACTATACAGTACTTAGAATTAAAAAACAGCATGGAAGACAGGAAAAATGCTTTACCTTTTTTTTTTTCCTTAAATAAGATCTCTCTCTGTTACACAGACTGGAGTGCAGTGGCATGATCACAGCTCACTGCAACCTCCAACTCCTTGGTTCAAGGGAACCTACTGGCTTAGCTTCTGGAATACCCAGACTATAGGTGTGTACCACTACTCCTGGCTGATTTTTTATTTATTTTTGTAGAGACAGAGGTCTCTCTTGTTGCCTAGGCTGGTCTTGAACTCCTGGCCTCAAACAAGGCTCCCACCCGGGCCTCTAAAAGTGCTGTGATTACAGGGGTGAGTGTGAGAGGAAGGACAAGGCATGTTTACCCAGCCTCCTTTGTAGCTAGGGCCCAGTCAGCGGCTCTACCAAGCAGACCCACCCTGGGGATGGAGGAGACGACATTACACCACTCCCTTTTCTATATGTACTGGTAAAGGTACTTTCCCCTTATTTTTTGAACAAAAGATTCACATTTTTATTTTGCACCGGGTTCTACAAATTTTGTAGCTGACCCTGGGTATGAATATTTGTGGTAGAAATTGGAGCATTTTTAAATGGTTTTGGAAAACAGCAGAAAGACAAAAGCTAGAGCCAGAAGAGAGTTAGGAAAAGCCATCTGCTTGATATGCTAAATTTGATTTTGATAAATTAGCTATTATCACCTCTGATAGAGGGAGAGAATTTTGCTGAACTTCTTGCTTCAATCGCTAAGGCGTGTCTGATTGGTAGAGTCTATGGGTGTGCCCTGGCTACACGGGAGGCTGGGGAACCGACTTTTCCCTTTTTGTTTCTGAAGTACTAGGTATCTCGGTTTTCTACTAAGGGTCATACATACCATTGGAAATTGTCCAACCTACGAAGTAGGTCAGAAGCTGTGGCAGAAACTGCCGGTGCCTCATTCTCGACCCTCGCCTGGCTGTCCTTGACTTTGAACTATTGGTCTTTGCTTGGAGGCTATTTCCGAAGCCAGTGAAGGGGACTCTGCTCATTAATGGGGCTGGCCAGAAATGCTGGGAGGTACGAAGTACCCAAGGAAAAGCCCTCAGCCAGTCACTTATCAGACCGTCCTCTTTCTTCCCTCTTTGGGTGGCATAACTAGAAGTCGTGCGTTTTACACATTTCCCAGGCCCCCAAAGTGAGATTAAGTTCTGTTCTCTCACTTTGGCAGCTGCTTGATAACTTGCTCTTTATTGCCTGCCTTCCCTCCCTTGTTTCAATCCCTCTGCCCCCAGCAATGTTTCTTTACTTCCCAAATAATCACCTTGCACTTGAATCTTTTTCTTAAGGTCAGATTTGAGGGGAACTCAAACTAAGACAGATTCTGACTAGCCCCCAAAGAATAACACATATATACCTCTGTTATATATCTTACCTGTATCTCTGCTTTAATAGCAGCTCTCTTTGCATATTTTTAAAATAACACTCATCTGCTTGTGATACGGAATATTTGTCTAACTTGTCCCTTGGTTAGGCTGACAAGGTCCAGTCCCATATGCTTATAACTTGGTATCCTCAGTGTTCATGGCAGAGGCTGCATAGAATGGCTGCGACAGATACCTGCCATGAATGGTGATAAGCTTATCCTGATGACTTGCGAAAGGATTTATATGAAAATTATTTACCGTATTTCCATTATCTGAAATCCTGATTGGAGAGCTTGTGATCGTTCTGTATTTTTCTGATCTGGCCGGTTTTAGCTGAGTTCTGATTGCCCTGTAGATGTGGGCACGTGCTCAGCATTCATGTGTGCGTGAGAGTACGCAGAGAACAATGCCCTGCTGTGTTTTTCTTTCTTCTTCTTCTTTTTAATCTGCTTGAAACCATAGAGAAATATCTCTAACATTTGTCTTCAACATGGCAAACAATATTAAGCAGACCTACACTTGGTGGAAAAGTTTTCTTTCTTATCTGATGCTGGCAAGTTTTTGAAAGGTCTAGGGGTATATGCATGTTATCAGTGATTTAGCTTAAGCATGTTTTATCCTGTGAGTTTGGCCCCGACATTTTTCATAGAAGTGCTCCTTTAACATTTTACTGACACTGAGTTTTATGCTGAATTGAAAGCCAGTGAAGTATGCCAGCTCAGGGCTTCTCGAATCAGAGGATCTCTGTTTCCTGGAGAGTAAGTTTGGCTTCCAGGAGCTAGCACCACCCACATTTCAGAACCACACCAAAACGTAGGCTCCAAGAAAATGCCTATGCTTACCCTTTACCGTCCCTGAATAAAAGCATTTTTTAAAGGGTTTCAGTTTGACATCAAATAATCCTCTGATGATTTCGTCATTTGCCAACTATTTTCATAATCATGTTTTCCCCTCTTCTTTTTCTTAAAACAATGAGCAGACAAGCGTGCAGATGGCAGCGTATGTTAAAGGCATTGCACGAGTGTGTGTCAATACTGGAGGAAGTAACAGGCTCTTCAGGCGCTCACGTACAAGAATGTGCTACTGCAGTGACGGCAAAATAAGCTTTTCTGTGTTCTAAGTTAGAACACCATGGCTGACATGAACAGTGGAGGAGGCAGATGTGAACGGCTGGATGGGCAATACAGGTAGGTGCCTGGAGAATAATTAATTGTCCTCAAGACAAGTGAACAAGTGGCCAGAACTTCAGTTTTATAGAAATGAAGAATTTGAAAAGCATGTAATATTTTTGAATTTCCTACTCTGAGTCAAGGTTTGAACTTAGACATATTGTGTCAGCATTTTTTTTAAAAGCTGGTGACCATGTTTTCATAATACTTTAATTTTTGATTTTAGAATCACTAAGTTTCAAAGAAGTTCCAAGATGCCATTAGTTTTCTATTCCTGCTGTAACCATTTACTAAAAGTTTAGTGGCTTGAAACAAAATAAATACATTATCTTTTCCCTCCAAAGGTCAAAAGTACAAAATGGGTTACACTGGGCTGTCATCAGGGTTATGTTCCTGGAGACACTCAAGGAGAATTTAGCTCCTTTTCTAGCTCCTAGAGGCTGTCAATATTCCTTTAACTCATGGTCCTCTTTCTCTATCTTCAAAGCCAACAACGAAGGGTTGAATTTTCATCCCAACTGATCAATCAGCCTCTTCCTTCTTTCACCTGGGAGACCCTCTGTGATTATACTGACTCTACTTGGGTAAGCCAAGATATTCTCTGTATCTCAGGGTCAGCTAATTAGCAGCCTTACAGTTATGTAAAACCTTAATTTTGCCTTGCTATGTAACACAACATAATGACAATTTCCAGGAATTAGAAGGTGGACATGTTTGGGGACTGTTGTCATGTCTACCTCAAGATGATTTATCAAAAATAGATCAAAAAGCCAAATGGCACCAACTAAAACTAAGTGAGAAAGATACAATGAAAAAAAAAAGTTGATAAGACAAAAAAGGAGTTCAGAAATTGAGGCAACACAAGGATGCACACGTATATCTCCCTGGGTTCTAAATTAGTGGTTCTCAAATCATACTTTTGAATGCTTTAATTTTTGATGACAATTTAGAGGGGCTTAAAAGAATCAAAACAAGACAAATCATGTCACCAATGACTATATCTTTATCTAGCTCTCATTTTTATTAAACCAATCAAGTTGGAACACTTGACTTCCCTTCAACACAGTCGTTGCTTAAGTAGAACTGTTTAGCAGTTCTTAGACTTTATTCAGACTCCTCTAAAAGGCTATTTTTCCTTCCTATGCAAACATCTAACATTGCTGCCATTGTCCCCATTTTCAGCCTATATTCTTGCTTTGATTTGACTGAGAAGAGGCTTCCACACTGCTACTCCTACCCACCTACCTGGGTCTGTACCTATGCCGGCTGCCGTCTCTCCTGCTGCCGACGGGACGGTGAGCCATCCTTACTCCTTTGCTGGATCCCACCCTCCCCTGACTCTTCAGGTTAGGTCCTCCAGCAATTCCCCCTTCTCTCCTGTTTCAATGTTTTTCTCTCCAATTGAATCATTCCCACTTGTCCACAAGTATGCTATTAATTCTCCCATCTATGAAAATGGGACAAAATAAAACCCAAACTGGCTTGACCCCTTTTTTCCTCCAGCCATCCGCAGTCTCTCTCTCTTCTCTCACTAGCAAAGCATCTTACCACTCATGCAAACCCTTTTCTTTTGGGCTTTCACATCCCCCCCACCACTCTCACTAAACTTCCCTTATAGGTTGCCAATGATCTCCATGTTGTGATGTCAACAGCACATCTTTAGATGTCCTCTTACTTGAATCTTCAGCAGGGTTGTAGGTTGTTACTCTTGATGTCCCTTGGCATCACTTCTAAACCACTCTTTCTGAGTTTCTCTTTTTCTCCAGTGACGTGTTGTTGCAGTGTTTTTTCACTGGACTTCTTTGACTCCGAGGCCTGTGAACATTGCCATGCCTTTTGTTCCTTCGTTTTTCTATTTATAGTCACTCCCTTGGATATCTCATTGGGTCTATGAGCCACAATTATCACCCATATACTCACCACTCCCAAATTCTCTCTTTCCTGGATCCTTCTGATCTGTAGCCATATTCAGTTGCCACTCAACGTTTCTAAAACTCTTCACTGATACACTTCCTCCCCAACTTGTTCTGCTTATAGTGGGCCATGTGTTTGGAAATGGCAAATCTAGTCTTCTTGTTATTCAGGACAAACTCCTTGGAGCCGTCCTTGTCTTCTCTCTTTCACTCTCAAGTTTGTATTCAGGACACATGTACCTCGTACCTTCCCTGGTACTGTATGCAACACCCTGGTCTAGACCAGCACACTCTCTTGCCTGGAATATTCCAGTAGGCAACTTTCTGCTCTCTATGGTTATTCCCTGAATTCCCTAAATCTATTTTCAAAATGAGAGAGAGAGAGAGAGAAATAGCGAGATATCTTATTATAAGAGAGAGAGTTCTTATTTCCCTAAATCTATTTTCAAAATGAGAGGGAGGGAGGGGGAAGAGAGAGAGAGAGAGAGAGAGAGAGAGAGAGAAACAGCGAGATTATCTTATTATAAGAGAGAGAGATCTTTCTCAAAACCCTTCCAATGGGAACCCAATGGCTTCCCATTCACTCAGAATAGCCAGAAATTTTATAGCAAGCTGTTAGAACCTACAGAGACTAGTCATCAATTATCTCTTTGACTTTACTTCCTGTTACTCTTTCTTGCCTACTCAGCTCCAGCCACTGAGCTATTCGGGTGTTCTTGTGTGTCTAGAAACACACTGTGCGCATTCTCATTCTGGGGTGCTTTGCATTTTCTGCTCTCACTGCCGGGATGCTCTTCCTTTCAGTCTTTGCTCAGATGTCACCTTCCTTTGGAGACTTCCTTCACACCTTCGTGTGCAATTGCACGCCTAGACTTTCTGTTCTACTTTTGCACTTCATTTTTCTTTACAGTAGTTATCACTATCTAACAGACTGTGTATTTTACTTATTTCATTACCACCTGTTTCTCCACTTCAAAATCAGGTTCCTTAAGGGTAGGGATACATTAGGTTATATTCTCTGCTCCATTCCAGTGCCTAGAACAATGTCTAGCACCAAATAGGTATTCAATAAATACTTACTGAATGAATGACTGAAGTTAAGAGAAAACAATACTTTGTGGAATCTTAAGACCTTTCAGGGTGTTTTTATAGTCATACTTTTGTTTGATCACAATCACTCTGTAGTTCTAAAATCACAGACATTATTAGTCCCACTTCATAGAAGTCGAAACTGAAGCTTAGAGAGTTTCATGGCTAATATGCTACAAAACTAGCATTAGATTTTGAGTCCTCTGACTCCTAACTTATTGTGCTTTCTGACATTCACTCAATCATGAATTATTTATTGCTTGCTGTGTAGCAGGCACTGCACTATGTGCCTGGGCTATATGGAGATGAGTAAGATGTGTTCTTTATCTTCAAGGATCCCAGAGACTGAGAAAGCTCTCCAGGTGCTCAGGTCCTAGGATGAAAGTCTGAATGGGGGTGGAATGTGGGGGGGGGTGTGGAATGTGGGGGGAGGTGTAGTGGAAACACATGGGGAGCAGTGGCTGATTCTCCCTGGTGAGATCAAGAATAATTTGCAGGGCAAACTTTTTGTTGCATCTTGAAAATTAAGGACAGGTTTGCCAGGTAGGCAGAAGGCAGAAAAAAATTCTAGGCATGGGTATATGGGTATAAGTGAGAGTAAATATATCAATTTGTTAAGAATGACTTTAAAAATGGTAGACTACAATAATTTCAATCTCTTTGGTTTGACTGAGTACAAAAAGTTTCTAAAGGATGTGAAGGAAAAAGATTAACTTGATAATGTATGTGTTAGTAGTAATAATATTGGGGGAAAAGTTCATATGCGGATATAAATGGTCCTGTTTTTTTAAAACACCAAAAAGCCTTTATTTGGATTAACTGGTGGATAAGTTTTGAGATAGGACTGGGGGATAGATTCTGAGAAAGTAGCCCAAGCAAAAGGTATAAGGATGTTAATCTCTGAGGTTATATTGATTTGAGTACAAATGAGAATCAATCTGCTATTAATTTGTCAAAATCTGCCTTTAGCTGGGAGGGTGTAGTTCTGATTGTTTTAAGGCTCCAGTGCACAAATGGCTGTGCAGGCAGAAATACTCACTTCCCGATGCATCAAACGTTAGTTCTTTTCTAGCAAAGTACCTCCCTGCCTTTGAACCCCTAAGGATAAATGCCTACATGTACTTTAGTTAGAGGTAGACAGGAGGAAGGAAGGTAGAAATAATCTTGGGTAAGGGAATAGAAAATGGAATGAAAACTTCATTAAAATTATAATTTGCAGTTTTAGAGCATAACCAAAATATGAGGTCTGACAAGTTTGAGAATTTGCCACTGTGAGCTTATAGTAGTGGCATTGTACAAATAACTAGGCAAGGTTTCATAACCCTGGTATGACAACATCTCACAGCTGTGGTCACGTCCACATGTGGCGGTGTCTTGTAGAGTGGCATTCAGTGTTGCTGGTATGTGCTTTTTGGTTTTTTAAAAAAACAGGACCATTTATATCCACATATGAACTTTCCCCCCAATATTATTACTACTAACACATGCATTATCAAGTTAATCTTTTTCCTTCACATCCTTTAGAAACTTTTTGTACTCAGTCAAACCAAAGAGATTGAAATTATTGTAGTCTACCATTTTTAAATGGCACTTTTTCTAGGATGAGTTTGTGAGCTTAACTGTCAGATTTAACCTATAGATTAAAATTTCATTGTAGGTAGAATTCAAAACTGAGTTACTTTCTCACTATTTTTTTAAAATTAACTTTTTATCAAAGTAATACATATTTATAGTTTTTATGTGTGTGTTTGTTTATGAAAAGCAGCAGTTTGCCTGCCCTCTGCCCCTCCCTCCTAATTCTGCCTCTCCGGAGGAAACCACTTCCAGCTCTGGGAACTGAACGTGTTATTTTCTTTGGTATGTCTAAATCATATGCTCATGTCATTATTTCTCTATTTTTCGACCTCAGGGGTGTTTTATGGGCTCCTAATCTAAAGGAGGAGTAATTAGTACTCCCACCACCACGCCCCTCACTGCTGCGCAAACTTGCTCTTTCCTGTTTCCAAATATAGGTATTCTCCCGTTGGGGGTTAGGCCAATATTGCAGTATTTGTGTTTGTGTTCAAAACATCTGTTTAACCTACAGTGACAACAACACTTGCGTTTATTTGGGATGTCAAACTTGATTCAATTTCTTAATGTTATAAGTATTTAACATTATAGCTTACAATTTTTACGTTCAGCTTACAAAGTTTATTATTCTACTCATGATCTATTACTATTGAGAGTCATTTATAAGGGGGCCTTTAATGAATGTTTGGTCCCATTTGTAAATTTGTTTCATTAAAATTTTGAAATAACTTTACACTCCGTTTCCTATTATTTCAGTATTTCATTGTGCTGACTAATAAATCAAACCAAGAATGCAAATAATCCTGATAAATTCAGCAAAGCAAACGTAGATATTGTGGTTCTCCAGTTATTTTAAACCTTTCAACATGGCTGATATTCCTTCTAAAATTCTTTTATACTTTCCAACTAAATACCTCCAGGGGCAAAACCAATACTCTAGAATATCAGGACTAACCATTAGCATATCAGTACTTGTTATGTGATAAATTTAATATACTATTTTATACTTTATCCTAAACTCCCTCAAATTAAAGACTATTTGTTACACTATGGCAGGGGTCCTCCAACTTTTTAAACAGGGGGCCAGTTCTTGTCCCTCAGACC
>NW_003852407.1:17282269-17297035 GCF_000181295.1 Otolemur garnettii
GGACTGTGGGCCCCGGGATGAGTTGGCTGCTAAGCAGGACAGGCAGCAGCAGCAAAAACATCCGGTGGGCTGGATAAATGTTTGCGGTGGGCTGCGTGTGGCCTGTGGGCCGTAGCTTGAGGACTCCCATACTATGGAGATGATTACTACTTTGTAAAACAATTGAGATTTACACTTTAGTAGACTGGCCCAGGACCAAGCCCAGAATTATTATTTTTTTAAGGTAAGCCCTTAAAAAAAATCAGTTGTCAAGTTCGATTAGAGTTCTCAATTTGACGATCCCCCACAATTGGGTTGTTTTATCACCTGATTGGATTATTCCATGAATCACATTCTCAATTCTTTTCATATTTTTCAAGTTTGATGGAGTCCAAAAAGCTCTAGATATTTAAATAATATCCATTTTTGTTTTGTATACTTCTTGTGTCTCAAGGTCATTCTACATGACGTTGGCTGCAAACATGACTCCAGCCGAGCCACATGCTGTCCTGTTACATTTCCTACCTTGAAAATCTTATTCCACATTGTTTTTGCACGTCCTCTGCTTTTTTCCTCTTACTAAAGTATATGGATTCTGAGGCACGCTGTCTCTCTTTTGTTTTCCACATAGTGATATCCCTAAAATCTTAACTCTAAAAACGAAAGTTTAAAATCAATTTATTTTATCCATTTATTTTGTTTTTCCTCTTTCTATACAGTCAGTGTGATATAAATGAATGTCTAAAAACATCTAAATTTCAATACCTATAAAATACAACATGACTCATGCTTAATTGGTAAACTATCTTCTTTCCTTAGTCATGCGTAAAAGGATGGTGCGTTTTAGAATCGATGATTACTTAGACTGGATGAAATACACTGTTATTTCTTTATTCTGAAACTGTCCAGAAGAGTGTGAATTCCTTTCAACATCTCAAGCACTTCGGGGCATACCCAGGCATCTCCGTGTCCCTGCTGCCGTCTGGTCTAGTGGTTCCCTGAGCCACTGCTCAGCTGTTGTCCTAAAGGTTGTTGTAAAACTTCCCTTGGTCACTATTCCAGGAACTTCCCCCTTTCTCTCGTCTCGAAATCCCTATTTCTACTGTCTCCTTTTTCTTTTATTTATTTCCTCACTTGGGAGGCCTCGTCTTTGAGATACTAAATTTCTAGAAAATGTTTTAATCTAACATCATACTAATTTTTTAATAATCTCTTGTTGTCTTTATAATACACTTTCACTGTTTATTTTTTCCAGGAGTACTTGTCAGTTCTATGGTGCTCAGACTACATTGACCATCTATTTACTCTATCGTTTTTCCTAATTTTTGTGTTTTTTTCTTTTCATATTGATTTTTCTCAAATTTATCTTGCACACTTCCCATTAAAATTTAATATCTGGTATGCTATGTTTGATTTCAAAAAGCTCTTACTTGTTTCCCAAATGTTTTTCAAAAAATTGTATTCCTTTTTGGTTCTCTTTTATAATGTCAAATTTGTTATAGATGTTTTCTTCATTTGATTTTACGTTTCTGCTTTTTTTTTTCTTTTCTTTTTTTTTTTATTGAATGGTAACTATGTACATTAATGCACTTCTGGGGTACAGTGTGGGTTTTCACATGCAATCTGAAATACTTCCATCAAACTGCTCAACACAGCCTTCATGTCATTTTCTCAGTTATTGCTTTAAAACGTTCACATTCTACTCTTAGAAAGATTCGCCTGTACCCCTACAAGATAAACCTCAGAAGTGATCCCTCCAAACCCCCTCCCTCCACCCATTCCCTCCTCCCTTCTCCCCGTTTCTGCTTTTAATTTCTTTTTCTATTTTGTTTGTTTGCTTTGCTTTTTTCACATTAGATGTCTCCTCCAACTATTTGGGGGTCTTTGGTTCTTTATGCAAATTTTTACAAGTGAGGCACAAAGAACTTGATTGGAAACTTTATGTAGTTAGAAGGCTTTGTCAGCTGGTGTTTCCATAGACAGATGAATCACTGGGTGTAGATGTAGCCCTTCTGTGGTGGCCCTCAAAGGCCATGATACTGGGCAGGGCAAATAGGTCAGAGAGGAGTCTTCCAACCTTTGCCAGCGGTCAGGATGCTGAAAGGGTAGGTAGCTGGGGAGAGGCCTCAGGGGATCCTACTGTTTTTTCATGATGCTCTGACTTAGCCCAGCCCTTACTCTGTGTCTACTTCTAGGACAGCCTCTCGGTCCAGACTTTCCTTTCCAGAGAGAAGGCCTTTGCCTTTAGCCTGCATTCTGTGGTGGGAGTTGGGTCAGGGAGGATATGACTTGAAGCCATGGGGGTAGCCCTGTTACTTCCAATGGGGTATCCAGGTAGAGGAGTCCCTGGGTTACAATGATATGATGTATGACATTCTTAATCTACAATGGGCTCCCAAGTTTCCCCATAAGGATAATTTATAATTACATAATTAAATTAATAGTTCAAGAACTAGTTTCTTCTGTGATGTAAACAAACCAGGATGGCATAAGTGGTTCATTGGCGTGGCATCTTGATGGTAGCAGCTAATCTCAATAAAGAAGTCGCTGGTAGAAACAAAAGAACGCGAAGAATCAGAAGACCCAGAGCCAAGCACGTTTACAGCAAAAGACTTCAAGCCCTTTGCTTCACATAAGTGGGATCTGCTAAGCTAGAGGAGCAGGACACTAACCTTGGTTTACAAAGGCGTGTCGTAGTTAGTGAGAACACAGCCATTTATAAGGAAGAATAGATGAAGGCTGTGCAAACAACCCTAGATAATTTTTCAAGAAACCAATTTCAGGGTCAAGTCCTGATTCTCCAACTGCTCCATCCTCTCTGGTCCCATCTCCATCATCTTCCAATTAATGTCAGCTGACCCTCCTGCCTCCCAAATGCCCTAGCTGGTAAGCAAAACATTGATGAGACATTAGGTGAGTGTTAACCTTTAATTCTTTTTTGAAATGTTGTCTATGTCCTAGCTAAACCTTTTGTATAAATTTATTTTTACATACTATCTATTTGAAATTACAAAACGAGTACAATAGTTTCTGTAACTTATTAATAATAATAATAATTATTATTATTACAGTATTACACTGTACAGGATGGACATAAAGTTCGTGTGCAATTTAAAATAGTTTAACACAGTAATCGCACATGAACTTTATGTCCACCCTGTATTATTATTACCACATATGATATTATTATTATTATTATTACTGCTTATATGTCATTTGTTAGGAATGTGAGTTGAGTGCACATTGGGCTGAAAGATGTTCTCAGGAATGCATCTCATCTGTCACCTGGGATGAGATTTCCTTAAGTGAATGGAATTTTTAAAGACAAATCTTAACTGAGCAAAAGCAAGATCCAATCACGTGTATTCTTTTTTCCTTTTCTCTTTCATTCCCTCAGTGAGTATTTATTGACTGTTTATTTTACATGTGTACCAGGCAACAGGAAGACAATGATCATCAGGAAGCCAGTCACAGTTTCTGTTGTCATGGTGCTTAGAGGCAAGCCACGAGAAGAACATTTAAAAAAAAAATTACCTAGTTAATAACTGTTACATTTGCACTAAGTACTTTGGCATAAAGGACAGTTCTATGAGAGTGTATAGAAGGGGAATAACATGCTCTGATGTAAAAGAGAGAAAGAGAGAGAGAGAGAGATTAAGAATTAACCAGAGCCAGTCAAAGCTGGGAGCATGGAATTGATGTGCTGGTCGTGGGGGAGACGTTCCCTGTAGAGGGAGTCGGATCCTGAAGATTCTGCAGGCCAGATGTTGGATGAAAGTCGGTTCATTGAAGAACAAAAAGGAAGCCTGGTAGCTGGAAGGCGATGAGCCAATGGACATGGAGACGAAGAAGAGAGGGGGACATGAGTGGGGCAGTGGACACAGGGGCACCCAAACTAGGCTAAAGATTTAGGGAGAAACTCAATCAAGTCTGTTTTTTAAAAAGATTACTCTGCTTGTGGATGGAAAATTCATTGAAGGGAGAACATTTAATTGCCTGTGTGGGTGTAAAATTATATAATCATTCTGATAAATGATTTGGCAAAATGTATCCAGAGCCTTTAAAAATTCATGGCCCTTGGTCTGTTTAAACTGCTTCTACAGTTTTATGTAAAAGGATAAAAAATAAAAAGATACAAATTCATATACATACATAATGGTAGTTATTTCTGAAAACAAATAATTAGAAACAATTCAAAATCAAATAACTATAGCAAAACCCATACAACTGACTATTCCCTGTTTTCAGCTCTCTATGCACATTAACTTTTAAATATCCTAATAACTTAATGGGACAGATAATATTAATATCCCTATCTTATAGAGGAGGTACTGAGGGATTAAATATCCTTTCCAAGGTCACAGAAGTGGTGAGTGAGAGACCTGAGATTCCAGTCTAGGCTGTCTGAGTCCAGGTCCTGTATTCTACTAGACCAGATGATGGAATATTCTAGAAACATTGAAATGAAATCTCAAAGAATATTTTATAACTTAGATAAAATGTTTACAAAGGAGTTATCAATGCAAATACATCAAGACTTACCACTGGCTGTATGTGTTTGTGACTTTGTAAAATAAAAAGTACATACATGTGTGGAGAGATTATTAATCTTTATTAAACTGTAATTCTCTTGAGTCTTTCTTACCTCTTTGGATCATAGAATTCTCTCATTCTGACTCCACAGAGCCTTCTTCCAAGCACATTTCATATGATAGGCATGGATCACCCACTTCAGAAATAGCTCTAAAGATTATAAATCTCAAAGACAGAAGTTGTGTGCTACTGATATGCGACATAAAAATATTCACAGGCTTGCTTGAACAGCAGGTTTTTCTACTCCCTGAAAGATGTGGAGCTGTGGAAGGGAGAGAAGGCTGAGAGAACAAGCAGATGGGAGGAAGGAACAGAGAGACCTCGATCCTTGTAGAGGAAAACAGAGCCTTGCTTTGCAAGTACCGGGGAAGTGTAGACACTCACTGGATGCCAACAGTCCTCGTGTTACTAATTCAAGAATTTCACCAACTACTGGCTTAGTGCCCCGATCGTCTTCCCCCATGTGATCAGTACCCACACTAACCAATGGTTCTGGAAATCTGTAGGGGAATTCGATGACTAGCGAGGAGGTGATAGCTGGGGAGGACTCTGAACTGAGCTTTCCGGATTTTCAGCTGCAGGTGACACAAACACCTCTCCTGTTGCAGAGGCACAGAAACAAAGCAGTAATAAGGCACAACGGCAACCAGCCTCAAATGTAGGTGGCTATTGCCAGTGATCTTTATTTTCTACCTAAAGTTTAATCACATTTTAAAATATTCTAGGATACATAATATTTATAATCAGAAAATGGAAGAAATAAGGAGAATTTGCAAGCTTCACTGAAATAGGTGTCTGATACAGGTACCAACAGAGTGCCTGCAGCAATGCCAAGAGTTATCCTTCAGAGTCCATCTGGGTTCACCCCAATTTATAAGTAAACTCACAGCCCCAGAATTCTTCACTGTAAAATACAGGCCTAATGATTTTAGCTTGGACACCCAAAGACATGGTCTAGGAAAGGGGGAGTAGTGTGAAGGGCACTAACTTCAGGAGAGTAATTAAAGTTTTTCCCCATGTTTTACTGAAAAACGGTCTACGATGTCCCCGGAGTAGTTATCCCAATTGCAGTTGTACTTGCTTGTATGACGAATATCCTGCCTTCTTTGGTAGATTTCAGACTGCACCAGAGCAGAAACTCCAGTATTTTCTTCCCATCGATAATCCAAATAGGAGTCTGTATTTGCGTATATATTATTTGCATAGTTGCTGCTCAGTAAACATTTCGTTCATTTGACCGGAGGTCAGATTCGAAAGAGAGGTTCTCTCCATGGTATTTTAGAAATCAGCAAAGGTCAACCTAACTCTTGGAACCTCTGATTCGTGATCAGGCTCCATACAGAGGAATTACATGGCAGGACACTGATCAATTCTCCATGCTGTAAGCCAAAGATGGGTTCCTGGAGGACGTGCCATTTAAAATGATAAAGATAAAAGGAGTTAGCCAATTAGAGGAAATTGTGGGGTGCTTAAAGCCAGGTGGGGAGGTGAGAGACTTGGGGGCTAATCAAAGAAGAAAATTTGACCCTCAGTGGCAGTGGCACACACAAGCTTGATGGGCAACACTTTGAAAGGTTTGCATACAGGGGAAGACCCTTGCAGTGATGTGTGTCCAGAGGCTAAGGCACAGGAGGAGGGCAGATCTGAGAGTGTGAAACAGGACTTACATGTCTAGGTGAGGCCAGGTTAGTGAGACAGTGGGGGACAGCTGAGTGAGAGATTTCTGAAGGGAAGCAGCAGGTAGGGATCCTGATAGCCCAGGCCTTATCTTACTTACTGTCAGTGAAACAGTGATGACTCAACATTTGCTTGGTTGAGGTATTTAAAAGCTAATTGGACATACAGTAGTCTCTGCCTATCCAAGATCCCCAGTGGATGCCTGAGACTGAATAGTAACACACACACACACACACAATATTTATTTCTAAACTTGCATACCTGTGATAAAGATTAATTAAGCACTTATCACAGGCTGTGGCCATAACTTTTGCAGTTCGAGGTACAACAGCAAAGCTCACGCAAATTTCTTTTTCATTTCTCACAATTTCATGGACAGAAGATTCATTCTCACCATAGATGTGAGCAAACTCAGCATATGATTTCTTTCCTTCCTTATGAGGTCAAGAACTTTAAACTTTTGACTTAAAGGAAGCATTCTATGGTTTCTCTTTGGCACATCTGCATTGTTGGAATTACTGGTCCTGCTCTTTGGGACCACTCTTAAGTAAAAGAAGGGCGACTTGAACACAGACACTGGGATACGAGGATAGTCAATCTGAGAACCGAGCTGGCTCCTAAGTGGCTCATGGGCAGGGAACACCTAACACAAGGATACCAGAACAAAGAGAGGATTCACATCCCTGGCAGGATGGAGCTTGATGGCATCAAATAATTCAGAACAGCATAAGTGGACCTTCCGTTAGATCCTGCAATCCCATTACTACTCATCTCCCCAAAAGAAAAACTCATTTTGCCATAAGGATTCATGCACTTGAATGTTTGTAGCAGCCCAATATACAACTGCAAAAACATGGAAACAATCCAAGTGCCCTTCAACACATGAAGGATTAATAAACTGTGCATATGTGCACCATGCAATACTATTTAGCCTTAGAAGATGGACATTTTCTATCCTTTGTTACAACTTGGATGTATTTGGAGAACATTCTACTGAGTATAGCATCACAAGAATGGAAAGACAGGCATCGTGTGTCCTCAAAACTAATTTGACTTCTGGATTAACAACAATGTGCTCACGTGGGAGGAAAACTTGATCAAATCCAAGAAGGGAGTGGTGCCTGTAGCTCAGTGGGTAGGGCGCTGGCCATATACATGGAGGCTGGTGGGTTCAAACCCAGCCCGGGCCTGCTAAAACAACGACGACAACCGCAACAAAAAAAATAGTCGGGTGTTGTGGCAGCTACTTGTAGTCCCAGCTACTTGGGAGGCTGAGGCAAGAGAATCGCTTAAGCCCAAGAGCTTAAGGTTGCTATGATGCCAGGGCATTCTACCCAGGCTGACAGCTTGAGATTCTGTCTCAAAAAAAAAAAAAATCCAAGAAGGGGGGAGCCTAAGAGGGGTATTGGTGGGTTCCTTCCCAATGGGAACAAAATGTGGGTGTGTGAGGGACATGGCTATAGCATAGGCGTGGCCTTACAAATGCAAGCAACGTGGCCTAAGTATATACAACATCATAATAATTGGAAATTTAAAAAAAAACACCGAATTGTTTATTTCTGGATTTTCCATTTAATATTTTCTGACTTTAATTGACTGTGGATAATTGAACTTCAGAAAGTGAAACAGTGTGGATAAAAGGGAACAACTGTACAAAAATTTGAGTCTGGCGCTGGCTGGTTTTTGAGGTTTAACAGAACTCCATTTGCTGTGAAGAGGTGATCAACCGAGGAGCCAAAACACAGGCCATCTTTGGCTGCTTTATGTGAGAGGCACTCGGGGCTGGTTGGGTGGTGGTGGTAGGTGGGGCTGTTAGAAGGAATGGGATAGTGACATCCAACCAGGACAAGGATTATGGGCAGAGTAGACTGGTACAGCATCTTTTGAGAGTTGAAACTCGAGGCTAAAAGCAATATGGGAGTAACTGAAGGGATTTCATAGTCCCTAACCATCTACATGTTCATAAAAGTTCTTTATGTGGGTGAAATAGGTAGGTGGAGTTAAAAAATACTTCTCTAGGGCCTCACTACTCAAACTGTGGTCCACAAACCAGCAGAATTGGCATCCTTGGGAGTTTGAGGTAAGTGTTCAAAGCTGAGTAATTTTAACAAAATACTAGGCAGTTCCTGGCTATATTATACTGGCCTAGTAAATGGCCATAGGTTTATCTCTACATTTCAAATATGGAATTATTCAGAAGAGATTTTCTCATTATAATATTTAGTTCCTTCAAAGTTTAAATAGGAATAATACATATATGGTAGAGTAATTTTACACAGCTTGTCATGAAAAACAGCAGTATTCCACCTGTTACTCCATTCTGGTTCTGCAGATAGAGTCTTTTGTGGGGTACTTATTTCATACTCATAATATTACTTTTATAACCCTACTTCCCCACATCATATATTCAGGATTCTCTCTTATCTTCCCTATTTTGATATATACTTTTCAATAAAAACCAATATTCAAAGTTTCTATTGATATTACCAGGAAAAATCCTATTTACAACTGTAGTTGGCTACAGATTTCATTTTCATTCTTACGCAACTTTTTTATGTCCTTAAACGTTACTATTTTCTTTCATGAATGATTATTCATTCATCCACTATCATCTGTCATAAGTATGAAATTGCGATTAATCTTCTCCTTCCCCTCCTCTTCCCCCTCGTTATATGACACATTCCAAACTGAACTTGTTACTCTCCAGGCTTCCTACACGCCCTCACCCTGAAGAATCCTCTCACAATCCTTTTGGGGACAATCTACAATTCTCTCTTACACTGGATTCTGTTTCCTAACCTCTATGTCTTCCTTTTCTTTGCTTATGCCATCTTTTTGGTGGTGGACCATGCCATCCTATAGATGCCTGAGAAATGATATATTGAAAATGTCATGTCCTTATTCTAATCTAACATTTCATGAGTGGCTTAGCTGATTCAGAATTTTAGGTTAGAAATTACAGAATTTTGAAGACATTTCCCTACTGTCTACTTACTTCCACTGTTCTTGAGAAATTCAGTCTACTGTGATTATTAATCCTTCAGATAAAACCAAGTTCTCTTATACCCTTCTCTCCAGAAGCTTTAGAATCTTCTGTGTTTGCTCCAGATCCCACAATTCTACCGTCATGGGCTTTGCTGTGGATCTATTTTCATCTATATCATTGGATAATCGGTGGGCCTCATGTTAGTTTCCTAGGTCTACTGTAACAAAGTACCACAAACTGAGTGGCTAAAACAGCAGAAATTTCTCAGCGCTCTGAAGGCTGGAAGTCTGAGACTGAGGTTGGCATAGCTGGTTCCTTCTGAGAACTGGGAGAGAGAACCTGTTGCGTGCCTCCTGCCTGGCTTCTGGGGTTTGCTGGCAATCGTTGGCGTTCCCTGGCATGCAGGTGCTTCATCCCATCATCTCTGTCTTCATCTTCATCTGGCCCTCTCTCTGAGTGCCTCCGGATCTGTGTTCAAACTTCTCTTTTTTGGAAGGACACCACCAGTCACGTTGAACTGGTGAGGATAAGTGACCTCATTTTAACTTGATTACACCTGCAAGGATGGTAAATAAAACCACATTCTGAGTTACTGGGCATTAGGACATCATTGGGGGGAAGGTAATGTAACACATGTAACAGGCCCTTCAGAGGTAGAAGTCAATTATTTTTGTCCTGGAAATATCTTCAAATTGTTTCTTTGTACACTTTTTGACCTGTTTTTTTGTTCTATCTTCTATGCAACTCTTGTTGCTTGGATCATGGAGCTTGTGAAATGAACGTCTAATTTTATTAATTTTTCTTCTTTTTTATCTCTTTATCTTAAATTGTCTTTCAGTATTTTAATTTTTCATATTTTTTTCTATCATATACTAACCCTTAATACTCCACCTATTCCCCCATACTATGGCTTTGCATATAATTTGAGGAGCTCTTTTATATTCTTTGAACATATTTTTTCTTAAATTATCCCGCTTTTATTTCCAGGTCGTATGATACTGCCTTTTCTCCCCAGTGGAATTCGTGGCATCACTTGCTATTTTCTCTCCCCCCATTGCTTGTTTACAGACTTCTTTTTTTGTTTCTTTGTTTTGGTGTCTGCTTTTGTAACTTAGGTGTGGGGCTTAATAAGGGATTGGTGAATGGTTTACTCCAATCTTAGATGACCTGGATGGGTTAGTCACTAGAGTCATTTTAGGAAGAAGGGCTACTTCCAATATATGAGTATTTTTTTCTCTAGGAAAAATTCTTCAGATTTCTTATCTTGAGGGTAGAAGCCTAGATGCCTGAATTCTGAATGTCTAGTGAAGAAACGGAGAGAAGGTTTAATATTTCATTCCTTTTCTCAGTTTTAAGCCCTCCTGTTCTCAGTTGTAGCTGGTATTTCCTTGTGGTAGTGTTTCCCCAAATCCTCCTGCTCCCCATTAGATCCACATCTCTGTGTGTACTCCACTCATCTTAAATCTGTGTGGCTCTTAACCATTTTCTGACCAATATAACGTGGCAGAAATGATGCTGCCTGACTTCCAACTCTGTGCCATACACTCTGTGGCTTCCACCTGGGGCTCTTGGAATGTTTGCTTTAGAAGCAGCCAACTTCCATGGAATAACTTCAGCTACCCTGAAAGTGCCAAGCTGTGATGACGCCAAACCTGCCACGGGGAGTCTGCGTGGAAGGAATAAAAGCTGGCCAGCCCCTGGCTCGTCCAACCACCCCAGCTGAAGATCTAGCCCTAGGAGTGAAGAATTTGTCTCAGACCCCCAGAGACTTCAACCCTGACAACACTTGAGTGGAACCACATTGAAGAATGCCGGCGAGATCTGCCCAGCTGAGCCCAGTCAGGGATTAGCTTGCACAGCAAGAGATTTCAGAAACATCCCTGTTCACAAGACTTCTGTTTCTTTGCTTTCCAAAGAATAAACCTCTAATTTTGTACTGGAGTTGGGTAGGGGCAGTGTTGTAGCTGTGCAGAGAGAGGGTGGGGACTTCAAGGTCTAAATGCTCTTACTGTGGCATTTGAGCAATGCCCTGCTTTTTAGCTATACCTTCACCCTCACAGCCACCAACTTCTGAACCGTTTGGATGTTCTATAGTTAAATTCTATTGCTGCACAACTTCTACATCTGAAGCTGAGGATTCATCTCAAGTTTTCTAAGCAGTTACCCCAATCCATCTGCTTTCCAGTTTCCAGAATTCTGTTTCAGTTAATTCCACTTCTGTTAATTTTGTCTCTGTGGTTTTATGGCCTTTAAGGATTAATTTATTTTGTAACTGTAACCAGAAGTCCCTGGAAACCATTTCATTAAAGGAACCTACTCAGAGGAGAGCACTGTAAAAAAAATAAATAGTGCTTTCAAGGAGATTAAAACTAATTACTTACAAAGAGGTAAATCTGAAGGCGTCCTTTATAAAATTAGGGGCATCATCTTCAACCTCTGGACTTCCCCGAAGGGCCATCCTAAGTTCTCTCTTTAAATGCATATTATAAAAGACAATACACAGGCAGGGAAAGGGTGCTCTTAAAAGGACTCCTTCCAGGAATTCTGGACAAATATTACTTAGACTTCTAATAATAAGATTTTGGAGGGATTAAATATGGCTCCTCTATCCCTCCGTGCCTCCTTCCTCCTCACGATCTGCCCTGCTACAATGCAGGTCAGTAACTCATATTTACTTAAAGTCCTTTTCAGGAACAATTTGCCTGAAGACAGCTTATTATGAAATTATATATATATATTTTTTTTTCTGTCATAAGCAACAAAAATAACAATTTTTAACTTCTTTCAAGATGAGTCACGTTTCTGAGAACATAGCCAAGTATTCTTAAGTTTTAAAAATACCTTATTTTGCTCACATACAGCGGTAGGACTGCCTACCAGTGGTTCAATGGAACAGGAAAACTTGGGGAAGTTATGAAGGGCAGAATTAGGTAGCAGATGATGTAAGCAACATCGATCCGTTAGGATTGCTCTATGATTTCTATGTCGGAAACTGTAGTTTTAGTTTATGCTAGTCCTTCATACGATTTAATTTAAAAAACCACTCCGACCTTTACTTCTAAGTGTAGTGTAACATGATAATCAGGAGGTTTAATTTCAAGTTCATTATCATAATACGCTAGTAGCTTTCATAAAAACCCTCTGCAATCCCTTGGGGATGAAGCATTACATTCTGCTGCCCCCTGGCAGGCATTTTGTTTACTGAATGTTGTGAGCTGCCCTCAGAGAAAGGAAAACAGGGCTGCTTTGTATTTCTCTTCAGAAGACAGAAGATTCTTCTGTTGTTTGTTGTCTCCCGCACAAATTTATCACTGGAATGAAATTTGTTTGAATTAGGGCTTTGCTGGAGCAAAACTAGCCTGTCTGAATTCTTGGCCTCGATTTCTCTATAAGTGGGAGCAATTAACATTCAGTAAAAAAACACCCAAAGAGGATAAATGTTATAAAATAATAAGAAAGAAATTCTACGACTGCTGTTCTACGTACTTTATCAGACATTTAACCTGCCAGTCATGAGGTTAAACGCAGGTGGAGTTGAGGTCCGGGTATATTCTCAAAGGCACTTGGAATAAAGAGCACTTTCCAACCCCAAGGATCAGCTGGGCACACCTTCCGGAAGAGAGGAAATGAGTTGATCTGGAGGTATCAACACCATTCCTTCCATCACTTTGCCTGTGTTAAATTGCTGTTGGGGCATACACGAAATCATCTGTGGCCTGCAAACCCTTCATGTACGAGGGAAATCCATGCGATCATAGGTCTGTAGCTGATTTACAAAATGAAGACAAAATAAATATGATACATTGATGTTTCTTGTTTCCAATTGATGTTTTTAAGAGTAGAAGGAGCTATGAGGTTCCAGAAAGGTGGCAGAGAAGAGAGATTTTTCAAAAATTGCTTTGGAGTTATTACTGAAAGCAGTAAGTGTCACTGCTTTCTAAAAATCTAGGAATTACCTGTTCATCTCGCCCTCTTCCCTCCCCAGAATCATGGCAACCACTGATCTTTTCACTGTCTCCATAGTTGAGTCTTTTCTAGAATGGAGCATAGTTGGAATCACAAGGTGTGCAACCTCTTCAGACTTGCTTCTTTCACTTAGCATTGTGTATTTAAGATTTCTCTCTCTGTCTTTTCATGTCTGGATGGATCCTTTCTTCCCCTGGCTGAGTAATATCCACTGTATGGACACAACTATGTTATTCATATACTTTTTGGATGGTATTGTGATCGCTTCCAATATTTTAGCATTAGGTATAAAACTGCTTTAAACTGATATGTTTGTGGGGAACATTATTAGACTCAGAAGTCAGGTGGGAAATCATGTAGTTCTGCCTGCCTCCCACTTTTTTCAGGGTGGTTCTGGAGCGGGGAAGGTGGGACATGGTTGAGGGAGATCAGAGATGGATGCTAGACTTGAACGTCTTCCAAGGAGTGCTGCTATCTGCTCTGGTCCATCAGGATTTTTCTTGCTTTCTTAGTAGCATAGAGTAGTTTCATTTTAGTTTGCATATACAAATATACAAAAAAACCACAGCTGAGGTCAGGATTGAGAACATTTCCACCTCTATCAATCTAAATCTGTATTTCTAAAAATGTGTTTTACGAGCTCCTTGCATTAGAATTACCACAATGAGGGCAGTACCTCTGGGTCAGTGGGTAGGGCGCTGGCCCCCTGTACTGAGGGTGATGAGTTCGAACCCAGCCCTAGCCAAATGGCAACAAAAAAAGTAGCCAGGCATTGTGGTGGGTGCCTGTAGTCCCAGCTATTCGGGAAGCTGAGGCAAGAGAATAGCCTAAGCCCAGGAGTTGGAGGTTGCAGTGAGCTGTGACACCATGGCACTCTACCAAGGGTGATAAAATGAGACTTTGTCTCAAAAAAAAAAAAAAAAAAAAAGGAATTACTGCAATGAATGGGCCCTCTCCCAGACCCACTGAATCAGAATCTGTAAAGATCAACCTGGGAATACACATTTTCACATCGTCAAATGATACTGAGCGAGTGAGCACCTCGGTGAGGCGATCTTTGTCATGCTGTACATTTCAACTATGTTGTCTCTTGGAATTTCCACGATCAATAATATCTGTCTGATATTACTCTGTAAACAGTGGTGAATTTCCTAGATTCTTCATATACCTCCTTGGAAAAATACCAGATATGAATCCCATGTGATTATTTTTAATGTAAGATGTGCTTCTATGAAAAAAAGTAATTAGGGATGTTATGTGGAATTATCCCTTCCTGTAATGAAAGCCTTCTGAGAGATTCAGCCTGAGTTCTTATCCATGGCTCAGCACTATTGCCCTTGGCAATCCTTATGTTTATGAAGTTCTATGGACTGCTCTCAGAGTAATGAAAATGCACTAGAAGGATTAGCGCAGAAATTCTCAAATACCTCTGTTTTTACAGTTAGCCCCGAGTTAAAGGATTTCTACTTTCTTTCCTCATGAAAGCAGGGACACACATAACCAAATATGTCTCGGCTTTATACCAGTGCTGGTTTGTTTATCTCAGACGGTGTGTTATACTGTTG
>NW_003852407.1:17297805-17298317 GCF_000181295.1 Otolemur garnettii
GACCCAACTATGTTATTCATACACTTTTTGAATGGTATTGTGATTGCTTCCAATATTTTAGCATTAGGTATAAAACTGCTATAAAACACGTTTTCAACTCATTTGAGTAAACATCTAGGAACATGATTGCTGGATTGTATGATATGTGTATGTTTTGCTTTGAAAAAAAATGCCAAATTGTCTGCCCAAGTGGTCATACCACTTCACGCTCCTGGCAGCCACGAAAGAGAATTCCTGTTTTTATTTTATTTTTTATTTTTTTATTTGCACTCCCACTAGCATTCACCTTGTCAGTGTTTGGGAATGTAGCTATTCTAATAGGTGTGTAATGGCATCTCTGCTTTGTTTTCATTTCACATTTGCTCGTGTCTCGTGATATTAGCACCTTTTCACCTGCTTGTTTTCCATCTATAGAATTTCTTCCTCTGGGTGAGGCGTATGTTCAGAGGTTTTGCTACTTTTAATTGGCTTATTTGGGGTTTTTTAATTGAGTTTTAAAAGGTCTTCAAACA
>NW_003852407.1:17298728-17305437 GCF_000181295.1 Otolemur garnettii
ACTTTGTTCCGTTTCAGAATCCTGTTGACAATTCTATATCTTTTGTCTTTCCTTATAAACATTAGAATCATTTTGTTTCTCCACAAAATAACTTGCTGGAATTTTGACCAAAACTGCAATGATTCTGTAGATAAATTTGGGAAGAACTGGCATCTTAACGACATGGATCGTCTTCCTATCTATGAACATGAAGTTACTCTCCATTTATTTATCTCTTTTAAATTCTTTCATCAGGTTTCTATAGTTTGCCTTATGTAGATCTTGTACATGTTTTTATATTTATACTTAAGTATTTAATTTTTTTGCTAATATAAATAATTTTTAGTTTTAAATTTCATCTGTTTGTTGTAGATATATAGAAGAACCATTGACTTGTATATGTTAACATTGTATCTAATAGCCTTGCTATAAAGGCTTACTAGTTTCAGATTCTTTTTTTATAGCCTCTTAGGAGTATTCCAAAAAAGACCCTCGTGTCATATGTGAACAAAGCTGTATTTTTTCTTCAATCTGTGTACCTTTTATTTCTTTTCCTATCTTATCTCTTTAGCTAAGACTTTCAGAGACTGTTATGTGACTGGCTTGTTTTGCTTCCAATCTTAGAGAAAAAGCATCCAGTATTTCCATATTAACTTGATGTTAGCTGGAGAGTTCTTATAGATGGTCTCTATCAGGTTTAGAAAGTTTCTGTCTATTCCTACATTGCTGAGAGGTTTTTGGTTTTTGTTTGTTAGTTTGTTTTTAGCATTAATTTGTGTAGAATTTTTTTGAAATTTTTTTTATTGTATTGATATGTTCATATGATTTTCTGTTAGTCTGTTGATGTGCTCGGTTATATTACATAAATAATTTCTAAATTTTGAACAAGACTTGGATAAATCCTACTTGGTCGTGGTAAATAATCCTCCGTGGTAGTGGTATAATTTTTATACACTAGCTAAAAGATTAGCTAATCTTTGGTTAAGAATTTGTCATGTATGCTTATGAAACTTACTAGCTTTCCTTTCTCCTATTGTCTTTTGGTGTTAGGCTAACGCTGGACTTATAAAATGAGTTAGAAAATATCCCCCATCTATTCTATTATCTGGAAGAAATTGTGAAAGATCAGTATCATTTCTTCCTGAAATTTTTGATAGCATTCTTTAGCAAAACCATTTGGATCTGGTGCTTTCTCTTTTGGAAAGTTATCACTGGTTGATTCACTTCCTAAAAGGGATTGAATCTTTTCAGATTATCTATTTTGCATTGCATGAGTTTTGGTAGTTTGTACCTTTTAGGGAATTGGTGTAGTTCATCTATGTTATATTTCTGGTTATAGAATTGCTTATAACATTCTTTTATTAGTTTATTATTTATGGGATCAGTAGGGTAACCTCTCTTTTTATTTCTAATATTAGTACTCTATTTCCTATTTTCAATTTTATTTATTTCTATGCCATTAATTATTATATCCTCTCTTGTGCTTACTTTGGATTTAATCTGCTTACACTTCTCTAGTTTCCTAAGAAAAAAGCTGTATTATTGATTTTAGATCTTTCTTCTTTAGTCATACATAAGTTAAAAGCTATACATTTACCTCTAAGCAATGCTTTTGTTGCATCCCACAAATTTCGATAGGTTATATTTTGATTTTAATTTATTCTAAATATTTTAAAATTTTTCTTGAGACTTTTTTGACATATGCATTGTTTTGAAGACTTATTTTTTAATACCTAAATATTTAGACTATTTCACAGCTATGTTTATGCTGTTAATTTCTAGTTTAATTCTAGCTAATCATACGCTATATGTTTTCTATTATTTTAAATTTGTGCACCGTGATGGCTGACCATATTGGACTTGATGCACACAGCAGAACCTTTATGTATAGCTGCATTAGCTTCTCATCTAAGATGGTTAGTGGATTTTCTATCCTGACCATCTGAATTCTGTAGTTCTGTCCTTAAAGTTCTGCTGTGGAGCATGTGTAGACTTCTACCACCACAGGATGGTCCAATGACAGAGCATACGTACTACTCACTCTCTGTCCAACCTCCTCATCTAGCCCATCTGCCTGTTGGGATTTTGGAGCACAACCCCAGCCTGCCCCCTCACCCAGAGCCTCCTGCAGCTATGCAAATTGAAAAATCTAGCCTACAGGCTTCCTGAAGTCTCACCAGCCTGACTACTTTCTCTGATTCCATGCCTTTTATGTTCTTGCTTGGCTCTGGGGGTCAGTGAGGGCAGGATCAAGAGAATCCCAGTGGCTTATTGAACAAGGGCCTTTTGATATTCTAGGATACGTGTGATCCTCCATGGTCTGGTGAGATTTCCAATCTCTAATCCAGATCTTTGGATGACTTGGCATGCTCCTCTCTCCAGATCATCTGGAGCAGAAGGTGAAAGCCCCAGAGGTTTCTCTAAGCCTTCCCCCAGCATAACCTAAACTCCACCCCTTTTACCTGGGCCTGCCTGGGAACTCCCTGCACCTGCCCAAGACCCCTTTACAGGGTACATTGTTAGCTGAGCCTACCAAGAGTTTCATAGGCTTGTGCAACTGTGCTCAGACCTAGAGAGATGGGGAGCAAAAAGGCAGCCCAGCCTGTCAAGGGAGCCAAAGATTCCATCACTGCTGTATGTGCCTGGCTGTGGGCAAGCCCCTGAGTTTCCTATGTAGGGACTTTGTTGTTGAGTGAATAAACATTCGCCTATGGGCAAGCACTGTGTGTAGCTCAGAATGTGGTCTGTATTGGTACATGTTCCATGAAATCTTGAAGAGAATGTGTATTTTGTTGCTGCCAGATGAAGCATTCTATAAATGTCAGTCTGAACCATTTGATTGATGGTGCTATTCAGTTCAGCTCTGTCTTTGCTGATAGTCTCCCTGCCGCATATGTCAATTACCGATGGAAGGGTGTTTAAGGCTTGAAATATACTAGTGGCTTCATTTATTCCTCCTTGCAGTTCTGTTAGTTTTAGCTTCAGGCATTTTGTCACTCTGTTGTTAGGGACATACATGTTAAGGATTGTTATGTCTTCTTGAAAAATTGTCCTCTTGGTTATTCTACAATGCTCCTCTTTATCCATGATAATTTTGCCTGTCTGAAATTAATACAGCTTCTCTAGCTTTCAGTAGATCAGTATGGTGTGTCTTTCACTATACCTTTACTTTAAATCTGTGTTGTTATATTTAAAATGTTTAGAAAAGATAATAGATAGTTGAGTTTTGCTTTTTGCTCATTGACAAAAATTATCTTTTAATTGGTATATTTAGATTATTCACATTTGAAGTTCTTATTGATATAATAACATTAATGTCTACCATCCACATATTAGTAACTATGGGCTATTTGCTGCCCTTTTTAAATGTATTTTTTCTTTTACTATTTTTATGCCTTTTCTAGCTTTGAGAATTTATCATTCTATTTTATCTCCTCCCTTAGCCTATCAGTTGTATTTAAACATTTTAATATAAAAATTATATAAAATTTAAGTTGCTGTCCTAGAATTTACAATACACACTTCAACTAATCTAAGTCACTTTTAAATAACACTGGACATATATTTTGGACATTTTATAACAGTATATTCTCAACTTTTCCCTATGTCCCTAATAATATGTCATTCATTCTTCTTATCCATAAGCTATAGTCACTAAATATATTGTGTTTTTATTATTATGAAAAACTGCTACCAGAACTGTTAAGGATAAGAAAGGTAAAAGATTGTATTATACCTCCATTTATTCCTTTTTTTCTTTACATAAATCTAAGTTTCTGATTTGTGTTGATTTTATTCTTCCTGAAGATTTTAAGAGTTATTGCAAAGCATGTGTATTAGTTACAGATTTCCTCAATTTTTTTTTTGAGAAAGTTTTTATTTCTTCTTCACCTTGGAAGGATGATTTTTCTAGATATAGAATTCTAGTTGACATTTTTCTCCATAATACCTGATATTTCACGCTGGACTCCTCTTCTTTGTATGGTTTCTAAAGAGAATTTTGATGTAATTACTATTTTCGTTCATCTAAAAGTAAGGTCCTCTGGCTTCCTTCAAGATTTTTACTTTGTATTTAACTTTCTGTAGTTCGAATATTTATATGCCTAGGTGTAGACTTTCTGAGCATTCTGAGTCTATGGTTTGGTATCTGTCATTAATTTTGAAAATTTCTCACCCATTATTACTTTAATTTTTTTTTCTGTTTCTTTCTTCTTCCAATACTCCTTCAGGCATATATGTTGTCCTCTACAATTGTCACAAAGTTGTAGACTAGCATGTTCTGTTTTTTTCCCTCATTATTTTTTCCTTGCTGTACAGTTTTGAAAGTTTCTATTGAAATATCTTCAATGTCAATGACTCTACCTTCAACCACGTCCTATTTACTGAGGACAGCATCTGAAGCATTCTTCATTTCTGTTACAGCATTTGTGATTACTGACATTTCCTTTCAATTCTTAGACTGGCCGTTTCTCTGCTTACTTTACTAATCTGTTCTTGCATGTTATTCTCTTTTCCCATTAGAGCCAGTAGCATATTAATCACATTTATCTTCAATTCGCAGTCTGATGATTCTAAAATATCTGCCACATCCGAGCCTGGTTCTGATGTTGCTCTGTCTAGTCAGACTACAGATTTCGTTTTTTAGCACTCCTTGTAGTTTTTATTGAAAGTTAGATATGATACATTGGGAAAATGAAGGGAGGTAAATAGACATGAGGTTTTATGTTTACCTGGCTGGAAGGTATTCTGAGTTTACTACTTGTAGCTGTGGGTCTCAGGAGCTCAAATTTCCTCTAGTGTTCTTGCTCTCGTCTTTCTTGTTGTCTTTGTGTTTTCCTAGAGATTCCTTTTGAAATAGAGTCTGAGACTTGCTATGCTTTTCATCTGTAAGTCCCTCCTACAACGCAGGTGTTCTGTTTATAAGGGGTGTGATGTAGGTAGAGGGGAGTTGTTGTGTGCTTTAGGTGAATAGATGCCTCTATTCATATGATGGGCACATTATGTGAACGCAATTGTATGCCATGTGAATGCTCAGCAAAGGATGATCTCAGCAGAAGGGGATTTTGATGATTGGGTAGATATAATGACTCGTTATGTAGAAGGCAGTGATTCTCCATTCTTGGCCGCTCTTGTTGCTGTCCACTGAGCCTAGGAAAAAGGGGTCATGGTGGAAGGAGTCTATACATGGGCTTGACAACAGAAACTTTCTCTCATTGAGGCCAACTTGGGTAAGCCATGTCTGATCACCCCAATTGCCTTTGGAGTTGCTTTCCCTGCTGGTAATGCCTCCTCCAAAACTACTATCTATGAATTTGCAGACTGCCTTATCCATCATCACAGCATGAAAACTGCATTGCCAATAATCAAGGGAATAACTTCACACCAAATGAATGCAACAGTGGGCCTAGGCTGGATCCACAAATGATCCACATCCATTACCATGTGGCACAATGGTTCTGAATCAAATGACTTGATAAGATAGAAAATTGTGAAGATTAGTTATGGTATCAGCTAGAATACACTACCTTGTAGAGCTGTAGCAATGTCTCTATCAGGTAAATTAGAACCCAGCAGTTGGTGCTCTTTCGAGCCAAAATTCATAGGTCTGTAAATTATAGGGTAGAGATTAGAGACACTCTTTTTATTGTTAATCCTAGAAATCTACTAGCAAATTTTTTGCTTCCTATTCCTGTAACATTAAACTCTGCTTGTTAAAGTTTATAATTCCATACTTCTACTAGGGGATGCAATTCCATTGAATTGCAAGCTGTGACTGCCACCCGACTATACTGCCCAACTCATGAAATTAAATTTACAGATAAACATGGGCATTACTGCACTGGCAGTGTGTATTTTCCTATCAACAGGAAAATAATTGCTACTGTATGATGAGGGTAAGGAGGATTATGTCTGAAATACAGAAATTCTTGATTCCTGACATTTTAATTCCTTTTGAGTGCAGCTTGCTCTTGTGAATAGGATGCCTGAGTGTTTTGCTTTTTTTTTCTTTCTAATTTTGTTTAGTTTCACACATATTAAGTGTATGATTTGCTGGGTGTGAGACCTATATTAATTTATTTTGTAATTATTGTATAAATATTGAGTGGAATTTGGAGTCAGAAGTTACTCAGCACAGAGGCATGAGTCAGGATTTGTTCCCCTAAAATCTCAATTCCTTAATTGTCTCTTATAACTAGAAATGCATTTCCAGAGTAATAAGGTAAAATGATCCACGAGCAGTTACTCCTTACCGTGGTCGTTTTAATTCCATACACATTCTTCCACATTTTTGATTCTTTTTGTCTCCCTCAATGTTCCTTTTCTTTACCTCTACTTCAGAAGTGTGGTTGCTGAACAAATTGCTTCAGGCCTTTAAAGGGAAAAGAGAAGACTGCTTTTTGTCATGATTAACTTGGGGGAATTATGAGGAGGCTGCTCACCAAGTGTGGGCAGAAATCATCCACTACCCATATGTTGCTGGCACTGATAATATGTAAAGTATGTGGACTAAATCTACACAATTGAACTTGCGCAGCTGTCAAGAACATTTGATTTGAAGGTCGGAGGTTTTATTTTTATGTCCCACACTTTCCTTACCAATTATTTAACCTCCCAAAGGAGTTATAACCATCTACCTTTCATTATTTTGGAAAATATCTTAAAAAATTGTGAAAAAGTGGGAAGAACTAATGGATATGATGAGGATGAGTTGGAAAATTTGAATCCGATT
>NW_003852407.1:17305488-17316204 GCF_000181295.1 Otolemur garnettii
TGAAAATGTCAATAGCATTTTTATTGACTTTATTCTTAAGTTATGAATGATATTCTGTTATTCATACCTAATTATATCTCTTAAAGGCATTTCAGGGAAAAATTCTGGTGTGGGTTCATAGGTAAAATATTTCTATTCCCATTGTGAAGATGAGAGATTACTGAAGTTCAGAGAGCGCAGAGAACTCTACATCACATATGTGATGGGGACGGATGTAGAATCCGGGTTTCTTTCACACACGCCCATGATTTTGATAGCTGTTCATATTAACCCCTAGTGCAGGGGGCAAAGCTTTTCTTTAGTAGCTTACTTTGATTGTTAACCAGATTCTTACAGCATGAATGATTGCTGGTATGTCTGCAAATTCAGAAGGTGTGACTACAGAGTGACTGTGAGCATGAGTAGGGGTTGGTGATGGCAAATCTTGCAGATAAATGGATGGAGCGCAAAAAGGCCAGGAGAGGATTGTCCATTTCAACGCATAGGTTTAGAGATACAGTCCTTTTATTTTGGGAGAAACCAATGTAGTGGTCACTGAACTAGTTTCAAAACCAGGTAACTCGTCCTTAGTTCCTTGGGTGTACCTGAATCTGCTACCTATGATTTTGACATTAAAGACTAGTTCTTAAAATATCTACAACACTGCCCCCAAGTTCTACAGAAAGTAAGCATTTGAGTAATTTTCAAGTAGATGGGGGAAGTTCTACCCCTAGAGATCAATAAGCTAGGAAAAGAGAGAAGACTAGAAGAGATTATCTATGAACTTTACTAACATTGTATATTTGATTCAAACAGAAAGTATTGATTAGTTTACTCAAGGAGTAATTTTGCAGTATAGCACCTAACCAAATCATATTTTTTATGTGACTGATTGAACAGAGAGGGAAAACTTAAATATAAACTTCATTGTTTGCACCTCTTTAAAAATAGTTTTGATAGTCTATAGTGAGGCACTCTAGCACAGCAGCTCAAGAACTCAGTCACAAAAGTCAAATGCAAAGTAGTTTATTTATTTATTTATTTATTTATGTTAAATCTGATCTTTAGTATCATTCCTCAAGGAAAAAAATCTGGTCCTTTTCCACTCTAATTACTGCTGCAATTGAAAACAATATTATTTTCTACTATTTCTTCTATTTTAATAAACCACATTTTGGGCTTGGCGCCCATAGCTCAGTGAGTAGGGCACCAGCCACTTGTACCAAAGCTAGTGGGTTTGAGCCAAGCCCTGGCCTGCTAAACACTGATGACAACTGCAACCAAAAAATAGTCAGGTGTTGTGATGGGCACCTATAGTCCCAGTTGCTTGGGAGGGTGAAGCAAGAGAATCACATAAGTCTAAGAGTTTGAGGTTGCTGTGAGCTGCGATGCCATGGCACCCAACTGAGAGCAACATAGTGAGACTTTGTCTCAATAAATAAATAAATAAACCACATTTTGTCTAATAAACTTGGATATATACCCTTGGAAATACAGCCCGGAAAGTGGTTTAAATGTAGAGTTTGCCCTTCACCATCGATGTGAATGTGGATCAGTTATTTGATTCTCTAAGTTTTATTTTCCTTATCTATAAAATGGGAATAATAACTGCAACTACCTCTTAAGACTGATATAGCAATCGCATTTATATTTGCTTCTGTGGCTAATGGAACATTCTATTGGGAAGTGTCAGAAATAAATCGATTCTCTTTGTGACCACCAAACCAAGATCAAATAGCATAAATGTGTATATCATAAGCACTGGAAGTGGAGTCGTCAGAGCAACTGCCTTACAGCTGGGGTTTGCAGGATGGGTGCATTCAAACAAGCAGAAAGGGATTGAGATGGCTGATAAAGAAATGTGCCTCCTAGGTTGAATGAAATGAAGCTAGGAACAACATAAGAGACAGAAGAAACTGGAGCAATGTAGAGACTGGGATCAAACACTGGGTGTAGACTGGGGGTATCCACGGTGAGAGTGGGAAGGATAGATCCTGCTGGGCAGGCTGAATGTTGTCCATGTACTTTCTGAGATGGGGCAGTTGAGGGTAGTGACAAAACTCAAATTATGGTCATGCTGAAGAAAAGAATGGAAGAGGATAACTGGAATTAATGGTGAAGATCAAAGAACTAGGAAGTCAGGGTGGCAGCCACATTCATAGGAGTCCCCACCATGATGGCAGAAGTTGCAGGAGGAGGACAAGGAAAAGCGCTGAGCAAAGGGAAAGGGCTGGGGGTCAGGCAACTCAGGTCTCTAAGGAAAGACGGGTTATTTTAGGAACTTCATAGAGCATTTAGTAGCCAGAAGGCGAGTGACGCCCCCATGTCCTGAAGCATTTAGGATTTCTGAGAAAGAGTCTTAATGCAAAAGAGCTTGAAAGAAAGCAGTACTTGGCAGGGGAAACCAAGTTTAAGACAGGACTAACAGGTGAAGAGGGTAATGATTTTCACTTAGCTTCACATTAGAAACACCAGCAGAGCATTTAAAAATCACCCATGTGTAAAGGGTTCCTAAAACCCATCGTGTCTAATCTCTTAGATGAGGCTTTGTCAGCTGTACCAGTTCAGAATAACGACAGAAAGGTTAGGTGAGAAGTTGCTTATGTCTTTGGTTGAAAGGAAGAGCAGAGCAGTAGTGCAGGAGAGAAGAGAGAGGGAGATGACCTGAGAAACAGGCAGCGGAGGCGGTGATGGGGCTGAGAGACATGGAATTAACTGGTCTCCGGATGTGGGATGGAACTTTGAGTTGCTCATACATCATAATGACCTGTACACAGCCGAGAAGTCTCTGTTACTCCCACAGTGGACATGGTGTGGGCAGCTGAGGAGAAGGCAGCAACTGCCATGAGGAAACGGTTGGGATGAAAGGTCAGAAATCATTAACTGATTTTTATTTCCTTCACGCTGTGATTCTTTCTTTCTTTATCTCTCCCAAATTCTTACTCTAAATCCCAGAGGTTGGTAGAATTTCGGGAATTCTACCTGTCAAATGTACGCAGCTTAGTTAGCCACGGCCCTGCTGAGGGTGGGTCCTCCATCTGCTTGTGCTGTTTCCTTTCCCACTGCACTCGTGCACAAAGTCCGGCCCCTTCACCAGTATTTGCCTAGTTTTTTTCTTACAAAGCTCTAAGCAAGTTTCAAAAGCAACAGCACTTGTGTTTTAGGGTGACCAGGGTGGCGAATGGAGCTCGCAGTGGGAGATGATGCAAGCTCTCTATTTCCAGAGCCACAAACATACCCCAAACTGGGAGGTAAACAAAGCCAGCCGCTCCCTGATCACCCAACACCTTCAATTCAGACCCTTGGCTGCTCCACACACTTTGCTTTGGCAGCAGCGAATTAAGTCTGTTGTTTTCTATGCCGTAAACATAGCTGCATGCGGATAACTCAGCTTTTCTAAAAATTGTCTTCCACGAAACAAGTCCCTGGTGACCAAAAGGTTGGGGGAAGCTGCTGTACCTGATATCTTGCTAGGCATTTTACTTACATTTTCTTAGTGAATCTAACTCTTATACTAACTCAGAAAAGGGTTCTATTTTATTCCTATTTACAAATATAGAAACTAGGAGTTGTTACAAGTTTGTAGAGCCAGGGTTTTACTCCAGACTCATCTGGCTCTGAAATTCCTTACTCTTCCACAGTACAATATAGTTTCATTTGTGATAGAGGACTTTCTTTTCTATCAAATTGATGACTATCTCAGACCTCTTATGTCACGTTAACAGTAGCCTGTAGGGGAAGGCAGGGCAGAATAGCAAGATCAGTTTCGGGTCTATTGCAGTAATCCAGAGGAGAGATATTGGAGGGTAAGAACAAGTGGTAGCAGTCAGGATGATAAACATTGATCATGCCTCTCTCAGATGAATAATACATGTTTGCTGACTTCTTCATTGTCTACATTGTCTTATACTGGTATCTTTGAATATTCTTCTAATACTTTGCCTTATTTAATCACGGAATCAGAATTGGGCACGTAGAGGTTTTGACAGTGTCTGAGTGTTTCCTACCTTCTGAATTGTCATATAGCATGGCAACCCATAATTACCTTTCTAAGAATAGAATCATCAGACTGGATGGTGTTTAGCATGATTTCTGAAGAGACCAATCAATGGGCTTCTTCATTTGGTGTCCTTATTTCAGACTGTCTACATATTCTGTTTGTAAAATTTGCTTTATAAGTATCCTAAAAAATGGAAATTTCTGATTTTTAAGAATTATGGGCAGTCTTAAACCCAAACTGACCTGTCATAAAATTCTTATGCCCTGCATAATCATAAAAGTATGTCTAGACCTTTTATCTTCACTGATAGAATACATATCTGTGTATGCATGTATATATACGTGTATGTGCATATTTATTTACACACAATCACATTTAATTCCTGTGTCCAATAGCAATTCTGTCCTAAATAAATCTGATAAGGGCTGAAGTGTTCCTATGACTCTATCTTTTCAGTTTTGGCTCATAGTGGCAGCAAATTAGAGTGTTTTTGATTAGTCCCTATGGATTGTTCTAGGAAATCTTTAAACCAATGGTGGTAAGTAGGCTTATGCTGGGATCATGTTTACCAGGGATTTTTCATCAAGAGGCTGAGCCATTCTTTGAATAAAACCAGGTCCTTAAATTCAAACAAGTGGTTTAAATTTCATCGTAAGCTAGTGTTGCTTCATTGACAGAGAGAATCTCAGGGCTCCTTGGTCCCTTGGAAGTTTCAGCTTTTTCAGTAAAATGTGCTCATAGTAATTTTTTCTAAGACTAAAATTTACAAACTATATTTAATATGTCCCAGGGTTCTGATTTGTAACAGAAGACCCTTTGCTTAGAACATATGCATGGATGGTTTCTCTCCTTGCTACTTATGTAAACCTTCACCTTGTAATACATTGTGTTGTGGATCATGATTTCAACATAGGAATTTTGAGGGGAACACACATATCTAGTTCATTGAATGGAGGAGAAACACTCTTTGGCACAAGGCAACAGGTGCAAAGGTCCTGAGTTGAGAGAACTTCCAGTATGTGTGGAAAACAGGAAAGGAGCCAAAGTGTCTATTGTAATATGAAAAATGAAGATATGTTAGGACAAGAAGGCAGAGATGTGGCTGGATGGTCTTGGGCTGGGCATAATGGGTAGAGGGGAACCCGATCTCAAGAGACTTTGTAGGACAATCAGGTGGTCTGTGGAAGAGTGGAATGAGCGGACAGCACTAAGCAGAGAAGAAACACCATCAGATCTTGAGATTCACCAGGCTTGAGGGTAGCCTGTAGGGGAAGGAAGAGCAGAGCATTGAGATGTGTTAGGAGGCTACAGCAGTAATTCGGAGGAGAGATCTGGGTATATCAGATCAAATGAAAGCAGATAAGATACGCACTGATTAGGTTATAGATTTTGAATGTGGAGTTGAGAGACGTGTCAGATGTGGGGTGTGAGACATGGAAGGGAATCAAAGATATTTCCCAGGGTTTTGGCTTACAACTGGAGGAACAGATTTGTCTGGGACTGAAAGAAAAAAGCTGAAGGAGGAATAAGTTTTCTTGGGAAGGGGAAGAGCTTGATTTTAAACCTTTGAGTTTCAGATGTATTAAACATCCAAGTGATACTTGACTAGGCAATTGGATATATGAAAATTGGGCTTAAGGAAGGGGGTTTGACTGGAGGCAAAAATTTAGAAGTTTTCAGCATATATTTTATTTACAGCCATGAGGCTGGGTGTCATCAAGGGAGTAATTATAGATAGAAAAGACATAATTGACAATTCAGTATGTAAATTCATCACCTGAAGAGTAAACAACATCCCTAAGCAGAGGGGTATCACCTTGCTTTAGAATCTCCCTAAATTAGCAGGAGGTAACAGCTGTACAAAATTGATGAGTAGTAAAAATTTTTAGGATACTTATACATCAAATTTTACAAATAGAACATGTAGGAAGTCTGAAATAAGAACACCAAAGGAATAAGTCCATTGGTCACTTCGGAAATCACCCTCAACAAGAGTCAGTCCTATGACTGTGTTCTTGAAAATGTAATTAAGGCATTGCCATGTAAATGAGAATTCAGAACATAGGAAACACTTGGAAACTTTCCATCATGTACTCAAAACCTCTGTCGTGTTTTGAGTCTGTCAAAACCTCTACGTGTCCAATTCTGATTCCATAATTAAATGAGGTAAAGTATAAGAAGAACATTCAGAGATGCTGATATAAGACAATGTCAACAATGAAGAAGTTAGCTAATAGATTCTGTCTGAGGGAAATACGACTTAAGAGGTTTGATATAGTCATCAACTTGATAGAAAAGAAAGTCCTCTATCACAAGTGAAACTATATTACAGTGGAGAGGACTAAGGAATTTCAGAGGCAGATGAGCCTGACGCAAAACCTGGCTCTACGAACTTGTCAAACATTGGGAGAGTAACATCTCCTAGTTTCTTCATTTGTAATGGGGATAAAATACAACCCTTTATGAGTTAGTGTAAGAATTAGATTAACTGATTAAGAAACCTAGTAAAATGTCTGGTAGAGCAGTGTTCCCCAACCTTTTTGTCACCAGGAACTGGTATCATGGAAGACAATTTTTCCACAGACCAGGTGTTGTGGGGAACAGTTTTAGGATGATTCAAGAGCGTTGCATTTATTGTGTACTTTACTTCTACTTTTATGACATTGCAATACATAATGAAATAATTATACAGTTCACCATAATGCAGAATCAGTGGGAGTCTTGAGCTTGTTTTCCTGCAACGAGATGGTCCCATCTGGTGGTGATGAGAGACAGTGACACCCGAAAGTGTGTTGCTACTATAAAGCCTGCCACCAGATACAGCGTGATTATCACTAACCACTCACTGAGAGGGTTTTGCTATGAGTCTGCTGGCAATTTATTTACTGTGGCCTCTATGGAGTCAAACCTCTCTGCTTATAATAATCTGTATGTTCAGCCACTCCCCAGTGCTTGCATCTCTGACTCAGCTCCACCTCAGATCATCAGACGTTAGATTCTCATAAGGAGTGCACCCCTGCACCATTGTGTGTGCAGTTTATAGTAGTATTTAGGCTCCTATGAGGGAATCTAATGTCACTGTGATATGACAGGAGGGGAAGCTCAGGCGGTGATGTGAGGGATGGGGAGCAGATGTAAATACAGATGAAGCTTTGCTGGCTAGGTCATCACTCACCTCCTGCTGTGAGGCCCGGGCCCTACCCAGCCATGGTTTGGTACCAGTCTTCAGCCTGGGGACCGCAGTGTTAGAGAGCAAAAATAGAAATGACCGTGATAAATTGATGAAACCTGTTAGCGGTATTGAAATTTCTTCTGGCTGTTGAGGGAAGTGGTTATGAACTTGATTTCTAAAGCTGTATTGCCTGCGTTCAAATTCTAGCTCTGTCATTTCCTACCGTGTTTCCCCAAAAATAAGACACTGTCTTATATTTATTTTTTCTCAAGAAGACACACTAGGGCTTATTTTGGGGGGATGTCTTATTTTTTATTAAGTATAATACCACAATCTACATTTATTCAAATACAGTTAAGTCATCTTTTTCTGGAACCTGACAGGGGGAACTGACTTTGTTGGTGGGGCTGGGGCTGGTGGTGCGTGAACTCCTTCCCCCTAGCTGTTCGCATTTGCGCAATAGGAGCTGAGGCAGATAAAAGGTATTCCAGTCTTCCTTACTGCTCCACGCTGAAATGTATGGCGAGGCTATGCAGATACGCTGCATAGCCACGCCCATCACTAGATGTTATTATTGGGGTAGGGCTTATATTTGACAAATGCATAGAAATCCTGCTATGGCTTAGTTTTTGGGTAGGTCTTATTTTGGGGGAAACAGGGTAGTTGTGGGACCATGGAATAGTTACTTGAATCCTCTCATTTTTATCATCTATTAGCTCAGAATTGTTCTTACAGGTTTTCTGAGGATTACATTAGTTAAGATGTGACATGTTAAAATAGTGGCAGGGATATTTTTTTATTCTTCTTCTTCTTTCTCTTTATTTTATCTTTCTCCTTATTTTTGAATTCCTTCTTTTGCTCATCCTCTCCCTTCTCATTGCTCATTCTTATAATTATGGCTCAATGGCAATATTTTAAATATTCTGTCAAGTTGAAAATGTGGGTATTGAATCACAGCAAAATATACATCGTTACTGAACTCACCTGTCTGCCAGGTCCTAGTGTTTTTCCGACCTGTTCCATGTTGTAATCCCAAGAGCACATCTGAGATTGTGTATGTCTCGGTAGAAAGAAGGAGAGAGGGTGTGTACCATAGACTAGTGAGAGAAATAGCGGGAATTTAACTTTTCCTCTAAAGTTTTATTTTCCAAAATAAGCTGACAATAACAGAAAAGACCTGAGGCAAGGATAAAAATAAGTCAACATATTCTATTTTGGGACACTCAATTTTTACTGTTGTATTTCACTATATTTTATTTCTGCTTTTCAAAATGCAATACAAGAACACCCAAAGCGAGAGTATGTGTGTAATTTTACTAATGAATTACTCTGTGATGTGCAATCTTTATCTAGATGTAACTAGTTACTTATTTATTCATGTATTTTTTTTTTCTGAGACTGAATCTCACTCTGTCACCCTGCATAAAGTGCTGTGGCATCATAACTCACAGTAACCTCAATCTCCTTGGTTCAAGTGATCCTCTTGCCTCAGCCTCTCAAGTTCTGGGATTACAGGTATATGCTACCATGCCTAGCTAATTTTTTCTATTTTTAGTAGAGGTGATGGGATCTCACTCTTGCTCAGACTAGTCTTGAACTCCTGAGCTCAAGCAATTGATCTGCTTTAGCCTCCAGAGTGCTAGGATTACAGGAGTGAGCCACTGCACCCCACCTAAATGTAATTATTTAAATAAAATCTAGATACATAGGTTATTTATAAGTAGACTTTTAAATATACATATAATTTACATAAAAATAGAGAATTGTGTGTGTAAAAAGGAGTCTTTTTTTGTCATTGAGGGTAATGTAGAGGTAGACATTCCTGGTGCAGGAAAATGAATGGATCAATGGTTTATAAGCCTGTCTGATCTTACAATTACCTGGGAAGTCCTTTAATACTCAAAAGTCTGAAGCACGCCCCAGGTTTATGAATAACATTCTCTGGGGGTAAAGCCTGAGATTTCTTCCCTTTATTTCTGTAGTCTTTGATTGGTCCCAAGGGTGTCTGGTAATTACACTGACTTGGAAACGTATCTCCACATGTCCTCTCAAGCTCCTTTCCTCCTGCTTATTTTTCAGAGATAAATAACCTCCAAAATAGGAGTGGGGTATAGTTCTTTCTCAGAGAAGGAAGGGAATTGGGTGGAATAGAAGGTTTCCAGTTTATAAAGCAGGCCTTTCGTCTAACCCCACAGGCATATGCCACCATGCCCAGCTGGTTTTTTACAAGTCAGTTTGGGTCTAAAATGGCCCGTGGTGCTTAAAAACCAGAGACTCCCATATACCAAGCCTTGGGTGCTTTCCTTACTTCTTTGGCCACGTCGTCATTTGTCTTCCTCCCTTAGTCTTCAAGAATGTTGCAGGCAGTGAGTATCAGTAAGAGCATTATGATTTTGGCTGCCAGGAAAATAAACATTATTGTGAATGTACATGGTCATTACAAAAGTTTAGAGGTACACAAAAGCCAAGAAACATAAAATCCACAGGGACGAAAACAAATGAAGCTCTCTTAGCAACACCAATAAGATGAGCGAGTTGAAACTTGCACAGGCACATCAGAAAGGACACTGTCCACTGTGTCTCTTGGAAGTGAAATAAGGGACCGTAACAGTCTATCTCAAAACGTTCATGGTGACCTATTTGTAGGAAGCTCCTTGTCAGTCAGTACAGAAGGTAACTGACCAGTAAGCATGGGTTTTTGGTTTTTAATTTCAGCGTTCTTTGTGCTTTATTTGCAGTTCAATATAACCTTTATCTGTACCATCTGTACCTTTATCCATTATTGGAGAAGTTATGGGTCTTCCAGCGTCTAAAGCTATAAAGGGAGGGGCTCCTGACAGACACCTCTCAGCTATAGTTGCCCCATAGGGCTTTTCTGGTTGGAAGAAGGAAAGGCAATGATGAGAGAGACAGTGCCAGGGAAGAAGCTTCCTTATGGAAGCATTTTATGTTACTAGTTTTTGAAGACTGGGTGCCAGAAAGTGGCCTAAATTGTATATATGTTTCTAAATACATTATAAATTTTCCGACATGAAGAGATGGAAGTCGCAGGTTGCTTTTGAGTGATCATTTCAATGCTTTCTTCTTGTTGTTTCCTCCAGTCTGAACACAGAATTTTTTGTTTCTGCCTTGACCTTGTTCCTTTACCCTAAGCTGAACTCCACACCCTACACTTGTCAATGTCTAATAAAAGGGGACATCAGTTGCCCTAAGGAGGTTAATAAGCGAAGTTTTGGGTGCTATTCCTCCATCTCACTCTGTACCCTGGCCTATTTCCATATTCCCTCAACTCTGACTTCTGGCTTTCCTGCTGATAGCCTAATGCTTGCCTGCAGATCTAATTCTAGATCTAACACTTGCAACTTGACTCTCATATCTCCTATTAGCCTCGGTTTTGTCCCCTTTACTCAGTGTGTTCTGTTTCAGGTTCCCATACAACGAACCAGCAATGTCTGTCTGTGCTCTTGCAACTGACCCCTTCAAAGGAGGAAGACTCAACCCTTACCCAAATAATAAGAGCTCTCACCCTCTTGCCCAATTTTGATATGGAGATCTAGGTAAGAGT
>NW_003852407.1:17316747-17317710 GCF_000181295.1 Otolemur garnettii
GTACCCTCATAGGATAAACTATAGACATGATCCCACCAGTCACCTTCCCTCCACCCATCCTCCCCTCTCCTCCCTCTCCCCTTTCCCCATATTCTTGGGCTAAAATTGGGTTATAGCTTTCCTATGAAAGCTATAAGTTAGTTTCATAATAGGGTTGAGTACATTTGATACTTTTTCTTCCATTCTTGAAATACTTTGCTAAGAAGAATATTCTACAGCTCCATCTATGTACTGAAATAGGTAAAAATCTCCATCTTTCTTTATGGCTGTATAGCATTCCATGGTACATGTGCCATAGACAGGGAAGAAATTTCCCAAACAGAAGATAGGAACAAGTGTCATACAATGGTAGAATTTCTGAAGAAGTACCTGGTCTCCTAAAAGGGATCATTAAAAGAAATTATGTTTCTTTACATAAGGGATCATTAGTTTGGTGTGTTTGATAGTGTTTTTAAAAATCAGCTACATGTCTCTTGTATCCATGTTGAGTCAATTTTTGTAAGCAGTGAAAGGTGTGGGTTGAGTTTCAGTCTTGTACATGTAGTCATCCAGTTCTCTCAGCACATTTGTTGAATAGGGATTCATTTCCCCCACTGTAGGCTTTTGTTTGGTTTATCAAAGATCAGATGGCAAGTAGAGACCTGTTTTATCTCTTGGTTTTCTATTCTGTTCCATATGTCTATGTCTCCATTTTTATTCTAATATCATGCTGTTTTGATTACTGTGAACTTGTAATATAGCCTGAAGTCTGGTAGGGTGATGCCTCTGACTTTGTTTTTATTACTAAGAATAGCCCTAGCTATACTGGGTTTTGTTCTGGTTCCATACACAAAATGAAGTACTATTTTTTCCAGTTTTTCAAAATATGAAGTTAGTATTTTAATGGGGATTACAATGAATCTGTAGATTGCTTTGGGTAAAATAGACATTTTGACAATGTTGATTCTTCCCAGACAAGAGCAT
>NW_003852407.1:17319187-17320462 GCF_000181295.1 Otolemur garnettii
GGGCACATAGACAAATTTTCTAACACTTCTATGTACCTTTTAGTGGCTTACAAAGAATGCTCTAGGACTACTGAAATAATTTATTGCATAGGAGATATGAGTGGAGTGACTACTTCACCAGAAAAATGGAATCGATGTAGCTTGGAGGGTGACAAACTTTTTTTATAAAGGGCCAGACAGGAAAAATGTTAGGCTTTATGGCCAGTCTGTTATAAGAACTCAACTCTACAGTTAGGCAAAAACAGTCACAGGTAATGCAGAAATGAATATGCTAGGCTGTGTTCTAATAAAACTTTATTTATAGAAACTGGCAGAGTAGCAAGTCAGATTTGATACCTGGTCATATTTTGCTGATCATTGATTTAGATTATGAAGGACAAGTAAGACGAAGGCATTTCAGGCCCAAGGAACAGCATGATAAAGGCTCAGAAGAGAGAGAGCATCTGTATACCTGGGTAATAGCCACATGAATATAGCCACAGTGAAGCATGCTGGGAGAAAGCTGTGCACAGTTATTCAGGCTGTATTGGGTAAGGTCTTATATGCCAACGTAAAGCATGGGATTTTACCCTATGGGGAATTGCAAATGAGTTCTGTCCTCTAAAACTTGTATAAACCAACTTATTTGTCTTCAAAAGTCAGTGATAGAAAGTCTATTAAAAAAACACAAAGTGATAAAGATTCTCATTTTAGTATTTTTGATGCTAGCAGTGGCTAAGATTATTAAGGACACCTTGAAACTTTCCCTTCAGTGGTGTACATATTTTTATTACATAGTAAATACCAAGAATCTGACAAAAGCAACCTACATAGATACTAGTGATGTATCCTCTCACTTTATTCTGTCTTCAACAAACAACATGCTCACCTAGAATAATGGGGCATTTGGGGAAAAAACAATTACTTCCGCCAATGGTTTTTCCATAGACTTTTTTTTTTTTTTTAAAGCTACTAGAGAAGACAGCACTTAGGTGAAATATTAAAACGAGTTAACTACAGAGCTGAAAAATCACCCGGTAGCTCAGTGTCTATAACAAGACACTTCATCTTTAAGACCGTTTAAAGACATAATCTTCCCGGACAAAGACTATCTCAAAATCACCTGTGATATGGAAGCTTTATCTGCTCATAGTCTGAACCTAAGGGCAGGTATTTGTAAAGAGATTTCTAAGCCATTCTATGGTATAGGTGTATAAAGAGTAGATCAAATATTTCGAAATCTTTTTCTCCATGATTTTCTATGGAATTGTAATACCATGCAGACATAGGTAAGAA
>NW_003852407.1:17321320-17322078 GCF_000181295.1 Otolemur garnettii
TTAAGGGCCTCGGAAATAAATGTTCTCTTTCATGTTTTCTCCACTTCCTCCCTGTATTATCCTCCTGTTTGGGAATTCTTTATTTCGGTTCATGCTGTTGTGGTCACCGCGATCCAAAAGCGAAGACCTGGACAGAACCTGCCTGATTCTGAACCACAGAGAAGCTGGTTTAACGATCCTCACCCGGTGCTTGCTGTGACTGTTCCTCTCTTGCTCACTCAGAATCCTTGCCATTCGCTCCATTCCCAGGAATGGCCCGCACACCCCATCTTCCCAACCAGCAACTTGCTCACTTGTTACTAACCATTCTGAAATAAAACGTGCTAGGGTGATAGAGCAAGACCAGGTCTGGGGCACAGAGCGCTGTGATGAGGCCTTTTAAATTTAAACTCTAAATCTTCACAAAGCAAATAGTCACAGGTAAGAGAATGCTCTGGAAAGCAGATTTGTTTTTCGTCTTTGGGGATCTTGTGTTTTCCTCGGGAGAGAGTTGGTTCAGCTCTGTATGCCTGGAGAAAGGCTGACCTGGCGATTCTGGTACGTAATTCACAGAAGGTCTGTATACACCAGGGGCCACTGTGCTCTTTCATACTATGGACGAACTAGCAGTTCAGCTGAGCTGGGTAAGGAGGAAATTATAAATAGGTCATTCAAGAAGTATTTTTCAGTAAACGAAAGGGTTATTAAATAATTTGCCATTTCCCCTCATTTTGGAGGTATGTTAGATTTCTATTGCTTTATAATTTCTGTGAACTTAA
>NW_003852407.1:17322657-17323133 GCF_000181295.1 Otolemur garnettii
TGTGCTTACCGCAGGGCCTGGCACACTACCTCAGAATAGTGGCTTTCCCATAACTTCACTGCCTCACCCCATTCTTATAGCAGAGCGGGGGTGATCGCTCACCTCACGTTGCCTGAAGAATAGCTGTGGTTTTAGTCCTTGGGCACCCTCCTGCACTGAGTCAGAGGACACAGCGTTACAGCTGGAACAGACTTTGGAGATGGAATCTGATTTATTTGACACCGTGAAAGGCAGATTCAGAAATAGCTCAGGGTAGCACAGAGGTGGCTGATGTGGCCAAAACCCTTTACAGGGTGTCCCAAAAGCCACCCCTAAAGTTATCATAATAAAGGAAGTGGAAAATTCTACATATTTTCTACAGGTTGGCCACCTCTTTGTAAAATTTTGCAATGAATATTTTGTAAATAAAGATACATTTAGTTAGAATTTTCTGTTTTCCCTATAATGGAGACTTTAGAGATGACCTGTGTAATTTC
>NW_003852407.1:17323919-17328756 GCF_000181295.1 Otolemur garnettii
GGCTGGATTCGAACCCGCCAGCTCAGGTGTGGCTGACACCTTAGCCGCTTGAGCCCCGGCACCCAGCCTCATTATTATTTCATAAGGAGATTTAATTACCTTTAAAGATTTCAAATTATATTGTATTATCCCCTCACCTCCACCCTCCTTCCTGTGATGGTGAGTAAATACCGCCTAGAAGAGTCAGTGAACATCGGTGCTGTTACAGTGACCATCAGGATGAGGCTGTAAAACCCTCAAATAACCAATCTATTCTATCACCCTAGTTTCTGGAATGTTTGGATTATTTTATAGGCATGATAATTATCCTCCTGCTGCATTGGTAACTATATGTGAAAGGATATTGGGAATTAGTAATAATGCAGATAAAATAGATAAATATATAAAAGCTATCGTTCAGTGACTGCCACTGTGTGCCCCGGGGCACTTTGATATGTTCTCTCTAATTCATTCGTCAACTTGCCAGGTAGATATTATCCTCTTTACTTCCCATGTAGGTAACCATTTTCAGAGAGATTAAATAACTGGCCCACAGTCAGAAATCTAAGAAATGGCAGGGCCATTTTCTGATCTCAAGAAAATTTATAGTCCAGTTCCTTTGGCGACAGTGTGCGCGACCTTCAACCACCCCCTTCTGTGCACGGGCATAGCTTTTTATCACATTCAGAGTTGAGAGAGTATGACAGCCTAGAAGCTCAGAATCTGGAATTGGGAATAGGGTTCTTGTTTTGACATTGTCCGTAGCTTTGATGGGTTTGGGGGAGTTACTTTGTCAAGTTCTCTGCATTTCAGTTTCCTTGTTGATACCTGGAAAACAAGTGGTGAGATGAAGTGAGTCTCACTCTCGGCTGCTGACCTAAAAGGCTGCGGGTCTTCCATTCAGGGTAACTCGTCCCACTTTGTTCATTCACTCAGCTACTCATTCACTCTTTTTGCTATTAATTTCTGTGGCTCTTACAATTTCCCCTGTTAATATGAACATTTTTTTGTGGCTACTACCAATATTACTACGCAGTAGCCATCGTATTTACTGCTGCTGCGACTGCTTCTAGTATCCCCACTGCTTAGCATTGCATCTACTCTCTTATTTGAATTCCCAAATCTCTGCGAGACAGTCATTATTATCTTCATTTTACCACTGCGAATGAACATGCTTGGAGGAATTTTTTAAAAACGTACTAGAAGTCACATCACTATCAGTGGTGGGTATAGAATTTAAAACGACCTTCCTAGCCCATGATCTTTACCACAACCACCAACATGACATTTATTAGATTTTCCTTATCCAGCGTTTGCTTTAATAGAAAAATAATCTTTTAAACATGACTTAGAAAATAAATGGACTTTCCAAGAAGATGGAATGATACCACGTTTATCTTGTGCCTGCTCGTGCTCCCTGGCACATAAGCACAGAACCCCATGAGGCTGTGTATAGAAATCTGAGAAACGGGGGGCAAGGATCTATTGCAGGGATTTCGTTTATTCAACAGAACTTTGCTGGATTCTATTCTGAGATAGGTGCTTTGCTCGGTACTGTGGCGGTAAAGATGAGTAAAACACAATCGCTCCCCAAGGGCAGTGAGGCTGAGCTTTCTAATACCTACCTCACTGGCTTCAGGGTGCAGGGCTGGGGAGAGCGAGGGAGAAAGTCACCACTTAGCAGTTTCCTGAAAAGGAAGTCTGTTAGAACTCGGCGTCCCTGTCCTGCCTTTCAGAGAAAGGTGGGCAGAAAGGGCCCTCGAATCAGGCAAATACAGATGCTGTCCAGTTCAGGGACAGTGATTATTTCTCTGAAATGGAAAGATTTGGCTATGGGGCCTAATATGGGAAAAAGATATGGAGGAATAAATAGGAATGAACTTTCCCTGAGGCAGGGAGGAGAGTTAGGGCGAAGAGGATTATTTTCAGGGATGAAAATGAGCAGCAGCTCAGAAGCCCAGAGGCCTAAAACAGTATGCGGGAAGACAGACACCCCTTCTCAGAGGCTGGGCGGGGGAGCGTCTGTGGGTGCGTGCCACGTGTAAGTGCATCCCTGGGGGCTCTTTTCTGTGCACAGATGTGTAGATGTCTCCTTGTACGGGTCTGTGCATGTGTGACAGTGTATCCCTTGCGGATGTGTCGGTGTCCAGGCATGTGTGTGACTGTCTGCACACTGAGCAAGGGACTCTGGCAGGGCACTCCTGTAGATGCTATAGGCAGATGCCCATTTGCTTCTCATCTAGAATGGACAGACCCTGAACAATCTATCAATGGTTGTGGCTAGAACCCATAATTCAAATTTTGAAGATTAACAATACACTCGCTGTCGCAAGAGTCCAGAAACAACCGCTAAACCTGGTCATTTTACCCAGCGAGATCCACAGGGCTGCACAGTGGGGTGGAGGTGACAAGTGTTTATTTTCTGTTATTATCTATGCTTTCTGTAATGCAGGCCTCTACACCTCCTCACACCTCCTTGCACCCCCTACTTACCGGAGAAATTGCTTCCTTTGTTTGAACTTGTTTACAACAGATGCCTTATTACAGCCTGGGTTTTAATTGTTCTTTCGAACAATGAAAACTAAATGAAGGGAGAAGAAACAACAACAAATAGTGTCTATCTACAAACGGTTTTAAACCAGAGCTGGAAGAAATGATAAATATATTTCCATATATTTTAGTCCGATAAAGAACCTGGAAGCCTGGTCTTTTCCTCCAGGGGTTAAGTCCCCGGGGCAGAGATAATTATGACTGTTTGTGTGTCTTCTGCACAGGGCGCTGTAAGGATCCGCTGTCCTTCTCTCTAGTAGATGATTTCTGTGCAAGTGGGATTCTGTTCAATGACAGCCTTTATATTATTTCTGAAGCTGATTTTAGTCTTTTTCCTGTCGTCCAACACGAACATATTAAATTTCACAGTCTGGTTTTAGGGATAGTGACATTCCACACCTAGAATGCAAGTTACTATGTTTTAGACTGAGTTTGTTTTTATCTGTGCATAGGAACATGATGTTGTATTGTTAGATTTTTGCATTTCATTCTAGACTGTGCTATTGGTACAATAAGTGAATTATAGTTCAGTATTGTCCAATAGAAATACGGTAGGAAAGCAGTACCTTTCTTCATTTGCTTGTAAGAGGTTATAAAAGGAAAACCATTAAATATAAATCTAAGGGTGAGAGTTATCAGGCCTTGGACATCTAATTTTAAAACGGTCTCTGGTTCTTAGAAGGTTGTCTTTGTATCCATCTGGGAGAGGCCTTGCAAAACCCTGGAGAATTTGTTTTCAGACCCTAGGTGGTGGTGGGGGCTGCCATTGAATAATCCAGCTTTCTTGGGTAAGAAGTGCCTCATGTAGCTACGTAATCAGTAACTTGGAGAACCCACTAATTGGAAAGGGTACCAAACGCCTCCCGCAGTCACTCCACTTTTACAATGGCCTTACGTTGAAGTAGTTACACATCACGTAACATTTAGTTGAACACTTCTGTTAAATATATTGGGGAAAAGGAGAGACTGAATATCGTGGCACCTCTGGGTACTAACAGCACACTGTACCCCTTGCAAAGTCTGTAATATATTGGTATGAAAGACTAACTCAGTATGTAGGTAATCTGAATGTCTGGACAGAGCTGGAGAGTGAGTGTGTGCAGACATATGTAACTCCGGAATAGGACATTAGAAGTTGATTGAGGGGTAGCTGCAACGGGGCGGGGAAGTAAGCAGGGGAAGACAGGGGGTCCTTAGACTTCCCTTTCAAAGCAAAATGGTACAGGGAACTTTTGTGTAAGCATCAAAGGAGAATTTAAAGCCCCAAATCTGCAGACTTCCACAGTAAGGAGGCTATCATGAATGCAGAGGGCAGAATGAGTTATTTGAGAATTACTGACCATCAGCAAACTCATGAAACTCTGGCTGGATAAAATATTTCCAAAGAGAGTGTTGATTTACAGTTATGGAGGAATTATAAACTGGGAACACAGGAGGGAATAGTATATTTAGGGTAATAGGAATCAGATGGCATTCAGGTCAGTGCTTTAGAATGGGAGAGAGGTCTTGGCCCTTCCTTCTAATATCCTATCAGGGTACAGCTGCTTTCTCATTGTAAGGAGTTACTGGAGGCTCTGAGTCCCATTGCATTTCCTGTGGGCTGGCATCAGTGAACACTGAGTTGGGAGTCATGGTGTATGTGGTTGTTAGAGCTGGAGGGAAATTCAAATATCATGTAATTAAACCCCCTTAAGTCACAAATGTGGAAACAGGCTCAACAAGCTGAAAAGACATGGCTGAAATCCACGCCACCAGGTAGTAGTGAGATAGGGAACCCAGAGGCTTGTAAGGTAAAGAGAGATTGGTAAGGAGGTGTAACACCAGAACCAAGGTCTCTGATAAATGAAGGAGGTGGCTGAGAAGCCAGCCCAAACTAGTTAGAACCCAGATGGCCACACACACACTCAAAGCAAACTCAAGTTACCCACCTTCCTCATTGTATGCCAGTGATAGAATAGTTTAGAATACTAAGCTATTCTGAACTATTAGAATTAGACTATTCTAATAGTTTAGAATGCTAAGCTATTCTACATAGTTTAGAATACTAAGGAAACTCCCACCAGCACCATGACAGTTTATAAATGCCATGATAACTCTTGGAAGTTACCCATGTGGTTTAAAAAGGACAGGAGCCCTCAGTTCCAGAAACCTTCTTCCTCCTTCCCAGATATATTATGAATAACCCTCTCCACTTCAAATACAATTAAATAGAAGTTGTAAAATAAGATCCTAGAAATGCACAAAGGGCCACTCTCTGTTGCTCTGAGAGATAGCTGCTGCTCTATGGGGGAGCCCCCCTTCTTTTTTT
>NW_003852407.1:17329180-17336503 GCF_000181295.1 Otolemur garnettii
GTTGTTCTTCTCTTTCTCTCCCCACAATTTTTCATATTCCTCTGAAACAAAGACTGTGTCTCCCCTAGTGATCAATGACATTGATTCTTTTTTAAAAACAGCACACTTTGAATTCTACACATTAAAAAAAAAAATCCTCACATCTGTTCCCCCTTATTTTGTTGTTTCTTACTTGCTATGCATCACACCATCCATAACTGGGAAGGAGCATGTTACCCTGAAAATTCAACCACCTTCTCCATGGTTTTCTATAATATGCAAAATCAGTAGCAATTGATTGAAGTATACTGGATTCAACAGGTGCTCCCATTAGAATAGACTCATCTGATTTCTGAACCTATTTACTTAAATTTTACTTTGAGACATGAAATCGTGACTTTTCACCCACTAATTAATTTATTTGCTGTTTATTCATTAGAGAAAATATGAGATATTTCTATGTTCCAACCAATGTCCAGAGTAAGCTGCAGAGAAACAATTCCCACCCCTGATCCCTGATGCAGGACCCTGCAATCCGGCAAGGAGAGCGCGATTCCTGTGAAACCACCAACCCATACGGGTAACAAATGGCAATAAGTATGGAGAAAGCTGATCAATTGTTTCTGCAGTAGTATCTAGTCATGAAATTTTAACACATTAACAAGCCCGCAGGCCAATGAAAGGCCAGCTATAAAGCTTAGCTACAAATAAGGGATCTTCTGATTGCTTAAGAAAGGTGTCATTCATTCACAGTCTCTTTTTATCTTTCATTCTATGTTTAGCTGTTTAACCTGTGCACTTTTCAATGCCTTTTTTTTTTTTTTTAAAGTTCAAAGTCTCTAAAAGCAATGGACAAACCAGGTGACTCCACAGTCATCACAGCTACCATTGCCTCCGCACTGCTGAAGCACCACAGCTGTTAGAAAAGCCTTTGCACTCAGCACAAACCACCACCTACGCAAATCTTGGTAATACTGATGCTGCTTGAACACAGGGTTTAAGACCACCAGTCTACAGAACTGCACTGGTTTTCAGACCCAAACTGATTCACTGAGGTGAAAGCAGAGCCCTCGTGAGCTACGTATCAATGATACTCCAAATTCATACAATAATCATTTCCTAATCCTTCCCCCAAATGGACCTTCAGCCATTTACCCAGAGAAAAGGAAATACTTAACACTTTGAGCATTATTAGATACCAAATCTTACCTGTGCTCAAAACCCAACAGTTCAACATAGTTCAGTGGTTAGTGTGATTAGAGACCAGGGGATGCAAAGTCCTGGCTGAAGTCTCTCTGATGATGGGCTCTCAAGGTTCATGCACACACTTTGTGGTTATTTATTCATATTTTGAGTGTGTAATTGGCTTGGATATACTTAGCATCTGGCAGAGCCCCCACATTATTTTCCTACCTCGATTGTAGGATAGGCCAAGTGGAGTTCCCTGAAACTGTCTTACCTCTATTCCACATCTCTGCCCAGCCAAGGGAAATCATACCCAGGAGGAATTATAGACAGTAGAGATGTCCTTGTCTATTGGGTCTGCTATCCCAGAGTATCATAAACTGGACAGGTTATAAACAACAAACATTTATTCCTCACACTTCTAGAATCTAGGAAGATCAAGACCAAGGTGCCAGAAGATACAGTGTCTGGTAAAGGCTGGATCCTCTTAGAGGGCGCCCCTCTCCTTGTATCCTTACCGTAAACAGGGCAATTGAGCCTCTGGGCCCTATTTTATTAGGGCACTGATCCCACTGCTGAGGGTTCTGCACTGAACTGGCATTTTCTTCCCAATCCTATTCATAAAGATGATCTAAGCAGTACTATTACGTGGGAAGGCTAGCAACTCTTTATAACCCCAGGGCTCCAATAAATCCCCTGCTTCTCATCATTAAATAATTCTCATACACCCTTTTCAATTGACATTCTGAAAAATATTTCATCATTATACTATATTGATGACAATATACTAAATAGATTTGGCACTGAAGAAGTGGCAAGTACTGGGTAGTCCCTACTAAGGGAAAGTAGGAGAAGAACATTATGGAGATTCAAGAACCTGGTATCAGTGAAGAAGTGAGGTGTGTTGTGATTTTCTCTTAGGCAAAGGATAGGTCATTGCCCATGCACTCCTACCACAAATAGAAACAGTTCCTGATGAGATTTTTTTTTTTGAATTTTGGAGAGAACATATACTGTGCTTAAGATTGCTGCTATCACTTATTGGGTGCCTTGGAAAGCTGACGCTTTGGGGGTGGGGCTCAGAGAAAGAGAAACCTGTACAGTCAGTCCCTGTGAACAACACATCTGATGCTGTGTTTAGTCTTTGTTAAGCCAGAGAGACAGTCATAGCACAGCAGGGTCCCTATAATCTTAAAGTAACATCCCATAGTCCATATGTTGTGGGTTAGAGGACTACCTGACATCTGATAAAAGAAGCTTCTGGCTTGCAACTGGGTTGTACTAGATGGGAGTGTGCCTGATCATGGGATATCAAGTTGTTATGTGACCAAATCTTCTTATCTTAAGCTGGGTGTTGTCACTGGCACCAAGAAAGAAAGGTGAGCAGGTGCAGTAGCAATCCAGCTGTATGATAGAAAGAGAAGATTTGTGTTTGGACTCAAGAAGTCCAGAGGGCATGATGAAATAATATGAACTAGGAGTTTAGCTGCCCAAACCCTTCACCTTTTGCACCATCCCCTCTCTTTCTCAACTGAGACTTATGGCTTCAAAGTGAGGGATGGAAATTTTCTATTACCAAATTACAGAAATAAAAGCTCAAACATGGTTGAGAAGTGGATTAATTGTGTTGGTACTAGCTGAACTTGGACTGTCAGCATAATACTCCTCCTCAAGGATGGGCACATGGGAGTCGACACAAAGTATAAGGACCGCCGCACCTCATGATAATGCCTGTCAGACAGCATCTGTGGCAGAGGAGACACTCAATGACCAGGGAGATAGAAAAGCTTGTCCAATGGCAACAAAATATTGCCTCAGACAAAGAGATACACTTTACAATTAAGGAGGGTAACAGTGAATGCATAAGCATAAGATCCACTGGTCCTATACACTGCACAACCTGGAAGTGGACGACCTCTCTGAATAATGGAATGGTACACAGGGACAACGCCCTGTAGGGCAGGAGTGCTGCCTCCAGGTCAAGGTGTATACAGCGAACCAATAGCTATTACTAAAGCACTGTGTTCCCAACAATTTACATATCTGTAGCATGTATAATAGTGTGTATGGGGATAGCAAGATCCAAGAACCAAAGGAAGAGGTGTCCTCTCCCACTATGTTACATACTATCCACTAGTGACATTTATACTTTCTGTCTTAAAAACTGTAGGCCCTCCTGGAATAAATCGCTTGGTTCTTGGAAGTGGGAGATGCTTCCACTAGGGGACATGGTAAAGATTCCACTTAACTTACAGCTCTAATTATCACTTGGTCATTTTTGGCCCGTGGTGGTGGGTTCTCTGCCTGGAGCTCTCTTCCCTTTGTTTCCTCTGGCTTATCCTCTTTTTCCTACAGGTCTCAGTACTCATATCCCTCACAGGACACCACTCATGCTCTGCCCTGCTTTGGTACCTCTCTGCCAATCTTTTTATCCCAGCTGTTACTGTGATTCCTCAGAAGCACAAATGTAGTCTGACTGCGTCTTAATTTGGCTGCACTAAGTTCCTCTCACATTCTGCCCTGGCTTTCTTTGCTGCTACCATCTGCATGTCTGTGGAATCTACCTAGCCTTCTGATGCTTGTGAAAACCTACAAGAACAATGGACAATCTTGAGCCACGGGTGCAGAAGCTAGTGGATAAATATTTCTCTTTTCCCATAAAGCAGATAATTCTGAGTCTCACCTTACAGTTCTTCAGAAGGTCCCCAACAGGACTGAGCCCTTGGAGCCCATTGCTGGAGCCAGCTGGTCTAAATCCTGTGACTGGCTTTCTTACCTTCCCTGTTCCAGGCTTGTCTGCCCTCTGCTACTGTTCCTTGAGACCAGCCTCCAAAACGAATTGCGTGAGGACAAGCCTTTGTCTCAGGCTCAGCACTGTGAGGTGAGGAGACTAAAACAATAGATGGCCACTCATTTAACTCTGTCTTTCCTTTGGGTCCCCTTTTGGAGTGTTGCATGAACACGAATGTATTTGCATGCTTACTTTTCCTTGTCAATACTACGTTCAGATGCTCTGACTTGGGCTGAGCATTTGACTTTACTCCTCTGGGTTTTGCTTTGCCCTGTGTACTATTTTTTTTTCTCCCTTGTCCTAGATTTCCTTTTCTTTTGAAGAAAACGGCATTAGGTCCCTTTATAATTTTCTGAAATCCTAGTCTCTGATACTTGTGTAAAAAGTGGGACGATTTGTAAACGGCAAATGAGATGACATTGTCATGCTTTGTCTTCATCTTCTACCTACAGAAGTTAATAGAAACAGCACTAAATATTTTTAGTATTTATTAATGGATTTATTAATTTTTGAATTTATTAATGCACAATATTTGGATTATCATATAGATGCTGTGGCACTCCCAGCTGGAATAACAGTTTAAAGATTGAGCTACCACAGTTTAAAGATTGAGCTAAGTTTTATAACTATAAATAATTCTGCTAAATTGATTATTCAGGAAGATTTGATTTTACTCTAGATTTGGGTTTGCATTTGTTCTATATCAGTGAGCAGCAATTCAAAAGAGCTATTACTTGATTTTCAGTACCAGCAAAAATTCAGAAAACCAAAGCTGTATGTTCTATGTAGCTCTGGGTACTGATTAATAAGTTAATAGGATTATTTAGATAGTACATCAGAGGGAGGATACTTTATTTCCATTTATCCTTTAGCAGTATACACGTATCTGTAGCATGTGTAATAGTGTGGATGGGGATAGCAATTTCACCCAATTAAGCTCTCCCTTGATAGTAACTTTCAAGCGATGAATACCAGATTTTGTTGCAAGCTGCTGATAAAATTAATTCTAAAAAATTTCTACAAGAATGTAAGTCAAATGGAGTAACTTATGATCAGATCTGAAGTACAAAATTGAAAAAGTATCAAAAAATGAGCCTCCCAGAGACAGCCAGAAGAGGAAGGTGAGCAGAAAGATCCTATCTCAGAGATGTTTTAAGCTAATAGAATCACAGAAGCATCCGGCACCAACAGCCTTAAAATATGTCACATAACTGAAAACTTGACGAAAACTCAGCTGGCATGTCAAATTTAAAACAAAATATGAAAACTTATTTATTAAAAAAATTCAACCTCCTAATATATTTATAACATATCAAAGACAGCATTCCTTAGAGGTATTCACTAAATTTTAATTGATTTTTAAAGAAAATTTTAATATAACTCAGTCTTAAGATTTATGTGCCATGTTTTTACTTGATCTTTAAATTTAATTTCAGCTTAGATATTTGAAAAATTTGTTTGTTCTTATTACACACAGAGGCATACAAACACAGTATTTTATGAATTAACAATTGCACTTCATCATCAAACCAATTATGAATCAAAAATATAAAACAAAAAATAATACAGAGATAAAAAATAAAAGACATGAAAATAATATATTGTAGCAACTCTTTACATAGTATTTGCATTATATTAGGGATCATAAGTAATCTAAAGATGATTTAAAGGCTGTGAATAAATCATATGTAGATACCATGCCACTTAATAGAGGAAGGATTATGAACATCTGAGAATTTTGGTATCCCCAGAGTTCCTGTGACCAATTTCCTGCTGATACTTAGGGTTGACTATACAGTCTCATATTGACCCAACTATTAGATTACTATTTTTTACAACTTATACTTATAGATATAGTCAGACTTTTTACAACAGTATAAAAAAATCAATAAAGATAAATTGAAAATTTTCATCAAAATACATCTTACCAGTTTGTAACAGTATCAAAAGATTAGAATATTCTGAACAGCCTCAAAGGCCTTTCTCTTTCACTTTTTTGAATGATAGTAATTATCATTATCCAGTATTAATTGGACACCAAACAGTCCTTGAAAGATACGTATATGTGTAATGTTCACTTACAAAAGACATGGTGTAAATTTTGATAGAATATTTTTGAGGTCTCATTCTTACAATGTCATCATAAAATTGGAGCTGTTTAAATTTGACTGGCATAAATGAATAAATAGACACTTTAAAATAACATGAAATAGTAGTGGTTTGTGAATCTATTTCTAAAGTGAGCTGAGGGTTTTTTTGAGAAACCAGTTCATTTTTATGTTCTCAACACCCAACCTAGTGTCTGACACAGAGCAGTGTTTAATGAATGCATGTGGAATCCAACAGAAAAAAAAAAAAAACAACCTAAGTGTAACCAAATGCCATTTATCCTTATCATGTCCACGATTATTTTTACTTGGGAGGAGTTTTTACTTTTGGAATATTCTCTCCAAATATAAGATTTCGTCTTTGGCTGGATGGGCAAATCGTTGTCTGAATAACATGAATGCATGGAAGTTCAGGATGCAAAAGCATAATAGTGCCTCATAAATCTACAAGCCAATCTTCAGGTAAGTTGAAAGCATAGGAAAAGGCTAAGCTGCAAAAAAGAGACACTGGCAGGAAAAACAGCTCCCGGAAAACAAAAAACATTGTTGAAGAGGGTGAAAAGGCTCCAGAGACTGTGTCTGACATAAGGCTGGTTCACCAAACCAGAAAGAAACAAGTTTGATTTTTAAAGCCAAGTTGCTGGTGTACCAGGGAAGGTGATACAACAGATGGAAGAAATAAAGACGAAAATGAAGTCAACCCAGAAAGGGAAACAGATCAGCAAAGAGCAGAAGGAATAGCAGTGAGCCGGTGGCAGTATAGAAAGTGGGAGAAGAGCAAGGCAAGTTCTAACGTCAGTTGCCTGTGCTCTTCCCAAGGGCATCACTGTGCCACGGTTAAGAGTGCAGGGACTTCGGAAATACTATAGGTATGCAAGTGGCTTCATACACGTCAACACAAAGCATTTAGAGAAAAGGCAAACTAAATTCCATTCATCTTCTTTGTCTCAAAGCATATCAAAATTCAAGTAGTGTCATGCTTAAGGCAACCTACCAGCTGTCTGTGGCCGTTCACTATTGTTCTGAGAAGAGTTAACCTCAGTGGGGTGGAGCGCTGATGTCAGTGCTGCAGTTGTCTGCATCTAAACTATCCTATACTAGACGACTCAATTCACTGTGATTCCCCCAATTGCCAGCAAACACCTTGCTTCACACTCAATGCAAATTGAGAAGCAAAGGATGTTAATGTAAATGCTGTTGACTGAGGTACTGAGACACAATATTAGAAGGCTAGGTGTTACTGGCTTAAAAAACAAACAA
>NW_003852407.1:17336523-17342664 GCF_000181295.1 Otolemur garnettii
TTTTTTTTTTTTTTTAGTGCTGATGAAGTTGCCCTATTTTGGCTAAGCTTGCTAAATTCTAGCCTAGCAGGGGATGGTGGGCCGAGTGCCTGAGGGTATAAGAAGGATAAGAAAAGCTGAACTGCTATCATACACACATGCAATTCAGGCTTCAACAAAATAACAAAATAAAACTACTGATAATGGAAAATTTCATTGTTTAGAGTTTTCATGGGTGTCACCATTTCCATAACTGCTTGAGGAGTGCAAGCTCTTTGAGGGGACGTAGAATTTGTTAGTTCCTTTCACTGGTCTGTTGAGTTGATTTCTGACCCCAGACCCCAAGAATGAGCCCAAGGAAGCTGTCCTCAGAGAAAGGGTTGGAAAGATTATGTCACATAGAGTTTTAGTATTGAAAGTCACATATCCTGAAAAGCTGTTGGTCTGGGGCAAACCAGGATGGTGGCTTATCTTAGTTCCTTGTTGATTTGCTCTTCATTTTCCACGGACTATTTGCGGATGTGCCAGATACCTGAGAAGTAGGAGAATGTAGTTGACATAAACTAAGAATCATAATCTCCAAATGAAGGACTGGGTAGCATTTTGGAGGATATAGAGTGACGGTCCTCAGCCTTGGCTGTGCTTTGGAATCACCTGGGGAACTTTACAACGTACTGTCCCTGTGTTCCATCACTGAAAGTCTTGATGTAATTGCCCTGGGGTGTGGTCTAGACAAGTTCCCCAGGTGAATCTAATGTGTGCCACACTTGAAAAATCGCTGATATATGGGGGTTTCATTTTATTTCTTCTGTTCCCTGCATCACACCTTCAACATGAGTGTATTTGGAGTTGATGGGCCTGATTCTTATTAAATATCTCTTAGTGATAGCACATTTAAATTTCACCTTCTTTAATTTCAATGATCACATTTGAAATAGGTTGTGAGAAAGCCTAAAAAAACTAGTTTCCCAGAGTTCTCATTCTGCCTTCAATTCATCTGATTCACTGCAATTGAATCATTTAAATTATGATTTTCATGATTAAGCCTAAAAAAAAAATAAGATCCTTTTATAGTTCACATCTAATAGTTAACATATCTTAATACTATGATGAACAGTTTCTGTTCCAATTGACTAATTTTTCATTTCAGAAAAACTTTTACTCTCTACTTATCCCACTTATGACTCAACAGTGGGAATTAACAGAGTAGGGTAGCATTCAAAATATTTAACAACCAGAGAGGAACAGCAACTGACTGATTGCAAAAGTCTGCTTTTGAACGGAGTCCTCAGAAAACCTTAAAGGGACGGAATGCACTCTTGTTGCTGAATCAGAATGCAATGCTCCAGGTACTCAACCATGTCTGAAAGAGCTACTGAGTGGGGGAGTTTTGGTTTGTCTATTTGTCAACCAGAAGTACTTTAGTATTTAACAATTGGTATTACCTCTCAAATACACGTTTGTTGAATCCTAGCAGAAATAATGAGTTCATCTAAACTTCTAATCTAGTGTTGATTTTGGTAGTGCATAAGATGACCAGATTTTAACATTGGTAAAGCAGGACACCACTGATGGGTGATGGGGGGGGCAGGGCTGGGGGGACGGGGCCTGACAGCAATGCAAACTTTGATAAGCAGTTCTCAATAATCAGTTCTCAACAATTATTTGTTATTATTAAAGTTTAACATTATAAAATTAATAAAAATAATATAAAACTCATATCCCAGTGAAATAGCCACATGGTAGCCGAAACTCGTACATTCCCTTCCTGTTCTCCCACGTTCCCTAACTTGTCGTGCATTCTTTGCAAAAATCAGGACTTTTTAAAAATGCTGTGGGACACGGGACAAATTGTTAAAAATCAGGACTGTCCCGCTAAAAGCGGAATGTCTGGTCACCTTAGTAGTGCAGCCAATGTTAAAGGACATCGATTGACTGCCATGGGACACTATGTCATAGCTACCACTGTGTCTTGCAAGGGAAAAAGCATGGTCTTTGAGTTCAGGCAGACCCGGCTATGAATTCCTGCTTTGCCACTTAACTGCCACGTGATCTTGAGTAAAGTGCCTCTTTGAGACAAAGTTTCCACCATTGATTTAGTTTTGGTGAAAATTATGTGAAGGCAAAGATCCAAGGTCTTCTTAGGTATTTAATAAATAGCGGCGACATCTACTATGATAGGGAAGATTTTCCCAGCTTCTCTTGAGTTTATTGCTCACTAGACTGCCATCCAGCTCCAATTACCAGAAAGTTGGTTACTGTAGATTATAATTTTTGATCAAGACACTCGTTCTTCCCCCTGGAAAAAGCATCCCTCCCCATCCATCTGATATAATGACTTGATTTGGCCAATGAAAGATGAACAAAGGCGCCATGTGCCACTTTGAAAGAACAGCTCCAAGTGCTAACATTGGATTCTGCCTTGTTTTATTTTCTCTTTACCACAATGTCTCAGCAAGAGACTTCTTTTGCTGGGGGCCTGGAAATCAGAATGAAGAACATATGGAGCAGACTGACTTACCGTGGATGTACACTATGAGTAAGACTTGTAAATTCATTTTCCTAAGTCGCTGCGATTTAGACTTCCATTTTACTACAGCATGTTGTAGCCTATTCTCTTGAAAAGAAATTGGTATTTAGGAGTAGGGTGATACCGTAACAAAAATCCTAAATTTTGTGACTTTGGTTGCAGGATCTGGCAGTAGTTAGTGAGAAAACTGTATTTAGAGGCTGGAAAGATAGAAACTCACATTATTTAGAAGAAATACATTTGCTAAGACAATCCACTAGCATAATTTAGGAAGTAGATAACATAGCAAAAGCTTGAGGCTTCAGGAAAGGGTTGGAAAAACAAATACTGGGTTGTTTGTTTGAAGTAATCTAAAGGAAAAATATGATCTGTAAAAAGAATTTGTTGCGTGTATAGGGTTGAAAGGGAATGTGAACTGGTCACAAAATCTGGGACTTTGCATTGTACTGCTACAAGATACAAACTTCACTTATTTCTTACAGGTGTGAGTGTGGCTGTCATGCCCTTTGGTAAAAATTGTATATTGATTAAGGCAGCAACCAGCTAATCCTTTCAGTTAGACAAAATGTCTCAGGGTCAAGAGACTAAAAAATTGGCTTCCACATGCACTATTAAATGTCCAATTAAGGCTAGAAGGGGCCAGCTCTTGAAAAGAATTGTTGGGGTAGGTACTGGGACATGGAAAAAAAATCATATAGATTAAGCAATGTTTTTCAAAGAGTGTTATTGCCAAAGGAATCTCAACTTGCATAGGAATTGATAGTGACTGTGTAAGCATGAAACTTACCTGAGGCTCCCAGTCCACTCTGGGAACAAACCAGGCTGAGAAAAATTGCTTAGTACTCACAGCTGTGGTCTATTTAGATGTAGCCAAGAAGAAAAAGGAAGGACTTTCTAGAGAGTAGAAGGAAGAGATATAGAAAAAGAATGGGCAGGGGACGGTGCTTGTGGCTCAGTGGGTAGGGCGCTGTCCCTATATACTGACAGTGGTGGGTTCGAACCCAGCCCCAAACAAACTGCAACAACAACAAAATAGCTGGGTGTTCAGGCGGGTGTTTGTGGTCCCAGCTACTCAGGAGGCTGAGACAAGAGAATCACTTAAGCCCAAGAGTTGGAGGTTGCTGTGAACTGTGACATCACAGCCCTCTGCCCTCTACTGAGGGCAATAAAATGAGACTCTATCTCTAAAAAAAAAAAAAAAAAATGGACAGGGTAGCTTACCCTCCAACACTAAAACTAGGGTCTAGTCAAGCTCCGTGTTCCATCCTGAGAATGCAAGGCCTTTGTAACTTTTGTAATCCAGGATTTCAGAATTTCTCTGAACCAAAGACTACTGCTTGGTTCAGAGAAATTGTCTACTTTTCTGTATTAGAATATTCATTGTGATCATCCTGTCCTGTTCTCTGGTTGGCAGGGAAGAAGGAGAATAGGCCAGATGGCTTGTTCTATTTGTTAGTAGATATTCAGCTTAAGTAGAATGGTTAAATAAGTGGAGAAATAGTCACTTAAAGGGGATATTTCACAGCAATGGCAAATCACTATTACAACACTTAACAATGGGGGTGGTAGTTATAGACATGGTAGTGCTATGTCTAATAAAACCCCAAAGAGTATATGCTATGTAATTTAATTTACCTGAAATTTCAAAAGACTGGTCAATGAACATAGGTGATATAATTAAGAGTACTGGTTACTTCTGGAGGAACGTCAACTTGAACAGGAAGCGTCATAGAGTTACCAGGGTATTCACAAAGTTTTATGTCTAGGCTTGGGTGTGGTGACTTGGCTATGGACATATGTAGAAGTCACCAAGGTGTGCATTTAATTTGTGTACACCTTATCATATGTAAGTCATATCTCGAAGGTTTTTAAAAAATATATGTATATTTTTGTTTCTGTTTCTTTTTCCCCAAGCCTCATGCCATTTTGTGCTTCAGCCTTTCTGAACTCTTAGAGAATCCCCAGAACTTTTAAATTTTACTTCACCTTATTTCCAACATTTTCCATCTTATGTTCCTATTCTTTTGATATGAGAGTTCATACCATGTGCTTAACGCAATCTCTGCTTTCCTTAGACATGTACTTTTTTTTGGTTTGCCTTCCATTTCAGTGAGTCCTTCATGTCAGAATTTTATTTTATGGATTTTCATCCCTCATTGGTTTTCGTTTCTTTCTTTTTGGCCATGAGACCATATGTGTATATTTTTCTTTAGAACTTTATTTAAAGCAGTATTAAATAAATTTAATATTTATTCGAAATAAATATTAAAAGCGTCCTTTGTAAAAATTTAATACTATTAAAAATAAGAGTAGTTCATCAAAGCAAGTTAGAATAAGCAATATTGTTTCTCTTCATCATCATGAATTCCAGCATGAGGTTATAATTTTCCTTAGGAATCCTTTCACGTCCCTGTTAGCAGCCAACTTATTCCAATTAGCTTTAATTGTTTGCAGCACTGATAAGGAGATGAGAAGATAGATCTGGGTGTGTGAAGCTGTAGCCCAGGGCCTGTTCTCATCAGGTGTCCTTAATTGGGTGTCCTTATAGAATGGGAGGCCAATGCTCTAGGGAAAATCTAGATGGGTGGATCTAAGGGGCTATAACGCTGGGTACCGTGGCCAATTTTGCATTGAATGCTGCATGTTTAAATGAATATAAGAAAGAAATGAAAGTCATCTTTATTTTCCTTTTAAAGAAACACTCTGGACTAGGAAAAAAGAAGTCTGCATCAGCAATAGTGGAAGCCATCAGGGCAGGAGACTCTGCCCCAGCCCTATATATGTGAAACCCTTGTCTTTCTGTACTGTCTGTCTTTGAGCTATGACACAGGGTTCTATCTTTGGTGAAAGCGAAAGCAAGTCAGTGGAACCACATCCCCGGGGAACCAGATCATTGAAATGGTTCAGGAGTCCCTCAGCTGAAGGGCTGTATTTCAATTTTGTTTCCACAGATGAAGTGGAAGCAAATTGAGTTGGTCTTTTGAATACAAGGAAGAATCCTGAGAAATTTTTGGACATATATAGAGAATTTGAGACAAAGCCTATGAAGAGGAGAGGCTACATTTTCTGCTCAACTTATAAATTAAACCTTCCCAGTTACATAAATAATTTCAGGTATGTTAAGTCTTACAAGCTCTCTGATCATATTTTTTTTTCTATAGAATTATGAGTGCTACTTTCTTCCCAGTAAAAGTAGCAGAGCAGTAAAGAATTCATGCTTTGTAATGAGCCAGACCTAGAATGAACTCTGGGTTCTACTTATTAGAAGTAGACAATCTTAGAGAAATTATTTAATGTCTCAGACTTTCAGTTTTCAACATTATAGAATAATATGTGGAGATTAAATGTGATAATTTATGTGACAGGCTTAGCAGGATTCCTGGTGCATAGTGAAAGTTCAGTAGGTCATTATTATTGTTAGTCCATGAAATACATATTATCTTCCATGGTATTCATTTTTTACTTGTCCACATATATTTTTGTCCTGTTACCCTAAAATTTTTATGTGTCCTGTTACCTTTTTGTCCTGTTTGGACAAAATATTCTGAATATTTCACACATTTTATTTTTGAACATACTTAGTTTTTAAAAAATATTAATGCAGAAAAAGTTCTTAGGTTTAAGATATATTT